>NC_139397.1:62694596-63294596 GCF_054392235.1 Sus scrofa | reverse complement strand
TATGCCAGAGACTTCACGTTTTCCAATTTGTTTCTCTGTGAATTTGATTGTTGGGCTCTTTTAAATTCCCATCTTTCTCCATCCTCTTTAGGCAGAGTTTGGGGGTATTGTTAAGGGTTTTCTTTTCTACCTCCTTACCTGCTTCGTGACTATTTTCCACTTCTCTAAAAATGCGTGATGGATTAAGGCAGATGCTGGCTAAAGAGATCAGCCAGAGATAGCTATGGAGATGGGGACGTGGGGGGATGAAGCCGTAGGTATTCAGAGAGAAAGAAAATTCAGCCAAAGACAAAGAGTCAGAGAAAGGGGGAGAGATGGGGTGACACAGAGATAGACAAAAATGGGAAAATGGAGAGGAAAGCTCTCTGTCTTCCCCCAAACATGCTGAGGTCAGACATCTGTGTGCACACGTGTGCGTGCACATATACACATGCACACAGACAAAGGCATGCACACACACACACTCACACAAGCTGTCACAATTTAGAGCACCATTAGGATAGTGACACCCAGCTGAAGGAGTCCTCTGTCCAGTGACCCTGGCTGACACTCCTTCCTGACCCCTCCCCTCCAAAGGCCAATCCCCTCTCTCTTAAGTGACAGAGGCCCTGTCTCTCAAATTCAAGTGCAGGCCTCTAATTGTGAGGAGTAGGGATGCCACGGTACCCAGGCAGCCTGACGGCTCTCACTATCATTAGCTTTCTTACCAGGCTCTGAAGCCTTCCACTGCCACAACAGTAATTACCAAGAGATTAGGCAGGCATTAAGCACTCCTTAATTTGACACATTGCAATGATCTCCATTCAGCCTTTCTGCTCGAATAACTCTCAACAAATATTTCGGAGGCTACCAAAATAAACAGAAGGACTGTGTTTGCACAGCTGAGGCCCTCTTCCTGCTTCTCTAAATGCCATCAATGCCAGGTAGGGGGTGGGATGGGGGCCGTGAGGGAATGGGTGAGTGGGGTAGGCTGGGCAGGGGGAAAGCGGGGAGGTGGCACCACCTGCAGGGCCCTAAGAGAGCCTGAAACACCCAGGTCCATGAGTGGAAAGATACCAATAAAACACTAACATATGGCCCGCTACCATTGATGGCAATTTAATAGGGCCCATTATTTAAGCAAGTAGTTATACAAGGACCTAGTAAAGAGACATCCGTATGTACAGAAAAACCACCACATTAGGAAAAAATAATAATTACGGTGAAGGGAGTTATGTTGTTGTTGCGGGCGTTTGGGGTGGGTTATTAGCTTAGACATTATTCATTAAGTAATGCAATGGGAAAACCACTGTTAATATGGCAATAAATCCCACTGAGACCCATCACAAGTGAGATAGGATCATTTGGTAATTACAGTGCATTAGAAGTTCAATATTTCTTTCATGCATTTATTTTATTTCCTCACTCCCACCCCAATATTCACACATGCACCCCTCTCTTAACTAGCCTGAATTAGGAGAAGCTGGAAAGATGGGAGAGAAGGACATGCTGACATGGAATGCATGGTGTCCAGGAGCTCTTTAGCCAAGACACAGGGAAGAGAAGGTGTGCCTCCAGGAAAGGGAGAGATGAACTTCCCTCAAAATGAGTAATAGCCAGAATGGTCAGAAATGAATCCCGGATATAAATGCGTTATGGGGGTGGGTGGATTAGCAATATTATTGGCTGAGAAATGCAGTCCAAGAACAAAATGATGAAATAATTGGGATGTTCCACTATAGAAAGATGAGAAACTTTCTTGTAGAACCAGAAATTGGAAATGAAGTCATCGTCATTGGGCAGTTTCCACCCCCAAGAAATATGCCTCCATTTCCTCCTCCATCCCTGTGGCCTTCAGGAGCAGTGGTTTTTTTCCCGGTGTGGTCCAGGAGATCCTGGCAAGCATCTGCATTCAGGAGGCCACCATGGCCAGATAGAATTCTTGCCTCTATGCCAGGAGTTTGGCTGCAGTGGGAGAATCATGACTCAGGGTGGCTGGGGTCTTTCTTTCTCCCTGGATGGATATCAGCATTAAACTTCTCTCCCGATAAAGAAGCAAACCAGTAGGATGGATAGAGAGGGAAGTTCCCATTTGTAACTGTGATGAGTCATCTCAGCTCTCACACTTGCCACTTCTCCAGTGCTCTCTCAACCAGAGACGACGGTCATTGAACACTCTACGGCTAAAGTGTGAAGAGGAACACAGTCCATCAGGGACCACAAACTGGCTTGCAGGCCAACCAACTCACAGTCAGTTTTTTAAAATTAAGTTATAATGGGACATAGCCACACCCATCCATTTACATATTATCTCTGGCTCTTTCACACTGTAAGGACAGAGTTTAGTAGCTGCAATAGAGATCGTATGGCTCAAAAAGCCTAAGCTATTTATTATCTTTCCCTTTACAGAAAATGCTCACCAATAGATGGATAAATGAGAAAGTGAATGAATGAAGGGAGAGAACCTCTGTTTAGATGGATTCAAAACTGTGCCAATGATGGGAGCAAATAGTGCCTATGTACTCAGGTCACTCCAGAAGTGTCTATTCCTGCCACAGTAATGATCATAAAATTGTTTTAAATGGCTGGGTATTCATTCAAGTGCAGCGGCACATTTATCTTTTATCATCTCTTTTCATTTTGAAGGTTTTAACTTCATACTCTGAAGTGGGGAATGCTGTTGCTCCCCATGTCATAACTGAGGACATTTAAAGAGGGAAGGTCATGGAGTTCCCACTGTGGCTCAGCATTAATGAACCCGACTAGGATCCATGAGGGCTCAGGTTTGATCCCTGGCCTCACTCAGTGGGTTAAAGATCTGGCGTTGCTGTGAGCTGTGGTATAGGTCACAGACATGGCTTGGATCCGCATTGCTGTGGCTGTGGCATAGGCTGGCAGCTACTGCTTCAATCTGACCCCTAGCCTGGGAACTTCCATATGCCATGAGTGCAGCCCTAAATAGACAAAAAAGAAAAAAAAAAAAAAAAAAAAAGCAAAAACAATTAACCCCAATCTTCGGCTGGGTGAATTAAATGTTCTAGGAGGTGTCTACTTAGAGTAGCGCACAGAAGGCAGAGTTCGTTCTGGTGAGAAGAATCAGGAAAGGTTTCAGGGCAGAGAGAGCTCATAAGTGGGAATTTAACAGGGAAAAATAGCAAGGGGAAGAGCTTGCAAAGGAGAGAGAAGAGCAGGAAGAGATGCACAAAGGTATGGGAGTGCTTGGCATGCGGAGGGCGCAGCTACTGGTTTCATGGGACTTAACCAGGGCCAAGCTACTAGTTTCAAGTGTCCAAGTCATGGAGTGGAATGTAAATTTGGGTCAGACCAGGCTGAATCATGAATGCTGCTGTGGAGAACTTTACTTTCTTCTGCAAGCAACGGAGAAGGAAGAAGGGTGATGTCGTCCAATGCTGAGGTACGTGATGATCTGTCAGCAGGTGGAAAAGCTGGAGGGCAGGAAAGTGAGTCAGGTACTGGAATAATTCTCATGACTGGAGGTGATGGTCGAGCCCAAGCCCATGCAGGTCAGTATTTGCCCTTGTGCAGCCCTTTTCCAGATTTCCGAAGTGTAATGAAATCATCTAAAGACAGGGGCATCCTTCACTTAGACCTAGCTTAGAAGACGGTCTCTGGATATACTCACATATTCAGAACCACCATTAAAACCATGGTTTACTTACTTGGAAAGTGGTGCCACTGTCGCCCATTCACTGTCAGCTTCCATGAGGCCCTCACCTGGGAATAATTTCCCCTCAAAATCTGCTTCCCTGCCACATCTCCTTATTCTTTCTGGTCCCAATCATTGTCTCTCAGTTGCCCCCGTGGGACTTATAAAAGCGCCTTCTACTCTGTGTCCAAGGAGAGGCGTGTTGACAGCCCTTTTTAAAATCCCTTGAGTAGCCACAATTCTCCGAGAGCCTCTTCTATCTAGAGACTCTCTAGGGCTTTTCTACTCTCTCCAGACCTCAAAGGCACAGGTACCTGGAAAAGAGGGCCAGATGACATTTTCAGCCAAGCATCCAGACTCCACTCTTTGCCCTACTCCTACCAGCCTCCATCCCTTCCCGGTGGAGTCCATACAGCGGTGCAGTGTGACCTGCAGCACTTGTTCTAGCCTCCCTCCACACCTCCTATGCTGCATTCCTGTCCCGTCAGTGACATATGAATCTGCCCTCCATCCCCTGGGCTTGGCAGAGACCTTCACTGATGCAGCCATGGCTCTGTGCTGCTTTCTTTGTAAACTACTGGCCCTGTAGTAGGATGCATGAGTAGTAGCAGGATGCATGAGCAAGCTGGACCAAGCTTCTCCAGTAGCCAATGTAGTAGAAGGAGGAGAGAGTTGACAGCTTGGCCGCAGTTTGAATGAGCCCGGGGAGTGTAGCAGGGATGCATACGGAGGTGGAAGTGCTGAAGGTCTTTGTTGGAAGAGATAGAAAATAGTAAGGCCCTGAGGCCATTTAAGGGGCAGAAAGAAAACAATTAACTCTTTGAGAACCAGAGGAGTCACAATATGGAAGCAGTAGGTGACCTTCTAGGTATGCGGCTCTCTAGAAATGAATGACACATTCAAGGAGAAGAAAAGCAGGCTGACGCTCTGTGTGGCAGAAAGAAAGACTGCTGCAGAAAGAACAAGGAATTCAGGCACACCCAGAGCCCGGCTCTGTGTCCTTGAGCAGTTTGCTTAAATTCTCTGTAAAATGGGGAAGATGGGGAGGTAAGGAGGATGCCTGCTTGAGGAGTTATTGGTAGGATAAGGGATGAGGAATGTTAAAAGCCAAGCTGGTAGGATATGAGTGGGGCTACAGAAAGTCCATCTAGAGGCAGAGGCAGAAGGTACAGGTGGACAGATCTCAGCTCTAGAGAAGGAAGACCTTTCCAACCACTGCAGATACTGACCAATGAGATGGACTCTTTCTTGAATCAGCAAGTTCCACATCACTGAAAGGGGCCATCGAATTCAGGGGGTGAATGGTGTAGGAACTCCTACACTGAATAGAAAATTGGGGCAAAATTCCTTCCTGCCCCAAGACCCTGTTATTTCTCCATGTTGCCTTTGCTCAGGGAGAGCACAGGAGCCCGGACAGATAAACGATCACTCATCAGGTGGGACTGGCCCTGAGGCTCCAACTGACCAAGCAATGAATCCTTCACTAAGATTCTCTTCTATCTGCTGGGTCTGTTCTTGGAGGGTGGGGGACGGCTAATCACTCAGGGTTTCTTTCTCTGGGCTCTGTGAGTGGGAAGCCTTGATGTAAGCCTGCCCCGTGGGCTGCCAGAAGAGCTTCTGCCCTTAAATAGTAATGAGATCCATCGGTCTCCTTAACAAATGCATCTTCCCCGAGCACTAAGTAAACTGTCTCCATTTACAGTGTCAATATCAGCGCAGGGGGGTGGGGGGGCTGCCTCTCCAGCAGCCTGAACACATGGCAATTGGCTGCCATTCCTGATTCCCCTGCTCCGTTTGAGCTGTCAATGAGCGTGTCAATAAGATACCAGGACTATTGATCAGCATAGGCATTTAGGGGTCACTGGTCGATGAGAACTCTTGCCAAGAGATGTAGAAAATGATAGCTTTCAGATAAAGGCAGCAAAGTGAGGTTCCCGAAGGAGAAATAACATAGCTCAATTTCCCCTGTCCTGCTGCTTGTCAATTTCCCTTGGTTTTCTTGAGCAGGGGATTGGGGGTGGAGCAAGGAGGGAGAGAAGTGGGAAAAGCCAGTAAGCAACGCGAGGGGTTGACTGCAAACATCTCAGAGAAGGAAAAACCAACAGCCACAATGAAACCACAGGGCATCTCCCAGGCCACTGTCTGCTTCAAAAAGACAAAGAGAAAGGCCAAAAACGCAGTGTTTCTGCAAGAGGTAGACTCAGGAGATGGAAGGTCAAGATGACAAACATTCTTCAGAAACAGGTTTTATTATTATTATTATTATTATTATTATTATTAAAGCATAGTTGATTTACAGTGTTGAGTCAATTTCTGCTGTACAGCAAAGTGACCCAGTCATACATATATACACATTCTTTTTCTCATATTGTCTTTCATCATGGTCCATCCTAAGTGACTGGATATATTTCCCTGTGCTATACAATAAGACCTCATTGCTTATCCACTACAAGTATAAAAGTTTGCAACTACTAACCCCAAACTCTCATCCCTCCCACTCCCTCCCCCTCCCCCTTGGTAACCACAAGTCTGTCCTCCATGTCTGTGAGTCAGAAACAGGTTTTGATGGCATCACAAAAATCAGTTTAATAGCTCTTTGCCTATCAAGTGTTCAGCTGGAGTGGTTCAATTCTATGCCAAGTGGGTTGCTGTTCCAGACTGATCTTTACCCCAACTGGCCAGGAAAGGCTGGTCCCCTTTAGAGCAACATAACTTCTAAAAGATTATCATAGAAATAAATTTGTTAAAGTAACATTTAATATAGGGGTGCCCATTCTGGGCCTTAGAATTTTGTTTGATATATATATATATATATATGTTTGGTCTTTTTGCCTTTTCTGGGGCCACTCCCACAGCATATGGCGATTCCCAGGCTAGGGGTCCAATCGGAGCTGTAGCTACCAGACTACACCAGAGCCACAGCAATGCGGGATCCGAGCCGCATCTGCAACCTACACCACAGCTCACGGCAACGCCAGATCCTTAACCCACTGAGCAAGGCCAGGGATCGAACCCGCAACCTCATGGTTCCTAGTTGGATTCGTTAACCACTGAGCCACGACAGGAACTCCATGATATTTTTACATTATAAAAGGGTTGTCCATTTTGTCAGTTTTAATATGGTCTAAAGTGTAAGTTAAATTATTCAATTTACAGATAATTGATTGCATGGAAATATTCAACGTTCAGGAGCACAAACTTTCAAAAACTGTCCCTTACCGAGTCCTGAGTTTCACAGATAATTCTGGATGCAGAAATATTTAGCTCAAGTAAATAATCAACAAGATGATAAAAATCAACTTAAAGGCCAGTTATATGGTCAAAGGCCTGTTATAAAGTTTTCCAACTTTTTTGTTTGTTTGTTTATTTATTTTTTATGGCTGCTCTTTCAGCATATGGAAGTTCCCCGGCTAGGATTTGAACTGGAACCACAGCTGCCAGTCTACACCACAGACATAGCAATGTGGGATCCAAGCTGCATCTGCAAATGTACTGCAGCTCGTGGCAATGCCAGATCCTTAACCCACTGAGCAAGGCCAGGGATCAAACCTGCATCCTCACAGAGACTATGTTGGGTTCTTAATCTGCTGAGCCACAATGGGAACTCCTAAGTCTTCCAGCTTTTTAAATGGAACACACCTTCACACAAGGATAACTAACATTGCTGACATACATCTTTCCCATCCTTTCCTTTCTGAATCGACTTTTTTTGTGACCTTATACGCTAAGTCTTTGGGAATTATTTCATACCCTTAATTCCAAGCCACATCTCAGCTTGCCTCAGAGACAGTGAGATTCATACCCAATCCTGCCAGCCAGACCTTGCACTTTAATTAAACCCTGAAAGTTGCTTAAAGCAATAATTCCACATCTACATCTGAAACTTTAAGAGATGCTATACAAGAGGCAGATGCATTTCAATGAGGTCGAGCGAGATCATCATGTGTCATCCTCCTTACCGTGTGTTCTTCACGGCGTGTCAAAGTTCATTCATTCATCATTCCAGAAGATACTTATTGCCAGGTGAGGGATGATGATGGCTGAAAAGTGAGGTAGCAGGAGGGCTGATTGAATACATACATTTCATTCTGCTTGATTCTGATTAATGACACTCAGAGGACAGCAGAAAGGAAGAGAAAAAACCCAAAGTTCAGCAAACTCTCAAAGAAAACAGGAGACGAGGTCACAGCTAACAAGACATGTCAGCAAAATTTTGGAAGCAGGGACATAAATAGGTAAATGATATATGAAATAGCAGAGAAGGGAAAGCTAAAATCTACACTAGCAGCAAGAATGAGGCCTTGAGAACCACTTCACAATGTCGTCCCCCAAGGCTTAGGAACTGGAGATACCAAATACCTAGGTGTGTAGGGCAGTGCTGGACATGTAAGAGTTGGCTAAAAGTCCTTAAAAGAAGCAGTCATGGAGTTCCTCAGTAGTCTAGCAGTTAAGGATCCGGAATTGTCACTGCTGTGGCTAGGGTTTGATTCTTGGCCTGGAAACTTCTGCATGCCACAAGCATGGCCAAAATAAACAAATAAAGAAGCAGTCAAGGCTCATAGATTTACCTCTCCTACCCAGGTAACCAGGTGGTCCCTTCTTTGCTACAGCAGGAGTCTGAAGTGTTCTCAAAGCATGGCCCTTGGTCCAGCAGCATTAGCATCATGTGGAAACGTGTCAGAAATGCATATTCGCAGACTTACTGAATCGGAAGTCCAGCATGGGGTCCAGCAATGGGTGTTTCCACAAGCCCTTGAGCAGATCCTGATGCAGGCTGAGTCTGAGGACTACTGTTGTTGGCAGAGGCTGAGCCAGTCAGGCCGAACCTGACACCAAGGATGAAAGTGGTAGCTAAAAACAAAAGCCAAGTACTGAAGGCTTAGGTGACATTGACCTGGAGAACACCAAACCCGCCAATGCATATCTCATCTCCCACAAAGTTGGCAGCCAAGCTGTTATACATCCCAGGAAGGATATTTAAGGATTCTTCCCAGGGAAACTGATGGGCCTGAGAGAAAACATCCGAGGTTAGAGTGGGAGTGGCAGTCCCTAGGTGAAATGATTGGGTCTCAGCCCAACCAGCCTGCAGGAAAACCCACTAGCCCACAGGTGCCCTGTAAATGGACAAACTTCCCATCAGACTCACCCTTGAGGTTGTATTGGCATTTGGTGATTACCAGGGGTGAGAAGTGGCACTCACTCTCCACCCAGAAGTGCTTTGTTCCAAGAACTGGAAGGCAAAGTGCTGACCAGGGAAGTTACCTAGTAAACATGGGGGAACTTGGAAGTAAGGAGCACTAATTCTGTGGGGCTCGAGTCTCCTTCCCTCGGATCCCATCCTCTACCTTGTCCTCAAGCTTAGTAAGTAATACACAATTGGCAGCCGCCTCAGCTCTCCCCCAAAGGAACCAAGGCCTGCAGACCAGGACACCTGAGGGTCACAACCACTTTCAAAAAACCACAAATGAGCATCACATACCATCTGAGGCAAAATGATTAGAGCAGACAGACCAAGAAGTCCGAATGGGCATGACAGATGTCCTCAACAATATAAGGGAAGCTCTGAGACTTGTGAAAAAAGAACAAGGAATCACCAAAAAAGAACCAAGTGGAAATATTGCATATGAAAATGTGAGAGTAAATAAAAGGTCAGCAACAAGGATTTACTGTATAGCACAAGATGTTATATTCAATATCTTATAACAACCCATGATGAAATATAATCAGGAAAAACCCTGAATTGCTATGCTGTGCACCTGAAACTAACACAATATGGTGAACTGACTATACTTCAATTAAAAATAAAGAAAAAGAAGGAAAGGATCAAACATATGGAATAATTTCAATAATGGATACAGCCAAAAAAAGTGGATTAAGGAGTGGGAAGTTAAATGAAGAAATTTCCCAGAAAGGAGCAAGAGATGGAAAGTGCTAATTTTTTTTTATTAGTTTTTTAAAGCCTAGAACTGTATCTTAAGGAAGTATTAATAACTAACTGTAGCAAGTTCCCTTGTGGTATAGGCCACATCTGCTGCAAGGGTTCAATTCCACATTCAGCGGCTGTGGCCAAAAAACAAAAACAAAAACAAAATCCTGACTACAAATAGGAATAAGGGGATATCACAGGAAGAAAAAATGTTCAAAGCATTAATGAAGAGATGAACTAAATTAGAAATTTTGAAAATGCCAAGTGTTAGCGAGACTATGGAGCAAAAGATTTTCACATCTACTGCTCATGGGACGTAAATAGGTACAACCCATTCAGAAAATCCTCTGGCATCAAACATGCCAAAGTAGGGAGTTCCCCGTTGTGGCACAGTGGTTAACAAATCCGACTAGGAACCATGAGGTTGCAAGTTCGATCCCTGCCCTTGCTCAGTGGGTTAAGAATCCAGCATTGCTGTGAGCTGTGGTGTAGGTCACAGACATGGCTCGGATCCTGCGTTGCTGTGGCTCTGGCGTAGGCTGGTGGCTACAGCTCCGATTCGACCCCTAGCCTGGGAACCTCCATATGCCATGGGAGTGGCCCGAGAAAAGGCAAAAAGACAAAAAAAAAAAAAAATGCCAAAGTTAAGTCAAACATGCATGTAATTGACATCCAAACAATCCCACCTCTAGGCATATATCTTAGAAAAATTCTCAAACACATGTACCAAGAGATATGTAAAAGAATGTTGATGGCAGCATTATCCTTCACAGGAAAAACCTGGGGAGAAAACTGAATGTCCATCAACAGGATAATGAGTAAACTGGAGTATGTTCACACAGCAGAATATAGGACAGTGAAAAAGGAGTGAATTACACCTTTCATTATTAACACACTAACCAAAATAAGTATGAAGGACAATAACACAGGGTTATTTCATTTAGATCAAGGTGAAAATCAGGCAGAACTAAATATGTTAACAAGGAATGCATATTAAGGTGGTTGAAAAAAAAAACAAACTATAGTGGTTCCCGTTGTGGCTCAGCTGTAATGAAACAGACTAATATCCATGAGGATGTGGGTTCAATCCCTGGCTTCGGTCAGTGGGTTAAGGATCCAGGGTTGCCGTGAGCTGCGGTGTAGGTCAAAGACACAGCTCAGATCTAGCTGTGGTGTGGGCCATCGGCTGCACCTCTGATTCGACCCCTAGCCTGGGAACCTCTTTATGCCACAGATGCTGCACTAAAAAGCAAAAACAAAAGCAAAAAACTCTACAGAAAAGACTGATTAAAACAAAGTTGAGAGTTGTGGTTGTTTCCAGGAGGAGGGAGAGCAGGCTATGAGATGAGGGTGACTCTAGGAGCTGGTGATGTCCTATTGCTTGATCTTGGCCTTGAGTATCTGGGTTTTGTTTTAAATTGTATTCAAACTGTGCATTTGTTTTTCATAGACTCCTATTCATGTGTGTCTTATAAAAAACAAACATGTATTTTTCAGAATTAAAGAAAGATAAAAGACATTGAACTGAAAGCAGGAATGGGGATGGAGGAGTGAAGCAGAGGAAATGAGAAACTCCTCCCTCTGGAGGCTGGAATTCAGACCTAAATAAAAAAATGAGTGGTGGCAGTCCCCTGGATGCCACAGAATTTCTCTGAGTTTCTGGGAACCAGAGTGTGTTAACCAACAGGAACCCTCCCACCCCGGAGGGCCAAAAAGCTGAGACTGGCAGGCAGGAAATTAGCCAATGGGATAACAAAAAAAATTAAGTGGGACAGACGGAGATTTGGGGGTTGGTAGATGCAAACTATGACATTTAGAATGGATAAGGAACGAGGTCCTACTGTACAGCACAGGGAACTATATCCAATCTCTTGGGATAGACCATGGTAACAGACAGTATGAGAAAAAGAATGTATATTTGACTGGGTCACTTTGCTGTACAGCAGAATTGACACAACACTGTAAATCACTTCTAATTAAAAAAAAAAAATCTCAAATGCTTGCTACTTTCCCACTCATGGTCCAGGCAGCATCAAGTGGAACAGTGTGATGTTTGTGGAATGTCAAGATCATCAAGATCTCTGCTGACTGTATTATGGAGCAAGCAGGAGAACTGACAGGGCTCTAAGACAGCCCTGTGAAGATTTACTACTGGGACTGGCAGGCAAAAGCCAATTGCTCCTGGTGGTCCTTTCAGTTGGCATGGAGAAAACTCATTAGCCATGTCAATAACTGCCTACCAAATTGTGCTGATTTGCTCCAGTAAAGTTACAACACAGGCAACAGCTGGACTCACCACCTGATTCAGTTTAGGACAGTTCACAATTATTCCAATATCCATTCAGTATCTGGATGCCAAACAGGTGAGCAAAATGGGACTACGACAGGGATCACCACTCCTGCTTCTTTTAATACGTGAATGATGACATGCATCTCTAAAATTTCCCCAGAGAGGCAATATTGTTTGTGATTTATTACCTTGGTATGGAGGAGATGTTCCCGGGCTTAGGTGGTATTTAGCTCTCTCGACATAATGACTCTCATCCCATGGGACCCAGAGTCAATGTGAGGAATTCTTCCAGTTTCCAGGTACATGGATTATAGTTACACATTCAAGATTTGGGGAAATACCCCACAGGGTGGGCCTGGGGATTAATAAGACAAACTTCAAACTTCAGCTAAGGCTCCATCTCTTACTTGATTACCATAGCCCCCACTTGGACTCATGGGTCAGAGTCACATTTTGGATGTCCAGGAGTTAGTGTCAATTTATAGCCACTGTCTAGTTGTCTCCAAAAGGTTTGGGCATTGCACAGTCACTCCAGTAAACGTCCCCAGGTCCTTATGGGTTAGGCTTGGAAAACAAAACAAAACAAAACAAAAAAAAAACAACCAAAAAAAAGCATTTACAGTGTCTATTTCTGAAAAGGCAGAAGGTCCTTCCTCAAAGGCATCTAAGGTCACCTGCAGTCTAGAGGATCTGGGTCTATGCATTGACTTAGGTCTCAAAACTTGTAACTCAAGGAAGGGTTTTGGCCAGAATTGCAGATTTTTTTTTTCTGTAATACAGATCAAGAAATACTTTAGTAGGCTGCCATCTATTTTGTTCTGAGAAACACTGTGATTCATTACTATCGCCGAAGAGTTCAGGTGTAAGATTTAGGCTTTGCTGAAGAGGTGATTGCAATCCACTCTATTGCAGAGATATTTGCTGGGTTGCCCTAAGCCAGAGGTGGTCCACAGTTACTGGGCTGAGCTGGTGGTCAGGGAAGTACAGGGAATGGCTGGCAAGGAGTAAAACCTCCACCAGAAGGCCAGTGGGCCAAGCCTTATGGGGAAGAATCTGCCAGTTGCAATGATGACCAATCTGGAAGCTGTCCTGGAGGTGAGCTGGAGCACCCAGGAAACTCACAGCGTAAGCGCCTGCCTCAAAGTCTTTGAAGGTGCCACAAAGACTCCATATGGGTGAACTCTGCTGGGTGTCCCACGCGACACAGGAACCCACAGGAGAACATAACATCTCTGAATCAGAAGAGAAGCCCCTTCCCCTGGCAATGTCCCTCCAGCGCCCTCTGCTGACAACACTTAACATTGATTGTGTCAACTGACAGGGAAGAAGTGTTCCAGTACTACAAGCAGGACAATCAAGGTAGATCTGGAGCTTAAGGCCATAAAGTTGCACTGCCACATCAGGGAAGTAATAAAGAAACCCGAGAATATGATCAAACCATGAGGTAGTTTTTCGAAAGGATGAATAGGTATAGAGTCTTAGCCACGATTTAGACAGAGAGAGGGGATAGATTAAAAGGATTTAGACAGAGAGGGGATAGATTAAAAGGAATATTCTGAGACCAACAAAGATATCTTATACATTTGAAATATAATAGCAGAGATTATTTTAATTAACTCAAGTGTTTACCTAAGTTCAAGGACATTTCCTAGACAATAGAACAGAAAACAAAGATATGGAAAATGGATAGGGTGGGGGGGTCTAAACTATCCCCAGGCCTGTGAGGACTCCAGAAATTGTTCTGCCTTTTCTTTTCTGATATTTTCCTTCTTTTTTTTTTTTTTTTTAGGGCCACACTTGTAGCATATGGAGGTTCCCAGGCTAGAGGTCAAATTGGAGCTGCAGGTGCTAGCCTGTACTACAACCACAGCAACTCAGAATCCTTAACCCATTGAATAAAGCCAGGGATCAACCCCCCATCTTCATGGATACTAGTTGGGTTCTTAACCCACAGAGCCACAATGGTAACTTCTCTTTCTTTATTTAAATATGTATAAACTCAAATTTATTTTTTCCTTTTTTATTAAAATATGGTTGATTTACAAAGTTGTGACAATTTCTGCTGTACTGCAAAGTGGCCCAGTTTTATATATATACTCTTTTTCTTATATTATCTCCCATCATGGTCTATCCCAAGAGATTGGACATAGTTCCCTGTGCTATAAAGTAGGACCTTGTTGCTTATCCATTCTAAATGTAATCGTTTGCATCTACTAACCTTAAACGCCCAGTCCATCCGACTCCCTCCCCCTTCCCCTTGACAACCACAAGTTTGTTCTCTATGTCTGTGAGTCTGTTTCTGTTTTGTAGATCTGGTGCTTTCCTTCTTGTCCTGGACTTGCCTTCTGCACATGCACAGCGCATCTCTCATGGCCCACAGCAGGATGCTCCTCCAGAGCATTTCCCATGATTTTTAGCAGGGACAGCCTGTGGCCAATCATCAGCTCCAAGGGTGTAAACAGCCCAGTCTTCCAGCGTCTGTATGGAACAGCCTCTTTGGTGCAATTTATGCTCCAGAGCTTCCTGCGCAATTTGGCTGAGGCTAGACTTGCCTGAAACCACATCTCAAACTATCTTCTTCCCTTGTGATTTCTGGCTTCCTTCATCCCCTAAGACACTGCTTCTTAGGGAAGGCCCTCAGTAAGCCAGCTGAACAAGAATCCTGTCTTTGCCTCTGTATATGGGGACTCCACCATCAAAAAGAGGGCAATGCACTGAAAGCTATGCAACAGGGAAATAAATCTATAGCAGTGTTTAGGATTGATTAGCACAGAGAGAACTGGGGTTAAGTTAATTAGGAGCTAAGTTTTAGGGAAGAGATGAAAGGGCTGAGCAGTTAAAAAGAAGAGGAGGAGGAAGATAACTATATGCAGCTGATCCTATCCAATTCCAGCAGAACCACAAGTCCCTACAAACCTAGAAGTGAGAAATCAATGCTTGTAGCTCTAAGCCACTGCATTTTAGGAGTGTTTGTTATGCAGCACCATTGCAACAATAACTGACTACTACAGTTAGGCAAATAGGTATTCTTAAGACACCCACTAAGCAGATGAAATGCCTGAGACACAGAAAGGTTAAGAATTTGTCCAAGTTTCCAGCTCAGGGGAGAGGATTTACTATGTTCTTATCTGCCTACTCAAGAAGGACTCTGCGAATGTAGACACTTTACTGCTTAGAGGCCCGGCACTCATAGGAATAATTTTTAAATGCTTTAAAAAAAAAACCAAGTTTTCTAATAACCTAAGAAATGCATGTTTTCATATATGCTGCCTATTAAGTCTGTTCATATCGTATCAGCAAACATCATGTCGTCTTGGAGAGGTTCCTAGTTTTTCCTGTGAAATGTTTTTCAACGCCTGAGTGAATCAAAATGAATGTAAATGAGGTTTATTAAGTCAACCCCACATGGTGCTGTATTGTCAGCATTTGTAGGGCTGTGACAGGTTAGTTATTGCAGTTTGAAGGAAATGTCACCAACACAGCAGTCAGGAGAATTAACTTAAAAATATATATATATATTTATATGAAACGTCTCAGGATTTTCTACCCTTTGGAGAGTCGTCTCCCCAGAAGGTGACAGGGGACTGAGAGAGGCTAAGGTTTACTCATTCTTTTTCATGAAGGATCACTCTCTGGCTACATGATACCTGAGGTCAAGGGTCAGCGGCTGCAGGTAACCACCCAGGTTTCTGAGAGCTGCTGTTAATGGACTGTAGAGAAGAAACAAAACGAGGGTGATTGGGGTTGACAGGGAATGACAAGAGCCAGTGATGGCAGCCCCAAGTGCCCTCTACAGCCAGAATGAGTGTCAGACTGGCTTAGGGTTGGGGGTGGGGAGAAGGAAATGGATAAAGGAAAGTGAGGCTTGGATGCTGAGCTGCTGAAAATGGGTTTATTAACTCTTGGAGGTGGGGGGTGGAGCTGAAGCTCCAGCAGGTGTAATGTCACCTCTTCCTAAGCATGTTTCTTGTGTTTGCCCAGGGAGGTGTCAGGAATGGGATGCCTGGGTCATCAGTCCCTTAGGTGACTTGATTTGGGAAAGGTCAGGAGGGCTTTTCCTCACTGTCATCACGCTCAGTCCTTGTCAATTTTGGTGCACCCTTCCTTCAAGTCCTGGACCCTTTGCCTCTTGAAGCTGTTCCTTGGTGGCTTAGCAAGTTAAGGATCTGGTGTTGTCACTGCTTGTGGCTCAGGCTGCTGCTGTGGTGCCAGTTCAATCCTCGTCCTGGGAACTTCCGCACACCACAGGTGCAGCTAAAAAAGAAAAAGAAAAAAGAAAATACCTTATGGGAAAGATAAGCATGTTAAGCGTTCATTTATCAAGACCAAAGTAAAAAATACCTTTTAATTGAAACCTCCAGGCCCTTGTTGCAAGGGAAAGAAAAGGTACTGAAGGAAAACATATGACTAGATCAGAAATAAATGTTCTGACATCTCAGAGCTCTAAACTTACACTGTTCAAAACTTGTACCCTTGTGCTACTATCAAGTTTGGGGTTACACAAGGTTATGCAAGGGCCTGCTCCCCCCACATGTAGGACAGCTGCTCTACCTCCTTTACATAAAGGCTGAGAACCGGAGTTCCCTTTGTAGCTCAGTGGTTAACGAACCCAACTAGGAACCGTGAGGATGTAGTTTGGTCCCTGGCCTCACTCAGTGGGTTAAGGATCCAGCATTGCTGTGAGCTGTGGTGTAGGTTGCAGACGCAGCTCGGATCTTATGTTGCTGTGGCCGTGGAGCAGGCCAGAAGCTACAGCTCTGATTCAACCCTTAGCCTGGAAACATCCAAATGCTGCTGGTGCGGCCCTAAAAAAAAGGGCTGAGAACCTCTGCATTTAGGGTGATCCTCTCATTCAACCCCACCTTTTACAGTAGAGAAACTAAATGCCAGAAAAGGAAATGGAATTTCTCATCTCACCCAGCAGAGCAGAACATGGGCAAGTCTTCTCTGTCAAAATTCTACCTTTCAAAAAACCATTCCACCCTGCCTTCTCTGGAGAAGCCCCACATCTGAGGCTTCCATTTCTCTTGAGCACAACTAGAAGCATCAATTAAACAATATTGACGGATGCTATGTGGCTGTGTGCTTCTCTGAGCAAAATGAGTTAAAAAAGATTCATCCATTCAGCAAATATTTGTTGACTGCCTGTTGTCCCTGCCCCTGGGACCTCACAGGCTAAGATGCCCCAAATGGGCAAAATCCTTGGAGGTTTAAATGTAAATAAACCCATGGAAGTAAAGGGGACAAGCCTACACAGTGAGGGTTCATTTTATTGGGTAGGGAGTGAAGAGGAACACAAACACCTCCCTCAGTGGACATGGCAGGGGGGGAGGGATCATTCCTGCCCCTACCAGATAGATGAAACCCTAAGACCCACTTTTGCTGGTTAATCCTCTAGGAAAGGTCTAAGCTATAACTAGATGTATAAATACATACATATATATGTGTACATAGAGAAAAAACTATATATACACATACGTATACATATATATGTGTATATGTGCATACATATTGTATATGTGTGTGTACGTACGTGTGTGTGTGCGTGCGTGTGTGTGTGTGTGTGTGTGTGTGTGTATAATGTTTTTGTATACCCACACATACGTACAAACAACCACATCAGAAATCTGGAAGGCCATGAGTCTACAAAGCTGTCAGTTATTGAAGTTCACTGGAATTGACAGAATGTGAACAGCCCCTGCCCCCAAAGACAGAATCCTAGTGCAGGCTTCTGCAAGGACTGAATTCTGGCCAAGCATCATGCATATTCAGTGACTTGGAATCACTGGGTTCAAGGACAGAGCTGAACTGGTATATGACTCCCTAGGAGTGAGCTTCCAAATGAAAGTACCCAGAAGGCAGGAAGTCCTTCAGGACAGAACTCAAGAGGGACCCTGAGGGCAGAAGTGGATTTGAAGTCTTCTGAAGGTCCAGGAGGAGGTCCCCTTTCTGGGAAAGAAGGTTAATGAGGAAAAAGGATCAAGCCAAGGGCTGAGCAGCATCCCATGTAAGCAGCCACTGGAAGAGGAGCTGACAGAGGAGTCCAAGAGAAGCAGGGTGATCCAGGAGAGTTTCCTACAGTGAAGCCAAAAAAAACCACAGATGGGGCAGAAAAAACTCTCTTGAGCCATTCATTTCAGTTCCTTCCCCAACAAATATTTTTAGCAGCTTTCCTACTGGTAGAAAATGATTGATTTGAATTTCATTCCTTTTTCAGCAAAGACAGCCATGTTGTGGAAAGAACCATGAACCTAGGTCAGAAACCTCAGGGCTGAATCCCACTGTGCCTATGTGTCAGAGTCCAGCTGTGTGACTTTGGGGAGGTGCCCTAATATCCGCAGGTCAGGACATCCTCATCTAAAATCACAGGTTGCTGTGAGTTTTGATGAAGTAGTGAATATAAAAGCATACGTAAAGTAGTGTTTACATAACATTATTTTTTAAAACCGTAATTCATAGAGAACTGACAAATATGGATGTAATCAACAAAAAGACTGGTGCCCAGAGTCTTGAACATAGTTAAGTTTTCATGCAAATTTTGCAGGGTTTTTTTGCCACTTACTATCAATGATACCTCTTTGCTCATATGTATGATAAATGTTCTGCTTATTTAGTGTATTTAATCCATTTTTAACACTTGACAAGCATGATCAAGGATGAAATGGGACAGCAGAGATGGAAAGACCATCACAACAGCAGGGATGTGGCCATTGTAACTTGACCTACTCCTATCTCCCTCTCTCCAGCTTGCATTTGCCTTGGAAACCAGCTGCCTCACAACTACCAGAAGTGGTTTGGAACCCCTCAAAAAGTCCCATCCCCAGAGCATTGTCATTATTTTACCTGTCAGTTTCCTGAAGAAACCCCATTAACAATGCATAGTTATTTGCCCCCATTCAGAACTCACTCTGCAGAAAAGCCTTATCCCTGGAGTGTTTTCAAAGTCATCATCAGTAGCAGCAGCAGCAGCAGCAACAATGGTTTAACATCACAGCTATTTGAGGATGTGAAAGCAATTAGGGAATCCAGGAGCCTAGTCCCAAAATTAAAAGGAATCATCTAGGGGATGAGATATCCAAAGAAAGACTGGAAAAGCTCTGACATGTCCCTGGGAATCTAGAAGGCAGTGAGGATGTGCAAGGCCATGCATAGACCCAGGAAAGATGAGAGAGGTCTGCAATCTCTCCCCTCTGGGTATCCTTGAGGACCTGTGCAAGGAGAAAATTAAGGCTTAGACAGATTTGTAAGCTTCCTGAGCATTTAAAGCATACCCCAAAGCACATAGAACCACTTACCTTTGAATTAAGAACATATTAGTTCAAGGTACTTTAGACAATAGGTGACCAACAATTAGCAGTCCACTCAGACAACCTAGCAAAGATTTCAGTGGCTACACACCACAAGGAATATGTGTTTCACAGAATTAATCTAGGAAATTTATTAAACCAACAAACAGCTGTAACAACAGCAACAACAAAATTGGCAACAAAACCAAACTCTGATGGAGGGAGATCTGATTTCCAGAATCCTCACATTACATTATCTAAAATTTCCAGTTTGTGAAAAAAGTATATTTAATGATAAGACATGCGAAGAAACAGATAAGCATGACCCAGAGATAGATTTTAAAAAGTAGTCATTAGAAACTTTTCTGAAGGGGGCTTAGATATTGGACTTACCAGAGAAATATTTTAAATCAGATTTTTACATACACTCAAAAGACTAAGTAAAACCAACTAAAGAGTTGAAGTTTGACAACAATGTCTCACCAAACAATGTCTCACCAAATATCAATTAAGGGATAAAAAGGACCAAACAAGTAAAAATAAAAAAGAACCAAATAGGAAATCTAGTTGCCAAGCATAATAACGGAAATGAAAAATTTGCTAGAGGAACTCAACAGCAGATTTGAACTGATAGAAAAGAGATACAACAAACATAAAGATAGGTGAAATGAAATAATCCAGTCAGAGAAATATAAAGAAAAGAAGATGGAAAAAAAATGAACAGAGCCTAGGATATCTGTGAGATGTCACAAAGAACACCAACACGTGCATAATGGGAATCTCAGAAGGAGAAGAGAGAAAGAAAGGGTCAGCAAAAGGTTTGATGTAGTAATAGATGAAAACTTCACAAATTTGAAGGAAAATGAGGGACACATCCAAGAATCTAAATTAATTCCAACTAGTATGAACTCAAAGAAATCCACAACTAGACACACCATAGCCAAACTATTGGTAGCCAAAGACAAAGAGAGAATCGAGAAAATCACCAAGAGAAAAATGACTCATTGAGTAAAAGGGATCCTCAACGATTTTAACAGTTGACTTCTCATTGTAAATCCAAAAAGGCCAAAAGGTAATTGGAGGCCATATTTAAGTTCAGAAAAACAGAACTGTCAAAAAAGATTCTTTAGGAGTTCCCCTTGTGGCTCAGTGGTTAACAAATCCGACTAGGAACCGCGAGGTTGTGGGTTCAATCCCTGGCTTCGCTCAGTGTGTTAAGGATCTGGTGTTGACATGAGCTGTGGTGTAGGCCGGCAGCTGCAGCTCCAATTAGACTCCTAGCCTGGGAACCTCCATATGCCGCAAGTGCGGCCCTAGAAAAGACGAAAAGACAAAAAATTAAAATAATAATAATAAAGATTCTTTATCCAACTAAACTGTCATTCAAAAACAAAGGAGAAATTAAGACATCCAGATAAAAACTGAGAAAATCAGTTACTGGCACAGCTGCCCTGTGAGAAAGACTTAAGGGAACCCGTCAGGCTAAAACGAAGATCATAACTTCAGTCCACCTGTGGAAGTAAACGGCACCATAAACATAACTCCACAGGCAAAAGTGAAAGACAGTATAAGTGCATCTTTCATAATGCTTTACTTTTCCCATTACTTTAAAGAAACAATTGAATAAAACAATAATTAGAGCACTGCATTGATGTGCTGACAATGTATAAAGATATAATTTGTGTGGCAATAACAGTACAAAGGAGAGGAGTGGAGCTATACTAGAGCAAAGTTTCT
The DNA here is from genome assembly GCF_054392235.1 of Sus scrofa. Classification (NCBI taxonomy): domain Eukaryota; kingdom Metazoa; phylum Chordata; class Mammalia; order Artiodactyla; family Suidae; genus Sus; species Sus scrofa. The sequence continues at coordinate 63,273,711 of NC_139397.1, read as the reverse complement.
GTATAATATTGAAATTAACTTTGTATTAACCCAAACTAGTTTCCCTAAATTTCAATGCTAATCATAACCCCCAGAACGACCACTAAATAAATAAATCCAGAAAACATAGTAAATAAAATAGCAAAGGAACTAAAATAGTATGTTGTTCAATATTTATTTAACACAAAAGTAGGTGGTAAAAAAGCAATAGAGGAACAAAGGCAGAAGACAGATAGTAAATACTAGCAAAATGGCACTTGTAACTCCTACCTGATTCCTCAAAAGAAGATAAACAAATGGCCAAGAAGCGTATGAAAAGATAATATCATTAGTCGTTAGGGAGCTGTATATAAAAAATTCAATGAAATACCACCTCAGAAGCAGTAGGACGGCTATAAGAAAAAGAGAGAAAAAATGGGAGTGCCTGTTGTGGGTCTGTGGTAGCAAACCCAACTAGGATCCATGAGGATGCAGGTTCCATCCCTGGCCTCACTCAGGGGGTTAAAGATCTGGTGTTGCTGTGAGCTCTGGTGTAGGTCGCAAATGCAGCTTGGATCTTGCGTTGCGGTGGCCGTGGTGTAGGCCAGCAGCTACAGCTCGGATTTGACACCTGACCTGGGAACTTCCATGTGCTGAGGTACAGCCATAAAAAGGCAAAAAAGAGAGAGAGAGAGAGAGAATAACAAGGGTTAGTGAAGATGTGGAGAATTTGAAACCCTCATACATTGCTAGTGGGAATGTAAAATGAGGCAAATGTAAAACAATTTGGTTCTTCCTAAAAACATTAAAAATAGTTAATATGACCAGTCCCATGCTTAGGTATACACCAAAGAGAAATAAGAACATATGTCTATACAAAGCCTTGGATGTGAAATTCATAGCAGTATTATTCATAATAGCCAAAAATAGAGACAACTCAAATGTCCCTCAATTGATGAATGGATTTTAAAAAACAATCCATACAGTAGAGAGTTATTCAACAATAAAAGAAATTAAGTACAGATCCATTCTATAACATGAATGAACCTTGGAAACACTGGGCAAAGCAAAAGAAATCAGTCACAAAGGACCATGTGTGATTCTATTTATATGAAATATTAGACTAGGCAAGTCTATAGAGAGAGAAAGTAGACTAGTTGGCTGCCTAAGCTAGTAGAATAAGGAAGAGGGAACAGATAGTAATTGCTATTGGGTTGGAATTTCTTTTAGAAGTGATGAAAATGTTCTCAAATTGATTCTTGTAAGGGTCTTACAACTTTTTAATATATTAAAGACCATTGTGTACACACCAAATGGGTAAGTTTTAAGATATGTGAATTACATATCAATAAATTTGTTATAAAATAAGTGCCTATCCACACAACACATCAAAAGGGTTTATGAAATAGAAAATACATATATATATATATATATCCTTCTGGTGCCCAGGCTTTAAGAGAATCTGAGTCCCAGAGGAGTTTTCTAGGATGTGATTTTTCTCTATGTAAAAGAATTTCTGCTTTACAAAATTGTTCACAGTAAAATAATGTTCTCTGGCTTTGCATACCTGTGTGCTCCCCACTAGCTCAACCCCTTAATTCAGAAATGACTGCTCTGACTCTTCTGGAACTCTCTGCTCTGCTAACAGCAACCCATGGTGAATAGTCTAACCTTCTGATGTAGAACTTTTCTCAACATTCAAATTGGGCCCCAGAGAGGGTTGAGGGCTAGATAGAGTAATAAAGGCATGAGTGATAGGGAGGGGGCTGGGATTTGGGTGAATAGAAATGTACGCAGAAGGCAAGGTCTGGGGTAAGAAGAATGGACGAGAGGGAGGCTGGGAAGAGACCCATCAGGAGATGGAACAAGCACAGGAGAGGGGTCATGAAAGCCCAGCCTGGAAGGGAGTAGTCAGAAGAGAAAGACAGTGGATGGACCCCCATCTGCCACTATTAGGTCAGTGACCACAGAGAATGGGCACCACTGGGAATTCCAAATTGCCTTCTATTTTAATTTCACTAAGGAAAAATGTCTTTCAAGCATCATTTTCTAGAATGAATGAAACATTTGTAAAGTAGATCAATTCCCAATCTGATCTGTCTTTATCAGAGTTGCTTAAAGAAGACCTTATTTGCAGTCAAAAGATTTCAGTATCCTCTCCAGTTTTAAAGGAGGAATTCAAAGCACTGAGTATTGATTCCCTCAGTGGTGCCTGCACATGTGTGCACCCTGTGGGAACTGACAGTTCAGAAAATCAGACTGGGTACTGGCCTGTCTCCCTGGGGACACTGGTGGAAAAGCATAACAGAGAAAGTAAAGGGGCATGAGAGAGCCTGGAAATGGAAATGGAAATGCAGGGCTCATCTTGCAGATGAAAAACTCAGCCCAGAGAGGACAAGGGACTTGTCCAAGGTCACTCAGCTGGGTGGTGGCAGATTTGGAATGAACAGCCTGGCTTCTCTTTCCCTGAAGATGCATGGCCCCCAAGCAGACCAGGCTGTCACTAGCAGACACACAAGCATGCTTGCACCTGCCCTGGCATGCCTCACATTCAAATCAGAAAAGCTTCCACTGCAACTTTGATGAGGCAATTAAATTAGCTACTAATTGGTTAATTGTCACAAGCTCTGTAAAGCAATAAGGAACAAATTAAGTTGGAGTGAGAAGCACACATTTCTTAGATCTGACCGCATTACTGATCACCTCCATGGTCCACCAGCAATGCTGTGCCCTAAGAAAGCCCTCAGAAAGATCCCATGAAATTTTGGCTGCCAGATAAATCATTCCTTCCTCTTCCTTTTTCTAGCCCACTTTCACCACCTTCTCTTAGTCCTTTTGATCCAGGATTTCCCACACTGTATTCTTCAGAACTTTAGTGTCAGTTGAGTGCTGATGAATGTTTAATGACTGGCTCTCTTAGGTAAAGAACCCTGACTTGCAGCATTCAGCAATTTCTGTCGTGTAAACACTCCCATCAGGGGCCAATTTCAAGGTACCAACAGGACATCTGCCAGGTTACAGAATTCCTGCTTATTTAACAACTGGTTCCTGCAAGCTGGTGCAAGCTGATTCCAACACAATACTGATAGTTTGTACAGAGGTTAATAGGTCCATAGGAAGGGGCCATGGTCAAGTAAATAAGTAGGAAATTCTGCATATTACATAGATTCTACAGAAAAGTAGAATTTAATTCAACTTAGTGTTTCTCAGACATATTTGACCAGAGCCCCCCCGCCTTTTTTAGAGCTGCACCCATAGCATATGGAGGTTCCCAGGCCAGGAATAGCTGTAGATAGGTAGAGCTATAGCTGCCCACCTACACCACAGTCAGAGCAATGCAGGATCTGAGCTGCATCTGTGATCTACCCCACAGCTCACAGCAATGCCAGATCCTTAATCCACTGAGAAAGACCAGGGATCGAACCCACATCCTCATGGATACTAGTTAGGTTCCTTACCACTGAGCCACAATGGGAACTCCCCAGAGCACATCTTAATTCTTCTCATAATTCTAAGGATTCTCTGACTTGGAAACACTTCCATAAACATATTATTGTTATGCATTTCCAGGGTATGCACACCATGTTAGTCCTTCAGATAAGAAAGGTAAAATATAGACCTCTTCCTCAAGTAACTAAATCAAGGTAGAAAATCTCAAGTATTAGATGACTGGTGCTGTAGGCCATGAGTGCTAGAAAATTTCAGAAAACAAACTCAATCATCAGGCTGGGACTCAAACAAAAGGTGTGGCTCAGCCAGGGGAAAGAGTTTTCCAGGCAGGGAGGACTGCTTTGGCAAAGAGGAAGAGATGCAAACAATCTTCAGTTCAGAAATCATGAAAGACTAGTAGGACTAGAATTGAAAGGGGATATTTTGCAGGAGAGGAGTAGAGGATGAGGTGAAGCTGTGGTTGGGAAAGAAGGCTGAAATGTCAGGAAGGGGAGTTTGGGTGTTGGGCCACGGCAGGGCAGGATGGTGCTGCAGAGAGCATCTCCATTTTGGACAACATGATTTCTTGAGGCCTTATAGTCATTCCATTTCTTCTTAATTATGGGGTAGAAAGAGGAGATCTTTCTTGATTTGGGGCTTGAAGAATGTCAGAGAAGCCTTCTTAGCTTTGTCACAGGAGCCAAGTGGTTCTAGCTTTGGACAAGGACATGTATGTCAATATACGCTGTTTTCCTTCTACCAGCCCCATGTTCTGGGCATTGTGCTTGCATGCATACGGGATGACCTCTGTACCTCAAGGATTTCTATTCATCCATCGATGTGAATGTGTATCTAGAGAAGAATGTTTAATTTTGAACAATTATTGAGCCCCTAGTTTGTACCAGGTGTTGTGAAATATTGGAAGTTGTTTTTAAGTTTCAAATAGATGGTTTGGGCAAATATTGGAAGTTGTTTTTAAGTTTCAAATAGACGGTTTAGGCAACTCATGTTGATGGTCCCCAAGCACACAGATATCACAGTGTCTTCTAGAATTCAAGTGAGGAGTTCCTGTCGTGGAGCAGTGGAAACAAATCCAACTAGGAACCATGAGGTTGCGGGTTTGATCCTTGGCCTTGCTCAGTGGGTTAAGAATCCCGAGTTGCTGTGAGCTGTGATGTAGGTTGCAGACATGGTTCAGATCCTGAATTGCTGTAGCTGTGGTGGAGGCTGGCAGCTACAGCTCAGATTAGACCCCTAGCCTAGGAACCTCCATATGCCATGGGCACAGCCCTAAAATACAAAAATAAATAAATAAATAGATTTCAAGTGAGACATGATAAGTACATACTTCCTTAATTGATATATAGAGAGATTATTTCATCCAAAATCAGCAGAATACATATTCTTTTCAAGCACACATGGAACAGTATCCATGATAACTCACATGCTAGGCCACAAAACAAGCCTCAGTATATTTAAGAAAATTGAAATCATTTCAAGCATCTTTTCTGACCACAACACTATGAGACTGGAAATAAACTACAAGAAAAAAAATTCAAAAACAAACAAACAAACAAAAACCAAGCACATAGAAGCTAAATGATATGCTGCTAAACAAACGATGGATCACTGAAGAAATCAAAAAGGACTTCCTAAGGTATCTTTTCATCTTTGACCTCAACATTGTCCCCAGACAAGTCCCCATTGAAGCTGTGAGGGGAATAAACTTGAACTTGGTGCCGAGCCTTTTCCTCTGTGCCGTTTCTCACCCCTCAGTAGATAACCTGAACCAAATTGCCCACACTTTCCACATGCCTCTCTTTCCAAGAAAAATCTACTCTTCAGAAAAAAAATCTGAAACTCATTTTCCATGAGATGCAAGTAAGTGGTAATAACTTAAAGTAGTACCTTTCCAGAGTTATTTATGTTTACATCTTGGGAAAAAACCTTAAAGTTAAAGGGTTCAAACTCTTCTTTGGGGATTTCAAGCAGCCCAGAGGATGTGAGCAATAGTCATTCCAGAGCAATAGTGTCACAGCAGAGCCCCCCCACCCCGAACATCACAGGAATGGCTGCCTGGCCCACCTATGAGAACAGTTGGCCTTGATCTCTGCATTCTAGGACCTGCCATCACCTCAAAACACTCCAGACACCACTCTTTGTGCTTCCAAACAAATACAGAGTGAGGTCAGGGCTTTTAAGTAGACTGATGATACAAAGAGTGGCATCCAGGCCCAGTGAAAACGAGGAAGCAAATGTCATGAGTTTGACCATCAGACCCAGGTTCTCATCTCAGTGACACCACTCTCCAGTTACTGGACCTCAGAAAGGATGTATGATCTAAGTTCAGTCTTGATCTTTAAAACAGGACTTATAACATTCACCTTGGAGGATGCTCAGGATCATAGCACCGACAGATGGTAACTCCCAATGATCATGAAGGGAGTGCTCAAGCCCAACCTTTGCTGGGAAACTAAAAATACCAGAGCTGGACCTTCTAAACCCCCAAGACTTCCCTGCAGATAATCCCAGTGGAAGGCTCTTATTTCCTGCCGGAGCACACAGAGACGGCCAGCCCAAATGCTAAAACTCACTAAGACCAAAACGTAGGTGAAGGCAATGCTCCTCTCTAGAGAAAGCTGGACCAGCAGTTGATTGGTGCTGACAGCAGGGGTGGGGAGATATTTTTGCCAACCATCCACTTTCCATGGTCCTCTGGTAACTCAAATTACTTTCCAAATGTCACTGCATCTGTCTGAGTCTGACAGCGCTTCAAACTGGGGCCCTTTCTCTGAGCCTGAAGACCTGGACATATTCCTGAAGGGGCTTTTGATCTTCATTTCTTTCCAAGTGGGAGGGTCCTTTGTCAGACAAAGTCCAGACTCATGAAACTTGCAGACAAAAAACCTAGTGACAGGTAGTCTGGCAGGTGAAGGCAATAACACATCGAAGGCAAGCACCCGGCTAGTTGGATAAGACACATGACATTCCTGAAAATGAACAGTCAGGGGAAAATACTTACACTGTTCTTCAAACCCACTACAGTGTCACCCCCACTTATCTTGAAATCTGACTTCTAGTAACTTCCAAAATGCAAGCAGAGAAAGCCCAGACACCTAAACTAAATATTGCACAAGCTTACAGCAAATCCATGGACTGTCTTGCTGAGAAGCAGACACACAGCTCTGTTTCAAAGCCTCTCCTCTCTTGCTGAACATAAAAGTCCAGCAATCCCAGCTATCTGCTTTGCCAATCCCAGCAAATTGGATGGAGCGGATATAAGATGACCCTGGGAAGGTAAAGGGAGGCATTAGAGACAGCTCAATAAGAGCAATGAGGATTGACAGCTGGCAGCCTGGTGGCAGAGCAAATGGACAAAGCTAAAGGGAGTGGAGTGTGTGTGCAGGAGGGTCAGAGAAACTAGGCAGGGTCCTCGAGGAAGGGTTAAAGTCCCTTGTATTTCTGAAAAAGAAAGGGGATGTATAATACATTTTGGAAAGCCTTCCATCCAGAATGCCGGAAGGAAATGAAATTTGGGGCTTAGAAAGAACAAGCTTGGGAATTCAGGGAAATTCACTTAAGTGGAACGCTGTCCTCCCCTGACAGTGCAAGATAAATGAGCCGGCATTGTACCTGCAAAGGCCACAGAGACTGGGCTGGGAAAGAATATCGCCCCCTGTAACCTTTCTGGGAGCTCATAATGTTCTGAAAATACTCCCACCCTCCCAATAGCAACCTAGCCCCTGCCTCACTGTAGGAATTGAGGTGTGCACATTACAGTGTGGGGCACAAGCCCCGCTCCTGTCCTGCCTGCCTGGGTCCCAGAGGTTTGCCCTCCTCTCGGGAATGAGTGTCATGAAGACATCTTGCCAGACACTTGCTATGAGCTGCGGTGTAGGTCACAAACGTGGCTCAGATCCCGGGTTGCTGAGGCTGTGGTGTAGGCCAGCAGCTGAAGCTCCAATTTGACCCCTAGCCTGGGAACCTCCATAGGCTGCAGGTATGGCTATAAAAAGAAAAAAGAAAAAAAAAAAGAGTCCAAGAGCCCTTGTCAATGTCCCGATTTACTTACACCCCCACATGGTACCAGCAAAGAATTTAAGGTAGCTTAGAAAGATCCCACATCATTCCACAAAACAAAATACATTTAAAATAAGAGACTCGAGGCCAGAAGAAAATATGAGTAGCTCCTGAGATTGGTACCAAAGCACAGACACGTCTTGGAATTCAACACTGGGGCGGAGAGAGGCCACCAACCTCACTTTGCATTTTCTTGTTCCTCCACCACACACAAAATGCAGGATCTCGACACAATTCAGAGTTCAGAACATCCAATCTAAACAGTTGTTCAACATAAACAGAACGGTTCCTGGAACTGAAACCAGACAGAAATGCCTCCCCTAAATCCACGTGGGAAAGGCCTGGTGCTTTAGCGAATAACATCCTTGAGGCAGCCTTTCTGTAAACATGGCAATGAGTTTCACAGGTCTGTTTTTAAAAAACATCCGTCAGTGTAGGCTTGATGTCCTAATGCCAAATTGTCCTCCAATTAAAGAAAGAAAGAAATTTCTACAAGAGACCAGGACAAGTGTTCTGAGTACCAAAGTTTGGCTTAATTAAAAGTAGATGTTCCAGAAACTAGAAGAATGGGCACACTGGAGCATCGTCATTTTACATGTGAGAAAACTGAGGCTTCAAAGACAGTCCAGATGACGCATGTGTCAGAGGCTCCCATCTGTTAAGTGAAAGAGCAAGAATTCAAACAAAGGCTTTGGTTTTGTTTGCAGTTTTGTCCAGCATGTGCTCAAAGCTAGACAATACAACGGGGGGTGGCCTATGAAGATTAGAAACCCCTTAACCCCTTGGAGTTCCCTGGCGGCTCAGAGGGTTAAGGATCGGGTGCTATCACTGCAATGGCTCAGGTCGCTGCTATGGAACCCAGGTTCAATCCCTGGCCCAGGAACTCCCATAAGCCATAGGCACAGCCAAAAAAAAAAAAAAAAAAAAAAAGGACACCCCCTATTGGTGATTGCTTTAAGATGAAAAGAAGCCTAAAATTGATACTAAGGCTGGTCCCCCTGGAATCCGCAACCCAGCTTTCCCTCCTCTTACGTGGTACATCCCCTCCACTCCCACCCCACCCAGCCCTGAATAGCAGTTCCACTGACCATGGAATCGGGTGGACAGCACTGCCTCGAGGCTCAGAGATGGCACATCCGATATTCTGCCTGTGCCCTGAAGCAGCCCCCAGCTCTGGCCCCAGCCACCACTAGCTCCCCCACCTTTGTTCCTCCTGGGGGACCCCTGGGAGCTTAGAACTGTAAGGAGCTCCGGTGTGGGAGGGGCTCCCTGCAGCTGGGGGATCTGTCGGGGGAAGAGGAAGAAAGAGAAGAAAAACCGCCCCCTCTGAAAGCTTTCCAATCACTCCAGCCACCACCATCTCTAATTCTTTTCTTAAAGTATAAAATCATTCTTCCACTGATCTCACTCGTGGTCAGAGCTCAGTACAGGCCCATCCGTCACAGGGCTGATTTGGTTCAGCAGGTGTTGGCTGGGCAATCGCTCATTTCAGGCTAATCTGCTAGCGGCTGTCAGGGGTTATGGAGTATTTATTGAGTTTGTGTCAGGTCTGGATGACCAATAGCCAACAGCCGGTGGATACGCACTGACATTGATGATATTGCTGAATTAAACGAGGTGATGTATACTCAACTTGCTTAGAGCCAGGAACGGACCCTGGGATCATTTTCTAACCTGATGCGGACAATCCCTGGGTTTTCCTTCGCAAAGAAAACATCGCACACAGGGCATTTCTGTTTCAAAGAAGAAAATAGAATACATGGTCCCCAACAAACATAGTCATGTCTGTGTGTCAATGAACAAGAGCATTTCCTGGGGAGACTGGAGGCAGCAAACAAGATCCAGACGTTTGGCAAACAGCCCTTCCACTCACCGCCGGGGCCCATCGGATTCACAGCATTTAGATGTTAGGCCTCACCAGGAGGAGGCACTCAGTGGTGACCCAAGACTGTGAACATAAATCCAGTCAATATCTGCCTTTGGTGGCAGCAAGATGTCACAGACAAGAGCACTGGGGTTGAGTCAGACAGCAGATGGGATGGTGACTCCATCCGAGGCCAGCATGAGGTCAAGAAAGCACCTGGAGACCATTTCTTGCTCTCTCCGTTTCTTCTCCTCAAACCAGCCCTCTCCTCCAAAACCTCACTAAACTCCAAAGCCGGTGATAAAGACTCCCACCTACATATAGTCCCTCAGTCAGGGTCACAAAACTCACAGGACCACCACGTTCAAATACGTAGAAATCAACATAAAGGCGCCCACCTGGCCCACCTCCAAAAGGACGCTCTAAGTACATCATCCCACTCTCAGTCCCATGGCCAAGGCCAAGTCTCCAACACACTCACAGGGAGTAGCAGGGGTGCTGTTCTGTACTGGGAATGGGCTGCCAGCAGGATGTGTTGGTGAGGTTGAGGCCCTGCAGCTGTGGTGCCGAGCAGCTTATCTGAGTGGCCTAGATCCCAGGGTCTCCTTCTAGAAAAGGCCTGCCTGGGGGTCATTCACCTTCAAGTTCTCTCTTGTCCTCAAGGTCTGATTTGGAAGAGTCTCCTTTCTAACCCCACCACTTGGTCCTTTAACAGAAGTGCTATCTCCTGGGATGTGCCAGTGTGTGGTGCCTGCCTCTTGGATGGGGAATCAGCAGGGGGAGCCTTTCCAAAGGGCCGAGGGCGGAGAGGGAATCAGTATTCAGTGTTCTGTTTTCCATGCCTAGCAGTAGCTTTTTTTGTTTTTTGTTTTTTAGGGCCGAACCTGTGGCATATGAAAATTCCCAGGGTTGAATCAGAGCTGCATATGTGATCTACACCACAGCCACAGCAATGCCAGATCCTTAACCCACTGAGAGGGGCCAGGGACTGAACCTGCATCCTCATGGATACTAGTCAGGTTCACTTCTGCTCAGCCACAACAGGAACCCCTAGCTTTCATTCTTGAATACCTACTTTGGGCCTGGCACCAGAAGGATGCTTTATTTGTACAAATAAAGAAATTGAGGCTTCAAGATCTGAAGGGAGCTGACAAGTCATGTACTTCTGGAAAGAGATGCAGCCAGGATTCCACCCTCACCTAGGCTGTCTCTGCTGGCTGTACACCACCCACTGCACTGCCGCACCCAAGACGGGGGGATCACACAGATCGGTGAGTCCTGACTGCCTCGCTTCTGCCCCAGGCTTTTTGGAGAAGAGTTAAGGAGTATAATGTTGTGTTTTACACATCCCCTCCCTTCCTCTCTGACACCTCTCCCCTGCCCATCTGCCCCTCACCATAGGAAAGGAGAGAATCAAACACAGGCAGTAAAGGAGGAAAGGAAGGACAGGGCCCCGGATAATCATCCCCAAGTAATCAATGATCAGCTCAACAAATAGATCGTGTACATATTAATCTACTGCATATTAATAGAAGTGGCAGACGCATAGTGTATATAAATGTATATATATATATGTATATGTGTGTATATATATATATATATGCAAACTCCCTAGACTGCTAGGTGCTCCTGGCAAGTGGGTGACAAGCTCTGTGATGCTTCCCCGTGATGGAAATTGAATTTAGGTTACAGAACATCATCTGGCCCAATTGCCACTGAATTATTCCACACAAAATATCAGAGTTAATTTTTGGGCCTGTCAGCCCGGTTGATGAGTCGGGCGGCTGTCAGCCCTGCTGCTCCCGCCTCCAGTGCCAGAGAAGAGTCTGAAAGTCACGCAGTCCAAACAGCGACCTTGGCGGGGGAAAGGGGTGAGATTACCAGGATGATGAAATGCCAAGGCAAAGGTTCCGGAGTCCGGATTTGAATACCTGTTTACATGGAGGATAACAGAGAGCCACCCACGGACTACGAGGTTGTAACTCACTCCACAGAGTGCTGTGGACACCATAAAACACGACGGCCCTGCTCTGGATGTCTGTGGCCTGGCAGCCAGGCCCGGGGAGTGATTTAAGGCCCCGGATCCATTCAGAGACTATCTAATCTATTGTCTTTTATTACAGGCTCTGCTCTGCCTCTCTCCCACTCTCATAACCTTTTTTTTTTTTCTTCCAAGAAGCATAACCTCCCTTAAAGGAATGCTGCTCAGAAGGTGCTCATCTGATTCAAAGATAGTGAGGGTCCTTTACACCACACACACACACACACACACACACAAACACACACACACACACAAATCCTGGAGTTCCTGCTGTGGCTCAGTGGGTTAAGGATTTGATTGCAGGAGTTTCCATTGTGGCTAAGTGGGTTAAGAACCCAGATAATATCCGTGAAGAAGTGGGTTCAATCCTTGGCCTGCCTTGCTCAGTGGGTTAAGGATGTGGCTTTTAGGTTGCAGCTGTGGCTCGGATTCAGTCCCTGGCCTGGGAACTTCCATATGCCAAGGGTGCAGCCATAAAATTAATACAAAAAAACCTGCAATGCCACAGTAACTAATACATTATTATTACATAGTATGTGTTATCCATATATTTTTATATATTTTATTTATAAATATGTATATACATACATATGTGTGTGTGTGTGTGTGTGTGTGTGTGTGTGTATTTCTTTTCCCTTCAGATAAGCTGAGCCCTGCATTCTCTCTTGGCATCCCAATGGCAGCTCTTTCCCCATTTCCATCTTCAACTCCTTCTCCCCCACTTCCTCTCACCAAAAGCCAGTAGGGCCACCCACTCCTTTGCCTCTCTTCTGACTAATTGTCTCGGGCCATCTGATGTTGAAATAATCCATAATTGCTTAATCTATCCGCGTCTGTGTGGCAAGAAACGGAAAAGCACTTTAGAAAGATCAATCATCTAAAATCATCGAGCAGCAGATTGGAAGCAGGGTCGCCGCCTGCTCCCAGCTGAGAAAATGATGGTGGTGAGAGATAAAGGCTTGGCGAGGAAGCTTCTCTGTCTCCATAGCTTTTTGATTCCCAGATAGATTACCAGGAGCACTAACTGCTCTCCGTTTGTGCTAAACAAAGATAATAGCCTTGGAAGTCACAGTCACATAAATGATACGACAATCAAATAAACCACCCCCTGCCCTGGGTCTCCCGCCAGCACTAGCAGGCTAATAGATGAGGCAGCGTGGTGGGGGCAGCGAGGGAAGGGAGGAAGGGGAACATCTTTGCCACTGGGACCTTGATCATCAGAGACCAAGTGGAAAAGAGAAGTCTGAGTTCCTAAACAGCTGAGAAAAAAAACGTAAAAGCCTCCCTCTAACCTCTATAAATAAGAGAGATTCGGGCTGGAGAAAGCTTGGTGGAGTAGGGTCAGATCTTTCATAGGAATCAAATTAGTAGCCAGTCACCTAGCATCATAGCACATCAGGTGCATCAGGTTATGCATCTCAGCCTGGAATCCATGTCCTTCACCCTGTCCTTCACCCTCCTTGGAGTCAGAGTTTAGGGGCTGCTTTTTCTGATGCTGCTACTGTAGTCACACCTCCTTCCCAGAGCCCTGGCCTTTCTGCAAACCTGCCCCTAATGGCCCCTGATGCTGCCCTTCCCTAGCAGAGGAAAGGCAGACAAGGCAGGCACTGTCAGGATGAGAGGGAAGAATCAGCAGGCTAGGTCTCCTCTCACTCTTCCCTGCTGCTGGCATGACCAAGATTTTCAGAGATGCAGCCTCAGGCACAGGGACCTGGGAGAGATTCCCAGAGGGTGAGGAACTCCCAGAAGTGGAGATGCAAGTGCAGCTTCCTCCAGAAGTCACCAGAACCACACAGTGTAGATGTCCGGCAAAGCTATAAAGTCTGAGGCTTAAAACACAAACCCAATCCTACATGGACCACTTATTTGCTATGTGAGTCAGGTAGCCTCTCTCAGCCTCAATCTTAAGGGTACTCCATCACAACGCTGGTATTTTGTTTAATTTTAATTCCTTTAATTCTTTTTAGGGTGCACCTGTGGCATATGGAGGTTCCCAGGCTAGGGGTCGAATTGGAGCTGCAGCTGTAGGCCTATACCACAGCCATAGCAACTCCGTATCCAAGCCGCATCCTGTGACCTACACCCCAGCTCATGGCAATGTCAGATCGGTAACTCCCTGAGCAAGGCTAAGGATCAAACCCCCATCCTCAAGGACACTGGTTGGGTTTGTTACTACTGAGTCACAGCAGGAACTCCTGACCTGATATTTTAAATAATGAACAATTGATGGGCAAGTCCGTAAGTTGAAACCGCTGTAATTAAATTACCATATCCCTAAGAGCCCTATAGGGCAAATATGATTCTTCTTTCCAAATTACAGATGAGAACACCGAGGTGGGGAAATTGTCTGTAACTTGTCCGAGGACACACAGGTTTGCTTTGATGTTATAATAAATGCCAGCCGCTACTTCTCTCATCGAGGAAGACTGACCTGCTCTGGACTGAAACATCACACATGTACTTCTGTCAGTTGCTGCTCAAACCACACAAAGCAATGCAGTCCTTTCGGGAGCAGCCTCGGCCATTCCTGGGGTTCAGAGCCACAGGCCAGGAGGGGCACAGTTGGAGCCCAGCTGGTTTGTACTGAACATGTCCGCTGTCCTCTCTCTGAAGTAGCAGAACTCCAACTTCAATGGTTTCCAAGCCCAGCACCCCATGTGGCTGGAATATTCTTGCCGCAGCCAGAGGCCGTGTCTCAAGGAGAATGTGGGAATTCCTGCAAAACTGATCGGAATGATGGAGTGATGTAAGACGCAGACCCCACCCCCTTCCCAGAGGGAACAGGGACTCCTTGTAGCGAAGAAGTGTCCACAGGCATTCACAGAGGACTCCCCACTCCCCCTGAGGGAGGGAAGGGCATCAAAGGAAATGGTAGAACCTGCTAGAATCTCATGTTGGGACCAAAAGGCAGCAAACTCTCTCCCCAGGACCCCAGCACCAGGAAGAATCTGAGCAAAGAACTCATGTCACCAGTTTACTGTGTTCCATCCTGTCTTTGAGCACCTCATTCCCTGCCCATCATGCACCCCCGCCCATACAGTGCTGTCCTGCTGGAATATAAACCCAACAAACCCAGGATGCAGTCAGACTCAGGGCACCTTGACTGCAGGGCTGGAGGGCTCTCTACCCAGCAGCTTTCTGAAATTGCCCTTCTCTCATGAAACCCGTAAGTAAAGGTGAGGCAGGACTTGAGTTCTCTGGGTCTACCATGGGTGCCAGCCCAACACCTAACAGGTACTCAATAAATAGGTTCGGGGTGAAACCAATGAATGCCTGGCCTTTAAAGAAAGCAGTAAGGAAACAGGCTGGGGGGGGAGATGACTGAGCCTGGTGGGGTGAGGGGAAGGATGACACCAAGATGGGACTTCAGAAAGGAGAGATCATATTCTGGGAGGGGCCCAAACTGACCACTGCCAGCACATATGTTCAAGGGCCCCAGGCTGGTATTGGAAAAACATGTGAGCGGTGTTGCGAGCAGATAACTGAGAGTTTCAGCACTGAGGCGACACATCTTGGGAAAAGACATAGAGACACATAGGGAGAGAAGCCTGAGGGGTGGGTAATCAGGTGGGGCTGGAGGAGGAGTTAGTTTTCAAAATCTGGGAAAATACGGCAAGGTGGGAAGAAGGCTGTGGCACTGATTCCCATGCTCCACTTGTCTCCAGCCAACGAATAGAATGATAACCAAAGAAAAATTGTCTCGGGAGTCACAAGAACTCTTGACAAGTTGCCCAAAGTCACAGGGCAGGAAGAAATCCTCACTTCCTCTCTCTCCAGAAATTCCATCTCACCTGGTTTGATCTTTGGTTAGAAACCAATGAAGTAACTTCCCTGAAAAGAAGACTAGTTCTTGCCTTTCAATCCTATCAAAGTCACCATTATTTGCTCAGGCTGGCCACAGAACTGTTAAATTTCAAGTACAGATAGAATTATGGCAGCAATGGAAATAGCAAAATATTTAGGATTTATGCTAACGAAGACCAGGCAAGATCTTATAGAGAAGAACTTAAAATTCTCTTCAAGGAGATAAAGGATTATTGCGGGAGGGGGGAATGAGAAAATGGAGAGGTGTACCATCTTTTGCAGATAAAGTGATATAACATTATGAAAATGCCAATTTTAAACAAATGAATGTAAAATTCAAAGTAATTTCAGATAATACTGTTATAGAATACTTTTAAGGAAATGAATAAACTTAATTTCACATTCTATAGAAAAAGAATGATTCACAGGTAACTAAGTCCATTTTGATAACAAAAAGAACAATTACAATAGGTGATAGGGTAGAAGGAACAGGCAAACAGAACTCTGGAAAACAACAATGAGCACAAAAATATGTTTGTGCACCCATGGAGACATGACATATGACAGAATATCACCAAAATCTAGTGGAAAAACAGGGAATTTTTAAATAGAATAAAAGTTATTTAGAAATTGCAGCACTATATAGGGGGAAAACCTATTAGATTTTTTCATTTTGATTTTATGCACTGAAATTTCTGAATGCATTAAAGACCCAAATATGGAAGATGAAACTATGAACATAATTTTAAATGTAAGAGAATAATTTTGTGCTGGGGATGAAGAACTTCTTAAATAAGACACCAAATGCACAAATCTAATATAAAAATATTTGTAGATTCAAGTGCAGTATTTCTATACCGTGAACAACAGTATAGACAAACAACAAATGGGTGGGAGGTAGGAAATAGTTGTTTACAATGTTTAAAACCAACAAATAGATTATTGTCTAAAATACAAGCAATATTAACAGATAAATTCAAGAAAATGGAAAAGGGATTAAAGAAGCCATTCACAGAAAAGGAAATCTGATTGGCTAACATACACAAAGAGATATTTAACTTTATTAGCCATTGCAAAAGTGTCAATTTATGTATCAGTAAGATACTGCTTCTTAACCATCCAAATGTCCAAAATTTAAAAATCAGGTCATGAACTCTGGAAAGATATAGAGCAATATGAACTCATGCATTTTTGGTGGGCATGTACCCAGGATGTCCACTATGGAGAACAGTTCTTAGTTGAAGTAAGAATGTGTATGCTCTTGGAGTCCCTGTTGTGGCCCAATGTTGTCTCTGTGAGGATTTGGATTCTATCCCTGGCCTTGCTTAGTGGGTTAAGGATCTGGTGTTGCCACCAGCTGCAGTGTAGGTTGTAGATGTGACTAGACCCAGTGTCGCAGTGGCATACACTTGCAGCTGCAGCTCTAATTCAACTCTCAGCCCAGGAACTTCCATATGCTGCAGATGTGGCAAGAAGAAGGAGGAGGAGAAGGAGGAGAGGAGAAGGAGAAGAAGAAAAAGGGGGGAGGGGGAGGAGGAGGAAGAGGAAGAAGAAGGAGGAGAAGGAAAAGAAGGAGGAGAAGGAAAATAAGAAGGAGAAGGGCAGGAGGAGGAGGAGGAAGAAGAAGAAGGAGGAGGAGAAGGAGAAAGGGAAGGTGTATGCTCTAAAATTCAGGAATTTTTAAGTATTAAAACTCATAGTCAATAGCAGGGAGTTGGAGAGAGTTTAAATCTATTAGGGAAATAGATGAATGTGATGAATACATGCATACTATGGAGTACTGTGCTTCATTTATGAGCATCAGCCACAAGTACATAGAGTAACAAGGATAGAGTTTGAAAATGACGTGTTGTCTCCACTTCCAAGTGGAACAGAATAGAGAGGGGCTAAGAGAATGCTCACAGAGGACAACTGGGAAAGAAAAATGATAAAGACTGACAGCTAAGTACGAGCAGGGAACCTAAACCCTCCTACATCACTGGTGGTATGGCCTCTTTGAACACATTTTGGCAATAATGACTACAGTGGAAAATATGAATACTCCAAGACGAAGGCAATTCTGCTCCTGGGTGTGTACCAAACAGCTATGCATATCTAAGAATTTATCAGAAAGTGCACAGTAGCACTACCTGTAATCCCTCTCAACACCTGAAAACAACCCAAATACCTATCCAGAGAAGAATGAATAAATGGATTCTGGTATATTCCCAAAATTGAATGCTGTATTGCAATGAGAATACAGGAATGGCATAGATTAGTCTCACAAATATAATGTTCAGTGAAAGAAGTCAAACAAAAGCAATAACATACTGTAAATTTCCATTTATGTACAATTCATAAACAGACAAAATCAATCTATGGTGTTGAAACAATGCAGTAGAGAGGTTCCCTTTGTCAGGTGCATGAGGGGGGGTCTTCTGGATCCACATCATGTTCTTTTCTTTGAGTGCTGGTCCATTTTATTAATTTTGTAAAAATTCATTAAGATGCACCCTTACAACTCATACAATTTTCTGTAGGTACCTTGTGTTTCAATAAGAATATACATAATAAAATCAGAATTTGCATAGCATAAGAAGAAACAAAATTAATTCAACCCTATATCCCCGAGGGTAAAAAAACATAAGAAAGAAAAACAAAACAGAATAGAAGAAAGAAGAAAAATGAAATAAAAACAGAGGAAAGCAAATAAAAATTCTGAAGGGAACGAGAGTCAAAAGAAAAAAAGGCAAAGAAGGGAGCACCTATTTGTCAAATCAGTAAAGATGGAGCACCAAGGTGATTGTGGTATAAAACAATATTTACAGAAGCGAAAGCTTTTTAAACATGGGACCCTGTTCCTGCCACCCTCATTAATCTCTTTCATCACCGAATTTGGTTTCACAGTGCAAGTCATAATCCTTCCTGTATGAGTGGTTTTGAAAAGAGAGAAAGGGAAAAAGAAAGAAAAAGGGATGGAGGGAAGGAGGGAGGAAGGAAGGAAGGAAGGAGGGTATAATGAAAAGACCTTGGACCGTTTGACTTTCCATGACCATTTTAGTCTGGGGAGCCTTACTGGCCCAGGGTTATTTGATTACATTTTTTAAAAGCAGGGGATGGGGGAGGTTGGGTGGGAAGCACCGCCCCGTTTTTCTACAACGGCCACAGCAACGTGGGCCCGTGGACTCGTTGCTGGGTGCAGACACACTCTTCTTCATCACAAACTTTGGACCCCTTTCTTTGTTTACAGTGGTAAACAGAGTCTCATAGGTATGAAATGACCGGCCTCGGGCTAGGAAGACGTCAATTCCCAGAAAATACACTTCGTTGTGGTGTTCAGTTTTTTGGCCATAATCTTACTTTTAGACCTGGACAACTTAATTGAAAATGCCTTCTAGCCAGATGGAGGCTGCATTTTGAGGGAGCAGTTCTGGGCTTTTAGAAGCAGAGGACGCATTCATCTCAATCAGCTTCTTCTCTTTCCATTCTAGTTTTCCTTTTTCTCCTTCCATTGTCTCTTTTCATTCAATGCTTAATCTCTCAGGACAGCTTCAGTAGAGTCACCAGCACAAAGGAAACCTCTCCTTGAAAGGCTCACACAAAAGGATGGAAAAACTCAAGGTTTGGAAATCCTACATGTGACCTGCAGTATGTGTGAAGTGGGTCATCATTCTTCCTGATTCTTTCTTATAGGAAGGTCTTTAAAGTGTCCAAATTTATCAAATCATGTTTCCTTCAGATATTTCCAACAATTTTCCTGGAAAGTAATTGCTCACCTGATGAATTTCCTGTCTCGTCTTCAAAATCCTTCTTAGCCCACATCTCCCGCCCCCCCCCCCTTTGGCTCCCAGGTCAAATGCCCCACATGTCTGCACTACGTTTTCTGCTGACATCCATCATGGCAGAGGCATCGCGCTGCATTAAAATAATATACGTGTGCATGGCTGTATCACCCACTGGACTACAAGGTGAGGAACAGTTCGATTCTATTGTGTTCACTCTTATAAAAATGTAGCCCCCAACTACATTCGCATTTGCTAAGAACTCCAGATTATTTGCAACATCCTCACTATTTGTTGGACAGATTGTGGAAGCAGCAATTTTTTCATAGGGTCTGATTCAAGATTTAAGAATTGAGTTCAGGCTAAGGTTAAAATAGTGTGAAGGCGAGAGTTCCCATTGTGGCTAGCAGGTTAAGAACCCAACTAACATCCATGAGGATGCACCTTCAATCCCTGGCCCCACTCAGTAGGTTAAGGATCCAGTGTTGCCGTGAGCTGTGGTGTAGGTCACAGACAAGGCTCCAATTCAGCGTTGCTGTGGCGTAGGCCAGTGGCTACAACTCTGATTCGACCCTTAGCCTGGGAATCTCCATATGCCGTGGATGAGGCCTCAAAAAAACAGTGTGAAGGTGTATTACACTAAAATTAGGAAGGCAGCTGCCATGAATTTAACCACTGAGGGAATTGTGCTGCATGCCACCTCAATAAAATCTCAGCAGATCCCTCTCATTCTCTACTCCAAGTCTCATCTCCAGTCTCCTCTCTCCCTCCAAACACTTCTTCAATGTTTTCATATTTGT
The DNA here is from genome assembly GCF_054392235.1 of Sus scrofa. Lineage (NCBI taxonomy): Eukaryota > Metazoa > Chordata > Mammalia > Artiodactyla > Suidae > Sus > Sus scrofa. The sequence continues at coordinate 63,253,974 of NC_139397.1, read as the reverse complement.
TTTTAATTTCCAAAACTTCTTATTGAGGAAAAGATATGATCTTGCTGAGAATTTCACTCTCATTAAATCTCTTGTCACTCAGCAAATGGCTTTCCACAACCTTGGTCCAAGTAGCAAATCCTTTGCCATGCTTTCTTTCCCCTTTCCAATTTCATGGCTGTGGAGCTCGATGGCACAATAAGGCACTATCTGGTTTTCTGGTGGTTTTAGCAGCCTGAGATTTGCAAAGCACTTTCGTGTGTTGTCTCGTTTTACCCTCATATCAACTCTGTCAAGTAAGGCAAGGTTACAAATGAGTAAGTGGAGACTCAGAAGAAAGCCTTAAGGACTGTTCAAGATCGTGAGCTAATCAACGGCAGTGAGGACTTGAACCCAGGTCCTCTGCTAACATACTTCCTACTGCTTCTGATGACAAGTATCATTCATTCACAGGGATAGGGGAATCTAGCTACAGAGATGAAACCTCCTGTACACGACATCCAACTCTCTGATATAAGTGAGAAAGGCAAAAACCTGGCCCCTAAGGGTTAGATCCAATAACCAGGGACACAAAGCAAACCAGAGAGAGGTCTCTCTTCTACCCAACTCTGCAAGAGGAGAAAACAGAAGCGCCATGGACCACTGTTTGCCCTTCTGGTGAAAAACTCAATCGCCCTCTTGAATGACCCACATGTCAAAGCAATTTCACGATGTGCTCCTCTGGAAGTGGCCTCTAGCCTGTCAGGCTGGCAGACAAGCTTTCCTGTTAGGTATGAGGTTTTTTGTTTTTTTTTTTTTCCCCCTAGCTCCTCTCCCCCGGACTGCGCAGACACGCATCCTACCAAAAATACAACTTTCAGATGCCAGTCTCAACAGGCGTGGGTGTGTCGGCTTGGAGCAGCTGCTGAACACCATGTGGCAGGAGGAGGAAAGACAGAGCTTATCGTGCTCCCGGCCATGGTGTTTACTCAGATCTAAACTCACTTTTCAAATTCCCCTCTGGCTGGCTTGAGCAGTCCCATGGCTGCTTTGTCTTAGCCCTAGCTGGAGTAATCTAGAATGGCCCCAGTAAAAGATCTAAGTCAATCCACAGAAGCATGACCTATAGCCAGGACAGGCCCTGCAGTTAGAGCTCATTCTTTTTTTTTAGTGTGTGCTTTTTTGTTTGTTTGTTTTTATCTTTTTAGGGCAGGACCTACAGCATATGGATGTTCCCAGGCTAGGGGTCAAATCGGAGCTGCAGCGGCTGGCCTACACCACAGCCACAGCAACACAGGATCCAAGCCACATCTGTGACCTATAACCACAGCTCATGGTAATGCCAGATCCTTAACCCACTGAGCGAGGCCAGGGATCAAACCTGCATCCTCATGGATACTAATCCAGTTCATTACCACTGAGCCACAATGGAAACTCCTTTAGTGTGTTTTGAAATTTTTTATTATTTTTATTATTTTACTTTTCAGCAGCACTGACAGCATATGGAAGTGTCCCAGCCAGGGATGGAATCGGAGCCATAGCTGCAACAATGCGAGATCCTTAACCCAATGTGCCACAGTGGGAACTCCTATTTTTATTATTTTTAATTGAAATATAGTTGATTTACAATACTGTGTTAGTTTCAGGTAGAGAGCACAGTTTTCAGTTCACATACATATATATTCTCTACATATTCTCTCTATGTATATTCATGCATACACATATATACGTATATTCTTTTTCAGATTCTCTTCCCTTATAGGTTTACAAAATATTGAATATAGTTCCCTGTGCTATACTGTAGGTCCCTGTTGGTTATCAGTTTTATATATATTAATGTGTGTCTGTAATCCCATCCTCCTAATTTATCCCTCTCCATACTTCGGTAACAATAAATTTGTTTTCTCTGTCTGTGGGTCTATTTTTGTTTTATAAGTAGGTTCATTTGTATATTTTTTCAGATCCCTCATATAAGCAATATCATTTGATATTTGTCTTTCTCTGTCTGACTTACTTCACTCAGTATGATAATCTCTAGGTCCGTCCATTTAGCTGTAAATGGCATTATCTCATTCTTTTTTATGGCTGAGTAATATTTCATCATATTCCATCCCATCTTTATATGGGATAAAGATAATATCCCATATCCATTCATCTTCTGATGGACGTTTAGGTTAACTCCAAGTCTTCGCTCTTGTAAATAGTGCTGCAATGAACATGTGCTGCATGTACCTTTTTAAATTATAAATTTCTCCAGAGCATATGCCCAGGAGTGGGGTTGCTAAATTATATGGTAACTCTCTTTAGTTTTTTTAAGGAGCCAGGATGTGGAGAAAGGGGGCCCTTTCTTTGAGTGAGGTTGTGACTATACTAAATAAAGAGTGCAGAGTCTCTGGTCATTCATTTACACAATTTTAAAGCATTTCTGAGCACCTGCTCTGAAGCAATTACCAAGAGAGGCAATAGCAAGAGACTGGCACAGTTGGTCATTTTTCTCCCTTCAAAAAATAGGTATAAAAGGAGTTCCCATCATGGCGCAGTGGTTAATGAATCCGACTAGAAACCATGAGGTTGTGGGTTCAATCCCTGGCCTCACTCAGTGGGTTAAGGATCCGGTGTTGCCGTGAGCTGTGGTGTAGGTCACAGATGCAGCTCGGATCTGGTGTTGCTGTTGCTCTGGTGTAGGCCAGTGGCTACAGCTCCAATTAGACCCCTAGCCTGAGAACCTCCATATTCTGCAGGAGCAGCCCTAGAAAAGGCAAAAAGACAAAAAAAAAAAAAAAAAAGAAAGAAAGAAAGGGTATAAAAATAGCATCCATCATTGGCTGAGTATCTAGTATGCCAACAGTCTACTAGGTATTTTGCTTGTATCATCTCAGATAATTCCCCCAATGACACTTGAAGTTGAACATCCTTGTCCACATTTTAGAGATGAAAAAGCTAAGGTTCAGAGAGAAAAAGAAATTGGCCCAAGTTAACACAATTATTAAGAGCAGAGCTTCGATTCAACCCAGAGCCATTTGGCTTAAAAGCACACTGATTAGGTGGAAGTAATGCACACTATCCTAAAAAGAACATGATAACAGGGTATAGAGGATGGGGTTGTAAAACCAAATACTCTCCCATCATACAGGCCAAAGGAACCCAGTTCTCACTGCCAGATCCATGGAGCCAAAAAATGTGAAAGTCCAGAAAACTGGTCCTGGACCAACAAGAAATTGAATAACTCACAGCCTTGTTGATGCCTCAACTCACTGCAGTGAGCAGGGAGAGAGGTCTTTCACTTCCCAGGATTGAGAGTAACGGGAGCTTTGAGGTTATTCCAGGAAATCCAACTTTGTCACCTCCTTTTTATATGCCTCACAGCACGTTGCACCAGGCTCTGCAAAAACCAGGTACTAAATAAATATTTGTAGAAGGAAGAAAGGAATGGGGAAATAGAGAAAGTCCATTATTTACAGAATGGCAAGCAAAAACAGCAGGGGAAAAAAAACACATATGCTGAAAAAGTGGTTTAGCACCCTTTCTTTGAGAAGTTTTCATCAGCAGCTCCAGTTCTCAGCACATTTTCCTCTTCTAAACTGCTTAGAACTTTATTTTCGTGATGCGGAGTTATCTATTAGCATATGCTCACTTATGTTTATTTCAGCTATTTAGCAAATAATGATGAATTGTCCACAAAGGATACCATTATGAGTTCTCCTTTGATGCAGCTTTCAGCCTGCATTTCCGTGATTCATATATATGGTAATGAGGGAAGGGAGGCTGGTTTTATTCTGCCCCAGGGCTAGGGGTCAAATCGGAGCTTCAGCTGCCAGCATACACCACAGCCACAGCAACATCAGATCCGAGCCTTATCTGCGACCTACACCACAGCTCATGTCAATGCTGGATCCTTAACCCACTGAACCAGCCCAGGGATCAAACCTGCATCCTCACAGAACCTACGTTGGGTTCATTACCGCTGAGCCACAATGGGAACTCCCCACTCTCCACTGCTTGTTCTGCACACTAGAAACAAATTGGCCCGCCCCATCTGACACAGGTACAGGTGAGGTTCCCGGCCAGAATCTGATGTTTCTCCTTTAAGGATGTCTTGAATTTGGTAAGCTAACTACACAATCTTGCTCCATGCTCTTTACCCATAGGCCTCCAAAGAGCTTCCTTGGGAGAGGCCCATGCTGGAGCCACAGCCTGTTTCCTTTAAGTGAGAGTGAAGCCTGGCTTTGAATGCAACAAGAGTTCCTTGAAGCTTGAAGTGTTCAATTTTACTTCGCCATGCCCCCAGTATAATCCATTGAAAGGGCACTGTCCTTCAGGCCTTTCAGCTGGGCTGACAGCTGCCCGCTGATTAATTGACAGGTTAAAAAGATTGATTCCACATGTCAGAGCTGTAACCCTGCCAGAACAATACAGCTGTCACTTGGGCTGTAAAACAGACGCTTACATTAGCAGTCCTGACAGAGCCGCACACCGACACGTGCACCTGCCTTTAGGGAGCGCCTAAACATACAGCCACGCTGAGATTAATCATCTTGAAAGCAACACTGGAAGATCAAAGAAGTGTTTCCGTGGTGGAAAGAGTGGGAGCGACGCTGCTCTGGCATGTTCTTGGTCTGCAGATGGTGCCCAGTGGGCATGCCAAGAATGGCGCAGGGGACAAAATGGGGCTTCAACAGTTGTCTGTGGTTACCGCAGGCACCGTGAAGCCCCAGCTTCTCCATTCACACAGTCCCCTCCATTCACAAAGCCTCACTGCTCTGCCTCTCTGCTCAGGGCTGTGCATCCCTAGGCCAATCACACGCACGCTGCCAGTCCACGATCATGCCAACATGTGTGTAGAATGGTTATGAGAAACTTACTTCAGTGGGTGGGTCCCTGAATGCTGCAGGGGACTGAAAGAGCACATGGAATGTGGGGAGGCCCCTCAGCAGCCTAGAGGTGATTCTTTTCCAGCCAGAAAACATCTGGAGACCCCTAGGACATCTGAACATGTCTCAGCTTTTCCAAAGCATCTCAAAGTATTTTAATTGCATGGAAGGAAGCTTCAAAGGAGAAATACCCCCAACACATTTCTTATATATTTAAAATCTCGGTAGTCTGAAATTGTCACTCGATAACTAGGGCAGGCAGGCTACATGATCCCCAGGTAGAATTCATCAGGGTATCTCCGAATTTAAAACACTAAATGAGATCTCCCAGTCTCCCCAGAGACAGGTCCCTGTTTCACCTCTTCCCATTTCCCTCCAAAACTACACAAGCATTCCCAGTGTGGGTGAATGGGCTTCACTCCAGGTGATGGGCTGACCTCCAGGTCAGCAGGGAGTAACAATGGCTCACTGATCAGGTAAACATCTTTACTTGGCTCTGGTCTGGGTACCTAATTCAAGGTTACTAAAATCTACAAATTTCACGTTCTCTAAATATGCCAGAATTTTCCACCCTGAAAATAGCACTTTGGGATTAAAGAGAAGATTTCCGAACAAAAGGTTTCAATGAGGAGTTCCCGCTGCAGCTCAATAGATTAATGATCTGGCTTGTCTCTGTGGGGGCACCGGTTCGATCCAACCCCTGGCCCGCCGTAGTGGGTTAAGGATCCACCGTTGCTGCAGCTCTGGCATAGGTCACAGCTCCAGCTCGGAATCAGTCCCTGGCCTGGGAATTTCCACATGCTGTGGGTACAGCAGAAAAAGAAAGAAAAAAAGTTTTCAGTGAGAATCCTGGGTCCCATAGAGTACTGGTCCTGTAAATTAGCTGCATATTACGAACATCTGGAGATGTTTTAAAAATTCACATACTGGGGCCCCCAGTAAGGGCTAGCAAATCATAATTTCCACATAGAGAGGGTGGAAATCTGTTTGAATCAGCTTCCTAGTTGATTCTTTGCAGAAAGACATACCTGCTGGCCAATACATTCTGCAGATAGAATATACAAGAAAAACAGTTTCCCCCTCCCTCTTTGCATCAGGGCAGAGAGAAGACGAAAAGGAAACAGGAAAATCTAATTTAATCTTCAAATATCACCAGTTTCCCCCTCCCTCTTTGCATCAGGGCAGAGAGAAGACGAAAAGGAAACAGGAAAATCTAATTTAATCTTCAAATATCACCAGCCAATAACTACACTGAAACAAGGAAGGAGGTTTGTAACCAATAGAGAAAACAGCGTCTGTCTTAATAAATACACAATCCCAGTTCAAGCCAGGGAATTTCTTACAAGTCACAAAAGAAATGATTTCCATTATTTCAATTCCCATCTCAAATATGTAGCCCTGTCCTGTACAGTTACTGTGAGCAGTGACAGTACCTTGTGATGGCAGAAGAAGAGAAAAATCCAGTCTTTACAGAACACATACAAAGCAGATGCTATTCAGCTCTGCTATTGATCTTTCTTTCTATTATGATTTCTTTTTTCTTTTTAGGGCTGCACCAGTGGCATATGGAAGTTCCCGGGCTAGGACACAGTCACAGCAATGCCACAGCCACAGCAATACCAGATCTGAGCCGCATCTGCAAACTACACCACAGCTTGTGGCTACCCTGGATCCTTAACCCACTGAAAAAGGTCAGGGATCAAACCTGCATCCTCACAGACACTATGTCAGGTTCTTAACCCAATGAGCCACAATGGGAACTCCTGCTACTGAGCTTTCTAAGGGTACATGAGGACTAGAGCTGAAACCACCAGGAGCTGTCATCATCACTGGCATTTTGACCAAAGGAAATGGGGATGCATTTTTCATCCCCAATGAATGCTGACTGCCAATTACAGCTCTGGTGATATGGGACAACTACACTGATACCCCTAAATCCACCCGTGCTGGGAACCCCTACTTTGAAGGTGAACAAAATATGGGTAAGTCGGATGCATAGGAGAAACAGCCCCATAGAGGACGATGTCAGACACCAGCCCTGGTTTGCAGTTGTTGTTTCACCAACACTGGTTTCTCCTGGGCCCAAGTGAGGCAGACGATGGCTCCCTGTATGGTTCCTTCCCCTGGATTCCCCACGTGGTATCTGTACCCACCTCGAAGTCATGGAATTATAGGACCTCCAACCATCATCAGGTACCCAGATCCCCTTACCACAAGGTTTGTCCAACTGCTGCTCAAAAGTCTCCAGAGCTTATAACTTCCACCAGGCAGCCTGGTCTGTCTGTTCTTGATTTTTGACTTTGGATGGGTAAGGACATTGGGATGTGTTATCTGGTGGGTAATTTACATTCCTGGGAATTCCTGTCACCCTGGGGACCTTCCCCCTGCCCCCCATGGAAGTGGCAGCTTAGACTCTTGTATATCCTTTGCTTTGGGGAAGGGATGACAGAACCAAACAGTCAAACTAGGACTTGAAAGCTTCAAAAGCCTATGTCTAAGCTATAAGACAAAGATTTAAAAGAATATAAGATCTGGAGTTCCCTGGTGGCCTAGTGGTTAAGAATTTGGCACTGTCACTGCTGTGGCTTGGGTTACAGCTATGGCATGGGTTTGATCCCTGGATCCCTGGTCCAGGAACTTCCACATGATGTAGGCATGGCAAAAATAAATAAATAAAAAAATAAAAGTTGTTGCCCCCCTGGTCTATATAAAATAAAATAAAATAAAATAAAATAAAATAAAATAATAAAATGTGAGATTAGTCCAAGCCAAGTTACCCCATCCAAAAAAAAAAAAAAAAAAAAAAAAAAAAAAAAAAAAAACATGTAAATACTAGATGGTCCTGAGCAGGGAATCCTTCCTGGGCCAAGCCTAGGGGCTGAGGAGGGGCCTTCCAGAGCAAAGTGAGAACAGAAAGTCATCTGCCTCCACCCCCACCCCAACTCATTCCATCACTCTGATGGAGCCCAAGGGCCAGGCAAGATCCTCAAGATTTTGCCAACTCCCATGGTGCAGGGGGAAGCGTGAAGGTGATGGGTGCAGGCAGATAACCTCACAAAGTTTCTCAGCCCAGAGAGCAGTTTCCAACCCACTGAGACAGGAATATGGCACAGGGAACCACGGCAGGCAATAAGGCCTCCTGGTAGAGACAAGGAAGACGTTGTAGAGAGCCACCTGGACCTGAGACCAAAGGCCAGATGGGGATGAGGACATCTCAACAGAAGCCAACATGGACAGATGATCCAGGGAGAGGTCCCTCCAGCCCCACCCTCGCCACGACTTCTACACTGCCTGCAGGAAGGTGGGGATGCAAGGCTTCAGACAGACTGAGATGAAATTTCTCCAGCAATGTGGTATCAGCATAAAGTTCAGTTTTGTTACAAAAAAAATTTTTAAAAATAGATGTCTTGTAATCTAAGTTTCTGGATTAAGATGTGCATCCTGTTGGGATGTGCATCCCCTTTGTCCTGTTGGGATAAAATAGGTCCCCTTTACTTGTGAGCTTTGCTCCTAATTCCCTCCCACGCTCAGAGGCCATATAGAACAGTCTTCTACAGCAGCCCCACTCCCCAGGAGGTGTAGGGATGGCTCCTGGTCCATAAACCCAACCCTAGCAAGTATGAAACTGAAAGCAAGAGTTCATGAAGCATGATGGTGATTGGACATAAGGCACGTGATCAGTGGACCTGCTTTCTTGAACCCAGGGTAGACCAGCTAGATGTCCTCAAACTTGTGTGATGAGTTAGTTGGGATGGGAGGTTCATGCTAGGCATAAACAAGAGGTCTGAATATCCAAGAATTAGCAGTTTAAAAAAGAAAAGGCAAATCTGGTCCTTTACCCTGTGAATAATTTGGGAATGGAGAAACACAGTTTTACAGAGGCTTGTTGAAAGGCCCTGAAGAGAGGGACTTCACCGCCCTCGCCCCCACAGCAGCCCACCTACTTTTGGATGTTAAATCACCATACTTCCCCCAGTTATCCTGCCCAGGACAGATAAGAACCCCTGCCATCCCGGTCATTCAGGTCTAGCCCTATTCAGGAAATCAAGATGCATGCAGCCTGCAGCCAGAAGATTCCTGTTTTCTTCCAGTGTTTTGCTATTCCCCAGTCCTGAAGTTCCTCCCTGAAGGGGATCTAACCCTGGCTGGGTGGCCCCAGAGAAATGTGATTTGAGTCTGAAAAGGCTTTGCCACAGCCTCTTCAAAGCTTTTATGGTGAGATTCAATACAGATATACAGATCAATTATCTTAAAAGCAGCAAGGAGGCCCATCAAATATTTCTAGCTTTAAACAGGTTTATTTCCATCTGCACTTATCTCTGCTATTTAAACTCCATTGCTGGCAGTTAATCTTATGTAATGCAGCATAAGAGGGCTTATTTACTTTCTAATGACATCAATTGGCCATAAATATTAGACATCCAAGGTTTGTTGAAGCTGTGGGGACAGTTTTCCATTCTTACTTGACATTTGACTGTTTGCAGAGCCTTCTCTCCTGTTTGTTCTTGTGTGACTCACTTATCGGCTGTCATAGGCCCATGTTCGATTTATTTAAATTGAATGAATAAGTACATTAGGCAAGGCTGTCAGGAGGAGAGAGGATGGGAACTTATTGGGATGAGTGATAAGTCAACATGCTGCAGTAAGAGATTCTCAGCAAGGCTGCACAAATCAAAATGCTAAATGGAGGCGAGGAGACAGCCCAGGGAGACAGACCAGAGGCAGGTGCATGGAAAGACCAGGCCCCTTTGCTCTGAGGATGGAGGACCCCTGGGTCTGAGGTCACTGAATGGTGGGAACATTCTTCTAGCAGGATGAACACTGAATCTAAAGATGATTTGAAACCTCTAAAAACCACATTGAGCTAATACCTGAATAGCTCTGAGCTGATTTCCTATTATCTACTTAATCCTCATAACAGTCCCTGATTTTGATTTTATAGACCAGGACCCTGGAGTTTAGAGGTCCTGTGACATGCCTGAGGCCACATATCACTCCTGTTCTGTGGAAGGTGTGCCTGATGGGGGGTGGGTGGAGGGGGACAGTATGGGGCAATTTCCTCCTTTAGCTGAGAGGCAGTTAACTACACAAAGAACCGACTCCTGTTTAATACACAAAGAGAGGAAGAGGTATCTAGAGAGAAGAAGGAGCTCATGCAAGGGTCCTGGGGTGACGCAAACATGGTCCAGAGAACTGGGGACAGTGGTGTAAGATGAGGCTGGCAAGTCAAGCAGAGGCTGGACTGCAAAGGGCCTTGGGGGCAGTTTCCTCATTTGGCCTTTATCATCAGACCAATGGGAAACCACTGGAGAGTTAAAGCAAGGGTGCAGTGCAGACATAATCACACTTTTATCTTGAACCAAAGCAAGTCACTCCAGCTGCCGTGTGGACAATGAAAATAGGGAAGACAGAGGGAGCTTGCAAGGACCGTTAGGATTGTAGAGAAGCTGAGTTGAGAATGATGGCAGCTGGGACCCAGGCCCTGGTGGAGGAGATGAAGAGTGGTGATGGATTCAAGGCTCGTTAGTAGGTAACGTTGCTAGGACCTGGTGACGGGTTGGGTGAGGCCAAGGGGTGTCTCAGTTGTTACTCAGTCAGGTTTTTCCTTGAGTGGGTACCAGGGAGCTCTCAGGTCCTTCAGCAAAGTGTTCAAACAGTGTAATTCCTGTTCTGAAGGTAAGCGCCGCGAAGGCTGGGGCCTCTATATTTTTTTTTCTGTTAATGTATTTCAAAGAATGCCTGGGGCATAGCAGGTGCTTAATAAATATTTTCAAAATCCCAGCTACTTCTGTTTCTCTCTGTTCTACATGGATCATCCCCACAGTTGAAGAGACTTCCTCAGATGTAGCTCTGATCTGAAAACACTTTCTGCACAACTGCCTGTCTTAGGATGTTTGTGAAGCCCCAGCGACCCAGTGGAAAAGCCCCCTTGCCTCCCATGAGGGATGTCTACTGCCCTCCTGTTGGTCACTAATCACGCCTTTCTCTGGGGAACATCAAAGACCTCAAGGCATTGCCGATTGACAAGTGGCAGACATCAAACTCAGGCTGGCTCCACTCAATTCTTTCTCCTGAGAATTTGAAATCTGGGAGAGAGAAGTAAAAACCAAAAATAGTTGGACGTGAGTCCCCCCCACCCCCGCCCTTTTTTTCTCTTTAGGGCCACACCTGCAGTACATAGAGGTTTCCAGGATAAGGGTTGAATCAGAGTTATAGCCACTAGCCTATTACATAGCCATAGACACACCAGATCTGAGCTGCGTTTGCGACCTACACCACAGCTCATGGCAATACCAGATCCTTAACCCACTAAGCGAGGCCAGGGATTGAACCTGTGTCCTCAGGGATACTGGTAAGGTTCTTAATCTGCTGAGCCACAATGGGAACTCTGAGTCCCTTTAATGGTAACAATTTTGATAGGAAGTCCTTGAAGTCCTTTCGCAAACACCACAAACTGACTGTTTCAATCTTCTCTCAATAATAAGACATTATATTAATCTCCAATAAAGTTTATGTGTTGACTTAAACTAGCAGTTTTGTTTCTCCTTGAAATCAGGGTGGGAAATGTTTAAGCACAAAACATGCTAGGCGAGCAGCGTCTGAAAGACTTACTCCTGCTATTATTTTCTTCCTGTTTCTTACAATCACTTTGACTTCAGTCGTCTTGCTAGGGTTTTATTATGTAACTGTTTATTCACGGTCCCTGTGGGCTATAGGGGGACTGTTTTACTCTGGCTGGAGATCTTGGGAAAAGTTTCCAGAGGGGGTTTTGCGGTCTGACTCTGAGAACCACTGAGCTAGAGCTTTGGTTTGCCTGTTTCCTATTGAGAGAATGACCATGAACTATCCCAGTGCTGAGTGACAAAGGAATCAGTCCTGACCTCAAAAGCCCTAACCACAGAGCGAGAGCTTGAACCCCAGCAAGGCTTTGCTTGGGTGATATTCGCCTCCTTTTGCCCTTCCCCCAACATCGAAGTCCCATCACTTTATCAGCACATGTCTGGTTTCCTCCCTGTGAGACCTCGGATCATGTGAAAGACTTGGTACCTGATGCAGACAAGGGGGTTGAAATTAGCTCCCAGAGCTGGGGGCTGACAGCCACCATCGAGCATGAGGATTATTTCAGAAGGAGACACAAGTCAAATGTTTATCAGCTGCTAATTTTGGGGGCTAGGAGCCTCCCCCAATCAGAGCAGAGCTGTCCTATTGGAGATGCAGTGCTGATGGCTGTGCTGCCAGACTCTGACCCCAGGGCAGACAGAAGCCAGAGCTCCCAGCCAGGATCTGAGTCACCACCATGGAGAAGTACTAGCCAACCCGTGCAAGGGTCAGAAGGATGCCACCCTGCACCCCTATTCATGAGGCAGGAGGAGAATCCGAGAGAAGAAATTATCCTGGACAAATCACCTCAGAGGGGATTGAACACAGAAGACTACAGGGTTGGGGACTTCCCGTCGTGGCTCAGCAGAAACAATTCTGACTGGCATCCATGAGGACGCAGGTCCGATACCTGGTATCACTCAGTGGGTTAAAGATCTGGCGTTGCCATGGGCTGTGGTATAGGTCACAGATGCAGCTCGGATCTGACAGTGCTGTGGCTGTGGTGTAGGTTAGCAGTTACAGCTCCAATTTGACCTCTAGCCTGGGAAATTCCATATGCTACGAGTGCATATGGAAGACAAAGAAGAAGACTACAGGGCCCCCCAAGGCCATTCCCAGATGAATCAGGCCTAGAAAGTTCTTTGTAGACTGGGGAAAGAGTACCAAATAGAGTGCTAGGAAGCCCTGGCTGCGGTGGGGGCTGACGCTGTAATCAAGTGCTTGCCTGTCCCTTCCCAGCTAACGCAGCGTGGAAGGCATTGTAGGCGGTAGAAAGCCCAGCTCTGTGTCCTAGTGGGAGAATGGATGGGACCTAGGGCACACAGCAGAATCTGGAAATTCTGCAGACAGGCAGTGTGAACCTTATCTCCTCTGCCCCTTCCCCTGCCATCTCTTCTTCCACCAGAGCCTCGAGCTCCCCTCCCCCCACACTACAGAGCCCTAGTTTTCACCTTGATAGTTGAAGAGCTGGTGACAGTAGCTGGCTGGCAAGTCCACCAAGGCCAGGAATGCCGCCATCCCTTCCTCAGAGAGGGGGCTGGAGACAGGAAGCAAAGGAATCCACGTGTCTGTGGCAGCCCTCCCTGTGCCACCTGGCTATGCTGGCGTCTCCCCAAAGGGCTGCCTTTCCAAGAGCCGAGGAAATCCCAAAAGCTGTGGCTTCAGGCCGCAAACAAGGCAGGAGATCTGGCTCCCCTCCCTCTGCCACCCGCTGTGATGCCCACCCTTGGCCTTGGAGCTGCCAAAGCCAAAGTGACCCTGGGCTCCCCTAGAGCACACGGCCCCCATCCCATCTTCTCCCAGCAGAACAGCCTGCTAAAAAGGGGCTCCTCCCTTCTCGCCCCTGGAGGCAGCGGGCCGCAGGAGGACAAGCACCCCAGCAAGGAAGGCTCAGGATCTGAGCCAGTCGGTGCAGACGATCTTGGGAGACAGATGGCCAGGCGGATGGGCCGGCAGATAGAGGCTCCTGCTCCTTGTCAAGATGACACTCAAAAGTACATCCCCATCATCGCAGGTTGTCAGTGGCGTGTCAGCGCGAGATGCCGTGTGTGTGTTTTTGGACACTCTGTGAGTTTGGAAGGCTAAGCTTGTTCCCACTTCCATAGCAACGACAAAATTCCAGCCCCAGACGCAATCTCGGCGTTAGTGTCAGACAACGGGGGGGAGTGGCAGGCAGAGAGGGTGTCACTCCTAGCAGAGAGCAGCACTGGAGTGGGAAGGGTGGGCAGGAGGCAGGTTTCTGGATGTCTGTGGGGAGACCGTGTGTGGGCACAAAGTGACAGAAGGCAGGAGCTGATGGCTGAGCGAACAGGGAAATGCAATCTGTTGGCTTGAGCAAGCTGGGAGCAGGGGTTTCCTGAGCGCTGGTCCCTTCCAAGAAACCTAAGGGTCCTCTAAGTTCAGAAGAAAACCCCTGGGGGTTCAAATTTCTTCATGAAGAGCTATGGAGCAAGGGACTCAATGTTCTTAAGGCTACTGGAATAGAATTAAAAATAAAGGGAAAAATATAGGATTTTCCAAGGACAGTAAGAAGATGCTGAATCACAAACTAATATGCCCCTTTTGACTGACGCAACTGCATTTATCCAGACTCTGAAGACAGGCTTGTCTGCACATGAATGGCTGAGGTTTTGTGCATCCATTGAAAGAGGGCTGGGGGCCATCACCCCTTACAATTTCTTCTCTTATCTTGCTTTCTCTGGTCCATCACTAGTCACTGAACCTTTGAATTCTAGATCGGGGAGCCTGTTCCTAGGCTGAGCCCTGCATACTACTACTAGCAACGTGATCTGAGGTCAGTCACTTTATCTCCCAAAGTTTCAGTTCCCTCCTCTATAAAGTGAAGAGACCTTGAGATGGGAGGGGGGCTTGCTGCATGAACTTGACCATGAGACCAGAGGCAAGGGACCCTCTTTGGTCAGCAAAAGATCAGTGAGTCCATAGTCCGGCGATAGGCTGAAAAATTACTCGCCAAAGATATTCATGTCTCAGTGCCCAGAACATGGAACTCTGTTACCTTAGATGAAAAACAGGACTTTACAAATGTGATTAACTTAAGGCTCTTCAAATGGGGAGATTATTCTGAATTATCCAAGTGGGCCATCACCAGGAACAATAAACCTGAAAGAAGGAGGCAGCAGGGCTAGAGTTTCAGAAGATGTGGTGATGGAAACAGAGGTTGGACCACTGCAATCACTGGCACCATGAGTCAAGGAATTTGAGCAGCCACCAGACACTAGTAAGGGCAGGGAATAGACCTCCTCTGACTCCAAGAGTCCATAAGTCACACAGCCCCACCAAAACCTTGATTTTAGCCCAGTGAAATGTGTTTTAGATTTCTAACCTCTAGAACTATGAGATGATATATTTGTGTTGTTTTAAGCTCGTAAGTCATGATAGTTATAGCAGCAATAAGAATCTAATACAATCCTCGCAATACCACTCAGCCAAAACATTTAAAGAACTCCTACAACTTAATAACAAAGACAGCCCAATTTAAAAATTGGGAAAAGACTTGAATAGACATTTCTCCAAAGACATACAAATTACCAATAAGCACATGAAAAGATGCTTAGTCATTAATATCAAAACTTGGACAAGATGCCATTTTACAACTACTAGGACGGCTATAATTTTTAAGTGGAACATTATAAGTGTTGAAGAGAATGTGACATAACTGGAACCCTTGTAGCCTTGCTGGTGGGAATGATGCAGCGGCTGTGGAAAACGGGTTGGCTAATTCCTCAAAAAGTTGAACATGTAATTACCAAGTGACCCAGGAATTCCACTCCTGGGTGTATATCCAAAAGAACTGAAAACAAGGACTCAAAGAGATACATGTGCGCTAATATTCATTGCAGCATTTTATTCACAATAACCAAAAGTGGAAATGTCTTATGTGCCATCAACAAATAAATGGATAAACAAAATCTGTATGCATAGAATATACAATGGACTATTGTTAAGCTATAAAGAATGAAATTGTGATACATTAATGAAACTTGAAGACATTATGCTAAGTGAAATAAGCCAAACACAAAAGAACAAATATTGTAGAACCCTATTTATATGAAATATATCAAATAGACAAATTCATAAAGACAGAGGGTAGATTAGAGGTTACCACAGCCTGAGGGAAGGAGGAAACAGGGAATTATTGCTTCATGGGTACAAAGGTTTACAGTGGTGAAAAGGTTTTAGAGATAGATGGTGGTAATGATTGTACAACATTGCAAACATAATTAATACCCCTGAATTTTAAAAATGGCTAAAATGGGAGTTCCTGCTGTGGTGCAGTGGGTTAAGGATCTGACTGTAGTGGCTCGAATCACTGCAGGGGTGCAGGTTTGATCCCCATCCCAGGAACTTCCATAACTCCATTATGGCCAAAAAATGGTTAAAATGTCAAACTGCATGTTTTCTATATATCACCATAAATTTAAGAATTAATAAGAAAAGAAAGTACACTTTTTTGGGGTGCAGAAACCCTGGAAGTATATGAGCTGGAAGAGCTAAGATTCTCTGAGATGGTGGGATAAGGAAGGAAATGATGACTGAGTAGTGCTGAAGTCACACTATGAAGAAATCTGAGAGCTATGCTAAAGCTTGGACAGCTAGCGGGTGTGGTGCATGTAGCTGCTATTATGATTATTGATTTTCCTTTTACTTTGATGAGAAGAACGGATTGACTTAGAAAGTGCAGGGCAGGGAGTTCCCTTCGTGGCTCAGTGGTTAACAAACCCAACTAGGATCCATGAGGATACAGGTTCGATCCCTGACCTCATTCAGTGGGTTAAGGATCTGGTATTGCCGTGAGCTGTGGTGTAGGTTGCAGACGTGGCTTGGATCCCGAGTTACTGCAGCTGTGGTGTAGGCTGGCAGCTGCAGCTCCCATTGGACTCCTAGCCTGGGAAATTCCATATGCCACTGGTGCAGCCCCTCCCCAAAAAAAAAGGAAAAAAAGAAAGAAAGAAAGAAAGTGCAGGGCATAGAGCCCATTGGGCAGCTATTGTAAAAGTATAAATAAAAAGCCGCACAGACCTGACAAAGGGCAGTGGCAGTGGAGTAGAAGGGAGGGGCAGAGAGTGCATCCTTGTAATTCAGGGCTGAATGGATGATGAGAGTAAGGAAGAAAAAGGAGCTGAAGTTTCCTCTCCAAGAATCTGTCTTGTGCCTTTTTCCCACTTGAATAAACCTGAGGCTTGTAGAGATCAGGTTTCTGGAAGGACAGGAAACAGCTAGTTAGAGGCAGAACTGAGACATCAATGCAGGTTTCCTGACTTCTGGTTTCTGACACATCACCCTTGAGTCATATAATTCAGGTTTTAATTTTGTTTGAAAACTCTGCATACTGTTGAATCAGTTTGGAGTTGGAGCAGAGCTTTAGTCTTCTGGCTGACTTTATTTTCGAGTTTCTAACTACCTTTGGCCACCCCATTCCATGAGGTCACTTGCTATAGAAAGGAGATTCTTCCCAGACCATCTGCGTCTCCATGAACCTCTCCCTTTCCCTAAGCCCTCTGTTCCCTGCTTGCAGACTTCCTATTTCTGCTTTTCAAAGGAGAAGTGAGAGCCCCATTAGGTCAAGAAGTATGTAGATGTTTGTAAATTAATTTCCACGGTTTCATCATTGCTAATCTTGTCTGGGTTCATGATTAGAGACCAATGACATATTAATTAGTCACTCTAATTAGCAAGTGTCAGAGAGGGTCCCAGAGCTCCATGGTATACACGTAGGGGGTTGCCTCTGATAGCAGGGTCGACCCAAGCCAGCCTGCCTCCTGTCAAAAGCTACCTTTATTCAGTCCATTATCCAACCCAGGACATGTTGTGTGCATCTTATAAGTAGAGCCCCTTCTCAGTGTAAACAAGAGTTTCCTTGTGTTTATTCTATACAAATGGAGATATCAAATGATCATGATGGGTTATTAGTTAATTAGTGGATTATAAAGTAATACAGACAGTCAAGAGGGCCAGGAAAATTGAATCCATATCTCAGACCTGGCAAGGCTTGGTTGTGACAGAAGTATAGGTAAATGTCTCTGGCCTACTGGATACCAACTCACAGCTGCATTTCTTAGTGGAAAATAGAAAATCCTGTGCCCTAGGAAGACATTTCTCCACGTGGTCTGTTATAGAGGCCCGAAATGCTCCCTGAGGCTGTCATCTCATCCCCCACCAGGACCAAGAATTAGGCATGATCCACCCACCCTGATCTTAGGTGGAAGTGTGAACCAGTGGGTACTGAGGGTCTGGGCCCACCCCTAAACCGCCATTGAGCCTTATCAAATCCACAGAAGAGGAGAAAAAGGAAAGGGGATCTTTCTTCCAAAATTCAGCATTTGGACAGAGTTTTCATCATGGTGCAGCAGAAACAGATCCAACTGGGAACCATGAGGTTCTGGGTTCAATCCCTGGCCTCGTTCAGAGGGTTAAGGATCAAGCATTGCCATGAGTTGTGATGCAGGTCATAGACACGGCCCAGATCTAGTGTTGCTGTGGCTCTAGTGTAGGCTGACAGCAACAGTTCCGACTGGACCCCTAGCCTGGGAACCTCCATATGATGTGGGTGTGGCCCCAAAAGGACAAAAAACCAAAAAAAAAAAATTCAGCATTTGGAAAAAGAAGGTATTCCTCTAAAGTGGTCATCTATTTTCTAGCCACACGGATTGTGGAAGTTTGTCTAGCCTAACCAGTTTGTCTGGCTCCACCCCCATCTTGCAGACTGTGTTATTTTTACCTATAACCTCTCAGCTCATTTTCTTACTTCTGGGGATTTCAGCTATTTTGCCTGGTAATGTATATTGGTGAAGGGCCACAAGTCAAGTTTTAGTCTTCTGTGTTCCACTCCTCAGAGTCTAAAAGAAAAGGAAGGAAACCAAAGGGAAGAATTGCCAAATACCACTTCTGATTCCCCCTTGCTGCCATTTCACTTATGGTAAAGTGAAGGTCTAAAGACTTTGGTCATCCCACTCTGTTTACATCAATTCCTCACCCTACTAGAGCTTTGTCACTGAGAGAACCCTAGACAGTGTCTCTTGGTGTATTAAAGTGGGAGAGGTGGTGACTGTATCAGGTAACATGTGAGACAAGCAAGAACAGATAGATTCCTTAATTCTCCTCCCCAGGCTTCAGTCACTCCCTCTGCATACTACACACACACACACACACACACACACCATCTCACTATAGCCTTCCACATCCTTGGAAGTTGTCCCAGTTGTCATGTGATTGTAACTTCCTCTGATTCACTGTCGGCCAGCATAGATCACAAGTTAGGTCACAAAACAAGTCTCAATACAGGGGTGGGGGGGTGGGGAGAGGAAACCCTCAAACACTGATGGCAAGACTATAAATTGGTGCAGCCATTATGGAAAACAGTGCAAAAGGTCCTTGAAAAATTAAGAATAGAATTGCTATAGGACCCAACTATTCCATTTCTGGGTGCTTATCCAAAGAAAAAGAATAGACTAATTCACCCCTGTGAATATATGCACCCCTGTTTTCATTGTAGCATTATTTATAGCTAAAGTATGGAAACAATCTAAATGTCCATAAATGGATAAATAGCTAAAGAAGATAATATATTGATATAGATAGAAATATGGTATATATAGATAAAGAGAGAGAGAGAGATGATACATATAGACATATATAGATGTATATATGGTATTATATATAGATATATACATATCTATATCTATCTATGCATACACAATGGACTACTATTCAGCCATAAAAAAGAATGAAATCCAGTCACTTTCAACAACATAGAATAACCTGGAAAGTATTATGCTAAGTCAAATAAGTCAGATTGAGAAAGACAAATGTGATTTCACTCATGTGGAATCTTATACAAACAGATAAATAAAAAACAAAATAAAACAAAAGTGAACTCATAGATACAGAGAGTATATCATGGTTCCCAGAGGAGAAGGGAGTTGAGGGTAGGCAAAACGGATGAAGGAGGGCAACTGTATGGTGATGATTGGCAACTAGACTTATAACCACTTGTAGTACATATGGATATGCATTATAGTGCTGTACACCTGAAACTTATATAATAAACACACACTCATGTGTACTTACATGTGTGAAGGTTCCAAATGCCGGGTATGTCCATTTTTTCCCATTTGTCTAGTATACTCCCGGATGAGCTCACCTGTTCCCCACATCAGTCCCATGAGATAAGCAAAACAGGAAACACTGTCCTCCTCCCAGAAAAGTGTGCTCTCTTTGCTATGGTTTCTATTTCCTGAGGAGTGAATTCAAGAAGCCATGAGTTAGCTTAGGAAGTTAATTTACTGGTGCCAGGCATATGGGAGGGGCCTTATAAGAATGGCACATATCTGCCCCACCTGCCCCATAGCATAGGTCTAGACCAAGAAAGAATTTTTTAGCATCACCACCAAAACTTGGGGTTTTACAAATGTCCTATCAATGAGCACTTCATTAAATATTTCTCTAGTCACCGGGATACCACTGTTACACGGTCAGATGGATCCGATGATGAGCAGGACTACTGAAGCATGTTGTGCCTCTGTTTTCTCATCTGTCAAAAAGCAATGATCGGCTCTTCCTTCAGAGCAAAAACAGCCTTTCTAGAAGTAGGCTGTGAAATGCAGCAGGTGGGCAACACACTAACATTACTACTAAATCTAGATTTGTTTTCAGTATCCCAAGGGAAAACCATGGTCTGTCATGACCCAATCTCCCTGTCTCTAGCTCCACACCTTGCATGACTTCCTGACTTCTGGTTGTTTCGGAATGCTCTGAAGTTCTGGCAGGGGAACTCTGAAGCCTGCCAGGAAAGAAAGAAGCTCATGCAGCCCAAGAGCAGCACCTTTCTAATGAGCAGCTAAACAGATCCATGTATAGGTCAGCAAGCAGGGGCAGATGGAAGGCCGGGAGTCCAGAAGACCTGGGTTGGCTCCACCTCAATTCACTGAGGAGGAGGCGGGATGCTGCACAGCAGGAGCAGGTGCCACGCTCTGGCTGAATATCCATCTTGGTGGAGCAAGTGCCTGCCCCCCAACCTCCACTGGAGGAAGGGGCCACAGAGGCAGGGAACCCAGACCAAAATGATGCTGCAGAACAGGGCAGAAGAGTGCAGCCCCCTTGCCCTCACCTGGAAGGGAAGCAGATATGGGTGCCAGACTCCACCCTCTCAGAGCCCACTCCAAGGCAGCCACTGCTAGAGCTTCTGGTCCTCAGAGATTGGATGCCCACATTTTAGGAGGTGCACCTCTTTAACAAGATTCATTCTTCAAAGACCCTGTAGGCTGCAGCTCTGCTCTTTCTAAAAAACTCTTTTCTAGAACAAGAGTCTCAGTGTTTAAGCTAGAGTTGGAAGAAGCAAACATCCATGTCACTGCAGCTTTTTCCCCTCACCAAAGACTGAACCTATGCCCCTCCCCCAACCAACCCTGTATCTAGTTCCTTTAAATGGAGAACTCCCATGCTGCAATTCATATGATTCTTGGGGGAAAATTGGATTTCTAAACAATCTGCAATCAAAAGCAGGTGCATGAGGGAGTTCCCACTGTGGCTCAGCTGTAACAAACCCAACTAGTATCCATGAGGATGCAAGTTCGATTCCTGGCCTCACTCAGTGGGTTAAGGATCCAACATTCCCCTGAGCTGTGGGGTAGGTCACAGATGTGGCTCAAATCGGCTCAGATCCCATGTTGCAATATCTGTGGTGTAGGCCGGCAGCTGCAGCTCCGATTCGACCCCTAGCCTGGGAATTTCCCTATGCCGAAAGAGTGGCCCTAAAAATAAAAATAAATGAAAACAATTTTTTTTAAAAAGTAGGTGTGCAAGTAGTGGGGTAAGAAGTCCCAGCTTCCCCCCATTCCACCCCAGCCTTCCTCCATGCAGGTCCAGGGGGCCCAACTGAAGCCTGTTTGCTGCTGTCCTGCATGCGAAGCTTGGCCATCTCTTGTCATGGACTCCAGGGCACGCCTGGCATCCAGACACACTGGAGCAGGACACTCAGAATCACTGGAGCCAAGCAGGGACCTGTTCTACCCCTGCCTGTCAGCTGCCTAGTCTGGCTGTGCTGAGCCCCCCGCCCCCCATCAGAAGCTGAAGATGTGACACATCTGCCTGTATGTCAGCGGTGGGGGACACTGGCGTGTCAGAGCTCAGGCAGCTGATAAGCAAGCCATTTGTTCCTTTTTCGTGGAGGAGGGGAATGTGGTGTAACAGCCGCAGAAAGCACAAACCAGTAAGAAAGCCTTTCTCCAAAACCCTCTTAGCCTTCAACCCATCAATTCAGCATAATGTCAAAGCCAATGAAAAAAAAAGTCCGGGGAGGGAAAACAGTTATAGCTGGAGATCTAAAAACCCTCCCTCCTCCTGGAAGCTGAGGGTCCAGGGTGGAGGTGGGGTACTTCCTGCAGTCCAGACTTACTCTCTCTGGGTCCATCTATGATTAGCCCTCATGTCTAGGTCTCTGTTAACCCCGGCCAATGAGGCCAAGAAGGAGACGGAGGTCACATGATCATCACGGCTTCCTGGCTTTTCTGCCTGTCTCCCTGCCACCCGGAAGCCCTGTGAGAAGATGTCTGGCACTTAGCTCAGGGCCACCGTGGAGTTGCTGAGTGATGGGGAGAGGAGCCGGTTCACTTGCTCAAAGCCCACTTAAAGGAAGAGTGTGAAACACACGTTGCCTTGCCGGCCCCAGGGGGAAACGATCCTAAAAGACCTGGTCTCCTTTGTCATCTACATCCTATCTATAAAGGGTGTGCCAGCCTTCTTCCCCCCTGATGGGCAAAAAAGATTTCTTTACTCAAAAAGGCACCCATTTTACAAATAGGCAGAAAGATAGCTGCCTCCAGGGGGCGGTCGTTTCGGAGGTCCAGGAAAGCTTGCCCTCTGACAATCCGCCCGGGCCCATTATCTCCCTCAACCAGATGAAATCCCACCGAGAAAGACTTGTTCTTTTGTTTGGGGCTCCGCTCAGGCTCAGCTACAAAGACCCAGGACAGACAATACTTCCAATCGCCCCAGGGACGTTAGAACTTCAGAGAGAAGCAGCACAGGGATTTTTACCAGAGATCCAATTTGGATGGAAGTAGAGCAGATCTGTAAAGGGCGGAGCTTTCCGGACAGATGCCAGGGCGGAAGGCAGGGGCTGGGGGCAGAGGTCAACCTCACCCACATCACCTGCTGCCTCCTGGGGAGCTGGATGCGGGAGGAATGGCTCCGAGGACAGCGAGGTCCACGGTCCACTTCAAACAAGACTCATCCTTCTCCTTTGTGCGGAGCTGGGTCTCACGAGGTGTAAACAACTCAGCCCAGAGGCAGGCCTGGGGAGCCACGCCCCCGCCCCTTGCCCACCTACCGTAGCTTCCCTGGCAGGACGCATGCCCTTGGTGTTACCCACTGGAGCTGAGCGCTTCGACAAAGCTCCCAGCCACGCTGGTCCTTTGCTGACATATGGCCCAAGCCATTTCCACTGGTTCCTTTACTCTGTCTCTGTATAGAAGAATATGCGATTAATTGATTTTCTGTCACTCTTTTAGTACAGAAAATTAATTTCGGAGCAACCTTGTTTTCTCGGGGTATGAATCCTGTACACGGAGAGTAATTCAGCTGCTCCATTATTCATGAGAGAAAATAGTGATGGAGGACGAGCCAGCGGCGCCCCAGGGCCACCAACGGATAGTCTGTGTTACGGATACAACAGTATTCCACTGGCGCCTCTAAATAATTCACACCCACAACTCAATTTGGGCCTGAGCGCTGCTCCGGGTGTAGCTGAGGGAGGCCTGGCTGTGAGATTTTGGAGACTGTCAATGATAACACACAGAGGTGAAGCACCTGGGGGGTCCCCTGATGTCCACTGTGGGGCTGTGGGCGATGGAGGCTCAGGCCCGAGGCTGCTTTTTCACTCTTACTTACAGCCAAGCTCACACATCTTCTCCAAGAGGGTCACAGATGCAGTATTGAACTCCTGAGAAGGAACCGCAGAAACAAGCCCTATAAGCTCCAAGTCCAGTTCTTAAGAGCACAAGCAAGGGAGTTCCCATTGCAGCTCAGCAGGTTAAGAACCTGACTAGTATCCATGAGAATGCAGGTTTGATCCCTGGCCTTGCTCAGTGGGTTAAGGATCCAGTGTTGCTGTGAGCTGTGGTGTAGGTTGCAGACATGGCTCGGATCCCATGTCCCTGGCTGTGGCGTAGGCCCTCGGCTGCAGCTCCAATATGACCCCTAGCCTGGGAATTTCCGTATGCTGAAGGTGTGGCCTAAAAAGACAAAAAAATAAATAAATAAAAGAGGACAAACAAGACAGCCCCTGCCATTCAGACTAAGCAGGGAAGCTCATGCCTCTGGGTCTCAGATTTTAAGTTTTCCTGTTTGCTTTGGTTTGTTTTATTTGTTCTAAACATAGCCATCATCCCATTCATCTGAGGCAATTGTTAAACATAGAGATTCTTAGACCCAAAGTGGACCTACTGAATCAGGACCTCCTGAGAGTCTGTGTCTTAGACATGTTCACCTTCTGCCATGGATGAGACCCAAGGCACTTTCCAACTCTAACAGTCTCTGAGTCTAACTCAAGCCTGTGGAGGGAAGGGCCTCCTCGGAGGTCCCTGGAAACTAAAGGGGCAAGTAGGAGAAACAGCAGGAAAGGAGCCAGGCCTAAGGTGCAGCACAGCTCGCCAGCCTTGCCATTTGCCCTCTCGTGGCTGAAGCCAAGGAAAGGATGTGGGACCCAGCTTCCTCCAGAGGAAAGGCAGAGGCTCCACATGCAATCTCCAGGCCACCTCAGAATGCACATCCACAGGGTTCCAAGATGGCCCCAAGATTCTGGGTTCCTAGCACACACACCCTGTGTGACACCCTCCCCTCGGATTTGAGGCAGGAATGGTGAATAGCATGGATGTCCCTCCTATCATGAGGTTACTAGTCAGTGGATCTGACTTCATCCAAAGGGAAATTATCCTGGGTGGGCCTCTAAATGCAGAGATGTGTTCCCACTGGCTGGGACGAAGCAAGCTGCCATGTGTCAGAGCATCTATGCTGAGTTCCTATGACTAGAACCTGAGTCTATGACTAGAACCTGAGTCTATGACTAGAACTCTAGCTTCTGTGAGTGACCCTCCAGCCAATAGCCAGCAAGGAAACAGGGACCTCAGTCCACCACCCACAAGGAACTGAGTTTTGCCAACAGCCTGAATGAACCTAGAAAAGACCAGAGCTTTGGATGAGATCACAGCCCACCGGCTGACCTTAATTTAGCCTGTAAGACCCTGAGCACAGAACCCAGATACCCCGCACCAGGACTTCTGATGCAAAGACCATGGAAGATAACGAATGGATGTTAGTTTAAGCCACAAACTTGTGGCCATTTAATGTGATAGGCAGCAATTGAAAATTAATAGGGCATGCAGTGAGGTAAAAACAATAGGACATACATGCCCTTTTCAGCTTACTTCCAAAGCCACATCCCACCCACCTCTGTGTCCCCAATGATGGCCCCTCACACAGTGTCCGGAAAGTCTTCACAGAATAGATGATCTTGTGCTGATACTTAAGACTGAGAGAACAGTTTGGGGTTTGTTTGTTTTCTAATTTCTATTTCACAGATGGAGAAACTGAAGCTCCAGTAAACATCTCTGATGTCATATAAAGAGTCTGTAGCAGAAGCAGGACTCAAGTTCAGAGCTTCCGGTCCAAGGTCAGCAATCTGTGCTGTATGTGGCCACCCAGCACTGTCCTCTCCAGGAAAAGAAAGTTGTTTGAAACTTGAGTCCCAGAGACTTGAGTGGAGGAAAGGAAAACTAGAGAGATTGGAGGAAGCTGAGTGCCACCATCCTGCAGTGCCCACCCTCCACACACATTGCGAGGTTGCTCCTACTGTAGGCTCCCAGTCTGCAGCTGCCCCTCTGCCCATTGACCATCCTAAGGCCCTCAGCCCAGCCTTCCTGCCCTCCCCCTTCCGAGGCGGACTAGGGGCCCAACCCACCTGCTCATCGACAGCCCCATTGTCATTTGTCATTAGCAGTGTCTGGTCAAAGGCAAGCAACAATTGGGAAAACCAGATTGCCTCAATGAGCTCTTGATTATTGATGTTTCTGTGGAACGTCTGCAGTAAGAAGCCTCCGGAGAGGAGCTGTGAAGGCAAAAGAGAAAATGTGCAAAAAAAAAAATAGGTGAAAAAAGGTGCCTTCCCTGGCAGCAAACTTCACGACACAGCCACTTTGTACCAGGCACCATATGCAGCAGCCACGCACGAGGCCCAATAACCACCTTCCAAATGGTAATAAATCCCCTTGGACCCCAACACACTTGTAATTTACAACTTGGCTAAAATGAACATTATTTCAAGCTAAGCGTATTCTCAGAGGTGCTGGAGAATGTGGCAGCTTTCCTGCTGACAGAGGAGTTTCTTTTTAAATGTCATGCATTCACTTCCATTACTTCCAAATAATTGCCCGAAAAGATCAGCAGCTGGACAGGGCTGCCCACTTTACATCACTGTGAGTCAATTTCATCATCATCAAAGGAGCCCCTGGGAGCTGGTTCCAGCCTTCCAGCCTGGGGCGGGCTCAACCCTCAGTGGATGGCTCCTATTGGTCTCCTGGCTGTGCCGGAAAAGGTACCTCCATCATTCTTGGGGGACAGCTCCAGATAAGATGGAGTATTGTCTCTAGATAGACAAGATGATCTATCATTCCTGCCACCATCAAATATTTTCCTGCCTCTGCTGGATCATAATGTCATTGGCTGCCCATCCCTGTATGTGGTGCTTGTTATCTGGGGCTAACTGAAGGGAGTGCCTTCCTGTCCCTTGTGGAAACTGGCCCTTTGGCCAAGAGAATAGAGGAGCAGGAAGATGTAACTCACTGGAATTAGATAGGATACTTTCCCTTCTTATTCCCATAGGAACATATTTTGTGGAAAGCCTGTTTTTGACCCTAACCAGTCTTTGTTTCTGGAGCTCTGATTCTGGTGATCAATTGCTGCTCCTCAAAACTGGAAGGCTTAATGATTGCTTGTGATTCTGAGGGGTGGATGAGCTCAGCTGTGTGGTTGTTCATCTCCCCATGATGTCAGCTGGAGTTACAGTTATCTGGGGGTTGGACTGGGCTGCAGGTGCCAGTGGGCTCATTCATGCGTCTGGTGCCTTAATATGGAAGATGGGAAGACCAGGCTTTGTGGCACAGCTTGGCCATTCTCTCTGTCCATCCTGTCGTTGCTTTCCTCCTGGTCTTTCCAGGTGCTCCCTCCACGTGGCTTCTGCAGGCTACCAGGACTTCCTCCTTTTGTGATGGCCGAGGACTCACAAAAACACAAAAGTGAAAAGCTATCAGGACTCACACCGGGTCTTTTTGCCACATTCTACTGGCTAAAATGAGTCAAACAGCCAGCTTGGATTACACATGAAAGGGTAGTAGATAAGGGCACAAACAATGAAAAACATGATTTATTGGGGGTCATCTTTTGAGACTAGCTCTGAATCAGGAAGATAGAAAGGAGAAAGCAGGAAGGCACCCCTCCTTTGTGAAATCTCCCCGAACAACTGCCATGTGCTCTAATCTCCCTTAAGGAGTGAAGGGGATAAATATAACAAGTTCCTTAGGGAGTCTCAGCTCTTCGGGATATAAGCATGAAACCGTTTTATTTTTTCCAATTGCTGCCTCAAACTGTGATCAGTTTAATCCCCCTCTCCTATCCCTTAATGACATCCCAAGCAGATTCCACCACTTTCTAGTCACGTCCACTGATTAAAATAGTCTGGTTGGGCGTGTGAGATGACACCAGGGAATAATTTTCTTTAGGTGTGATTGAGGCTCTGTGATTATGAAGCTGATCCTTAATTTTCAGGGACGTTTCAAGGTGAAGTGTCATTGCCATTTACTTTGAAATGGGTGGGCAGATAGGTGGATGGACGCGTACATAGACCAACTAATTATTCACAATTGGTGAAACGGGGTGATTCGATGAAGGTTCATTGTTCTCATTGTTCAACACTTCTGGGTATTTTTTCATTTAAATCATAAAAAAAGTTGAGGAAGAAATCCAGTCCACTTTACAATTTCAATTTTACATCCAATTTAAAATTAGTCCTCTCCCCCTTTGTTGGCACAACTTGAGGCCTTAGGAATTTGAAATATCTTGTATTGGAGGAGGAAGCCTCCCTGAGGCTCCCTGTGTGTGACTGTAACTCCATCCATGTTGTCTGTACTGTCCTTCTAGTTCACACTGACTAAGTTACTCTTCCTTTGGGGGCACATGTTGGGATTTTTGAGGCTCCTACAGGTTCTCCCTACCACAAAGTTCTCTGATAGGTGATATACCTCCTGTCTCTCCTTCCTCCACCCTGTGCCCTCCACTCCAGACACCCCTGCCTTTTTCCAGATTCTTTCCTCCTGGCTCCCTTTTTGGAGGAATTTCTCTTCCAAGTGAGATGCAGGCAAGATGGCCATCTCTCCTCCACTAAGTCTCTTGGGTCTAAGAAGAACCTACAAAGCTGGGGGAGGGGGTGGGAGGGCCAGCCTGGTGCATGGCCACCCCTTCTCCAGACCCCTTGGCCACCAGTGATTCCCTTTCCTTTCCTCTGAGGCAAGTCTGCCAGTGGTGTTGGTGAGACATCCAATCAGGAAATGAGATGCTAGTTTTCAGTGTTTATAAGTGGGTCTTCCTTCCTTGGGAGGTGGAGAGAGGGGGGATGGGAGCTCCCACTCTCTTTGCTAACACTGACTCTCCATTCCTGCCCCCCACCCCAGTCTGTCTCCTTTTATGGACTGAGGTTCAGTAGTGGGGAGGGGTATGGATGACTTGGGGGGGGGGTGTCAATACTGCCCATTCATAGGAAGCTCTGGGAGAAGGTGCTAAGTCCAGTTGTTAGAGGCTCTCTTTAAAATGTGGGATGAAAAAAACAAAGAGGGAGTTCCCCTTGTGGCTCAGTGGGTTACAAACCAGACTACTATCTATGAGACTGTGGGTTCCATCCCGGGCGTCACTCAGTGGGTTAAGGATCCAGTGTTGCTGCAAGCTGTAGTATAGGTCGCAGACACAGCTTGGATCCCGTGTTGCTGTGACTATGGCATAGACCGGCAGCTGCAGTTCTGATTCAATCCCTATCCTGGGAACTTCCATATGCTGCAGGTGTGGCCCTGAAAAGAAAAAAATAAAGTAAAATAGAAAAAAAATTTTTAAATAAAAAGTGGGATGTATTACCTCCTATCTAGCTGTGGACCTTAATCACTGATTCTAGACAATGGGAAAAAACATATATACCTCTTGACAGAAGCAGACATATGGCTCAATTATCTAGGCTTAGAAAAACCAGCTTACAGACCCAACTCAATTACAAACTTGCTGTGTGACCTTGGTCAATCACTAAGCCTCTCTGGTCCAATAGATTTCCAAATGAGTACTACATACTCCTGAGGCTCCAGAGAGGTGCTTTAGATGCACCACAAATATTGACATGGACCTGACTGAACAGGGAATGTGTTCTTCCCTCTCATCTATATCTTCCACTGGAGTTTCAGGTAAGATTTTCATTTCCTTTCGAAAAAGATTTCCGCTTCAAAAATGTTTGCAAGCTATTCATCAATCTGACCGTCTCCCGTGACTGCCACAGCGAATTCCAGCCTCGGAGGAATGGTTGATGTGAGACGTGCTGTCAGGGCCATTTAACAAACTGCTAGCTCTCTTCCTGTAGAACCAGATGAGAAAACGGATCTCAGATTGCGAGTAGAGAGAGGAATCTTTTGAAATATCATGTCCAGCGGAGAATCGTTCCCTGCTTTGGTCTGTTGTGTGTGTGTGTGTGTGTGTGTGTGTGTGTGTGTGTGTGTGTGTGTGTGTGTGCGCGCGCTCACGCACTTACCTCCCCTTCAGTCTGCCTATTGTTGTGAAGCAGGATTAAATTTAAAACTGCACAGACATCTGAGGCAGGGCAATCAATCACTTCATCACTGCCTCAGCAGATAAAGAGAGCGCGAGACAGGAAGAAAGGATGCGGGAACACGTAAGAGAGGGCAATAAACTCCCCGCCTCTGAGTCAGCCTCAGAGCAACAAGCCGCATTCCTCTGGTGCTCATGGGCCTCCGTGTGCAGGATCTGGGGAGGGAGGGAGGCCCCAACAGAAATGGAAACTCACTCCCAGAGGAGCCCAAGACTACGCTCAAACATCTGGTGTGCTCGGAGAGGCCAGAGGGGAAAGGGCTCTGGAGCACCTTGGACTGGAAGAACACCCCATTCTTGTTTGTTTTTAATAATTCAATGAATTTTATTGTATTTATAGTTGTACAACCATTATCACAACCCAATTTTAGAACATTTCCATCCCAAACCCCCTGTCCCTACCGCCCCTGCCTACCCCCCTTCACCTGTCCTCTTTGGTAACCATAAGTTTTTCAAAGTCTGTGAATCTGTTTCTATTCTGCAAATAAGTTCATTTGTATTTTTTTGGGGGGGGATTCCACATATAAGTAATATCGTATGATGTTTGTCTCTCACTGTCTGACTAACTTCACTTAAGTGATGTTGGTTTCTAGGTCCGTCTATGTTGCTGCAAATGGCAATATTTCATTCATTTTTATGGCTGAGTAATATTCCATTATATGCATGTACCACACATTCTTTATCCATTCCTCTGTCGATGGACATTGAGGTTGCTTCCATGTCTCGGCTATTGTGAATGGTGCTCAGTGAACATTGGAGTGCCTGTATCTTTTAAGGAAACCTCATTCTGCACACATAGGACCCTGAAGAGGTCCCTGAGCATCTACCTTCTCAGCCAACCAACCACTACTCTTGAAATCCTGAGATGCCGCCCCCCCCCCGCCCCCGTTACTGCTGGAGCAGCAACAGACATGGCAGGGCCTGGGGAACTGGGCCCCTACTGTCACTGGGCCAACCCACACCCCTGTGCTCCTAGGGGCCACCGGGGCCAAGTTCTGGCAGGAGGACTACAGTCTGTCAGCTCTGAGTGGCATCAATGGAGTCCTATTTCCCCTGTCCCAAGTCCTCAACATAAATGCAATTTCCCCAAATGTCAGGAGAAGCACATTACAGATAACGCATGGCATGCGTCTCTGACCCAGTAAGTTGAAATCACAGATCTCATTATTCTGACACCATAGAATTTTCTCTTTCTCCTGACGCAAGCTGATTGCCATTGTTTTCTAGACTGCGGACCTAACAGCCAGAAATGCAAAGCTACCATAGGACAAACGGGCCTCACCTATTTCCTACCCTAAACCAAATACCAGGCCTCCTTGAGTGAGAAAAGGTGACCTAAGGGCATTAAGTGGCAGATATTTTTGGTCAGAGCTTCACTGGGTCACTGAAGAGCAAATAGTATTGAACTTGAAAGCAGAGCACCTTTATGACATCTGACCTCTGACCTCCAGGCTGGGAGGTGAGGTTGAGACCAGAGCCCTGAACTCCCAGAAACAAGCCTGAATTTGAATTCCAGTTCCACTCCTTTTTTTTTTTTTTTTTTTTTCTTGTCTTTTTAGGGCCACACCCTTGGCACATGGAAGTTCCCAGGATAGGGATGGAATCAGAGCTACAACTGTTGGCCTATGGCACAGCAATATGGGATCTAATTTTGTGTCCTCAACCTACACTGTAGCTCGAAGCAATGCCGGATCCTTAACCCACTAAGTGAGGCCAGGGATTGAACCCACATCCTCATGGATACTAATTGGGTTCTTAACCCACTGACCCACAACAGGAACTCTGAGGGTTTTTTGATGATAAAAGGATGCTGTTTTGTATTCATTGTACATTTTGCAAAATATGGACAAGTATGAAGAAGGTAATAATCACCAGTGTTAAGTAGAGATGAGAGATAGATGATAGACAGATGGCAGATAGATATTCAAAATTGTATATAGAATTTTATATCTTTTTTAAATTTTATTTTAGGGCCACACCTATGGCATATGGAAGTTCCCAGGCTAGGGTTCCAGTTGGAGCTGTAGCTGCCACCCTATGCATAGCCACAGCAACGACAGATCTGAACCTTGTCTGTGACCTACACCACAGCTCATGGCAATGCCAGATCCTTAATCCACTGAGCAAGGCCAGGGAGCAAACCCATGTCCTCATGGATCCTAGTCAGGTTCATTACCACTGAGCCACAATGGGAACTCCCAGTTTTATATCGTTTGTTTTCATTTAAGACTCCATTGTGAGAATTTTCCCATGACCTTAGAATAAGCATGGTTGTCAATGACTGCATAATAGTCTGTTTAATGAATTTAACCTAAATTCTCTAACTAATCACCTATTATTGGACATTAAAGTTATTTCTGATTTTTAGCTATTGCAAATAGTGTTGCCATTAATATCCTATACATAAATTTTGTCCTTAGATTATTTTCTCAGGTCAAATTCCTAGGTACGGAATTTATTGGTCAAAGCATATGTATGATCTAAGGCTACTGGTGCATGTTGCCCTCCCCTCTATCTTTCTAAATGTTCTCCACTTCATTTATCAGCTAGTATGTGGTTGTCATTTGTCACAATGTCTCTTCTTGAGGCTATGCTTTGTCTCCCCAACTAGACTGTGAGCTCCTGTAGGGCAAGAACTGATTATCCTCTGGGGCACCTTGCAGAGAGGTCAACAGATGTATATTGAGTGAAAAAATGCAGACCACCAGCATCTTAGGGGGTCTTCTCCCCACCATAGGAGTCCTCAACAGGGCTCACTTAAATATCCATTCCAGGAAGGTGAGCAACTCAAGTGCCAAAAAGAACTCACAGTCACTTGGTCTTGCCTCCAAAACAATCCCACAGCATAACTTTGAGGTCTTGGTGATTTCATCTCAGCCTAAAGAAAAGTTCCCTGACAGCCTACATAAAATGGGCTATCAGTTCCCTGACAGTCCCCCGCACATACATAAAATGGACTTCCCTAAATGGTGATGCCTGGGGGGCCACATGACAGGGATGCTGCTGAAGAGACGCTCATTTCAACATGTGATGAAATTTCAGCACCACCCAATCCTGAGATCCAAGGGTTCCTTTCACTACTGTCAATTCTCATAACCCTGAGGGGCAGCCACCTACCCCAAGGGCTGCCTTGGTCAATGCCATAGCCTGGAATACAGAATCCCAGATGAGCTTGACACCTGACAGAAGCAGGTTGAGGGCTAAATCAAGGGTGTTCACAAGCCAAAGGTGCCTATTAAATCTTTCTTCACGGGATCAGTTACACAGTGGTCATGTAAATCTTTTCCAGGAGCTTCGATATTTCATTTTGGCTATAGCTCTGGAGCAGGATGGAGGAAGTGGAGAGCCTTCCTTACAGGTTAAATTCCCCCAGGGAAGCTGTAGTCCATGGAGAACATAGGGCACAGCATGAGGGGGTGGCAGGAAACAGACCCCTCCCAGCTAGGATATCCCCTAGGTGGGGCCTGGGGCTGTGATATGGTTTGAGGAGACATAGCATAATCTCACTAGATCAGACTAATTAAAGTCAAATGAGGGAATATCGTCAATTTATTCTTTCAAAAATCATTGACTAGAGT
Organism: Sus scrofa; assembly: GCF_054392235.1. Classification (NCBI taxonomy): domain Eukaryota; kingdom Metazoa; phylum Chordata; class Mammalia; order Artiodactyla; family Suidae; genus Sus; species Sus scrofa. Next base: position 63,221,039 of record NC_139397.1, on the reverse strand, counting down.
TCCTATTGTAGCTCAGCAGTAACAAACTCAACTGGTATCCATGAGGACGCAGGTTCGATTCCCTGGCCCTGCTCAGTTGGTTAAGGATCTGGCATTGCCGTGAGCTGTGATATACATCGAAGATGCAGCTCAGATCTGGCATTGCTGTGGCTGTGGTGTAGGCCGGCAACTGCAGCTCTGATTCGACCCCTAGCCTGGGAACTTCTATATGCCACAGGTGTGGCCTTAAAAAGACAAAAAAAAAAAAAATCACTGATGTCTATAGAAATGCAATATTACTGCTTGGAAGTACCAGTAACCACAGCCAAGTTAATGACTTGCTGGTCTCAATGTTCCCGGTAACCTGCTCTGGGGCAGGAGGATGTTGTAAGCAGTGTATTACTCTCAGGTAAGTGGGCACTGGGGATGTGTATTGGACTTCCTCTTAGAAAAAAAAGCTCATTCTCCTGTTTTTTTCCTTTAAAAAAAAAAGTCTCTTTCCATTTATTTAAACTCACATTGGAAGTTTGCACCATCTGGAATCTACAAGTGAAAATAAACTTCAAAGCACTTCTCTCTAAATTGTCATAGCTCTAAGTGAAAGTCAGAGTTAACAAGATTTTCTTAAGCCTTGGAAGGACATGAGCTGTAAGGTTTTCCCACAGTTTCTGAATGTGGCGTGGAGGATGAGAACCCTGCCCTCTGTCTCCCCATCCCTCCGGAGCCTTACCCAAAGAGAGAGGCAGAGAAGGAAGCTGTTAAAGTGGTACTTGTATCCCTAGCAAGCAGAGAGATGATGTATCCCTAGCAGCCCAAGAATTCTGCCACCAACCTTAATCCGTGAGCAGAGCTACGACCTGGCAGGAGAAGGGGGGTGGAGGTGGAGGGAAGAGCTTTGCTTGTGTTCATTAACAACAGCCTCGGCTGTTCACCCCCAGGAAAGCTGAGGACAAAATACATCTCAAGCTTGGACCATTTCAGGTGACCCTTGGGGCTCTTCCAATTCAGCATCTCGTTGCCTTTGTCCCACCCCACTTACACTGTATAAAAATGAGTGATGTGCTCCGGACGGCAGTTTTGCTGCAATTTCCTCAAAGTCCAAGCCACCAGGGACTCCCAAGATCTCCCAAGATCTGCCAACCAGCTCAGCCTCCTAGTCATCTTCAGATCCGCACTAGTTGGAGCAAGCTTCTTTTCCCCATTATTTCCATCTTTCAATCCATCCCCCCCACACACACACACAAGCACCCACAACATGTTCATTAATGAGTGTGTTTAATCAAGTTTATGAAGTCTCTTTATTATCAATAACCCTAATCACTCTTAATTGCTGCATCATTAGTTCGGCCACGCTGAACTGTAGCAGTTAGGCAGAGCAGTAAATGACAACTCCAGAAAAATGACTCGCTGCCTGAAAGGCTGGGAGGAAGGACCTGACAGGAGAAGAGGCAAAAGGAGGAAAGACGAGAGTGAGCAAGCGAGGCGACCTGCTGCTGGGCAGAGTGAGGGGGAGATGCCATTAAGAGGTGCGGCCAGGTGTAAAGATGCCGGTGAGCCAGTTTTGCATATTTCTAAACTTTGGGGAGCTCCACATCAGCAGTGTGAGTAAGCGTTCTGCTTGACAAAAGTTGCTGTTATGTTAATATCTAGCACCTGCCACCCTTGGGGATCTCCAAGCCCTCTGCAAGCTCCGTCGTGTTCCAAGCCAAATGCTTGGAGGAGGCGAGGTGAAGGATGCACCTTGTCATTGGGAAAGCAGCAAGGGGTGGCCTGCTGCAGGTCTGTGTCGAGACATTAACTCTCCTGCTGTTACGTTTCTTGAAGGCTCTGCACAGCTGAGGGAACCACGGAGTCGCCTCAGGTCAGAAAGAGGTGGCCAAGGGTATATTCCTCATGTTGCATTAGCCTCCTGAAGAGCCCACAGATTTAAGATCACATCCAAAGGCAAACTTCACTTGCGAGGCTGTCTTAGATCTCTCACACTCCCTCTGCCTCTTTTCCTATCCCATAAAGGAGATCGAATGGTACCCAAGACCAGCCAAGTTCAAATGGATGTTTGGAGTAAATGAGCCTACATTGTGGGAAGGGTGGGAAGAAATACTTGAGGCCCTTCCTCCAGCAATGGGGGAGCTAGAGAAATTCAAGCTATCTGCCGGTCTAATCTCTATTTTAATGAGTCTCTCCATCCTTGTAGCCGTCCCTCTGCTGTCTGCTTCAGCCTTGCCAGGTATGAAAATCTCTAATTAGATTTCGCCATGCACGAAGTCTGAATCCTAGAGGCAGAAAATTCTTCTGAATTCCGATCTCCAGAATTTTCTTCTGGGTCCCACCCCTGACCAACATGCAAAACTAGGCTATCTCCGCCACTTAGGAGTTCATCGTTCATGTCCAATTAAGTGTTGTGTTCATCTTTATTGCTTATCTCTACCACGAAAGTGTTGGTTGAAAAATGTTTACCAGTACCTACTGGGTGGCAGGCGCTGGGAGTATAATGGAAGACCAATGTGGAACCTGTCTTGAAGAAGGTTATGGTTTAGTAATGAACCTATGTAACTCTCACTTAACTACGTCCCAACTACTCACCATTTGGATGCTAAATATTTCACAGCGAGATGCTCTCTGTACTAAATAAACCAGCAGTGCCCCACCCTTCTACTCATCCCTTTTGTGTCCCCAAATCTCAGGGGCCCCACCAAAGCCCTTCTGAGGGCAGAACCTCCCTGGGAAGTTCCCAGGCACCTGCAGGCTCCACTCTGCTCCAGAAGAGAATGTTCTGGAGTCTACACCCTCAGCAGGAGGCATCTAGAGCACTTGACCCATAGGCTCCCCAAGCCATTCCCTTTCCCCTCTCAACCCTTGGATGCCCACCTATCCACGGGACTGCGCCTACTTTCTGGGTGCTGATTCACACATTGTCTGACCACTGCCGACCTCCTTCCCACGGATTGGTTCATTGCCTTACTCCAAGTGCTGGTCAAACCCCTGCTCCAGGCCTGACCGCCCACCAGTCATAGCACTAGTTTCCTCTCTTCAGGCAGGTATCAACCCTGCCACAGTCTGCCTGACCAAGGAGATCACACATTGGTAACCTCCCATATCACAAGCCCACAAAAAAATTAGATTTGTTGGAGTTCCCACTGTGGCTTAGTGGGTTAAGAATCTGACTGGTATCCAGCTTGAATCCCACATTACCGTGGCTATGGTGTAGGCTGGCAGCTGCAGCTGTAATTTGACCCCTAGCTTGGCTACCTTCATATGCCACAGGTACAGCTATAAAAAGGGAAAAAAAAAATTAAATTTGTTGACAAATGCATGTGTGCTTTTGCTGCGCAGGACTCCAGCCAGTGCCAGCAGAGTTACCCATTCCCCTAAATATGGAAGCCCATAACTAATGCTGTTCAGGCCCAAGGGAAGTTTTTCTCCATCTCTCAACCTCCAAAGACAAGGAAGTTGTTTCCAAAGGCTACAAAGGCTTGTGGGTTGTGCCACCCCTGACATCAGGAACTGACACTGCGTTAGATGGCAGAGAGGATTTGAGAGTCGGAAGGGTTGCACTGGGAGTGAGTAATTAACAAGTCCCATCCTTCCTCTTAAATAGCATGACTGCTCCATATCCTTGCTTATGCAGTATTGTCTCCCAGTAGAAGCAAGTGTACATTTTCTTGCTTCTCTTTTCATGCTTTAACCCATCATTCCAGAGGTATTCAGGAGGCATCATGGTATTTACAAGAGCTGCATTAAGTGGATGAGGAATATTTGGCATTATTAAACAATTTATATCACTTTGCCTTTATATATCTATGTCTTTTTTTTTTAACACCTGCACCAGAGGCAAATGGACGTTCCCGAGCTAGAGGTTGAATCAGAGTTTCAGCTGAGGGCTACCCCACAGCCATGGCAACACCAGATCCAAGCCACATCTGTGACCTATACTGGAGCTTTTGTCAATGTCAAATTCTTAACCCACTGAGCAAGGCCAGGGATCAAACCCCATCCTCATGGACACTATATTGGGTTCTTAATCCACTGAGCCACAACAGGAATGCCTGTATACCTATATCTGAATTTAAATGGATAAAGCATGATATCAACTCTTTACATTTTTCAGTGGATCTACATATTTTTCTAAAAGACAGTGAAAATCAAGACGTAAGTGAGATCCAGGTATATGATGAAAGTGGCATACTCTAATATTTTCTGAACCAAGGATAATTTAGCATATGTGACTCATTTCAGTGTTTGAACAGGATAGGTAAAAATTCATGTTCATTTCTGAATCTCTGTATTGTTTTAAGACCTGAGATTAACAGTCCCAGTGGCTACTGCCTTAGCTAAGAAAAATTTCTCCAAACTGATATGAATAAAAGACTACATAAGAACTACAATGACTCCAGAAATTTCGTCTGTTTTGGTATTGTTGATAGAAGACAAGTTGTGTGAAAATCTCAATTGTAACAATGTGATTAGAGATTTCACTGATTAGGACAAGAAAAATATACTTTGTGGCATAAATACATACTATTATGAATTAAGAATGTCTTTTTTGGAGTTTCTTGGTGGCTCAGCAGATTAAGGATCTGGCTGTGGTTACTGCTGTGGCTCAGGTTCATTCCCTGGCCCCAGAACTTCTGCATGCCGCAGGCGCTGCAAAAAAAAAAAAAAAAAAAAAAAAATCACTCAACCCAGAAATTACTGGCCCATCCACAGAGCACAGAGACATGTAGGATAACAAATTCGGTCATCTTTGCTATTTGCCAAACTTTAGCCAAATAAAACTACAGTTTTACCCTTGTTTGAAGGTTTTACCCACTTTTATCAAGGTGGAAGGAGAGACTATTTTCATTTTAACAGTTCGTTTGTTTCATTTGTACCTTTTCTATGTGGAGCTATGTCACCCTCTATTTGTCCTCCTGCCCTCAGCCTTGAAAAATATTAGGTTCAACCCAGCTAATCCTTGATGTTAATTCATCAAAGTTTGAATCAGTCTTATGTATTCAAACAATCCCTAACTGGTAGACCTTCAGGTCAGTTTAAATTCTTTGCTATTCTAAATAATATATCAGTTAGCATTGCATATGGATCTTTGAAAACTTGTGAGATTATTTCCATAGAATAAATATATAGATGTGTAATTGCTAGGTCAAAGGGAATGCCCATTTTTAATTTAATACACATGGATAAGCTGCCTTTCCAGATGGCTGCACCGACCAATTTATACCCTTGCCAATAGCATATGTTTCTGTATACTCTCAGAATGTAAATGTTACCATTGTTCCTAAGAGGTGAAAGATTTAATATGAATTTCTTTTCACTAGTGGAAGACCTTTCTTAGATTTATTGGAAATTAGCATTATTTTTTCTGTGAATCATCAATTAGCATCATTCTGCTTCCATTTACCTTCTCCTTATTGATGTGTAGGAGTTCTTTATGCATTGTGATGGGTAAATCTCTGCCTAAAACACATAATATATATTTCCAGTTTGTTGATTGTCCATTAACCGTGTTAGTGATATCTTTTGATGTGGAAATGTATACAATTATTTTGTAATCAAATCTGTCCATTTTGGGGGAGTTCCTTGGTGGCTCAGTGGGTTAAAGATCCAGCATTGTCACTGCTGTGGTATGGTATGGGCTGGATCCCCAGCTCAGAAACTTCTGTATACTTCAGGCATGGCACACACACACAAAAAAAAAAACCTGTCAATTTTTTTAAAGATTTCCTGCCTTGATGTAATTTTTTAAACATCTTCACAAAGATCTTCTCCTTCCCTGAGGTTAAAGAAGAATCTCCTTTTTCCTGTATTTTATAATAGTATTTAAATCCAAATCCTTCTGGAGGTAACTTTGATATAGTTAATTTATCAAGTTCTGTGCCAATACAATATCCTTTAATTACTATAACTTCATAGTATATTTCATAGGTAGCAAAGCAAATCCTATCATCATTATTCTCCTCTTTTCCAAAATTTATGAACTCTTTTTCTGTATTTGCTTTTCAAAATGAGCCTTAGAATCAACTTGTAAAGTTCAAAAATACCCACTGAGTTTTTGAATGGCATTCTGTAAATTAACAGATTAATCTGGGATAAAAGACATATTTATGAGGATGAATAGTTCCAGCAAGAATATGGTATGCTTCTCAGGTTTGTTTTTGTTGTTTTTTTTTTTTTTCAGTTGTTTTCTTAGCTCCTTTAATAGCATTTCATGTTTTATATAGATCTCCCTTATTTCATGCTTTTGTTAATTTCCAGCAAATAGTTATATTTGCAAAAAGGATTTGTCCCCATTCTTTGACTTCAGCTGGTTATTTTTAATGCATAAGAAAACCTGATTTTTGTCTTTTATAGCAAATTTACTGAGCTCTCATCTGGTAGATTTTCTTTTGATTAACTTAGATTTTCCAGGTTTACAATAACACTGTATTTAATAACTAACTTTGTTGGCTCTTACATTGCAATTTTAATTCTTATTTACTTTTCTTATAGTATCTCTTTGGTTAACCTGCAACAATAACAATAGGGTGACAACAATATTAGAGAGGAGACTTGATTTAGCCAATGCAACTCTCTTACTGTTTACTCTGATAATTTTTATTGGTTCCTGATTTTTCATGTGTGTTAAAAATTTCTCTTCTGGAGTTCCTGTCGTGGCTCTGCAGTTAACGAATCTGACTAGGAACCATGAGGTTGTGGGTTTGATCCCTGGCCTTGCTCAGTGGGTTAAGGATCTGGCATTGCTATGAGCTGTGGTGTAGGTCGCAGATGCAGCTTGGATCCCACGTTGCTGTGGCTGTGGTATAGGCTGATGGCTGCAGCTCTGATTGGACCCCTAGCTTGGGAACCTCCATGTGCCGCGGGAGCGGCCCTAGAAAAGGCAAAAAGGCAAAAAAAAAAAAAAAAAAGACAAAAAAATTTGTTTTTTCTTCTATCATTTATATGCTAAAGTCTTCTAAATGACCATTTTTCAATTTTGGATATCCAGTTTTGCAAAATGTAGTTTTAGACCCTAACAAAATTATCATATCTATTTATCTCTTCTAACCTATTTAGGTAACAAGATGTGTCACATTTAAAAAGTATTAAATTTCCTTACAAAAATACGATACCTTTTAAAATTGTACCTCACAAAATCAAATACCTCAGAATACACCTGACCAAAGAGGTAAAGGACCTATATGCCGAGAACTATAAAACTTTAATCAAAGAAATCAAAGAAGATGTAAAGAAATGGAAAGATATTCCATGTTCCTGGATTGGAAAAATCAATATTGTGAAAATGGCCATACTACCCAAAGCAATCTACAGATTCAATGCAATCCCTATCAAATTACCCAGGACATTTTTCACAGAACTAGAACAAACAATCCAAACATTTATATGGAACAACAAAAGACCCAGAATCGCCAAAGCAATCCTGAGAAACAAAAACCAAGCAGGAGGCATAACTCTCCCAGACTTCAAGAAATACTACAAAGCCACAGTCATCAAAACAGTGTGGTACTGGTATCAAAACAGACAGACAGACCAATGGAACAGAATAGTGAATCCGGAAATAAACCCTGACACCTATGGTCAATTAATCTTTGACAAGGGAGGCAAGAACATAAAATGGGAAAAGGAAAGTCTATTCAGCAAGCATTGCTGGGAAACCTGGACAGCTGCATGCAAAGCAATGAAACTAGAACACACCCTCACACCATGCACAAAAATAAACTCCAAATGGCTGAAAGACTTAAATATACGACAGGACACCATCAAACTCCTAGAAGAGAACATAGGCAAAACACTCTCTGACATCAATATCATGAATATTCTCTCAGGTCAGTCTCCCAAAGCAATAGAAATTAGAGCAAAAATAAACCCATGGGACCTCATCAAACTGAAAAGCTTTTGCACAGCAAAGGAAACCCAAAAGAAAACAAAAAGACAACTTACAGAATGGGAGGAAATAGTTTCAAATGATGCAACTGACAAGGGCTTAATCTCTAGAATATATAAGCAACTTATACAACTCAACAGCAAAAAAACCAATCAATCAATGGAAAACTGGGCAAAAGACCTGAAGAGACATTTCTCCAAAGAAGATATACAGATGGCCAACAAACACATGAAAAAATGCTCAACATCACTGATTATAAGAGAAATGCAAATCAAAACTACCATGAGATACCACCTCACACCAGTCAGAATGGCCATCATTAATAAATCCACAAATAACAAGTGCTGGAGGGGCTGTGGAGAAAAGGGAACCCTCCTGCACTGCTGGTGGGAATGTAAACTGGTACAGCCACTATGGAGAACAGTTTGGAGATACCTTAGAAATCTATACATAGAACTTCCATATGACCCTGCAATCCCACTCTTGGGCATCTATCCGGACAAAACTCTACTTAAAAGAGACACATGTGCCCGCATGTTCATTGCAGCCCTATTCACAATAGCCAGGACATGGAAACAATCCAAATGTCCATCACAGATGATTGGATTCGGAAGAAGTGGTATATATACACAATGGAATACTACTCAGCCATAAAAAAGGATGACATAATGCCATTTGCAGCAACATGGATGGAACTAGAGAATCTCATCCTGAGTGAAATGAGCCAGAAAGACAAAGACAAATACCATATGATATCACTTATAACTGGAATCTAATATCCAGCACAAATGAACATCTCCTCAGAAAAGAAAATCATGGACTTGGAGAAGAGACTTGTCCCTGCCTGATGGGAGGGGGAGGGAGTGGGAGGGATCGGGAGCTTGGGCTTATCAGACACAACTTAGAATAGATTTACAAGGAGATCCTGCTGAATAGCATTGAGAACTATGTCTAGATACTCATGTTGCAACAGAAGAAAGGGTGGGGGAAAAACTGTAATTGCAATGTATACATGTAAGGATAACCTGACCCCCTTGCTGTACAGTGGGAAAATTAAAAAAAAAAAAGAATAAATAAATAAATAAATAAATAAATAAAAATAAATAAATAAATAAATAAAAAGTATTAAATTTCCTAATGTTGAAACAAGTTTCCATAACTATTCTTAGGATAAAGCCTCCTTGATCTGGCATAGTTTTCCTTTCATATATTGCTGCCTTTGACTTGTTAACATTTTTTCAGGATTTTTACCTCTCTAGTCCAGTGAAAATGATCTCTATTTTTCCTTTGAGAAACTCCGTCATATTTCATTATGAGTCAAAAAACGAGGTTGAAGACATTGTATATTTTTTATGCTCTAGGAAAATTTAGGTGATCTGAGTATTATCTTTTCATTATAGTCATTTGAGAATTGCCCACAAAACTATCTATACCCGATGCCTTTTTGGTGAACCACAAAGAGAAGGGGTAATTTGTTGTTCTATTTTTTTACACATTTGTGAGCCAATTTTGGACATTTCCAGTTTCCCAGGGTGAGGAAAACCATTCCATCTAGATTTTCAGATTTATTGGAATCATGTTGCAGATATTTTCTCAACATTTTTAATCTTTCATTTGAAAATATTTGTGGTTTTATGCACTAGGGTAGACTGAATAATATCCCTCCAAAAGATATCCATGTCCTAATCCCCAGAAACTTTAAATGTCAACTTTTAAGGCAAAAAGAGACTTATAGATGGGATTACGTTAAGGACCTTGAAATGAGGAGATAACCATGGATTAACCAGGGAATTCCTATAGGTAATCATGAAAGTCCTTGTTAAAGGGGAGGAGGCAGGAAAGTCAAAGGAGGGAGTGGGCAGTGTGGCTATAGAAGCAAGAGGTTAGAGGGATGTGAGGAAGGGGTCACAAGAGGAGGAATGCAGGGAGCCTCCAGAATCTAGAAGAGGCAAAGAAACACCCTCCCCGAGAGCCTCCAAAAAGAGCCAGCCTTGCCCACACCATGACCATAAGCACAACAAAACCGACTCAGCTGTCAAAGAATACTTCTGTGTTGATTTAAACCACCAAGTTTGTGGTTATTTGTTATACTAGCCAGAGAGAACTAATGCATTGTTTCCTTGTCACATTTCATCTTTTTAATTTATTTAAAATTAAATAGTTAAGACGTTATTTTTTCTGAGATCTTTCTACCAGGCTTCATTTCTCTGGCATCTCCTTGTTGTCCTGGATGGGTGTTGGGGGAAAGAGAAGCCTCCCGAATTTTCATAAGTTTGGGTGTGCCCCAGAAATGTCACCATCTCATTACTATGCCCCCACAGGGTGGCTATTTTTGTTGTGGTGGTGGTGGTGGTTGTTTTTATTATTATTTTTTAATAGTTATTCCCCCAATACAATTTTTTTTCTACTGTACAGCATGGTGACACAAACCTGTACACATTCTATTTTCACACATTATTATGCTCCATCATAAGTGACTAGACATAGTTCCCAGTGCTACACAGCAGGATCTCATTGCTAATCCATTCCAAAGGCAATAGTTTGGATCTATTAACCCCATGCTCCCCAACCACCCCACTCCCTCCCCCCTCCCCCTTGGAAACCACAAATCAATTCTGCAAGTCCACGATTTTCTTTTCTGTGCAAAGGTTCATTTGTGCCTTATATTAGATTCCAGATATAAGGGATATCATATGGTATTTGTCTTTCTCTTTCTGACTTACTTCACTATGAGAGTCTCTAGTTCCATCCTAGTTGCTGCAAATGGCATTATTTCATTCTTTTTTGTGGCTGAGTAGTATTCCATTGTGTATATATACCACATCTTCCGAATCCAATCATCTGTCATGGACATTCGGGTTGTGTCCATGTCTTGGCTATTGTGAATAGAGCTCAATGAACATGGGGGTGCATGTGTCTTTTTTAAGGAAAGTTTTGTTCGGATATATGCCCAAGAGTGGGATTGCTGGGTCATATGGTAGTTCTATGTATAGATTTCTAAGGTATCTCCATACTGATTTCCAGAGTGGTTGCACCAGCTTACATTCCCACCAGCAGTGCAGGAAGGTTCCCTTTTCTCCACACCCCCTCCAGCATTTGTTATTTGTGGACTTATTAATGATGGCCATTCTGACTGGTGTGAGGTGGTATCTCATGGTAGTTTTGATTTGCATTTCTCTAATAATCAGGGATGGTGAGCATTTTTTCATGTGCTTGTAGGCCATCTGTACATCTTCCTTGGAAAAATGTCTATTCAGGTCTTTTGCCCATTTTTCAGGGTGGCTATTTTCTTAAACCTCTCTGGACCTCAGTTTCTTCATCCAGAAAATCGGTGATATAGCAACTCTTAAATCCTTATTACGTTCCTCTCCAAATTTATTTCCATTTCCTGGATTAGGAAACTGAGGTCCAAAGAGTTTTCAACTGGGTTAGTAACAACTTGGTATATGTTTATTTATAATAGCTGTTGCAAGACTAATTCAGTAGCTGCAGGATTTGTCAGTTACCTAGAGGGATGGATTGGCTGAGCCATTCAGCCAACTTCTCAGAATCCAGACTGATACTATCCTTTCTGGTAAAAGGCCAGTTAACAGTGGGAAGAGCCTGGGCTGAAACCTCACCTGTGTCCCGGGTCAGCTGTGATGTCTTGGGCCTGTTATTTAGGGTCTGTGAGCCTCATTCTTATCCCATGTCAAACAAGACTATTAACCCTCCTGTCTAGGGACAAAAGTCATACTGATATAACAAGGGAATCCTAGCACTCCCCATCCCAACCAACCTCTTTACTCAGAATTGCATGAGCTCTTTCTCCAAACCCACAGGACACATTGGATAAGGGCAATAAGAGGTCCACTCCTGGAACCGAGGAGACCAAGGCAAAGGACAGGGGACTTGGGGGAGAGAGGGGGATGGACTCCAAACACCGGAAACATTGCAGACCCAAGTGAAATGAGCACAGACATTTTGGGGTGAAGGAGGAACGAGTGAGAAGTTGGCAGGAAAACAAGATGGTGTGATTGGGAGGTCCCATTGTGGCTCAGTGGTTAATGACTGACTAGGAACCATGAGGTAGCAGGTTGGATCCCTGGCCTTGCTCAGTGGGTCGGGGATCCGGTTGCCGTGAGCTGTGGTGTAGGCTGCAGATGCGGCTCGGATCTGGCATTGCTGTGGCTCTGGCATAGGCCAGCGGCTACAGCTCCAATTAGACCCCTAGCCTGGGAACCTCCATATGCCATGGGAGCGGCCCTCAAAAGGCAAAAAGACAGGAAAAAAAAATAGATGGTGTGATTTTTTCACCTTCACTCCCCAGAGGGATTGGCTCAGGCTGGACGTGCTAGCGTGTGGAGAGAAAGCCGGAAGGAGGGGCAATGGGGAGATAAAAATCTTGGGCAAACAAAATGGGGACAGAGCCAAAGGGCAACGTACCAAACTCTAACAAACGGAGTCACGAAGCTTTGGAAAGTCCCAGCAAGGAAATGTGACCTTGGAACTGAAGACAGATCAGCGCAAGTGAAGACCGGAGGAAGGGTTGTGAATTTGAGAGGTTTTGTGTATGAGCTGACTACTGAATGCTGGGCATTACAGGCACAGACAATCGTAGATGCTCTTGTCTTGCCTGGGGCCCAGGGATGCAGGTTCGGCTAAGAAAATGTTAATGTCAAAGCAAAAGGTGATGACTGTACAGTGATGCAACATTGGGGGCAGGAGGAGGCAAGCATTCCAGCTCCCAGGACACAGGGGAGATACAGTTTGGGCTAAAGCCAAGAGAAGTCAGCCATACAATGAGACACCAACATTAAATGCTTTCACTGCCATGTGGAATCTGAAAAAAGGACAGACTGAACTTCTTTGCAGAATAGATGCTGACTCACAGACATTGAAAAACTTATGGTCTCCGGAGGAGACAGTTTGGGGGGTCGGGGGATGTGCCTGGGTGTGGGATGGAAATCCTGTGAAATCAGATTGTTATGATCATTATACAACTACAGATGTGATAAATTCATTTGAGTAATAACAAATAAATAAATAATAAATAAATAAAATAAAATAAAGCCAGGAGGAGCCCAGGGAGCCCACCTCTTCTCTGACCAGCCTGCAGGGCACGTGCAGCTTGGATGGGCCTCCAAGAGATGTGGTCGCCCACACACCCTGTCCTTATTTCCATCTGGGTTGTCTCCAAACTCTATCCTACTTCATCTCCCAAGGTCTGGCCACCTTGGGAATATGTGGCAACACTGAGCCACTCATCCAGGAGCTGGTGCTCCAAAAAGTTACCCAGGGTTTACAAATGGCTGGTAGTCATCTCCCAGACCCACCACTGCCAGCTCACAGTGAGTACCTCGCCTCGCCCACCCACCGGTGCCTCCAGGTGGACCAGCACCACTCCTACCAGAGGAAGTGAAGACATTTAGACATCTTTGCAGTGGCCAGGAAACCGAGGACAAGTGGGAAGCCATCGCTCCCTGAGACAGATGGGACCCCTGTGCCCGGATGCAGAGGGGCACAACCAGGGTCTAGAACCTGACAAGCGTGAACACCAGATGCCCTGTCCTGGCTTCTCCTCTGTTATTCCCAACTCACTCCTCTTCCAAGGTGGCCCGGAGGAGAAATGACCCAGCTAAGAAAAGGGCAGCCATATCAGAAAACATACCACGGATGACTATTTCAAAGGAATTGGAAAAGGTGACATTTTCCATTAGGGCCCAGTGTGTCAGCTAATATTCCCCTTTTCTTAACCACAGGTTCTCCACCACCACCCGCAGCCTCTGACTGCAGTCCTAATAGGTACCACGGAGGAGCCTCCAGGAGAGGGTTTATCTTGCTGACATGTCTTATTTCCACTCTCGTTGGCATCAAGAAGGCTGCTTTGTTTATGTCTGATTCCAGCTGGGCCACAACAGGGCCCTGTTTGATGAGCTGAAATGGCTCCAAGATTTCTCCCAGCTCGGTCAGCCATCAGGCAGACAACCTCCTCCTGCTAACACCCTCCCACCTCCACCAGCACCCCCTAGCACCCTCAGAATGCTTCCCATCCCCAAGCATCTTGGAGAGGTTCCCGCTGACTGTGCTGTCTATAAACAGCAGTCTCTAAAACCTTATACCTGGGAGGTCCTGTTGTGGCTCAGCAGGTTAAGGCACCCAACTAGTATCCATGAGGATGGGGTTTGATCCCTGGCCTTGCTCAGTGAGTTAAGGATCTGGTGTTGCCACAAGCTACGGCCTTAGGTCGCAGATGCAGCTCAGACCTGGCGTCCCTTGGCCCTGGAATTTCATATGCCTCAGGTGTGGCCCTAAAAGAAAAAAAACAAAAAGAAACCTCATACCTCAAACCTGGATAAGAGAAGAAAGTAATAGTTCTGTGTGATTTTTTTCTCCCACAGAAGCTCATTTCTAGGCCAAGGAGGTAGAAAGCAGGTGTGTGCTGGAATGGAGAAGAGCCTGGGTTTTATTCACTCCTCCAACAGGATGTCTATCCGGTGACCACCATGTACCAGATACCTCTCCAGGTGCCAGCCACCTGCCAGGGAACAGTGGCACACCTGATGTCAAGCCCTGCTCGTGTGAGAACCACATTCTACAGGGCCGAGAGCCGATGGTAAACCAGCAACATTGGGCCAATTACATCACCCCCCTGGTGTTGTCGTTTCTTAATTTACCAAACGGGACAAACAATGAGAGCTGCCTGATGGGGCCATTGTGCCCTTTTGTAACATGCTACCCAGATGTTCATTAGCATTATTAATATTTTCACTGCCTAGACCCAAAGAGCAGTCTGCTTAAGAGGCGAGGAAAGAAACCAGAATAGGATCATCCTGACTCTCTGGCCAAGGAAGTTCAGCACAGCTTCCGATGGGAATCGTCCCCAGCTGACTTGAAGTCATCTCTTCCCTACTGCCCCTTATATTTCATCTCCCTTTGTCTTTGTGTTTCACACGCTGTACAGGTGTGGATGTCACGACAGCCCATTAGCTGAACAGCTTTGAGCGTACATGCCCTCTCTCATCCAGCTCCTGGTCCCCACTGCCCAGCATAGCGATGCCACCTCATAGGCGGTTACAAAGCCTCAAATTTAGAGAAACAGATGATGAATAAGGGGGAATGAGTGAATAAAGAGGTTCTGAGTACTGTTGCTATGTTGCACGCTTATTACACCATACGTTAAAAGCGCAAAATAGGTAGTTTATTCCATAGATGAACTTGTCCTCCAAGCTTGTCATTGTCCCCCATCTCCTCTGACAAATACCATCAAAAAGATGGGTGCTTACTTCCTGTTGCGGCTCAGTGAGTTAAGAACCCTACATAGTGTCCATGAGGATGCAGGTTTGATCCAGCATAGGTTGAAGACACGGATCTGGAATTGCTGTGGCTGTCGTGTAGGTCAGCAGCTGCAGCTCTGATTGGACCCCTAGCCTGGGAACTTCCATATGCCACAGGGGTGGCCCTAAGAAGCATAAAGAAAGCAAGAAAAAGCTGGACGGCCCATCATGTCCTGATACGCTTCCATTGTTCACTGTAAAGTGTGGCTCTGCCAAGGCAGGTGGATGGTCTCTCACGAGGGCCACACCTGGTGGCTCTGATCAGACCATCCCCCAGGCTGACCTTCTGGAATGGAGGATCAACAGAGCTGCAGTCTGAGTCATGCGGTCGGCACCATGCTGAGCAGTGTGGACGGGAGGTTTCTCCCCATTTCCTGGGTATCTGTCCCAGGGCTCAGTTCCTCCCAAAGTTCCGCAAGATATTCTTCACCATCACCTCTCAAGCAAGGACTTTGAAATCAGAGCCACCTCGTTCTGAACTCAAGCTCCACTGTCCACTAGTTGCGACCAAGTAAATGTTCCTCCTTGAGTCTATTCAGTTTCTATGTTTAAAAAACGGAACTGACGCGGAGTTCCCATTGTGGCTCAGCAGGTTAAGGCCCCAATGTAGTCTCTGTGGGGGAGGATGCAGGTTCAATTCATAGCCTCACTCAGTGGATTAGGATCCTGTGTTGCTGCAATCTGCTGTGTAGGTCTCAGATAGGACTCAGATCCTGCTTTGCTGTGGCTGTGACATAGGCCTTTAGTTGCAGCTCTAATTCAACCCCTAGCCTGGGAACTTCCACATGCCATAGGTGTGGTCCTAAAAAAATGGCGCTATAATATTTTGATGTTTATTAGGAGTATTGTGAACATTAAAGAGGTAATTCACATGAAGTAGAGAGTCTAATACACAGCAGGTGCTCAAAAAAATGGCAATCACAACCTTGTAAATCAACTATATTTCAGTAAAACTTTAAAAAATGAAAAAAAAAGTAATTGTCAAATGATCTCTTAAAAGCAATGGCAAATAACTGCATTAACCGAGAGTTTACTCTGGGCCAGGCTCCCTTCTCAGGACTCCGCACGTATTCACTCAGTTAACCCTCCCCACAAGTCTGTGGGTCGATAAATGAATATAAATATAAAGTAATAAATAGACAAATACAGGCAGACCTCATTTTATTGTGCTTCCTAGATACTGTGTTTTTACAAATTGCGGGCTTTCAGCAACCCTGCATCAAGCAAGTCTGTGGGCAGTTTTTTCAGCAGCATCTGCCTGCTTTCTGTCTCTGTGTCACAGTTGGGTAATTCTCAAAATATTCCAAACTTTCTCATTATTATTTTATGTGTTATGTTGACTTGTGATCAGTGATCATTGATGTTACTGCTATGACTTGCTAAAGGCTCAGAGGATGTCTACCATTTCTTAGCAATAAACTATTTTTTAATTAAGTGATATGCACTTTTTTTATAGACATAATGCTTTTGCACACTTAATAGACTCCCATACAGGGTAAATGTAAATTTTATTGCACTGGACAACCAAAAAACTTCATGCAACTTGCTTTATTGTGATATTAGCTTTATTGCCATGGTCTGGAACCAAACCCAAAATAACTCTGAAGTCTGCCTGTAGTAAATATACTATAAATATAATATATATGTAGATAGACCAAAAAAAAAAAAGAGAGAGAGAGAGAAAACTAAAGCATAAAGATGCTACATATGCTACATAACCTTCTCCAGGGCACTCAGCTGATAAGTCCTGAATCAGGATTTGTACTCCATCCTCCTGACTCCAAAATCCCCACTCTAACCTCCTGCTGTTGCTTTTATTTTTTCTTCTTCTTAGGACCACACCTGTGGCATACAGAAATTCCCCAGCTTGGGGTTGAATTGAAGCTGCAGCTGCTGGCTATGCCACAGCCATAGCAACGCAGGATACGAGCCACATCTGTGACCTACACCACAGCTCATGGCAATGACAGATCCTTAACCCAATGATCGAGGCCAGGGATCAGACCCGCATCCTCGCGGATACTACTTGGGTTTTTAACCTACTGAGCCACGACCGGAACGTCTGCTGTTGCTCTTGTCGACACATTGCATGAGTTCCTAAATGTATTTAATTCCATCTCTCCCCTCCAGGTACCACAGGACGCACATTCACACACTCTCGTCCCTGGATGAGCGGCAGGGCAGGTTACAGCTGATAGGGAGCCTGGGTCTGTGCTGGGTACAGAACACCCTCGATGAGGAATCAACGCACCCCTCCTGAGAAGCTGCCAGCCTCTGCCGTGAAGACCAGAGCCAAGGCGCTAGCATGAAAGGACCCACACAAATGGCTTCAGCCCCAGAGGGAAGGGTGGAGAAGGAACTCAAGGCATTCCTCCAGGACTGAGAGGCAAGCCAAACCACTCTGGTTCTCTGGAGGCCTGACTCCAACTGACAATCACTTTAGCCGAGGATGGGGACCAGTGATCCAGACAAGAACTGTTGCCTCCTTGGGTGACAGACGGAGCTCAAGAAAATATCAGCTTGTCTGAGGCATAGAGAGGCAAAGAGAACCAGCAAGAGAGTGCCAACTTCTCTTTCCCTGCAGAAGCTCCTAGTCAATTCTGCTCTGTATCTTTAGCTTCTCCTGTGTGTGTCCCATCTCCTTGCTAGACAGCAGCCCTATCGAGGCAGAAGCTCGGTCCTGCTTACCTTGGGCATCTCAGGGTGCCTGCCCTTGATGACTGATGCACATGGACCACCAAATTTACCCTGGGCCTGGAGCAGGGAATTTCACACACACATGGTGAACAGATTTTTTCCATCGGCATCAAGGACAAAGGGAAATTAGGAATCTGGGGTAACAGATACATACTACTAAACATAAAGTAGATAACCAACAAGGACCTACTGTATAGCACAGGGAACTAAACTCAATATTTTGTAATAACCTATATGGGAAAAGAATCTGAAAAAGAATATTTGTGTCTGTATATAGATACAGAGACATATGAATGTAAATATATATATATCTCACTGTGCTATACACCTAAAACTAACACAACGTTGTAAATCCTTTATACCTCAATAATAAATACATAAAATATAATTGACCTCACCTATTCCAAATATGTCAAATATTTGCTAATTATCATAAGAAAAATATGTGGGAATTCAAATTGTTTTCAAAATTGTATTTTCCTTCTACGTCAATATTTCTTTAAACTTTTGCAATTAATAATACATAGTCTTAGTTGAGTATTGATTTCTTAATGAATCACTCCTGTTATGAATATTAGAAAGTAAATGAATAAATAAATATATATGTGTGAAAACACAAAAGAACAAAGGGTCAAGGAGGGAATTCACAGAAAGAGTATTACATTCGCAAGCGGTATGTGGGACAGACACAGCCCTCTCCTCCCCTGCCCAGTCTTTTGTCCTGGACTCTCCCCAAAATTCAACATCGACAGCAACGTCTAATACCTCCCAGCCTGCCATGAAGGCTGGCTTCTCTGTGTTCTTGGCTCTGTCCTGAAGGGACCATCTCACTCACCCGGGACCCCCAGGGGGCTCAGGCCCTGCCCTGAAGGGACCATCTCACTCTGCCAGAGACAGCATAAGCCCGTCCCACCAGCTGAGTGCAGCTGTGGCAGTTGCTTAAGAGCCTTCCCGCGTGCAATAACCTCTCATTATATTTTAATGTTGTTGTAACTTTATGGCTTAATCAGTATTTGCAATTTGTTAGTAGCCTGGGCGGCCGTAAAATTGTTTTCCAGGTACTGAAACATCCCATCAAGGTTTGTAAAGCAGTGGTTCTTAGTTTATCACGCCCATAAAATGCCCTGGCAATTTGACAGATATAATAACTTTTTTTATCAAGTGTCTAATTTGAGAGGAAATTAAGCCATACGTTACGCGCATCTCGCACAGGGGTTGGGAGTTCTTCAGCCTCCAAATCTCTCAAGGGTACCCCTCTCCTCACCCCGTCTGTCCTCTTCAGCCAAGAGCTGGAGTTCACACTCACCCCTTGCCCAGAGCCTGCTGTCACCCCTCACGGGACCAGGGGCAGGGAGCCAGGTGGCTGCAGAATGTGTGCTGCGGACATCCTGGAAGAGACTCCACTTTCACCCAGGACACCAGCAATGCTTGAGTCATCCATCATCAGAAAGAGAGTGAAGGGTCTGCTAATCTGTCCCCCTGAGTTTCCCCCGCCCCCAAGCTGACACTCCCAGCTGACACATCCCATCTTGGGTCTCTACAGGAGAGGAACAAAGGTGGTTCCCCTGCCCTTCACACTTTGACCTCGTCTCCATTTCCGTGGCCACTTGAACCGTTCCTTCTTCACTGCACACTGTGTCCAGTCATTGGAAAAGAGCCATTGCATCAGAAGGACACATGGAAAATCGAACTATTTTTCCTTCCCAGGGACATGGGTTTGCTGTTCTCTAAAATTTTCAAGTGTTTACTTTTTTGGCATGATGTTGAACCAAAGAACTATTTTGATCAAGAATTATGCTATGTGCATGTATACCTCCTTGCCCCACCAGGCACCAATTCTGACTGACCCATAAACCCCCAGCATCAGCATCCATGTGGTTCAGTCATGTGGGTCAAGCTCATTTCCCCTCTAACCCTCCCAAGAACAGCCCAGAATGCCATTGGCAAGTCCAGTTCTCATCTGGCTTTCCAAATCTCAGCTACAAATTCCCCCACTGTGACCTCTAACTTTAGACAGTCATCCTAGAAAAAGGAATCTGGACCAACTGACAGCATCATTCATCACCATTCAGTTGGCATTTACCAGGCATCCACTTTATAGCCAGCAGCAGCCTAAGCTCTGAGGGATTCAGAGATAACCCCAAACATAGTCCCCCCGCCCCCTTTCCAGGGTCCCACCATCTAACTGAGAAAATTACCAGGAAAGCAAAGGTTAGAACTGCAGTTGGGCTGTGTGGAGTCCCATAGGAACACAGAAGGGCCCAAAATTGCGGTACAGCTGTGGATGGTGGGGGGAGTTGTTGATGGCAGCGGGGAGCTGTGGATAGTGGGGGTGGGTGCTCCTCTGGGAACACAGAAGCAGACCACAACCCAGCCTGCCACACAGAGAGTAATTCCAGATTAGGCTTCTCAGTGGCAACTCTTGACACAAACCCATATCAATGAATAAAAAAGCTAGTTTGGTACCCAAGGATAGAGATAGGCTGTCAATGCAGAAGGATCTGCAGGTCTGCAGCACACAAACTCCGAGGAAATTGAGAGTCTGGCCAACAGGAGAAAGAGCCAGAGAGCAGCTTGGTGGACCAATGACGGACTATATGTGGGCTGTGGGCTGAGGGCTGCAGCCAGAGAACCGTCAGAAAGAGAGGCAAGAGCCAGGTCCGTGGTGTCTTGCATGCCAGGCTAGAGAGTGTGGGACCGATTCTGTGATTGCGGGAAGCCATCAGAGGGTGTGAGGCATGAAGGTCACATAATCACAATCAATTTTAGTTCACAATGCCATCAAGGTCACGAAAATCTAAACACAAGTGGGAAGATAAGTCTGCAGTCAGGCTATAAAAGATACTTGTCATTTTTTGACTGTCTAGAATTCAGTACTTTCCTTCACATCCCTGTCCCCACCTTCCTACCAGCACCCTGATGTCCCTTTGGGGGAAACTTCCACCCTTCCGTGTAGTTTTGGAGGGAGACAGTTCCCTCTTCTGTCACCAAAGGGGCAAGATTTTCCAAGTCACCACCACTCTGGAGTCTCCTGGAGCAAGCCTGCAACAAGCCCAGCCAATCTGACGCTCCCTTCTAGGAACTTTGCATGTGGAGAGGGAAACTAAACAGCAGACTTCTCACAGACTGTGACAGATTTATTTTCCCAAACTGGCCACAGCCTTATTTCTGATGCCACATGCTCTTCTAAAGCCAGGAGGCCGGGTCTATTTTCTCTCTGGGATGGAAGCCCTGTCAGAAACGCCACAAGACTGCAGAGACGATGTCATAAGAAGTGAAATGGTTTCCATCTGCCTCATTCTCTTTTCTTTTCTTTCTTTTGTCTTTTTAGGGTTGCACCTGCAGCATATGGAAGTTCCCAGGCCAGAGGTCCAATCAGAGCTGCAGCTGCCAGCCTACACCACAGACACTGCAACCCTGGATCCGAGGTACCTCTGCAACCTACACCACAGCTTGTGGCAAGCTGGATCCCCAGCCCACTGGGCGAGGCCAGGGATCAAATCCACATCCTCAAGGATACTAGTAGGATTCTTAACCCACTGACCCACAGTGGGAACTCCCTGCTTCATTCCCTCGCAAGAAGCTTTGCTGGGCCTTGGAGCCCAGCCACCACCTTGCAAGGAAGACCAGACCACCCGGAGAAGGCACCTGGAGATGTTCTGGCTGGTACTACTTATCAGACACTTATCAGACATGTACGTGAGGGAGCCTTCAGGCAATCCTAGGCCCCAGCTTTGAGCCATCCCAGCTGACTCCAGCTACAGTCCAGACAAAATGCCCCTCCAAGCCAGGCCCAAATTGCACATTCATGAACAAAGGAAATGTTGTCATTTTAACCGTTAAACTTTGGGGAATTTTTTACACAGAACACCAAAGCAGTGACCTTGACTGAGGATCCAACTTCCTCATCTCCAGAGATCTCTTAACTCCTGGCTATTTCCTAGTCCTCACTCCCTACCTTCCCCACCAATGTTGTATCATCAGATATCCTTTCAGCAGACACCCTGACTGTGTGACCCAGCCAGACTGTGTGTCTGTTATTGCGACTGCTGTCCCCAACTGATGAGAAACCTATTGTCATGGTCCAGGAGAGGGACGAGGAGGGACTCAGAACAGATGTGATGTGGGGAGGGTTTGGAGCCCAGGACACAGAAGCCAATAGGACTTGAGAAAGATACAGGAATAGATACAGGCAAGGATGTTTCTGAGGTTTCTAACTGGGCCACCAGGCAAATGATGTTTGTGCCACTCTGTAAGGAATATAATTCAAGAGAAAGCAGCTTTCAGGGAACTAAAATATGCAAACTAACTACAAACTCAGTTATTGACTTGGTGATTTTGAGATGCCAAGGGGAACACATGAAGGCACATATAATACACAGGAGCACAGCTATAGATTTCTGATAACTTCAGAGAGATAGTGCCATGGACCAGGATAAAAATCTCCTAGAGATGCAGGAATCTGAGGAAAGTGAAGCCCTAACACTATCCAGACTGAATTTTAACTTTAAAAAATGCCCTCCATTGGGGTTCCTGGTGACACAGCTGGTTAAGGATTCAGCGTAGTCACTGGAGCAGCTCAGGTCTCTGCTATGGCTCGGGTTCAATCCCTGGTCCAGGAATTTCCACATGCCTCAGGTGTGGCCAAGAAAAAAAATGCCCTCGCTGAGGTGTGTGTGTCTGTGTGAGATTGCACGTGTGTGTGAAAGCAGCCTGGTGAACACTCAGGGCTTCTTGGACCAACACTGAAAGGGAGCAGCATCTTCCATTTCTTTCCCGTGACCCCACTGTGTCTATGGACCAGTTCCAGAGGTTGATAACTGGCTTAATAGAAGCACAAGAATAACTGCACATTTATGTAAAGCTTTTCTTGAAAGAGTGCTCCGCACTCTGCCGATAATGGACTTATTTATCCTTGGAACACCTCTATGAGGCACTTACAGGACAAGGGTGACCAGATGCACTCAATAAATAATGTCTAAACAGCATGCAGCTCAAGTCCGAGGCCCGGGAGGAGACGGGATGTGCCAAGGTCACCCGGAGAGGTGCCATGGCAATGTGACTCATCTTCTCCCTGAATGTCCCACGGGCTTGCTCAGTCCTGTCACCTGCACTGTGAGTCTGTGGTTGTAGGAGTTAAGAGGTCAATCTGCAGCACTGACTGGTTAAGACCGGCCAGCACCTCCTTCTCCAGCCAAGCCTTTTCTTGCACAACAGGCACAGGACGACTGCTTGAAAACCCAGAGACAGAATCCAGCTAAGTAACTGGGAAACTAGCTGATTCCATTTACGGAAAAAAAAAAAAAAAAATCCAACCCAAAGACTTCCAAATCAATAGACAGGAAGTCATCCCTAGACTCACACAGAGACAGACTAACTCCAGCCCTGTGCAAACCACCACAGCCTCAGTCATAAAAAAGCCCTCTCTTGGCCAGAATGGGTCTGCTCCAGAGGCTCCCACTGAAAGCAGAAGTGGAATAAGAGCCCTATATTGTGTTTGTTTAAATTTCATGCCAGTGAATGTCTGTGACGCAGGAGACAGGTTTATGGAGAGAGAAATAAAATGTTGACAAATGGCCCTGTAATCAACTGGAACATGCAATAAATCATTGGAATGCCAATAACACTTCCAGGACAAGCTCAGAAAGGTCATTAGCGTGTCACAATATATCTTCCAGCACCAAACAAAGCAAACAGAACATGTTGGGAATAAGATTATGGGGGAAGCATCTGTCAGTCCTAATTAAGAATTAACTACAGATCGTATCTTGGGAGATGTATAATTTATTTTCCCTCTTCTTCCTCCCTACACACTCTCAAAAAAAGAAAAATAAATCAATAAAAAGTTTAACCCGTTCTAGATCTGAGACGGGGTCAAGAAGGCAGGCTCACAGTATAGAGCTGAGAACCTAGTGGAATGGGAAGCAGGGCCAGAGAAGGAGGAAAGGGAGCCTGGGACTAGGACGTTGCCCAGACAGTAAGCTGGGGAACTCAGAGTCAGCCAGCAGCCACCGCTTCTCTCTTTGTCCCCACCCAGCCCAGCCCAAGACACTCTATTTCACATCCTCAGGAATGTTGGAGTTACTTCATACTTTGGCGAGGAGGTCTCGTGAGCCACAAAGGAGCAGCAGGAAGGTTGGAAGTTAAGGAAACCAAACCAAACAAACAAAAAAAATGCCAAATCCTTTCTACCTGAATGTACCAGTTATGATTGAGTTTGGCTCTGAGTACAAAAAGCCCTGACTCACAGGGACTTGAACAAAGAAGTGTTGGTTTTTCTTGCAAAGTCCAGAGGTGGGAGGTCCTGGATCGATTTTCTTCTAATCTTTGGGACGTTGGCTTTCACCTTCTGTGATTTCATGGTCACCAGGTGGCTACTGCAGCTCCAGACATCACAACCACATTCAAAGGAAGAACAGAGCAGAAAGGATGGCCCCAGGCTTTATTAACTCTGTTCTCAGGAAAGCCAAAATCTTCCCAGAGCCCCGCAGCAAATTTAGCTATTTCTTTCATTGACCAAAATTACCTCAAAGATCCACCAATGAGCCTGGGAGATGAAATGGACATGTTGTCATGCTGAATAAAAAAATGGGGTTCTATTTACAAGGAAGGAGAGAGGAAGGGGTTTTGTTTTAGCATCTAACTGGATTTGTCACATGGAGGAGTGGGTTTTGGGACTGAGGCAGGCCCTGTGGGGGCATGTGGGCAGCAGAAAGCCTCTCTGTTCTGTCCTGGCCCAGGAAGAGAAGGTCCTCGTCCTCAAGCTCCACTTCCTGCCCCGCCCTGAGCCCACTACTGCTATTAATTTGTGCTTCTCTTTTCTGCTAAGGGTAAAGCCTTTGTGCAGCCTTACAGCCATTCTGAGTGTTCAGACGAGAGTCAGTTTGGCGATCTGAGCAGCACCAAAGGACAGAGCAGGGAATGTCCACTCCCTCACCACAGACTCTCCTCCAAATGGCCCTTTCATGAGTGGTAGCTGCCCGGAGGCCCCAGGATGTCTTTTATTGTTTACCTGGGTTTTTCTTCCCTCCATGCAGCTTCTACCCTCCCCTCTATTTGGCTGTGTGTGCATGTGTGAAACTGTGTGTCCCTGTATTATATGTGTGTACCTGTGTACATGCATGTACCTCTGTATATGTGTGCCTCTGCACATGTATGTGTGTACATGTGTGCATGTGTGTGCTTTGTACCTATGTACATGTATGTGTGTGCAGGTGTGCCTGTGCACATGTGTACCTTGTGTACCTGTGCATGTGTGTATCTGTGTGCATGTATGCATGAGTGTGCATACGTATCTGTGTGTATATGCATGCGTGCCTGTGTGCATGTGTGTATGTACTTATGTGTATACCTGTGTGTGCATGCGTGCACATGTGTACCTTGTGTGCCTTGTGTGTGTGGGTTATCTGTGTGCATGTATGCATGCATGTGCATATGTCTCTGTGTGTACGTGTGAGCATGTGTGTGTATCATGTGTGTGCATGTACCTGTGTGCCTGTATGTATGTGCGTGCATGTGTGTGAGTACACTTTGTGCACAGATGTATGTGCGGGTATCCTCCTCTCATTTCTTCTCTCCCTCCCGCCTGCTCCCCTCCATCCTATCTCATAGGTGATGTCCCCAGGCATTTCAGGGGAGGTTTGGCCACACCACCCGCTTTCTTGCCGGGATTATTATTTTCACCATCATTTACCTCATCGCTGTTACCGTGGCTCTCTCCCATTCCTCCTGCCTTTCCTTCTCGGGTCTCTTTCTGCTTGGGTTTGCATTTTTCCCTTTATTTTATTTTATTTTTTTTCTGCTGACAGAGACAAGAGCTCGTCCTAGTTCACCATTTCAGGATTTGTTGCAAACTTCAAGGTAGAGGTTTATGGCTGCGGGTGTCCTGGTTATAGTATGGTTCTTATGGGTCCTAATAAACTCGGCTGCTCTGGAGTCCTCTTAAATTCCAGCGTGAGAGAGAGAGAAAAGTCATCATTCAGCCCTGTTACATGCAGGCATCCTTCCCCTTGACGGCCGAGAATAATGTTTTTTTCTTGGGGGAGCAAAAGCCCATAACTCTCGAATGCTGCCCAGGAACCAGAGGGGAAAGAAAAGGCCTTTTCTCCTTCCCCATTGCCTGGATGGATGGCGGATGGGAGACACGGCTGGAGCCAGAGAGATGGGCACAGAGTGAAACCAAGCAGGGCCCTGTGGGCTCCTGGGCACACAAGCCTTTCTGTGTCCCCCATTTCTTGTTTTAGGGAATAAACTTCAGCCTCCATGACCTTCCCAGAGTTCCAAAGAGCAGGTTCAAACAGCTGCAGATAAGGGGAGGGAGGGGATGCAGATACCAGAGGGGAGCAGTCCAGAAACAACAGTACAGCTTTTGAGGCAGGGTCCTGGTCCCTCCTCAAGGAAGATAAATAACAATATCTCTGAGTTCCTCTGCGGAACTAAAACCCCCAACAAATGAAAGATGTTAATGAAAAGAAGACCACCAGACCACTGAACACCAGCTTTGAAAACAATGCAAGCTTGCCTCCACCCTGATCTTTATCTGCAGCCCTACTTTTCACTTCCAAAACTGTAAAACCACCTCCCAGTCTCTCCTAAGGGGGCACAGTCTTTAAAGCATCAGTCTGCGGTGACCCCCTTTTGCCTGGAAAAGCAATAAAGCCAATTTTTCTCCTTCGCCCAAAACTCTGTCTCCGTGTGTCTATTCAGTACTGGTGAGCAGAGACTGAGTTCCGATGACAAGAGCAAGGATTGAAATGCAGCCAGATTTTTTTTGCCAGGCCGCCAAATCCTGTCCTTTGGTGCAGAACTGGCGGTGAAGCTGGTTGAAAATTCCACACTGTTCCATTTTGGACATGCACAGGCTCTAGGCCTCTGTAGGGCGGCCTCCGATGGTTCCTGGAACAGCCATCATCACATTCTTAAACACGGCATCTCATAAAATGCCTTGACTTACTTCTTTTGCAAGATCCTCACAACAAATCTGATGATTCTCCCTATTTTGCACATGAGAAGGCCAGGGCCACAGGTGGGACGTTACCTGTTTGAGGTCATGTAGCTGGTACATGGCAGTTGTGCCTCAAACCCTAGTTGCTATCATGTCGTTCAAGGCTAGTTCCTTTTCACCAGGATGCCCCTATTGGAGGTCACGGGCTGCTGGCTGACATGGGAGGGTCTGTGCCTGTAGAGGGGACCATGTCCAGAAAAGGCTGATGCCAGACAGCGTTGTAGAGGGAAGCAGGTACTGACATGGAAAGGAACTGCCTCCAGCCACAGCTGTGTACTTTTGGGGAAGTCATGTAACCTCTCTGGGCCTCAGCTTCCTACTTTATAAAATGAAGGTCATATTCATGATGCAAACCCCTAGGATGCTTCAGGCCCTAGTGGGCAAGAGGTGTTATACTGCCTCCTCTTTGATGTGTTACATGTTGAGTTTCCACCAAAAAGGTGATAATGTACACGAGGGTCTACTGATAAAAATTTTTAAGATTTTGGGAGTTCCTGTCTTGGTGCAGTGGTTAACGAATTCGACTAGGAACCATGAGGTTGCGGGTTCGATCCCTGGCCTCGCTCAGTGGGTTAAGGATCCTGCTTTGCCGTGAGCTGTGGTGTAGGTCACAGACGCGGCTCAGATCCCACATCGCTGTGGCTCTGGTGTAGGCTGGCGGCTACAGCTCCGATTAGACGCCTAGCCTGGGAACCTCCATATGCCATGGGAAGTGGCCCTAGAAAAGGCAAAAAGACCAAAAAAAAAAGAAAAAAAATTTTAAGATTTAAAACACTTGAACTGGAACCCATTTGTTCACATGGCATCCAGAAAATCTCTGCCATCTTGTACTTATGGAGGGCATGGCCAAGTGTCCTGGGTGTAGTTAGTACTTAAGCATGGCCACACACTGTTGCCCAAACAAGTTCCCTTCTGATCAACACCCATGAACGTGTTGACGTCTGTGCCCAATAAGAGCTCTCCCAGTGGGGGGTTGAGGGTGAGGGGAAGTGGCTGGTGGGGCTGGTGGCCTGGGGGTTAACATTTAACCCATGGCCACACCATTGTTGCCTTAAGATTCATGTTCAGATACAATTTCAAACTTTGTGTTTCCCCTGTCTCCAACATGGAGGAAGAACGTTGGAGTAATTTAGCCTGCAGAATGATTTTTTATTTATAAAGGTGTGCAATTTAGAGGGGTATTTTGGGTCACCTTAAGCTCTCACATACAATGCAGATTTTGCATTAAATGAAAACTATTAGTATTCAGAAATGCTTTAGCATGAGGGTGGCTGTGTGCCCATGACCTCTGTGTTTATGTAAAAGTATTTTCATTACCGGGCCTGGGGTGAGAAGGGGGAGGTGGAAGAAGAGAAAGCCATGCTTGTTAATACCTCCGTCCTTGCAAATACTCTCTTATCAGCAGCAGCTCGGGTCTAAGGGTGTCGAGCCTGGCCTGTCTGTTCTGAATCACTCCCCTCGCAGCAGGTGCTCTGGCTCAGGGAGCAGCTGTGTGGCCTTCGTTGGCCTCCGCTCTGTCTTGTCCTCAAACCATCCTGGCTCCCTTTCTCACCACCACTCACCTCCCCCTCCACATAGGAAATGATCCAGAGGTCGGCAAACTCTTACCTCAGCCCAAATCTGGCCCACTGCCTATTTTGGTACAGCCCTGCAGCTACAAACCGTCTTTGCATTTTCAAAAGATTAGAAAAAAATTAAAAGAAGATATTTCGTGACATATGGGAGTCCCACTGTAGCTTAGCAGTAACGAACCCAACTAGTATCCATGAGGATGTAGGTTCCATTCCAGGCCTAGCTCAGTGGGTTAAGGACCTGGCATTGCCACAAGCTGCAGTGTAGGTCCCAGATGTGGCTCGGTACGCAAGTGGCTGTGGCAGTGTCCTAGGACATCGGCTGCAGCTCCGATTGACCCCCAGACTGGGAACTTCCATATATCATGAGTGTGGCCTTAAAAGGAAAAATAGATATTTTGTGACATATGGAAATCCCATGGAATTCAGGTTTCGGCATCTGTTAAAGTTTTATTGGGACACAGCTGTGCTCACTCATTTACACATGGCCTAGGTGCCTTCATGTCGCAAAAGCAGTTGAGTAGTTGCAGCAAAGACCATCTGATCCCTTGAAGCCTGAAATATTTACTACTTGGGCCTTTACATAAAGTGGTTACCAATCCCCCAAACCCAACATTGACTCCTCCCTCCCCCTTGGCAGTGACCTGATGAACTTCTCCCTGACTTTTATGGAATGTACTCCCATTCCAGTAACAATGTAACTCCCTGTTAGTTTAAGACCTCAGTGTCTTTCTCCAGAACTTTTGCAACAGCTTCCAAAAGCATCTCCCAACTTCTAGACTTGCTGCCTGGAACATCTCATTGGGGTCCCCAGGGTGCATTAAAGTTGCACAAACTCTGGAGCCAGACCACCTGGCTTTAAATCCTAGCTCTGCTCTCTTATTATCTATGTGGTTCTTGGCAAGCCATATGAGCTCTAAGCCTCAGTTTCCTCATCTATCAAATGGGGATGATTTTCACATACTATGTTTATAAGGTTACCATGAGGATAATATGCAAAGCACTTAAAATAGTTCCCAGAATACCAGTATTTGCTACAATCATCCATAGAAAGTTCAAGTTGGATCTTGTCACTCCTTTTCCTTAGATGCATCAGTGGCTCCTTTTTTTTTTTTTTTTGGCCACGCCCACGGTTTGTGGGAGTTCCCAGGCCAGGGATTGCACCCATGCCACAGCGTCAACCCAAGCCACACTAGTGACAACATTAATTCCTTCACCCGCTGCACCACCAAGGCACTTCCATCAGTGGTTCTTCACCATTTATCAAGTAGGGTCCAAACTTCTGAGCATGGCACATAGTCCCTCTGTGACCTGACCCCCCTCCATCACCGTCTGTGAGTACCCAAGCCTCATCTCTCCTTAGTCCCCACCTCCCAGATTCTGCTGTAACAATGCCCATTGCCGGGAGCTCTCCCTACCCTTTGGTGTGTCTCCAGCCCTGATCAGAGTTCAGTTCCTCCAGGAAGTCTTCTCAGACAGCACCTGCTCTCTGTTCACATGATAACACCATTGCAGAACCCCAACACATTGAATCAAGTCTATGGATGAGTCTCCAGCACCATGAGCTGGCTGAGAAAGTAGGAGTAATCTGGAAATTAACTGGAAAGGAGAGAGAGCCGGTCATTAGAGGACATTTGAGGAAGGGCTTCCTGAAGGCTGGGCTGGACAGTGCCCAGCATATTTAGATCTCTCCTAAATGGCTGCAGACTGAGTGAGTGAGTTAAGTGACTAACTAATCATTATAATCTACTCACTCCTCAAGAAAACTAGCTCTGCATGGATTCAGGTTTTAGCCTTACCTCCCAGGCCTCAAACCTTCAAATTAATGATCTCAGGCCAAAATGTGATTCTGGACACCTTAAAAGTCAGGGAGGGAATTCCCACTGTGGCTCAGCGAACCCGACTAGGGTTCATGAGGATGCAGGTTCAATCCCTGGCCTCACTCAGTGGATTAAGGATCTGGCGTTGCCGTGAGCAACACAGCTCAGATCCTGCATTGCTGTGGCTGCGGTGTAAGCCAGCAGCTGCAGCCCTGATTCAACCCCTAGTCTGGAAACTTCCATATGCAGCAGGTGTGACCCTAAAAAGACCATAAAAAAAAAGTCAGGAAGGGAGATTTGAAGGGGACTCCCCATTAACGGTGACCCCTAAAGGTACTTCTTAGATCATGTCCGTGCCCTCCTTCCAGGCTCACCTCCTGGAAGTGACTTTCAACCTCACCTCCCCGGACTCCCCTGCTCACCCCCAAGACACTATTGGCCAGCAGGATGGCTCCTCTCAGCTGCCTTTCCTGAGCAAGTTCCAACAGCACCGACTGCACTGAAAGCTCTGCGACGTTAGTTGCTGTATTTATGGAAGGGGCTGAGTCAGATCAGTGATGCAAAGACACTCAATTCAAGTGGGGGTGGGGGTGGGGGCATGTTTTTTTCCTTCATCAGGAAAGATGTTCCCCTGGACCCCTCTTGTGTCCCCCTCCTACTCATCCTTCTGGATCACACAAGTGTAGACCCTTCTAGAAACCTCTACCCTCTCATCTTTACCCCACAAGTAGATTCCCCTCTCACCCTTTACCTTTGTTTCTTAGGGCACTTCTCCTTTCTATTCTGCAATTAAGGCATCAGTGTGCAGGTCCATCTCCTCTGCAGGCAGGGTGTCTATCTTCGCAAGCCCTTGGCCCCACCACAAACCTGACCCCCTAGAGGCTCACACATGTAGGGATGACTGAGTGAATGGCCTCTCTCTCCAAATAGGACTTGACCGACAGGTGGGATTACTATGCCCAGCTACTGAGTTATAGCTCCCCTGGGTGCCAGGAGTGGGCGCGCTGGTTCTACTTTCCCATCATCCCCTGCATCCACTTTGGAAAACCCATTTTATATATGAAGAAACTGAAGCTCAGAAAGGTAGGCTTGCTCAAGGTCACACAGCTAGTGAGCAGTGGAAGAGGAAGCCTCTTCTCTGCTCCCCTCCCGGCATGAAATCCATCGTCCTGCACAACTACAGACTAAGGGCAGAGGGCCCACCGGGGGCTCTGGCTTCTCCAGAAGCCCTTGCATCAGGAGATATTAACACAATTTGGTCATCAAAGACTTGCACATCCTTCTACTTCTTTTTCAGCCTCTGCCCTCCCCACCCGTCTTTCCTACCCCCCAGAAGCACTTTGATCAAAGCCATTTAAGTGATCTGTGTGTATACATAATGGCTGTCATGACTGGGTTTTGTTTTTTTCTATTTTTTTATTAAAGTATAGTTGATTTACAACATTTCTTCAATTTTTGTTGTACAGCAAAGTACACACAGTTCCCAGTGCTGTACAGTAGGATCCCATTGCCCATCCATTCCAAATGTAACAGTTTGCGTTGGGGTCCCTGTCCCCACTCTGCAACCCCATCTGCCAGGCTTTCTCTGTGTACCTAGCGCCAATCACCTGCACATCAGCAGCCTTTGACAAACAAGCTGCGCAGCGCCAGAAGAAAAGTAAAAAGTTGTCTGTGATTAATTACCACTCCGTGACACTCCGGCACTCTGCTCTCCCAGCCTCTGCACGTGCGCGCGTATCCGAGGACCTGCTCGCCCACGACAAAGTGATGTAAACCATGATCATTATGTAACTTGACAGGAGCTGCAGCCGTTCTCATCCACGTGGCAGTAACACCCTCCCAGCAGAACAGCTGTAACCAAAACAGAGAAACTTATTTATTACCTGACAGGGATTTTAGCTGACCAGGAGTTTCATGGAGCCAAGAACACAATGTGACCGCCAAACCAAAACCATGCTGGATCAAAGTGAGGTTTCCTTAGAAGGAGCAGAGCCAGATCGCAGAAAGCAAAGACCCCTCCAGTAGCTGGTGACGGGCAGACCGCACTGGCTGGATTGTGGTCTGGAACCCAGAGGCGCATTGAAACCCTGGAGGGTGTCCAGACCAGGGTGAACAGGAGGTTGACCAGTCTGGTAACTAGTTATATGAACCGGGTGGAAGGAATGAAGACTTTAGTCTGAAGAACCGACTTCTCAAGGGAAATAGGGTCACCATGTGCAGAACACCATCTCAGAGAAGGACAGTCCTGAAGACACAGCCATGGAACCCTAGGATGGCATGTCAGAAGCATTGGAAGTCAGCTAATCTATAGACAGTCTAATTGCCACTTGGGGGGCCAATTGAGAATTTAGGGAGCTTAGCTCAAGCCCCAAGTGCCCAGTGCTCCCAAAGAGTTATAGGAACACACCAAGGCTAACCTCTCATGGTCATGGCTAGGCTCCTGTTTCTGTTAATGCTGTCTATTCCCTGTCCATAAAGTTTCAAGGATGGAACAGAGCTCTTTCTCAACCCCTAGACACACACACACACACACACACACACACACACACACTCACACACACACGCACCCGACTCTACAAAGCACACATGATCTTTCTAGACTTCCTATTAATAGAAGAGAAAAGGAGAGGGGTTTACATAAAATGCCTTTGGTTCTTTCATCACCCTGGAGCATCCCTGAATCTTAATCCACCCAGCACAAGCCTTTCTCCTCTCTCTGGCTTCTCTTTTTTATCCATTCTCTGTCTTCTCCTATTCTCTTTTCTAGTCCCAGGCAGGAACAAAAACAGTCCACTCTTCCCACTGTCTCACACCTCTTTCCTCTTGATGTCTCAGCATCCAATGACAGTCACATACTCCACACCGTCACCCACATCCCAAGCTGGCTTGTCAAGGTTTTTCCTAAACTTAGATATCCCCTTCCACATGGGAAGTTCTGGTGCCAGATATTAAAAAATCAAGCATTTCACCCTTCCACTGAGACCCTAGGGAAAGAAGTTTCCAAGGACAATTAAATTTGAGAAACTGCATACTTGGGGAGGCCTCTTGGAAATTAACCATACAAAGTGGATTGTGAAAGTGTCTACAAAGTCCTACAGTAAAGAAACTGCTTAACTTTTGTAAAACCCAATATTTCCAGAACTTTCTAGGCCAGGGGTTAATAAGAAGGCCTCTGATATCCTGTGGAATATGACTTGGGATGTGCATGTGGAAGCCCCAGGCCACCCAAGTATCCAGTGCAACATCCGGGATATAGAAACTCAGCATCCTTGGATGACAGAGCATGGGGGGGGTGAGACCTCCCCTGGACTGGCCTATGGGACCCTTGATGCTGAAGGACGGCAGCAAGCTCATTGTGGAAATAGGGACATTGGTGACAAACTTCTCCTGCTTGATGTATCCCAGGGCCTGAGCTTGCCTTTGCCAATGACAAAACCTTAGTCCAGCTTTTGCCTAGGCTGGAAGGCACACCAGGAAGAGGGTACATTTTCCTTAGCCATGATTTGGAATCCCCTTGGAGAATTGTTCTCCGCCCTTAGGGCCATGATTGGATGTGGACCCAAATCCTCTCCCACCTACTGCAGCTCATTTGGCTGGAAAATGTTAATGTCAGTCCTGGGTAGCTCGCAGCAATACGCAGAGAGCAGAAATGGACACAGCTGTCTGCTCCCCTGGACTCTTCCCAAGCCAGAAAACTCCACCCCAGGGGGAAGAGCCTGTAACTGGATCAACTACCTGGCTTTCCCTAGAGCCCAAGAACTAGGGCTGGGCTCTGCTATACAACAGTGCTAACCACATCTGACTCTGACACTTGCAATGGGGCTTGTCAACATGGAGACCTGTGATAAGTGAAAAATAGGGGATTTTGACTACAAAGTACAAAATTAAAAAGAATGGAGACTATTTCTTTTTATGTTGTTTTTTAATACTGTTTATACTTTACATATATGTGATGACATCAAATATGTTATTCAAATTAATTTCCCCTCTTTGCTTTTACTTTTTACAGTGTGGCTACTAAAAAATTTTAAACCGTACCAATGGATGGCATCCTATTTTCTTTTTATTAAAGTATAGTTGATTTACAATGCAGTGCCAATTTCTACTGCGCAGCAAAATGACCCAGTCATACATATATGCACATTACCTTTCTTATATTATCTTCTATCGTGGTCTCTTCCAAGAGACTAGGTTTCCCTGTGCTAGACAGCAGGACCTCATTGCTTATCTATTCTAAATGTAATAGTTTGCATCTACCAACCCCAAACTCCCCATCTACCCCACTCCCTCCCCCTCCCCTTTGGCAACCACAAGTCTCTTCTCTATGTTTGTGAGTCTGTTTCTGTTCTGTAGAGAGGTTCATCTGTGCCCTGTTTCATTTTATTTTTTCTTTTTCTTTTTTATTAATGATTTTTATTTTTTCCATTATAGTTGGTTTATGCCATATTTTAGATTCCACATATAAGCGATATCAAATGGTATCTCTGTCTTTCTGACTTACTTCACTTAGTATGAGAATCTCTAATTGCATCCACATTGCTGCAAATGGCATTATTTTGTTCTTTTTATGGCTGAGTAGTATTCCATGGTATGTATGTACCACATCTTTTTAATCCGTTCAGCTGTTGATGGACATTTAGTTTGTTTCCATGTCTTAGTTATTGTGAATAGTGCTGCAATGAACATAGGAGTGCATGTAACTTTTTGAATGAAAGTTTTGTCTCGATATATGCCCAGGAGTGGGATTGCTGGATAAGATGGTAGTTCTATAGATGCTTTTTTTTAATGTCTGCACCCTCTGCATATGGAAGTTCCCGGGTCAGGAGTCAAATATGCACAAGCCCAGATCCACAGCAGGAACTACCCTGGGATGCTTTTTAAGACCTTGGTACAGAAGCCAGATGTAAGAACTGGGGTTTGGGGTGAGTTCAGCTGCCTGAGATAAGAGAGACATCCAGGAGTCCCCTTCGTGGCTCAGAACCGCACTAGGATCCGTGAGGATGAGGGTTTGATCCCTGGCTTCGCTCAGGGTGGTTGAGGATCCAGCGTTGCCCTGAGCTGTGGTGCGGGTCGCAGACATGGCTTGAATCCTACATTGCTGTGGCTGTGGTGTAGGCCAGCAGCCACAGCTCTGATTCAACCCCTGACCTGGGAACTTCCACATGCCTTAGGTACAGCCCTAAAATAGAAAAAAAAAAAAAAAAAAAAAAAGACAGAGAGACAGAGATCCAATGATTAGATTTGAGGTCAAATTAGCAAGAAAGGAGACTCAAAACTGAGTCCCTGAACTTCCTCAGGGGTCTCAGGTAGGGCTGCGCCACCAGGGAGCCTCAGTGTTCATGAGTGTGGCAAGAGGAGAGCTGCAGAGAAGGGAGCCAGTGGACCTGTCCCAGTGGCTCCCAAGTGCTAGGGATTTCTGTGGGTGCTCTATAAAGCAGGGAGGTGAGGGGTATGATGAGCTAGACAAAGCCCATTGGGTCAGACAAGGATCCTGGCACATCTCTGAGGCTCCTCTACCAGTCTCCGCTGCCCAGTCAGCAGCACAGATGGAAATCCCCTCCCTGGCTGCAGAGGCAGAGGAAGAAGCCTGGGGGAGCAGGTGCCCATCTTAGCTGCTTAGGTTGCAAGCATAAAGCTTCCTCCAAACTCCAGAAGCCTTCCCTCTCCTCCCCTGGGGCTGGCTCCTTCCCCTCAGGGGGTTCATTTCAATGTTAATGAGACTAAGCAGGTAGGCGAAGTTGTTTTTTTCTAAAAATTCCATTTCACCCTTCCTCGCTCTGGAGCGTACCTCTTTGATTTAGAAGCACTGCGTTTAATTAAAGCTGTGTTTGTGTTTTCCTCCTCTACTCTCCCCACTTCATGGGAATCCTCTCCTCCTCCGACCTTTCCTCAGGCTGCACCCCACCACCCCTACCCCACCTGCCTGGGGGCTGGTGGGGGGGGCCTTTGGGGGCAGGTGGCTGGCGTTTTCCTTTCTAAGATTTGCCATCTGGGGAGGTGGGAAAGTTTGATGGTGAGTTAGGTACAAACGTGTCTCGCTTTGAGTAAACCTGAGAACTCAGCAAAGAAGAAGAAGCTGGATTGTATGAAAAACCCATTTGAGAGAAAAGGAGGGTTTCCCAACAGTGGTGAGAACCTGGGACAGAAAGTTGGGGGCAGTTCTTTTTTTTTTCATCTGATAGGGATTCCAAGCAGGGTTTGCCTTTAAACAGCGAGCGTTTCTGCTGCATTTAGAATAGAATTTAATGAGGAGTTCCATCATGGCTCAGTGAAAACCATGAGGACACTGGTTCAATCCCTGGCCTCGCTCAGTGGGTTAATGATCCAGTATTGCCATGAGCTGTGGTGTAGGTTGCAGACATGGCTCCAATCTGGTATGGCTATGGCTCTGGTGTAGGCCAGCGGCTACAGCTCCAATTCGATCCTGAGCCTGGGAACCTCCATATGCCACAGGTGCAGCCCCGGGAGAAAAAAAAAGAATAGAATTTAATCAACAAAATGAAGAATATAAAGTTTCATGGGAGCAGAGTCCAATTGATGTGCCTGGTACTGTGAAAACACTTGGAAACTTCCAATGACATTTTTACTGAAGATTTGTGTTATTTTACCTATTTTGCAGAGGACAAAATTACTACTCAGTTTCAAGTCTCTTGTCTAAGTTCATACTGCTTATAAACAGAACTGACATTTGAATCCAGATTTGTCCAACCCTAAATCCTTCATTTTCCCACTATATCCAGAAAGGACCTCGAAGTTTATCTAGTCCTGAGCAACTGTGCCTTTTCTGACTGTGGATGAAAAATGCTGGAGTTCCCATCGTGGCGCAGTGGTTAACGAATCCGACTAGGAACCATGAGGTTGCGGGTTCGGTCCCTGCCCTTGCTCAGTGGGTTAATGATACGGCGTTGCTGTGAGCTGTGGTGTAGGTTGCAGACGCGGCTCGGATCCCCCGTTGCTGTGGCTCTGGTGTAGGCCAGGGGCTATAGCTCCGATTGGACCCCTAGCTTGGGAACCTCCATATGCCGAGGGAGCGGCCCAAAGAAATAGCAAAAAGACCAAAAAAAAAGAAAAGAAAAGAAAAATGTTGGTGCCGTATCTGGAAACAAAGGATGCTGCAGCCTTCAAGCCACTGCAGCTGCCCCCAGCAGTGAGCCCTAAGGGGCCTCAGGATGAAAAAAAAAAAAAACAGGATGCTGGCCCTAGAGGCTGAGGAGCCTATCAGAGGAACAATTTCAGTGAGCCCAGACTCTTGCATCTTCCCAGACATAGAAAAGCAATATATTCATTAACTTGAGATATCAGGTTTCCTTTAATTAACAATCATCTTTTTTTTTCTTTCTTTCAGCTGCACCAGCAGCATATGGAAGCTCCCAGACCCTGGGTCAAATCAGAGCCACAGCCACTGGCTTACACCACAGTCATGGCAACACCAAATCCAAGCTGCTTCTGTTACCTATGCTACAGCTTGTGGCAACACCAGACCCTTAACCCACTGAGCGAGACCCACAGATCGAACCTACACCCTCATGGATACTAGTCAGGTTCTTAACTTGCTGAGCCACAACGGGAATTCCTAACAGTAATCATTTGATGCTCCTATTACCTGGTTTTTGTTGCAAAAACCCCTGTATATACATCCAGACCCCTCCCTTACCTCTTTGGAGCCATCCCACAGAGAATCTGAGGAGCTGTCTCTGGGGCTTTAAATTCTCAGAAAGCCCTGACTACTTTTTTTCTTTTTATGGCCACACCTGTGGTATGTGGAAGTTCCCAGGCTAGGTGTCAAATCAGAGTGGCCAGCCTATGCCATAGCCATAGCAATGCCAGATCTGAGCCGCATCTGCAACTTATGCTGCTGCTTCCTGCAATGCCAGATCCTTAACCCACTGAGCAAGGCCAGGGATTGAACCTGAACATCCCCATGAACACAATGTCAGGTTCTTAACCCAGTAGGCCATAATGGGAACTCCAGGAAGACGACTACTTCTAAGAATCACTAAAAGGAAGAGTTCTTCTTCTGCTCTGTTAGTAACGATTATCCCTTTATTTTATTTGTATGGGGGGAGGGCGCGTGGGTTAGAAGTGAGAGGGTGCCTATGATTGCCATAAAATAAATAGTCCAAACATGAGGTCCATCTGTGTTTCCAACTCCTCACTCTTTGCTTTATTTATTTATTTACTTTTGCCACACCCATGGCTTATGGAAGTTCCCAGGCCAGGGACTGAATCCTAGTGGCAGCTGTAACCTACACTACAGCTGCAGCAATGCCGGATACTTAATCCGCTGCACCAGGCTGGGGATCAAACAACACCACCACAGTGACCCTAGCAACAGTAGGGGAAGTGTTCCTATGGAGGCCTGGAGGAATCCGAGTCTGCATCAGGGTCTGTTTATCGTATTTAGCAAGCTGCTGGTTTATTTCCTCTCTAAGTGTTTCCAACAGTGAGTTTTCTAGAAGCCTCATACTTTGTATGCCATGAAATGAGGGGGATATATTTGT
Source organism: Sus scrofa (assembly GCF_054392235.1). Classification (NCBI taxonomy): domain Eukaryota; kingdom Metazoa; phylum Chordata; class Mammalia; order Artiodactyla; family Suidae; genus Sus; species Sus scrofa. The sequence goes on along the minus strand of NC_139397.1, from coordinate 63,182,272 downwards.
AGTGGATGATGGAGTGAGAAAAAGAATTAACACTGATTAATTCCCTATCATGTAATAGTCATTGTGATTTAATTCTCACAGCTCCCCTGGGTAGGTTATTACCGTGCCCATTTTACAGATGAGCAAACTGAGCTTTAAAGAACCAGGATTTGAAGCTCAGCGGGTTATGAATCCAACTAGTATCCATGAGGACTCGGGTTCAATCCCTGGCCTCATTCAGTAGGTTAAAGATCCGTGTTGCCTGAACTGTGCTGTAGGTTTCACTTATGGCTTGGATCTGGCATGGCTATGGCTGTGGTGTAGGCTGGCAGCTGAAGCTACAATTTGACCCCTAGCCTGGGAACTTACATATGCCACAGATGTGGCCCTAAAAAGAAAAAAAAAAAGCCAGAATTTGAAACCAGGTCTGGAGCCAAAGTCTCAGTGTTTCCATGACTCTGTGCTGCCTTTTTGGGTGACAGGTAAGAAAGGCTGAGGACTCCTGGGTGGGAGTGAGGAGTAAGAAATAGTTCATGGCTCAGAAAACTAAAAATAGAATTACCCTTTGATCCAGGAATCCCACTCCTGGGCCTCTATCCACAGAAAACCATGACTCGAAAAGATAAATGTACTCCAATGTTCATTTCAGCACTATATACAACAGCCAAGACATGGAAACAACCCATTGACAGAGGAGTGGATAAAGAAGATGTGGTACATATATACAATAGACTATTACTCAGTCATTAAAAGGAAAGACATAATGGCATTTGCAGCAATATGGATATGGAATTATCATGCTAAGTGAAGTTAGTCAGACGGTGAGACACCAAAGTCATATGCTATCACTTACATGTAGAATCTAAAAAAAGGACACAATGAACTTCTTTGCAGAACAGATGCTGACTCACAGACTTTGAAAAACTTATGGCTTCCAAAGGAGACAGGTTGAGGTAGGGGGATGGGCTGGGGATTAGGGACAGAAATGCTATAAAATTGGGTTGCGATGATCGTTGTATAACCATAACTGTAATAAAATTCATTGAGTTAAAAAAATGACCACCTACTAGACAAAGTATCTCAATAAATATCTCTTAGCAAACTTTCCCTATAAAAAATAAAATAAAATAAAATAAGAAAGGGTTCATGGGACACTAACGGCGTACTTTGTTTTCAAATGATCAACAGATTTGGGGACTAACTACACATATGATATGCTTGGTAGATTCTTCCTTAGTGGTTTTCTCTATTTGTGGATTAATCCAAAGTCCCATAACAAAACAAAACAAAAAAATTTATGGAGGTACAAATGAGAACCACGGTGCTGAGAAAAGAGGTTAGTAGCAGAATGAAGCAACCAGCCAGGGTATGAGCCAAACCACACCACCTCCTTTTTTTTTTTTTTTTTTTTTTTTGTCTTTTTAGGCACTCACCCAAGATATTAGGAGGTTCCCAGGCTAAGGATCAAATCAGAGCTACAGCCAATGGCCTACGCCACAGCCACAGCAACACAGGATCCTAGGCACATCTGCGACCTACACCTCAGCTCACAGCAATGCCAGACCTTAACCCACTGAATAAGGCCAGGGATCAAACCCACATCCTCATAGATACTAGTCAGGTTCATTACCACTGAGCCAGGACAAGAACTCCTGAGTCCTCCATTTTAACACTCACCATGCACACTGCAATTCTTCTGAAATAATAAAACTATGTTGCACTGTGAAAAATAAACAGCCATTGAGTGAGTTTAAAAATGTTTATATTGTAATGTATTCTTGAGTGAAACATAGCTCCTTATAGACATGTTCTTAGGCAAAAAGTCAGAGATCTAACCCAGACGTGTCTTTACATATTGGAGCAAATTGGGGAATCTGAAAAAGTCTTGAGATGGATGTTTTCCAAAAGTTTGAATGTTATACAAATTTGTTATACAGCAAGTCCCCACATTGACTGCTAGGGGTCACTCAGAGAGATGAGACATGATTAACATCTCAGCCTCTCAAGATATCACACAAGAAGACATGAAAGTGATGTGACAACTGGCACAAGACAGCATGTAATGAATTTCCACCAAAGAGGAACACGCCATCACTTCTGGATGTTCAGATGGAACAGATCACTCCCCATAGGTTGGAGAGGGCAAGAGATTCTTGTGGAGGGGTCAGCAAGGGTATGATCCTGAAAGAAGAATGAATCAAACCTGGGCATGCATAGGGTTGGAAAGAGAGGAAAGAAGGCATTCATCGCAGAAGTTGAATGCAGGTTTTAGGTATCAATATAGTGGAAACTTTTTCTTTGTTTTTGTTGTTGTTTGTTTGTTTGTTTGTTTGGTCTTTTGTCTTTTTAGGGCAGCATCTTCAACACATGGAGGTTCCCAGGCTAGGGGTCTGTCTAATCGGAGCTATAGCTGCCAGCTTACATCACAGCCACAGGAATGCTGGATCCAAGCCAAGTCTGCAACCTACACCACAGCCCACGGCAACACCGGATCCTTAACCCACTGAGCAAGGCCAGGGATCGAAGCTGCAACCTCATGGTTCCTAGTCAGATTCGTTTCTGCTGTGCCCCGACAGGAATTCCTGGAAACTTTTCCATGAAACAAAAATCATTTTGAGGACACACATTTCATAGAACCTACCATAATACTAGACACATCACAGGCATTCAAAAACTCTTTGGATTTGTAGCAGGACTGGAAGGTCCTTGAAACTGTGCTCTACTACCTGCATACATTTTTGTATACATGTTTGTGTGTGTGTGTGTGTGTGTGTGTGTGTTTGCTGCACAGACAGGGTGTCTGTCTTGGGAAAAGCTGAGATTCAAGGAATCGGAGTGACTTTCCCAGGTCTCTGGGTCAATGGACAATGCCGGATTGGCATCACAGTTACCCAGCTGCAGTGTAGTTCAAGGTCAGCTCTCAGGTGGGTGCTGCAAAGGCCCTTTTCTCTTCAAAAGCAAGCACCCAAAAGCACGATAGCAACTCACTAAATACCGCTCAAAGATTTTGATCTTAAAGAATTGAGGGGGGGATTGGTGACGATGCCAAGAATAAAATAAATTTTGTTAACATAGCTCTCAACTATTAATATTGTTGACTATTTAATATTGTTCAAATAGTTATCAACTCCCAGATCCACCAAGTCAGGAATGTCATTGGCCTGAAGTGAAGCTGAAGTGACCCCACCAGTAACTACTGGGCCAGATCTTCCAGGTCAGAATCCCAGCACAATGGAAGTAACCGCAGCCTCCTCTCTGCTGCCTGCAAGGGTGTGACTCGATATAACTGACGGCAGAAAGAAGAGACAGCCATCTCTTCAGGGGGGCCTGGGAAGGTGGCCGGTAGCTTCCAGGACAGGACTCCACAAGTCTTGGAGCCACGCCCCACCCCTGTCCTGATGGGTACCCACCACCCATTCCGGCCCTGGCCCAGTTCCAGGTGTCAGAAATGGGTCTCTCTCCCCAGCTAAGACCCCCCAGTGGTGAAATCAGCATAATCAGCACCCAAGTAGCTCTTTAAAAATAAGTTACACTTTCGACTTGGCGGGATTTGCAGAACAGCTCGTAGGGAAGACAAATGTAAAGCAGAGTAAAGGAGAGAGAGAGAAAAAAAAAAAAAAAGCCACATTATCAGCCAGCTTTGATCTCAGGACTGTTTCGTTACTGTACTCTGGGTTAAAAGGGAGGCGGGGAGAAAAGCAACACTTCAGGCAGGAAATGTCTATTATTCAGAAATGTAATATAATTATGTGTCTGGATGGCCCAGTTTATCAGACAGCATTTTCTGGAAAGGATGCAGGGCGTTAGGCACCAAATTCCCTCTCCTCACCAGCTCCTTCCCACCCAGACTCCCCTCCTCCATCTCCACCTTTTTTTTTTTTCTCCCCCTCCAGGACACTTCCAATTTCCCAGGTTTCGTGACCACTTACATGTCTTTCCTGAGTGTTTTTATATAGCGTAGGAAATTGGGTAATGAAAGCCGAGTCATACATTTCTGCTTTATGTTTCCAAAGAAGCAAGTGTGACTGTCAGGTTTACAAAAGATTGTTTATGTTCACTGGCGTGAAATGGGGAGCGAGCGTTTCGGAGCAGAGAGAGAGAAAGGCTGGCCGGGCTGGGATGACAGCAGTGCATTCATCCTCCACGCTACAGCAGACAAAGCGCGCTCCCTGCCTGACAGGGACCATAAATCATGGGCAGGAGATGCTGTACCTACAGCTTATACCATTCCAGATGACAAACACACAATAATCCACACAGCACAGCACTTTCCGGCTCCCCTCCCCCGCTCGCCCCCTCGCCTGCTCTCTCCTCTTCTCCAGGGCCAGCCTCTCCCCTCCCTTCTCCCTCCCCCATCTTTTCCTGCCCCCTCCTTGATTTTTCTCCCCTCTCTTCCTCCTCCTGGTTTCCAGCATCCTTTCTCTCCACTCCCATCTCCTGTTTCTCCTCTACCTTCTCCCCACATTCTCACTTCCTCTTTGTGTCTCTTCTCCATCTCTTGCTCTTTTCTCTCCCTGCCTCTGTCCCTGGCAGATCTCCCTGGCTCTTCCCACCCTTGTTTCCTATTATCTCTTCCCTATTTTTCCTCTTGTTCCCATCCCTTCCCTCTTCGTCCTCTCTCCCCACCTTACCCTTTCTGGCTCATTCAGTCTACTAACAAAAATGTCACCTTTGCCCTGCTGATGCCCTGGACATGGCAACAAAGAGAAGAAAGAGGACAAGAGAGAGGCCAGGAGTTCCCACGTGGCGCAATGGGATCAGCGGCGTCTCTGCAGTGCCAAGACGTAGGATCGATCCCTGGCCCAGCACAGTGGGTTAAAGGATTTCGTGTTGCCCTGACTTCAGCGTAGGTCACAATGTGGCTCAGATCTGATCCCTGGCCCAGGAGCTCTGTATGCCACAGGGGTGGGGGTGGGGGGGGTGGGTGGCAAAAAGGAAAAAATAAAATAAAATAAAATAAAATAAAATAAAATAAAATAAAATAGAAAGAGTCCACGTCGGATGGTGGTGAGGACAGCAGGATTTGGGGCTGGGACCCTGGCTGATCCAGACAGGGATCTTGCCTTAGCAGCAGCGGGGGCAACATGAAATCTGATGGGCAGGGCAGAAACACAGCCCATCTCCCCAAAGGGTCAGAATCATCATGGGTCTGCAATTTTGAACACACTCAGGGCACAGCTCCATGTTTATGAGTTAAGTTTTTCCTTCTTCTCCAAACCAAGGAAACTCTTGCCACGCTCAAACCTGGGCAAATCCAGAAGGATGATTTCATTATTGGTACTGGGATGCATTCCTATATTTGTATACCGGACTTTGGCAAATGATGGGAACGGGTGTCTGTGAGAGCTTCCTTCTCTCAGTCATACCAGGATTTTTAGCTGAAGCCTTGAGATGAAAGACTCAATCTAAGAGACCTCTTACAGACCCTGTTCCATCTGTTTATAACTCAACCCTCTCTCAAAGTTGAGACACTCCCTTTGCCTGAGTGATGGGACCCTTGGGAGCTAAGTTGTAAAGTGAAGATGAATCACTTTGTTCAAGGTTTCCTAGGTCAAGGTTAGGGGTTTTTCCGTAAGCCATAACACCCTGGCTCTCAGAACTAGCTTGGCTAACAGTTCATTTCTTACTCCACTTCACATTGAACACAGGATCCTTGCACACAACCAGCAATGTCAACTTAGGTTGCAGTGGTGATAAAAAAACACACCATGGCTTTATCTTGTCTTGCTCCTCTGAATCGTTTTCACTCATTAATCCAGTATTATAAAATGCCAAGGGTTCAATCCCCACCCTTGCTAAGTGGGTTAAGGATCTGGCATTGCTGCAAGATGTGGCATAGATCGAAGCTGCAGTTCTGATTCAACCACTAGTCTAGGAACTTCCATATGCCACTGAGGCAGCCATAAAAAGAATAAAATAAAAATGGAATAGAGTAGAATAGAATAGAATAGAATAAAATAAAAATGCTGAACTGCAGATACTCCAGGAATATTCAATCCAGATTGACTTTCCCAGTCCTTGTGAACAATACTTCTTCATCTTTTTGGAAAAGAAATCCAGAGCAGGCAGCTGGAGCCTCAGATCTCTGGAACCAAAAGTGACTTGGCGTGAGATCCAGGAAGGAAGAGACAAGGTGGTCTTCCAGCTGGCCAGCCCAGCCATGGCTGCAGAAAATTGCGGCTTCAGAGGAAGGGCTGTGCCCACAGCCCTTGTGCAGACAGCAAGATAGGGGCATCATCACTCCTCCTTTTGAGCTTTTAATGACTCCATGAAGCAATGGGAAGAGCCCATCTAACATCAGGTCAGCTCAGAGCCGGGCATGAGATGCCAAGCTGATTCTTGGCCATCACAGACGTTGCCTCTCAGGAGTTACTGCCTCTCAGGCCCAGAGATCAACACACGTGTCCTTCCATCCAACCTTGAACCTTCTCCCTTCCCCTTTCGAGTCAATGGACCCCCTTGCGGGGCAACGTCCCAGCAGGCAGTGGGGTTCAAAGACAATCCTTCCTCCAGAGAGGTGCTGTGTAGCCCACTGCCAAGAGCCAGCTGGAAAAGAAAGAAAGAAAGAAAGAAAGAAAGAAAGAAAGAAAGAAAGAAAGAAAGAAAGAAAGAAAGAAAGAAAGAAAGAAAGAAAGAAAGAAGGGAAGGGAAGGGAAGGGAAGGGAAGGGAAGGGAAGGGAAGGGAAGGGAAGGGAAGGGAAGGGAAGGGAAGGGAAGGGAAGGGAAGGGAAGGGAAGGGAGAAAAGACCGCAATCTAGGATAATTAATGAGGCCTAGAAGAGAACCCAGCAATCGGGGAGAAAGACAGAAAGTGGGGCCCTCGGAGGCTTCCTCCCACTGCTATTACTAGCTGGGAAGAGGAGAAGGACTGCTTGGACAACCCTTAAATCGATGCATCCTCATTAATGGAGGATTTAATTCATCAAAGTGACAGCAACTCTATTTACGTCGTCTCTGTCAACAGGACTTAGGGTGGGCCTATGGGGTTTATTATTTTTCCTTCCTCATCTCTTCTCTCTCCCTCTCTCTCTCTTTCTCACTCTCTCTCCTCTTCTAATAGGACAATGGCAAGATTTATTAGAAGGGTAAGCTGAAAATTGTTCAACCATCTCCCCAAAGTCTTCTTAACGCCCCCCCGCCCCCAGCTCTTCAATTTGGCCTGGAGAACAGAGCAAGCTTGTCCCAGAGGCAAGGTCAACAGCAGGGCTGCCCAGAGGCCTGGCAGGGCGGGGGAGATGCTGCCACAGACAGTTGCTCCCACGCGGGTCATGGGTCAGGCTGCTGGCCCAGGCAGCCCAGAGAGAGGCCCTCATTTTATGGATGAGGAAACTAAGATGGGGAGAGAGTGAGTGAAACGTAGGAGATTACACAGCTAATCAGGGCAGAGTCAGAGCCAGACCTCCCAGGCACCAGGCTCTGTCCAGCCCACCGCTCAGGGGCCACCTCCGCGCTGCTGAGACCTCGCCTTTCTTGGGAAGGGAGGGGTACCCCTCTCCAATCTTCTCTAATCATTTTGATTATGATTAGCTCTGCTGACTGTCATTATTATACTTGGTTAGCATGTATGACATACTCCGCATGAAGCCCTCGGCTACCTGTTTTATCGAAGTTAATCTTCTCCAAGTCATAAGGTGGGTACTACTTTTTATTCCTATTTTAAGATGAAGAAACAGACTCAAAGAGATTAAGCGAGTCGCCCAAACGGAAGACGACTCCCCGCTAAGCCGTGCTTTGAGGCACCAGCTCTAATGCCACTTTTTAAATTGAAATTACTCCCAAGGGCATTAAATTAAGCTCTTTACATTTTTAGTGGGGATGGATTTAACCGGAACCTCCAGCCCTAAGTGTTCGGAAGCTAACAGGGAAAGTTGAGGATCCAAAGTCCCCTCGGGTCTGGTCTGCCCAAAGGTCCGGTGTGACCACACCCCCCAGAGTGGGATCAGGGGAAAAGAGGTCAGCATTCACGACACGGCCAAGACTCCATCTTGGGCAGCTGCAGCTGCCCACCCACAGCTCCCATGGTCTACCAAACCTTCTAGAAAATATCTACTTCCATCCTGTTCCATGTCTCCATAGGGAATTCTGCCAGGGCCTGCCCAAGACTTGAAAGGCCCCTATGTTATAACCATCATTAAATGGGCCTGTGAAGTGCAAAAAAGGGGGCAAGAAAAATGGATTCAGCCTCTTTCTACTCTGGCTATTAGTCATTCACTGCAGAATCTAAGCCCAGAGAACAGCCCCTTCCCCCAGAAAGGAAGGGAGGTGGGGGTGGCTGCTGGGGTGGGGGAGACAAAAGGCCAGGAGGCTCATGGGTAAGAAAAGTGTGCCTTTCCCCCAAGTTGAGTTGTGCTCACAGCCCATCCGTCAGCACCAGGAATGAAAGGGCTATAAAACCAACACAGCGCCTGAGACTGTATGAAAATATATATCTTGATGTGTCAGGAGTACCTGGCGTGCCTTTAACCTCAACTTCAGATGAACCAACACGCCTCGGAGCACATTTATATGCAAAGGCATATAATATGTCCCCTGTATCTAATTATCTGTCAACCTGAGGCAGTTTGTTTTCCAAATCGGCCTCTCGGCTGTGACTTTACGAGGTCATAAAGAAAGCGATGCCACTCGGCGCCGAAACGCGAGAAGCTCCTGGATCAACAAATTATGCTCCTTAATGGTGTCTCTCAGCCTGAGACTCAGGCCGGCAGGAAGAAGGGAGCACAGCGTTTGTTCTTACTCCCCGCCTTCCGCCAAAGGAAAAGGAAGGGGCAGGGGTGGCAGGCGGCAGATCTAGGAGGTCCCTAGACATGAGGGAACTCGCGAGGAGGGCAGGGCAAGATGGGTCAGAAATGATGTCCTTCTGCTCAGCTGTCCTCTGCTTTGCGGCTCTTTGAGTACAAAGTCTGTCTGCAAAGCTGTCAGCCTGGACAGCACAGGAAATGAGGTCAAGCGGGGTGCTTCTGCAGCCCGGATACCCCTGGCCTCCACGGAGCATCCAGTGGCCTGGAGCATCATTAGTTCCTTTGATCCCGAGGCTCTGTGGGTCCACAGGGAGGAGCCTGAATCCACCCAACGTGGCATCTCCTGCCTGCCGAACCCAAACATCAGGACTCCAGTTCCGCAAGCATGTTGGCTGGAAGATGCTTTGTTTCACCATAGCTTCTGGGAAAAGAAGATGGTGGGTGACTCTTCTAAACTTCCAAGGAAGAGGAGCAAATTCCTTCTCCCAGAACAGGAAAGGTAGGTTACAGCAGCAGGGACGCTATTGTGCTGAACGGCTGGCTGAGACCATCTCTCTCCTGCCAAGCTCTGCGACACACGCAGGCACACACAGGCGCACACGCAGGGAAAGGGTGGAGGGCTGGGCCCTGCACAGTCTTCAGCCCCTATTAGTCCTCCTCTGATCTTCAGCAGATTAATTAGGAAGTTTGTCAGGAACCAGCCGTGACCTCCAGCCGCTCCTCCCTGGGAGTGGTCACGGTGCCAGCGAAACCCAAGCTGCAGGAATTCCTGTACCCACGCTGCTCCTATGATTAATGATAGAAAGGAATAAAAAAAAAAGGGGGGGTCAGCAGCTGAGTGCAAAGCAAGTTGCTAGACAGGGAGTAATTAAGATACTTGGGTAAATATGATTAATAAGCTCAAACTGGCAGGGTGTGCAGTAAACAAGGACTAACCAGATGGTCCCCTCTCTTCTGACAAGGCTGGGCACTTGGAAACGGGGGTGGGAGGGTGAAGGGGTGGGAGGGAGGCGGTGGGGGAGGGGAGGAGGGCAACTTGAAAGGCAGGACTGAAACTTTACTTTCTTTCACTGACCCCATTAAGAGGGCAAGGTTGGATCCCTGGGGAGGGATTAGGACAGAGAGGGGGGCTCAAAGACTTCACTTGTCCTCTTATCACAGGCACCAGACAAATTGCTGGGTGTGAAAGAATTCCTGCTCAGACATCAAGGCCACACTTCTAAAGCAACTCCTACCCTAACCACACTGCCACCCCCCTACCCTGCTCTCATTTAGCTGCTCACTACAAGATTTAGACAAGACACATAATGCACAGGTTACTGTTACTGTATCCATTTGCTCAGGCTGCCATAACAAAGTTCTACAAGCTGGGCAGCTTAAACAGCAACATTTATTGTCTCCCTGTTTGGGGAGGCTAGAGTCCAAGATCAAGGTGCTGGCAGGGTTGGCTCCTTCTGAGGGCTGAGAGGGAAATTTGTACCCATGCCTCCTCCCCTAGTTGCTGGGGGTTTGCTGACAATCTCTGGTGCTCCTGAAATGGTAGGTCTCTCCCACCTCTGCCTTCATGTTCACAGGACTTTCTCTCTGAGTGTGTGTAGTGTGTGTCTTCGTCCAAATTTCCCTTTTTCAGAAGGGCGCCAGTTAGCACCCACCCCAATCACATCATCTTAACTAACTTAATCTGCAAAGTCCCTCTTTCCAAATAAGGTCACATTCTGAGGTACTAGGGTTAGAATTTCAGCCCATGGATGTGAGGGCCCCCAATTCAGCACATAACAGCAACTTTTCAGGTTGCAAAGCAAACCAGGAAACAAATGCTTACTCAGAAGAGACCTGAGCCAAAAAAAATGCATGCTGTCACGGCACTGTTTAGAAGAGGAATGTGGCCTGGATTCTCATTTCTCAGGCCACTGTCTGCTTAAAAGTACACTTTCTTCAAGTCCTAAACTGTGCCTTGGAAAGACCATCTCTCTGTGTGTAACATCAAGGAGGCTGTCTAATGCTTCCAGAGATGAAGCTGAGAAAGAACCGTGAGTAGGTCTCCCCAGTGATGCTGGTTAACAGGGATTATCCATCTCTAGGCCCTGCAAGAGAAGACTCGGAGGGTTTGCCATTCAGTAGCAGAAAGATGCCAGGACGGCTCCATCTCCAGACGTGGGCAGTTATGATACATCCAAGGTCGAGACAAGACACTGTTGTGAAGATGAAAGAAATGAAGAATGAGTCCCTAACCTACCTACCAGAGCTTGCAGTCCAGATCCCTGTATTCATTTCCTATGACAACTGTAATCAGTCACCAAAAATATGGTAGCTTAAAACAGAAATGTATTCCCTCGTAATTCTGGAGATCAGAAGACCAAAATGGGCGTCACCGGGGGGCTGAAACCTGCGTTTCAGCACAGCCCTGCTCCCTCTAGAGGCTCCAGGGAGAATCCATGCACTGCCTCTTCCAGCTTTTGTGGCCCTGCCATTCCTTGGCTTGTGACTGCATCACTCCATCTTCAAGGCCAGTGTCATCCAGCCTTACTCTGCTCTATTTCCTCATCTCCTGCTCTGTGTGGAAAACCTCCCTCTGCCTCCCTTGTATGAGCAAGCCTCCCTTGTATGACTTTGGAGTTCCCGTGTGTGTCATTGGGTTAAGAACCCAACAGAGTCTCCATGGGGATGCAGGTTTGATCCCTGGCCTTCTCAGTGGATTAAGGATCTGGCGTTGCCATGAGCCATGGTACAGGTCACAGATGTGGCTAGGATCTGGCATTGCTGTGTCTGTGGCATAGGCCTACAGCTTCAGCTCTGAATCAACCCCTAGCCCAGGAACTTCCACATGCTGCAGGTACAGCCATAAAAAGAGGGGGGAAAAAGAGAGAGAGAGAGATACATATGATTTCATTTAGAACTCACTTGGATAGTGCAGGACAATCTCCTCCAGATTAATTTACTTATATCTGCAAAGCCCCTACCCCACCTCCCTGGCTTTTCTCCAAATAAGGCCACTATCCCAGGCTCAGGGATTAGGAAGTGGGTGTCTTTTGAAGGTTGTTTTCAGCCTTCCACAATTCCAACAAAACTTTCTCTTTCTAATCACTTTCCCCAGTTGATCTACGTAGAGCAAGATGACCTGATCTCTGCTTCCATCCTGCAGAGAAGGAAAGTCAGGCACATGTGACAAAAGTGTACTTCTCCACAGAAAGTCAAAAATCAGGCTTAGATGAGGACCCATCAGGTATTTAATCTGCTCTTATACATCAGTTCCCTGTCTTTGTATATAACAGACCTATTAAAAGTATACCTTCAAAGGGGCAGTCAGAAATAATAGGGTGCCAACATTTTATTTGGTCAAGTAGGGGTATTAAACAAAAAAACCTACCATATATTTCCATTCATAAAGGGAGCTATCTTATCTAATAAATAGAGTAAGAAAGATATATCTCAGAACAAAGCATACCCTCCAGAAAAGAGTGGGGCAAACTCACATCCTCGATGCCCCAGGCTATGCCCAAGACACCAACAATTTTTTAAGGATTTTTCTGCTATTGGAAAATCCCTCCCGCAGACCGAGGATCTACTTTCAGTGAATGGAGCTTCTCCCGAGTGAAAAGCCCACATATGTTGACCCCAATGACCAAGGGGAAGGAAAGAGAGAAGTTGTGTGGTAACTTTGCTGCCCCACCAAAAACATTCCCAAGCCCCACAGGCAAGTGGGGCATCAACAAAGTCAGGCTCAAATAAAGGAGGAAGGAAGTCCTAGTGGATAAGGCATCCAGCCTCCTGATAGACCTCAGACCATTGTCTCTCCTTTGAGAAGCTCAGCAAACAGCCCTGGAACACTTCCTACAGGGTGGTCAGGGTTTTCCCTTTGTACTTGACCCAAAAGAGTATGATCCTCTGCCTTGTGACCCACTTCCTGGTCCCCTTTCCTGACTCGCCTGAATGTAAAGTGACATCGTCCTACACAAAATCTGACCAAGGCCATTGCAGAATAACCCTCAGTAAAGACCTCTGCTGAGAACTTTAATCAGCCTGCCAGAGACTCAATCCCTGTCCCTTCTTTACTTAACACCCTGCTCTCAAGTGGGATGAGAGATTTGGTTCCAAGTCCCAAATTTGACCCATAAGCACATGTAAGAGTAGGTTGGCAGACATCTAGTTTGTCTCCATGATGGCATTGCAGAAATGTCCTTCTTCTTCCCCTAGGACTTGAGCCCTCTGCAGGCTAGGATCTTATTTCCAATACTTCATTTACTCTCCTCCCAATCTCTCATTGTAATGAGAGTTGGGACAAAGACATGAGATCAGTTGGATGCTGCCTGTACCAAATCGGGACCAAGGCAACCACACAAAATGCAAAATGCCACCTCGCATTCTCTTCAAAGGTGGACAGCACAGGAATGCCCTTGTCACCTGGCCACATGGAACTCCAGGCAAACTTCTTGCCATAAGGTGCCTCGATGGGGCAGAGCCCACAGTGGTCTATGAGGCCAGGATGGTCTGGCTGGTCACTTCAATCTCTGATGCAAAAGGTTGAAGCTCTACCAGCTCCATGAAAACAGTAAATTTTAAAAACAGGAAAATGAGTATAAGAAAATCAACTGAACAAAAGCGTGAGTACCTGATGTGGACCAGGGACAAGGCACTGTTTCTGTCCTCGAGGAGGTCATAGTGGAGGAGGGACTCCACAGCAATGCACAGATGCACCGGAATAGGGGCTGTAATAAATGTATAGAGAGAACAGACACTGAGGAGGGGCTCTGCCTTAATGGAGTTCCCCCTGAGGCAGACCATGAAGCAAATTTCAAATTCAAGTACATGATTTAGGGGCATAAATGGGGGAAGCACTGATGGGGAGTGGAAACATGAGACAGGGAAAGGAAGAAACCACTAACGGTACGTTCTCAACCAGTTACTCTGGTGGGCAAGTGGAGATACCCCCAGGAAAACCAGTCAAATACAAGCCTCAGAAACATCCCACCCAAAGGATGAAGGAGCTGGGGTGTTTATCTACTGACTCCCATCAGTTATTGGCAAAGGCTGCTCTGGGGATATAACTGCAGATGCTTCCTACCTGCCCTGCACACGGGCAGAGCAAGTAGACAGAGAGAGCCTCTCAAAGAGAATTGTGGGAGCTGGCAGCTGGAAGGCAAGGCTGGTTTGTCCAATGTGGTAAATGCCATGGGAATGTTGAGGGGGCGGGGGTAGTGCTGAAGACTGCTGCTGCAGATGCCAGAATTCTAACCTGAAGCAAAGGAAGGGCATCTGGGAAATTTACAAAGGAGAGTTGACATTGAATCGGGCCTTGGGAGATGGGGAGGAAACTGCTGGGCAGAGAGGGGCAGAGGGTCTCAGGGCAGGAGGCCATTCATTCCAAAGTGAGAGCAAAGCATGCACAAAGAAACATGAAAGTGGTGTGGGTGTATAGCTGTTGAATGGGCAGGAGATCCAGACAGGCAGCTGGAGAGGCCCCTGGCCACTCTGTGAAAGGCTCGTGTCCATGCCAACTAGCTTGGCATTTCCTGCAAACAGGAAGCCACCCATGGCTTTTAAATAAGGCAGTGACATGGATGCGAATAATGGCTTACTGAGCATTCTGGTCCTGTGCTAGGCAACCCATGCCATGACTCAACCTGTAGAGGCCAATGCCAGGGTCACTGATGATCCCTGCTGTGCCCAGCACACTGTGGCAAGAATGGACATCAGCCTGAGGCTGGTGTGCACGGAGCCTTCATGTGGGCTTGGTAGCACTAATGACACCAACTCCTCGTAAAACAAGCAGCTGGGAGAAGCAATTCAATGAACGAAAATAAAATGAACTTGCCTAAACGATGGCATGATTCTGTGCACTTGGGGCCAGACATTTCTGGGAAACAGCAGCTCTCCTTTCAAGGCAGCCTGAAGCTTCTCCCACAGGCATATCTTCGGGGCTAGATGGACAATTGCAGACCCTCTCTGTACCATTACTACCACCTGGGGTCTGCAGAGCATCATCCTTGCTCCTGGATCTTGACCCCACCTACCTCTGCAGGGAGCAGTGGCATAGGGACAAGAGATTCCCTACCATTGTTTTGGAAAAGTGTGTCCTGTACTTTTTTGTATAGCATCATAACTACCTGAGTAAAGGGAAGAAAAAAGAACCAAAGCCTTGTTCAATTTTAAGATAATGATGAGAACTGTGCTTATCCTCTTTCATTCCGGACAAGCTGTGGGCAGGGGTGATGTGTTGCTTTGATTTATTTGAATTCTTCCATTATAGAGTCCATTGGCCAAGGGCTTGACTCAGGATAATACGCTCACAATGGCTAAGGTTTCAAGAGATGCTACCAGTCTCAAAGTGGAAAGGAGCAAATGAAGTCGTAGGGAGAGGAACTGATGCTGAAGGCTTCTCTATCAATGCGTGACTTCCAGGATGACCCCAGTGGTCCCCACCTCCTGGTATGCACACCCTTGTAAATACTCTTCCCCTCGAGGATGGACTGGACCGAGCCACTCACTTCCAGTGAATAGAACCCAGCAAATGTGATGGGATATCACTTCAGAGATTAACCTCAGGCTGAGTTCTGTGCAGCTCATATGCAGGAATTGAGTCCTACCAATAGCCACTTGGTGAGCTTGGAATTAGATGCACCCCCAGCTGAGCTTTAAGGTGCCTGTGGTCCCAGCCAACATTTGATTGCAGCCTAATGAGGACTGAGAAGCAGAGGGGGCCCAGCCAAAGGATGCTGGGATTCCTGACCCAGAAACTGAGAGATAACAAATGTGTTTTAAGGCGCTACAGTTTGGGCTTGTGACACAACAGTAGACAACTCCCATGGGCATCCTAGCAGAGGAAACAGTGAAGGAATATACAGACACACAGAAAGTTTAAGACCAAGAGGAAATTGAAACATTTGCTGCTGGTGGGCTAGATCTCTGGCAGGGGTGGACCTTCTTCATAGACAATTTGGCTCCTGTAGAATGTTAAAGCAGAGGCACTGGACAAGCCCCTCACCCACAATGTGCTCCCACTCCTTGATTTGCTGACTTAGGCTGAAATACCACAATCGGTTTTTTCTTTGAAAATATACCACAACTCAGGGTCGGCAAACACAAAGTCAAGTCTAAGATCACTATTTTATTAATCCTGTGACTTTTTTTTTTTTTTCTTTTGGGGCTGTGCCCAGGGCATATAGAAGTTCCCAGGCTAGGAGTTCCCGTCGTGGCTCAGTGGTTAACGAATCTGACTGGGAACCATGAGGTTGCGAGTTCGATCCCTGGCCTCGCTCAGTGGGTTGGGGATCCGGTGTTGCCGTGAGTTGTGGTGTAGGTCGCAGATGAAGCTCAGATCCTGCATTGCTGTGGCTCTGGCGTAGGCCAGCCGCTACAGCTCCTATTAGACCCCTAGCCTCGGAACCTCCATATGCCACAGGAGCGGCCCAAGAAAATGGCAAAAAGACCAAAAAAAAAAAAAAAGAAGAAGAAGAAGTTCCCAGGCTAGTGGTTGAATCAATGCTTCACCTGCCAACCTACGCCACAGCCACAGCAATGCCAGATCTTTCATCCACTGAGTGAGGCCAGGGATTGAACCTGTATCCTCATGGATCCTAGTTGGGTTCATTTCTGCTGAACCATGACAGGAATTCCCATTAATTGTGTGATTTTGCAGGATCATTCACACATACCTCCCACTAGATTTGTAAAGCAAAAATATGAATTTTGAACAGTTACTTAACTCTTCTAGGCCTGTACTGTGTTTTAATATGGGAATAAATAATGCCTGCCTTCTATGACACAGGGAGTTGTTGAGATGATTAAATGAAGTAAGATGGGTGAGAGTGTTTTTTAAACTCTAAAAGGCCCTAGGGTTTTCCCCTATGGCATGCATACACGATCCACCATGGTGACCGCATTGCTATACTTTAGTACCTTTGGCTATTAGGGGGCCCTTCCCTGTTAGGAGACTATAGGGAGCGAGAGGAATTGGAGGAAAACAAAAACAGCCTGGTTTGGGGCTGGGGTGACAAAAGGTCTGGAGCCCCTGTTTCACAGTTTTTTAAAGATTCAACCGCAGTGGAGTGAGGGAAATTTTAATAGCTGACTCTTGGAAGTCCTTTCTGGGTCTTGCCTTTTTGGGTTCACAACTCAAATGCTTTTGATTTTCATTATCATTTATTAAGTATCGACAATCCGGCAGGCACTGTGCCCAGGCTTTCAGCTGCACAAACCCATCGAACCTTCCCCACAGCCTGCAAGGGGAGTACTGTCCTTATCCCCCTTCCCCAAATGTTTGTAACTCAACCTTTGAGAAGCATCAGGGTCACACCACAAGTAAGTGAGCTGGGATACAAGCATGTCAACCTGGAGATCCAGGGAGTTCTTATTGTGGTTCAGTGGGTTAAGAACTTGACTAGTATCCATGTGGATGTGGGTTTGATCCTTTGCCTTGCTCAGTGGGTTAAGGATCCTGCCTTGCAGATGTGGCTCTGATCCCACATTGCTGTGGCTGTGGTGTAGGCTGGCAGCTGCAGCTCTGATTTGGCCCCTAATCTGGAAACTTCCATATGCCATAGGCGGGGTCCTAAAAAGAAAAAAAAAAAAAAAGCCAAACCAGGAGAGCCAGCCGTGTCCTGTAAGATGCATTTTCTCCTGCCCGCTGCCCTGCATCTTCCAAAAACAATTTCCTTCCTTCTTCTTTGTTCCCATCTTCCTATAAAACTCACTGTGACACTTCCCACAAAGAACCACGTACACAAATCAATTGCAATCAGCCGTATTTCTCTCCTGATGTTAAAAGACTCGTAAAGGAAAACGCACTTGTTTCAAACACCCTTTTCTGACACTAAATCAACCCTCCACCGTTGGTGGAGTTTCTGCACAAATTGAGCGGGGGCCCTCCTGGGACCAGGGTTTACCAGAATAAATCCCAGGTTTGCAGCGGCTGTCTGGTTGTATTAATAGAAAGAGCTGATCTGGTGGCTGAGTTTTCTAGGGGATACTGACTCCTAATTCAGAGCAGACAGACATTTGACAGCTTGCATGCCAGCCTGTGATGTGGAGGTTGAGAGGGGCACCCTGGCCAGGGTGTGGTCAGAACCCCATCACACCTCACACCTGCAGCCCCATAAATCTCAACCAGAATTACTGTCTTCTGCAGAAACATCCAGGCTTCCTAATAGTAAATTGCGTAAGAATAACAGTTCTCAGGGGATACTCATCCAATCTCTTTGACCCCACCAACTTTGCTCCTTTGAGAGCTGTGAATCATTCCATGACCTAGAGGAATGTCATGAGCCCCAAGGTTGCTGGTTAACTGTTACTCCAAACACACCACATACTGCTAATTACCTTGGTTCCTCTTCTTTCTTTTCTTTACTTTCTTTTTTTTACAGCCACATCTGCAGCATATGGAAGTTCCCAGGCTAGGGGTTGAATCGGATCTGCAGCTGTGCCCTAAGCCACAGCCACAGCAATGCCTGATCCAAGCCACATCTGCGACCCACACTGCAGCTTTCAGCAACACTGGATCCTTAACACTGAGCGAGGCCAGGTATCGAACACCTCTTCACAGAGACCACCACAGGTCCTTAACCCACTGAGCCACAACAGGAATTCCCTTGGTTCCTCTTATTTCCATCAGCCCTCTGATTCCATCTCCTAGTTTATCTCATGGGGACACTACTGCCTTCTCTGTCTCATAGGGTAGAAATCAGAGGGTTTGAAAAGGCTCTGGAAACGTTCACCCTTTCGTTCCTTTGAACTGTGTAATGATGCTCATCACCAGTTACAATGTGTGGTGGTTTTCCCACACCCCTAAACCATTCACCCCAGCTCAGTGACCTGCAATTCAGCTCAATTCTGACTCTGTCCCCCTAGAGATAGATCCCCTGGGGTAAGGGCTCAATCTCACAAGACTGTTTCCTCTGCACACACACACACACACACACACACACTTCAGATGCCAATTTCAAGTCCAAGTTGTCCCCTGCGCCTCTGACCAACTGGTGATATATCAACGATTCCAACAATCTCCTTCCTTGGATTAGGTTAATTTGCTAGAGTGGCTCACAGAACTTAGAGAAATATTTGCCTTACTCGATCACCTGCTTGTTAAAAAGGGATGTAATTCAGAAGCAGCCAGATGGAAGAGATGCACAGAGCAAGATAGGGGGAGAGGGCTCAGAGTTTCCAGGCTCTCTCCAAACACCCCCTCTCCCCAAGTCCCCACATGTTCAGCAACCCGGAAGCTCACCAAATGCACCCTTTTGAATTTTTAAGGAGGCTTTATTACATAGGCACGATTCATTAAATCACTGGCCATTGGTGACTGAACTCCATCTCCAGCCTTTCTCTCCTCCCCAGAGGTCAAGGAGGTGCAAGTTCCAATCTTCCAATCACAGGTTTGGTTTCCCTGGCAATCACCTCCCATCCCTAGGTGCCTTCCAGAAGTCACCTCCTTAACATCACAAAAGACAAAAATCTCAAGGTCTAAGGAGCTCTGTGCCAAAAAGACCAAATACATATTCCTTATTATAACTCACACTATCACATTGTCCCTATAAATTCATGGACATTTTCCTTTTGCCCTTTTCGCCCATCCTAACCAAGCTTTCTATTCCCCAGGCTGGGAGGCAGGGGAGCGGGCTCCATGATCAGATTTGCATGTAGAGCACAAGCTGCCAACTAATTTTATTTCCACATGAACATAAACAAGGTAATGGTAGATATAATGCAATCAAAAGAAAGACACTTGATGGGGGTTTACATTTTGTGATCTACAGCAGTTTTATGTTTTATTTAAAAATGAAGACAGATGATGTCAGCAAGAGAGGAAAACTGTTAGGGAATTCAAAAAATTGGCCTATATTCATGTTTATTCATTTTAGCACCTCAATTTTCCAAAGAGAAACAGCCACTGTCAAAAAGGCCTCTTCCAGTTGCCTGTGGAGTTGTGCAGATGTGCTGGGCATTTCCGTGCCCATCCAGAGGTGTGGCTGTATGAAGTCAGGAGTGATTCAGGGTAGTGATCACAGGATGCCTGCAACACAGTCACCAAGCACTCAGTTTGGCCCCTAGGGTCTCTGAGGGGGACTTAGCCTTCAAGGAGAAGTCCAAGAGGTTTTTTTGTTTGTTTGTTTGTTTGTTTGTTTTTCCCTATGGCCGCATCTTCGACATATGTAAGTTCCCAGGCCAAGGGTCAAATCAGAGTTGCAGCTGCAGGCCTACACCACAGCTATAGCACCACTGGATCCAAGCCACGTCTATGACCTGAGCCACAGCTTGGGACAATGCCAGATCCTTAACCCACTGATCAAGGCCAGGAATCAAACCCACATCCTCACAGAGACAGGTCCTTAACCTTCTGAGCCACAATGGGAACTCCCTGAGAGTCTTTGACTGTGAGTGAGATTACCAGGCAGAAAAGGTGGGATCAAACATTCAAAGAAGAAATCAGCCTGAGCAGAGAGGAATTGTCTGGAGTATTGGGGGGCGGGGAAGACTAAGTTGTCACGCATGGCAACAGCAGGGACCCCTGACTCACAGAGGTCCCTGAAAGTTCTCACCGGGACAACAAGTGACATGGCCGGGAGTGCATCTATAACCCGAGCTCGGGCAGTGATGTGGAGCATGTGCCCAGCTGTTCCTAAGCTGTTGGCCATGGCCTAGGAGAGGACTGTGGCTGAAGAGCTTTACCAAGGCCAAGGACAGGAGCAATGCTGGCCAGATTCCAGAGGACCTCCAAGAGAGGATCTTTGCTCATCACAGGCTAAATGTTACACCTTAATTGCCAGTGTCCCTAAGAACAAAATATTGACTGAGCTTGCATCTTTGTTGGCTCAAAAAAACACAAGATTTGTCCAATTCAATGACACACACGATTATTCAACATATATTATCCGCTGACAGCTGGAGACGGAGGAATTCAGTTGAAGCAAACGAGTAGAATCAACAATGGGTGTGTAAATAGATCCCTTTTTAATGAATGCACTGATCGTCCCACACTTCTAAGCTTATCTATTTTATCCAGATTTGCCCTTCGCCCTGAAAGTTCTGCAAAAAACACAGAAATGGCTTAGAAAGTTTTTAAAATGCACTCAGTCAACCCGGTCATTTTGTCCACATAAAACAAACCAGGAGGCCAGACTGATGGGAATTTGATGATTTTCTTTTAAAATCTTTTTTGCTGTTTGTCATGGCATCAGGTAGATAGATCATAAAAGGATTGCCTTCATCATCCAAGGAATTAAAGCAAAGAGCTGGTACTGTCTTGAAAAATGTTCCATGAAAGGTTAGGCGGGAAGTTCTGTGGTGCCCCCTGGGAACCAGCAAGGCGCCCGGCACTCGGTGGGAGGGAGGCGGGCCAAGATTGAGGGCAAAATTGCAACCCATTGGCACCACACATATTTTTCCAATATAAAAGCAAATGGAGAATCCGTAAATAAATTGACTGTATAAAAGTGTCCCTTTATATTATGGCCTCACCTTTCCAAGGGGAAAAGATTTTTTTTTTCTTTTCACGGCCCTCCTATAAAAATATCATTTCTTCTGGGTAATTTTATAGTACCAGCAGCAGTCCATATCTATTTGGAATACCTCCATCGCCACCCCCGCCCCCCGCCCTGATCCCGGCCCCCTTACACAAATGATCCAGTGACTAGCATCAGCCCCACTGCAGAAGCAGCTGCCACGTAATTACAACCTCTCATCACACGTTGGGGAAACAAGTTGTGGCGTTTGGGAAAGGTCTGCAAAAATAGGTGTCAGACCTTAACTAATAGTGATTGTCCTTCCATTCTACTGTAATTTACATTTAATTCACACATTTCATTTCCATTTAAAATATGATTACAGTGTTTTGAAGCACATCTCACCTGTCCCCTCGAATTACAGGGAAATGAAAATAACAGAGAACAACAGGCACCAGGAAGGCTGCTAGAGCCCTTGGCTGCAGGGTCTCCGGCTCACGCCCCTCCCAGAGGCCTGAGGGGGAAAACTGAAGAGAGATGGGGAAGTGTGGGTGTGGGGGGAAGTGGGGGGAGGCAGAAGGATGAGCTGAGCAGATGCGAGGAGTGGGTGACAGGGCACAGGGCGTGGAGTGGGGAGGGACCCACTGACAGGGATGGAGAGTCCATCTTCCGAGGGCTCCAGCATGCTGGCTTTGTAAATTCATTATTTGCTGGCAGAGTGCCCACCTTTTATTTTCTTCAGTTCAGGTTCATGACCTAATCCCAAATACATGCAGCAGGAAGCAAGTTGCCTGTTGACTCTGAGGTCTGGTTTTCTCCACTCTGGAGGCAGCAGAATGGGAAGAACAAAGGAAACCCCCAACATTTCCATGTGTGGACTGGATACCCTTGACAGCACACCCCTCTCCCTCTGCTGTCCTGCACCTGGGCTTCTATAGCTGTTGGCAGCAGGTGGAAATAGTTCCATCGGCTCCAGGTCAGAGGAGCAACTTACAAAACAGGATGCTTGAGGAAGTCGGTGGCCAAGCTTCTCCAGGTGTGACAGAAGAAGGGCCTGCCTTATAGAATGATTTCCAGCCAATGGGTGCCTGGCTTCACAGTGTGATTATGGTGCCTGCTCAGGGGTAGAGGATCGCAAGCCTTTGTTTATTCATAGCAATCCCCAGATGCTGCCCCCAAACCTCGGGGAAGGTAATGCACACATCAGCAGCCTCCAAAAACCATTTATAGAGCACCTTCTGTATAGTAAGTATCAAGCTAGGTAACAGTAATTTAATTGTCTTTGTGGGGTGCTGCACCCATGGCATGCAGAAGTTCCCAGGGCAGGGATGGAACCTGTACCACAGCTGTGACCCAAGCCACTGCAGTGACAACACTGGATCCTTAATCTGCTGGGCCACCAGAGAACTCCAAGACAACAATGATTTTAAATCTTTGCACTCCTCAAACTTCCCATGCCACATACCTCTCAATTCATGCATCTCCTATTTCTAGAAAGAAAAAAAAAATAGACACCAGCAGAGAGGAACTCCCTGTAGTCCTATTACTAAGCATAAAACCTATTTATGCCCCTGTGCTATGCTCCTTCCCTCCCCACACCACAGGCTAGCTGCCCAGCCTCCCTGGGGCCAATCCTTGTATTTGGTCTGCATATCATCCTCTTCCATATTGTCTTTTTTTTTTTTAATATCCATTCCCTTTATCCCCTCCTTTCTTGTATATTTAATCTCTCTCTTGAATTGGATCATTCCCAATGGCTTAAAGACATGTACCAGACCTTCAGATTAAAAGGAGAAATGCCCTCAACCCTTCACCTCTATCTGGCTTTAAACCAGTCACTTTCCTGCCATTCAAACTTCTCAAAAGCATTATCTCTACTGTGGCAGAGATGGCTGGATACCCAAAAAAATGTCATTCCCCGCTGCCACCTGTAGAGAGGTAGTGACTGCCCTGACAGAGAGTCATTTTCCAGCCTCACGTTTCATTGAGGTATGGCCATGTTATTAGTTCTACCAATGAAATCGGAACAGAAGTTGTATGTAACCTCTAGGCAAAGGCTTTAAGAGGTAGCTTTCTCCATGCTGCTTTCCCTTTGACCAGTTAGATGCAGACTGTTGCAATCACGAACCCCCAGTAGGAGAAGATGTCACCATGAAAAGAAAGGAGGCTTATTCCCTGGATCCTATCATGAGAGAAAGCCGCCCAATGACCAGGAACATCCAGAAGCACAACTGTCACAAGAGTAGTACATTAACATCAATTTAGTGAAGGCACTGAAGTTTCGATTTTTATTTGTTGCAACATGTAGTACTGCTTTGACCAAGAAACTCATCTACCACACATCCCTCAGTCCACCACAGTCTAGTGTCTGATCTGTCCCTTGCAAGCAGATCTTCATAAAGCCACCAGTGGTTTCCAGGTTACAGAATCTAATGGATACTATTTTCAGTCTCCTTTACAGGCTCAGACTCTTCCACGTAATCTCAGAACTGTGAAAACTTGACATCTGCTTCTAACCATGTTGAAGTAACTGGAGCCAGACTTGCCCATTTGCTATAAACAACTATAAAATTGAAAATGTTGCATTTAAAACTAATTTCAGAAGTTCCTGTTATGGGTCAGTGGGTTAAGAACCCAACGTAGTGTCTGTGAGGATGCAGGTTCAAGCCCTGGCCTGGCTCAGTGGGTTAAGGATCTGGTGTTTCCCCAAACTGTGGTGTAGGTCGCAGACATGGCTCAGATCCAGCGGGGCTGTGGCTGTGGTGTAGGCTCGCAGCTGTAGCTCTGATTTGACCCCTAGCCTGGGAACTTCCATATGCCATGGGTGCAGCTATAAAAAGAAGAAGAAGAAAACTAATTTCAGATATTTGAAAATAGGCAGCATGGGACTTCCATCCCTGAGAGGAAGGAAACAAATGAGGGGAATACAGTGGTTTCACTGAATTGATGAGACAGAAATCAAGGATGGGGCCGCCAGGGTAACTTGAATTTGTGGGGCAGACCATCAGAGAGAGGAAGCAAGACAGAGAAAGGGATGCCCAGAATTCCCACTGGGTCACAGCAGATTAAGCATCTCTTTGGAGGCTCTGATAGCTGCTGAGGCACAGGTTGGAACCCCAGCCTGGCACAGTAGGTTAAGGACCCCAGGTTGCCACAGCTGTGGCTTAGGTGGCAGCCGTGTCTTGGATTCAATCCCTGGCTTGGAACGTCCATATGCTGTAGATGCAGGGGAAAAAAAGAGAGAGAGAGAGAGAAAAGGATACCCTTGAGCCTTTGGTTTGGTTGGATACTAAGGTGAGGCTTCACAATGTGGACTAAGAATAACTATCAGAGTTCCATAAGCTAAACAATCCCCAGAGCTTACAAAAGACTGAGTTATATTCAAGTTCCAATGAACCAGACCAGCAAGATCTTATTGAAACTCTGGGCACCCGGTAGAAACTCCAAAAGGTCACACAAAATAAGCATAAATACACTAGCCTTAGAGTAAAGGCTACTTCCAACCTAACATTATGAAGCTTAAAAATAAGCTTTAAAGGATTGGGCTGATCCACACAAGGAATTTAACTGCAAGCCAAAACAGACTTCACATTCTGTAGATGAAAACAACAAAATCTATGTGCTTGACATTATATTCTAAATGTCCAGCATCGATGAAGAATTATTATTCATGAGAAGAATATTCGGGAGAAAAATCAGACCATAGAAACAGAGCTAGAAGGTACAGAAATGATGGAACAAGCTTACAAAGATTTTTAAATAGCTGTATAAATATGCACAAGATTTGAAAGGACAACATGAACTCAGTGAGGGCAAAGGAGGTATAAAAAGAGAACTAAATGTAACTTGTAGAACTGAAAAATATACTTTAAATTAAAAATTTCACTGGAGTTTGGCCAGTAAGTTAGACACTGCACAAGAAAATATTGGTGAACTTTAAAAATAGCTACAGAGGAGTTCCCATCATGGCTCAGTGGTAATGAACCTGACTAGCATCCATGAGGACTCAGGTTCGATCCCTGGCCTCACTCAGTGGGTTAAGGATCCGGCGTTGCCATGAGCTGTGGTGTAGGTCGCAGACGCGGCTCAGATCTGGCATTGCTATAGCTGTGGCGTAGGCTGGCAGCTGTAGCTCTGATTAGACCCCTAGCCTGGGAACTTCCATATGCCGCAGGTGCAGCCCTAAAAAAAAACAAAACACACAAAAAAAATAATAATAACAATAGAAACTATCCAAACTAAAAGATAGCAAGAGGGGTGGGGGAGAGGCTAAAAAAGAATGAACAGAGCCTCAGCAACCTGGTGAATAGTATTGAGCAGTCACTAAATACCCAGAAGGACGTAAAGAGTAGAAAAGACATTTTAAGAAATAACTATTATTTTTTTTCAACTTTGATGGAAACTATGAACACATAAATCCAAGAGACTCAACAACACAAAGCAGGATAAACACAAAGAAAACACCTGGACAATACAATATCTAATTAATAAAAACCAGTGATAAAAAGGATTTCCTGTGGTGGCTCAGCGGTAACGAATCCAACTAGGATCCATAAGGACACAGGTTCAACTCCTGCCCTCGCTCAGTAGGTTAAGGATCTGGTGTTGCTGTGACTGTGGTGTAGGCAGCCAGCTATAGCTCCAATGTCACCCCAAGCCTGGGAATTTCCATATGTTGTGGGTGCAGCCCTAAAAAAGACCAAAAAAAATTTTTTTAGACTGGTGATAAAGAAATGTGGGTAAATATGAAAGATACAAACAACTGATATGATTTTTGAAAGAAAGGACATCACTACAGAGTCTTCAGACATTAAAAGTATAAGAGCGGGGGCGGGGTGGACTGGGAGTTTGGGGTTGGTAGATGCAAACTACTACATTTAGAAGGGATAGCAATGAGGGCCTAGTGTATAGCACAGGGAACTACATCCAATCTCTTGGGAGAAACCATGATGGAACATAATATAAGAAAAGGAATTTGTGTGTGTATATGTAGTATAACTGGGTCCCTGCTGTACAGCAGAAATTGGCACAACATTGTAAATCAACTGTACTTTAATAAAAATAAAATTAAATGGTATAAGAAGAAAATATTTTGAACTCTATGTCAATTTTGGCAACCCAGAGGATATGTTCAAATTCAAATAAATGTTCAAAATATTTCAAATCATTAATATATGTTAATTTAGCAAAGACACTGCCCTGAGCCGCAGTGTAGCTTACAGACGCAACTCGGATCTGGCATTGCTGTGGCAGTGGCATAGGCCCTCAACTTCAGCTCCTATTACTTGACGCTTAGTCTGGGAACTTCAACATGCCACAGGTGTAGCCATAAAATTTTTTTAAAAAATTAAGTTTTAATTAAAAAAATTTAAAGCTCTAGAGCTTTCTTAACATTTTCATAATAAAGACCAAATCCTGAATGTGTGTGTGAATATATATATATATATATATTCTGAATGTGTGTGTGGTGTGTGTGTGGGTGTGTGGGTGTGTGGGTGTGTGTATATATATATATATATATATATGGAATTATTTTGCTATATACCTGAATCACTGTAAATCAGTGGCATGTCAATTAAAAAAATACAAATTTTTAAAAAGAAAAAGGACCGGATCAGAAAGACATAAAAGGTAACCAGAAGGTTGGTAACAATGACTCTCCCACCCAGTCACCGTTTATAGGGAGCCAGGAGTGGAGAGGCCATGCCTGTTAATTCTGTAGCTTATGCACTCGAGCCAAGGAGGCCATCACACTAAAGGCATTTGGTTTTACGCTCCAAATGCCTTTGCTTTTATGGAGCCAAAAACCATTTTGGAGAAGGATGGTGAATGAGGAAGGGGCGGGGGGCAGGAGGCCTGCACCTGTTGCACAACTCCATTAGGAAGAATTGTTCCTTTCCAGCCCTGCGCTTGGAAAGCCCAGATCATTCCATCAGATGCTGATGCAGAAGTCCTGCTTTCAAGTCACCATAGACCCATCACCATGGTCCTCCAAACAAGCCCTTTAGAGACCCCGTGGGGCCAGCGCATGACAGCCCTCCCTCCTTTGTACAAACACAGATGCTCTCAAGCTGGATTCCCCACAGACGGCAATGCTTGGGTTCTTTTCCATTTCCATCAAGAAAGAAGAAAAACATGGCAGAGAAGATATCCTTGAATTCCTTTTCCATGGTGAGGGGAGGGGGCTGTGGAGGACAAGGACTGGTCCTGGGAACAGGGTACCCGGTCAGCAGAGGTTCCCTCTCCCGCTGCAGGGGGACAGACCAAATCTTTGGGCTGCACTGCTATTTCCCTTTCACTGGGTCTGTAAACATTCTGGCCGCTTTTTGAAGTATTATTTCCCCCTTTAGGACAATGTACTTGGGTTTGGGTTCTTCTCGCTTTGTTTATCTAGCAATCGTTACAGCAAGAAGGATGCACCTGTGCTCCAGGCCCATTAGACACCAAATTGCTTCTCTCCCGAGCAGAGGCAAGTAGGACAGTGGCCTTGGCACTCACCACACACCGCATTCAGATTGAGCATGGCAAGGCGGGGAAGACCAAGATGCAGCCTTGAGCCAGGATGCCAGGTGGCTCTGGGCAGAAAGAGGGAGGTGAGCAGTGCCTGGAAGAGGAGTGCTACCCAAGGTCACCCTGCCAATCAGTCATGGAGCTGGAGTTCCTGACTCCAAAGCTGATCTTTCTGGCTCCACAGCCACACTCTCCCCCATCTCATTCTGTCTTGAAGCCACTGAAGACAGAGAGAGGTTCGGAGACCGCAGGAAGCCTTACAACAAGGCCAGGGCTCTGTGCCCCCATAAACCAAGTGCTGTCTTTTTATCTTTTGATAGGGCTTCACCAGCAGCATATGGAAATTCCCAGGCCAGGGATCGAATCGAAGCTGCAGCTGCCAGCCTATGCCACAGCCACAGCCACACCAGATCCTTAACCCACTGAGCGAGGCCAAGAATCAAACCCGCATCCTCATAGACACTGTGTTGTGTTCTTAACCTGCTGAGCCACACCAGAAACTCCTGACTTTTATCTTATCTCCACCTGAAAGAGGCCTCGGTGGGCTGTGACTGACAGAGCCCTTGGGAGGGATGGCAAGTCGAGGAGAATGAAAGGCAAAGGGATAACGAGCGGTTCCTCCATCTCATACTTTGAGCTTCTTCTAAGCCCACTCAGTTGGTCGAATTCCTCCTCCCTCATTCTGTAAAGTCTAAGGGCATCGGATCATGGACTGAAAAGCATGGGATCAAATGACCACTCTCAGGCCTCCTGCATCCAAGACTGCACCCCCCGTCTTCCCCCCACACACATACACACACGCACACATCGGGGACGGGAGGCGGCTGCTAGATGAGCTTTCACAGTCTTTTGTTTGCAGTGTCAGAGTCACAGCCGACACAGAAGCTGCTCCCGGTCTGGCGACTTCCTTTGTCATCTGGCGCCTCTCATGCAGGTGCATGTATTTTAGCTGGAGGAGCCCAGGCATGGAAATCGCTCTCCCTGTGCCCATATATTATCAGTATTTTTTAACATGTCCCTTTCCAAGCAGGTAATGCCTTTGCAGAGACAGTGATCTTTCATCGGGAGATTACGATGATTTGTGTCCTCTGTCTAAATTCCAGCATAAATTTCTGAGCCAGCGAGGCATTGGCTTGTGGCAAGAGCCTCGTCCTGAGATGTGGCAGGCTATCTGTGCAAACCTCAGGCTTGCAGCAATTTGTCCTGATTAGAGGAAGGCTTTGCAATTCTTCCTTGTGCTTCACCTCCTTTATATCTTTCAGCTCTTTCCTCCCTCAGGTCACCTTTGTAGCTGGTGCAGGCCTCGAGGTATGTTCCCAGGGCTGGGCTCAAGCTCAGCATTTATACCATTCCTGCTGCCAGCACGCCTGGTTCTGCTGAAGTTAGAGTGAGGCTGGGAACTAATCACATACGCCTCCCCGCTTCTGTTTGCTCATCATTAAATTGGAAATTATAATCCCAACTTCACAGAGTGAATAGGAGGATTAAATAAAAGAGAAATGGGGGAATTCCCACCGTGGTGCAGTGGGTTAGTGGCCTGGTTCAACTCTGTGTTCGATCCCCTGCCTGGCACAGTGTGTTAAGGATCCAGCATTGCTGTAGCTGTAGCGTAGGTCACAGCCATGGCTCAGATTCCACCCCTGGCCCCAGAACTTCCATATGTGGTGGGTGGAGCTAAAAAAGGGAAAAAAGAGAGAGAGAAATGGAAATTCATGGTGCTCAGAAACCACAGGCAAAGCCCATGCAATCATCCCCAGTCCAGTCCTCAGATTACATGTACTCCTTAGCCCTAGCCTGTGACCCCTTGTTTGCCTGTCCTTTTGGTCAGCCTCAGCTCTCTTAATGCTCACTCTGAAATTCCCCAGAGTCTCTCTAATAAGAAAAATATTCAATCATCTTGCTGGGTATATTACTTTGCTCGAGCTTTGTTACTTTCGTAACAAAGTACCTCCATCGATTGGCTTAGGCAAGAGAAGTTGATTTCCTCACAGTTCTGGAGGCTGGACCTCCACGATCAGGGCATCTCCCCGGCTGTCTCTCCCCTGGGCTTGTAGATGGCCTGTGTCTTCTTCTTGTGCTTTCTGCCCTCTCTGTCTGTGTCCTAATCTCTTTTTAAAATTATCTTATTACTATTTTTTAATGGCCACACCCACGGCATATGGAGGTTCCGGGACCAGGATTGAATCTGAGCTGGATCCTTCAACCCACTATGCTGGGTCAGGGATCAAACCTGCACCTCCACAGCAGCCCGCGCCCCTGCAGTCAGATTCTTATCCCACTGCACCACAGTAGGGATTCCCTAATCTCTTTCTTATAAGGACACCCCTCATATCAGGTCAGCCTTATTTTAACTTAATTTACTCTTGAAAAACTCCATCTCCAAATGCAGCCACAGTCTGAGGCACTGGGTGGGGGGCAGGATTTCAACATATGAATCTTCGAGAGATACAGTTAAGCCCATAACATCATGTCATTAAAACAAAACAAAACAAACAAAAAAAACAAATATGTGGGAGTTCCCATTGTGGCTCAACAGAAACGAATCCAACTAGTCTCCATAAGGATGCAGGTTTGATCCCTGGCCTCGCTCAGTGGGTTAAGGATCTGGCATTGCCGTAAGCTGTGGTATAGGCTGCAGATGTGGCTGGGATCCCACTGTGTAGGCCAGTGGCTACAGCTCTGGCTCGACCCCTAGCCTGGGAACCTCCATATGCTGCAGGTGCAGCCCTAAAAAGACAAACAAACAAAAAAAGCACAAATACATGATGTGTAAACTTGAAGGCTGAGTCAAGTTCAGGCCAGGAGTGATGGGGCTCCCCATCTCCAAAAATAACACCCTCCTCCCTTAGCATACTACTACTTGATTTTTAGAGTCACCTCTCAGTCATTATGTGCCATCCCTCAGCAGACACATGGAAAATGTAAGAGGGGAGAAAGGTGGAAGGGACGGACTCAAGGCCACACAGGTGGTAGTGAGTGGCAGAATCAGTCTGGCTCCTGCCCATCTCAATGGGGGACTCTCCACCATCCCCCTAGGAAAGTTTCACCACCCCCAGGGGCACACGCTATAGAAGGCAGATGTGTAAGTGACATCAGGACAAGCCTGCAGTCTGTGACACATGGGTCGCCTGCTCCTTGCCATCTCCCTCCACCCACCCACCCACAGCATCCAGCACAGCGCTGGGCACAGTCCACAGTGACCGCTCCCCTGTGGAGGACAACTGTCCTGACCCTGACCCGGGGAGCTGCCCTGATGTCAGGCCCAAGGCCACCATTTTCCTACATCTTGGTTTTTTTGCTTTTCTTATTTTTTTATTTTTTTAGTATTCATTTTATTTTATTTATTTTTTTCTTCACAGCCACACCTGTAGCATATGGAAGTTCCCAGCCTAGGTGTTGAATCAGAGCTGCAGCTGCCTGCCTACATCACAGCCATAGCAACACGAAATCCGAGCCACATCTGCAAACTACCCCAGAGCTTTCAGAAACGCCAGGTCCTTAACCCACTGAGTGAGGACGGGGATCAAACCCTCATCCTCTTGGACATTATGTCAGGTTCTTAACCCACTGAGCTACAATTGGAACTCCTTTCTCTCTCTCTTTTTTAAATTATTTAAAAATTTTTATTAAAATTGATTTACAATGTTCAGTCAATTTCTGCTCTACAGCAAACTGACCCAGTCATACATTTACATATATTCTTTTTTTTTCATACTATCTCCCATTATGGTCTATCCCAAGAGACTGGATATAGTTCCCTGGGCTGTACAGCAGGACTCATTGCTTATCCATTCTATATGGAGTAGTTTGCATCTGCTATCCCCAAACTCCCAGTCGATCCCACTCTCTCCCCTCCCTCTTGGAAACCACACTTTTTTTTTAAATGAGACTCTTTGTATCTATTGTTGTGGGATTGCATTGGGCCAGTAGGGACAAGAGAACTGTTTGGGGGCCCAGGCAGACGTAGGAAGAGGAGAACTCAGCTGGTGGCCTCACAGGCTACGAGGCAGAGCTGTGAGACTTCTCAGCCAACAGTGGTCTCTGGACAAAACTTTCAGGAAGAAAGGTGCAGACAAGCCACTACCACCTGATGCCAGGGACCCTCGCCAGCTTTGGTCCCCATCCATCTATGTACATATACCTCCACAGAAGTAGTATTTGCTGCCCCCCATATCCCTGAATTCCCAAAGCTTTTTATTCTCCAGAATGAGTGAATGTTCTGAAGAGGACAGATACTTCTATTTAATGGACTTCCTGCAGACCAAGTAGGAGGAGACCCAGGTTCAAGACCAGCCCTGCCACTGGCCAGCTCTGCATGTCACCGTGTCCCCTTCCTGGGAGAGGCTGAGAAGCCCCTGGTAAGATTCTGAAAAGCATGAGCTTTAGGGTCAGACAGGCCTTGGTCCAAATCACTTAATAGACCTGTGATTTTGACCCCACAGCTTAGCTTCTCTAAGTGGATCTCCCTATGGATAAAAAGTAATAATAATAATACAATTAAATTTAAAAAAAAAAAAACTAAAAATGCCCACCTGCCGCAATTCACTGGCGGAAATGAGGTCGCAGTTGAGAAAGCACCCATGGCATCCTTGGGAGTACATTAGTTCTTTTCTCTTCTTGGCCGAGGGAGGGAGGAAACACGGGGGGGAGGGCTGGTCTGGACAGAAACTGGTCCATGAAATATGTGTACTCTGGGCCACCCCACCCACCACCCTGTCGCTTCACTCTCCATGTGACAAAGCCCCAATCTCTCCCTTCTTCTCTTTCCTCCCTGATCTGGGGCTAGCAGAGTATTCAAAGCCAACTGCTCAAAGCTTTGCAGCCAGAGATGATGAGAAGCAAAGAAGCAGGCTCTAGGGCTGCAGCCGGGCAGGGCTGGTCTGGCCAATACTCTCAGCATCCTTTCCGTGCTGCATGGAGGCACAGCCCAGCCCTCCCCACGCCTCACAAGCAAACCCAGGTGGAAGCAAGCCCAGGCTCTCTGAAAGCAATTTTGTCTTCCGAACGCTGTCTCAGAGGGCACATCAGCAGGGCTGGACGTGAGCCCAGGGTGGGGAGAAAGCTGGAGAGAGGGAGCAGAGAAAGGTCACTTGAATGGAGAAGGGTTAAGACTTAGGCTGCTGTCAGCCCCAAAGCAGCAGCCGAGAAAAGTTTTCCAACAGCGGGGAGCCAGTGCCTGGTTAGAAGCAGGATTTCAGAAGTGTTTGATGATTGAATAAAAAAATGCCCAGCCCCAAACCACATCCAGTTGGAATCACTCTCTCCCTCCCCTATTTCAGTGTCTCCACATATATAGACAATTTCACTATATATATATTATATATACAGATACTGCGAGTTTGGCTCCAGACCCCACCCCACCAGGCCCAATAATCGAATATCCTGATAAAGTGAGTCACATGTTGTTTGGTTTTCCAGTGCCTAGTGAAATTATGTTTGCATTATACTGTAGCATAGTAAGTATGCAAGAGCATCATGTCTAAAGAAAAACAATGTACAGACTTTAATTTGAAAACATTTTATTGTTGGAGTTCTCTTATGGTATAGCGGGTTAAGGATCCAGAGTTGTCACTGTAGCAGCTGGTGTCACTCCTGTGGCCTGGATTTGATTCCTGGCCCAGAAGAACTTCCATGTGTCTTGGACGTGGCCAAATATTTAATTTTTTTTTTTTTTTTTTTTGTATTTTTGCCTTTGTCTAGGCCCACTCCAGCAGCATATGGAGGTTCCCAGGCTAGGGGTCCAATTGGAGCTGTAGCCGCCAGCTTACACCACAGCCACAGCAACGCAGGATCAGAGCCGCATCTGCAACCTCATCTGCCGCAACAGCTCCCGGCAATGCCGGATCCTTAACCCACTGAGCAAGGCCAGGGATCAAACTCGAAACCTCATGGTTCCTAGTCAGATTCGTTAACCACTGAGCCACGACGGGAACTCCTGGATGTGGCCAAATAAATAAATAAATAAAAATACTTTATTGCTGAAAATGCTACCCATCCTCTGAGCCTTCAGCAAGCTGTAGTAGCAACATCAAAAATCACTGTTCACAGACCATTATGACTAATGTAATAATGATGAAAAAGTTTGAAGTATTGCAAAAATTACCCAAATGTGACACAGAGACACGCAGTGAGCAAATGCTGTTGGAAAAATGGCACCAATAGACCTTCTTGATACAGGGTTGCCACAAAACTATCATTTGTAAAAACCCTCAATATCTGCCCGTTATTCACTGTCAGCTGAACAGTCATGCATTCTGATTCCTCAGTAGACTACAGGTACCTCGAGGGCAGAGACTAATTCCTGAGGTTTGAAACCCACAGAGAAATTGCTTGATAATTGTTTGCCTGTTTATTCAAAGATATTATGTCCCACCCAGAGCTTTGCCACTGAGTTCTCCCAGACCTCCTGATTAAAGACAGCCATGGAGCACTGAAGTCACATGGCTTGAGGGCCTCCGATTTCATTTGTTTATTTATGGTGTCATGATCAAGTGTTTGCCTCAAGCTACGAGAAGGATAAGGAGAAGGGCTGACTCCACCGTCCAACCTACTTGTTGTATGAAGGGAAACCTTTAAAGAGCCACTCAGGTAATTTTTACATTGTTCTGGTTCATTTTTTTGTTTTGTTTTTTTAAGGCCACATCTGCGGCATACAGAAGTTCCCAGGCTAGGGGTCGAATTAGAGCTGCAGCTGAGGTCTGCACCACAGCCAGAGCAACACCAGATCGGAGCCTCAGCTTGAGGCAATGCCAGATCCTTAACCCACTGATCAAGGCCAGGGATCAAACCCACATCCTCACGGACACTATGTCAGGTTCTTCACCTGCTAAGCCACAACAGGAGCTCCTGTTTCAGTTCATTTTTGTTCATTCAAACTGTTGTACACGAGCCCAGAATTTGGAAGCTTGTAAATGAGAAAAAGTGGAGTCAGAGTATTTCAGGTGTGGGAGGGACTTTAAAATCCATGTGAGAATTTTCCATGTTCTTACCACATCTTCTGGTCATTAAAAGAGAAAGGATAGGCATCTGCTTTCTACCAGGTCTTCCATCTCAACACCAAATTCTATTAACATTTCTAAGCAGAGACTGGCCACTCACAAGCGCTCTCTATGGCTTGGCCAGACGAGGAAGAGAAAAATCC
The DNA here is from genome assembly GCF_054392235.1 of Sus scrofa. Classification (NCBI taxonomy): domain Eukaryota; kingdom Metazoa; phylum Chordata; class Mammalia; order Artiodactyla; family Suidae; genus Sus; species Sus scrofa. Next base: position 63,147,470 of record NC_139397.1, on the reverse strand, counting down.
CTTTTTTAATTTAGTGTCCCAAAGACCCATGTGACCATCGGAGAGCACGCACTCTTCCCCAAACCACCTTTCTTCAGATAAAAAAAAAAAATGTGTATACATACATATTTATTGCTTTATATATATCTTTAAAACAGCCCAGAAGGAAATGCCCCAGCCATGGACTTCTTCGCCTCCTCTCTCGCCTCTACCACACCCTTCCAAAAGGACGCTTTGATCAGTATCTGCTCCAAGAAAGGGAGGGGAAGTGGAGGAACAAGAAAGGAACACTCAGTAAACAGTATTATTAACCCATAGGCGGGCAATAAATCAGGGCAGGAAGGTGACCTCAGCGGGCTGGAGTAATCCTGCATGTCAGGATGAATTTATGAGGCCAATTTTATTGGCCTGCATGACCCAGCCTCCTTGGAGACGTCTCAGTAACAAATCCAATCCACTTCATTTATGAACTGTGTGCAGTGTCAGCTGCGGGGTCCGGCCGGAGCACCCCGACCACCCCTCCCCCCAGGGGGCGCCAAGGAGCTCAGCCCTCAGGGGCGTAATGTCCCCATCCATCCTGACTGCAGCTCCCCGCAGACCAGACGTGCTCTGGGAGTTGTCACCTTCAGTCTCTGCCCTGAGCACCTGCTCAGCTGGCAGCAAGGCCCTGTGCCTGTTTCCTGGTGGCAGGAGGGGAAGGGGGGACTGCCCTGTGGTTCTGTCACCAGAGGCATTGGGAGGAGGGCAGATCCTGCTCTCTGCCGGACTTGGCCATCTCTGGCCCCAACCCCCCCAGTCCCCCACCCAGTCATTAGCTGGACCAAAAAGGCCCCACTCATGTCCAAATGTTCTCACCTGACAATAATGAGGAGGTGACATCTAAGATCCCAGCATGGGAGTTCCCGTTGTAGCTCAGTGGTAACGAACCTGACTAGTGCCCATGAAGACCCCAGTTCAATCCCAGACCACTCAAGTGGGTTAAGGATCCTGTGCTGCAGTGAGCTGCGGTGCAGGTTGCAGATGAGGCTCGGATCCTGCTTTACTGTGGCTGTGGCGTAGGCTGGCAGCTGCAGCTCTGATTCCCAAGCCTGGGAACTTCAATATGCCACAGGTGTGGCCCTAAAAAGCAAAAAAAAAAAAAAAAAAATTAATAATAAGAAGAAGATCCCAGGGTGGGCACAGACATCCCAAAATGGGTCTGTGAAGAGGCCATTTCTCCCTCCACCTCCACCATCCTGGGCTCAGAAAAGCCGATACTCCTGCAAGTGGCAGCTAGAGAGACCTCAGGACCAGCCAGGAGGCGCCCAGGAAGGGGAGGTAGAGGAGGCAGGAGGTCCTTCCGGCAGAGGGCCTGGTACACACCTGGCCTTCACCTGCTTTCCGTAGGCTCTAAGAACAGGGCGGAAGGCATTGAAGTCTATTTGACTGTCCCTGTCATCATAAGGTTTACGGATGGTTAATTTATTCTTTATAGCACAGTCATTGATGGCTGTTAAATCACAAATGAGAGCCAATAAAGGGTGAATTGCAGCTGAAATTACACTGTTTATATGACAGCAGAGTGCCGGCTAAAAGATTCATATGCTGCTGATGAAGTATGTTATAAATTTTAATTACCATAGTTTGTACAAATGACATGTTTGAAATGCTATTGAGTAATGTGACCCTGATAATGAAACTATAAAATAAATCATTAACTTTCTGAATGAGCTTTTTTATTTCAGTACTGCACAGAGTAAACTTTTCCGTTTATTCCAGATCAGTCTTCTCATGCTCCGACTCTCGGCCCTTGGCCTCACCCGCTCCTCTCTACAAAGGCTGAGGACGAAGGCGCAACGGGAGGCTGGGGACCCTGGGGAGGACCTGAAGGGGCAGCCTGGCAAGACTGACCCCACCAGATGTGGCCTAGGGACTGGGGGCAGGGGAGAGTCAGATGGGGTTAAGGGGTTCTAGGTGTGACCTTCAATAAACTCTATATATAAAGTTTCCCACCTAGGAAAAAAAAGATACTTTTTTGAACTTACAGACCCTCTAGAGCCCCCTCCCCCCACTCGCTGGCAGCTGGGTGCTAAAGCTGAATCATCCCCCCCAGCATCGACATCAAGGCCCAGATGGATGAGAGTGGGGGGTGGGCAGCACTGTGGGTAAGAGAATGGCAAGAAGTCTGGGCCAATGGTCCTGGCCCAGAGCCCCACCCAGAGTCCAGAAGAGATCAAGGCAAGCAGATATTTGATGGGTTTTCCCATTGCTAAATTATCCCCATTTCAAGGCCCTGATCTAGCTTGTGTGTGTGTGTGTGTGTTTATGAATTACCCTGCCCAACACTCCCCAGGCTCCAGTCACTGTGGGTGGACACCTCTTGCAGAAAACGACTTGAAGTCCCAGGAAAGACCTAGAAGAAAGAGCTCCACCAAAGGTCATGTATGGCAACCTCCTGCCCCAGGAGGCACTGCCCAGCAGACACGGCCCTCTTAGCCCTGCAGGACAGGAAACACATCAGTAAGTCTGGCAAGCTTGGCTTCATGGGATATGAGCACATCAAGCGATCCTAGCCATCCTTCGGTCCTAAAATTCTCAAGGTGGGTGGAGAGGGAGGGAGGTGGGAAGAGAAAATGCAGGGGAAGAGGGTTCATCCTCAGCCCTGTGTAAATTCCAGAAGAAAGTATTAAGTTTGAAAAAGCCCCCAGGTGTTTCCCTATAAAATTCAAGGACATCTCCCACCCAGCCCTCCCACTTTGCACATGAGGAAGTGAAGTCCCGGGGGGGCAGTGGCAGGTTGGGGCTTTATAACCCACAGGATCAAGGATAAGAAGAGGAGAATGGAGCTTTTTCATTCAGTCAGCCCGATTACCTCAAGGCCAGCTTTGTACAGGCAGTATCACTTCACTGATGGTCTAAATGAAACCAGAGTCCTCTCTGTTCCTCTCCTGGAGAAAGGTCACTAAGATGCTCCTACCTCCTCCACAGACAGGATGCCTGGATGGCCTGAAGAATTGCCCTCTCCTTGCCTCTATCCCCAGAACAAATCTGCTCTCAGGAGGGTGCCAGAAGGAAAGAAGGTCAAACTCAAAAGGACACACTATAAGAGCAGCCCCTCAAAGATTCCTCCCCAAGTCTGAAGAGGAGGCATAGGCATGGCAATGTGGCTTCGTAAGAGATGCTGCCATTAATAGGCCTCACTTCAACCATCCAGGGACCAGAGATGGAAGAGAAGGGGCATCAATTATGCATCCCATTCTACAGAGGAGTAAGCAGAAGCAAACCTGAGAAGGGGTTTGTCTTAGGTCACAGAGCACATGAGTAGCTGGAGCAAGAAGAAAACCCAAATAGAGGGGTTCCTGCTGTGGTGCAGTGGCATCTGAGGTGTCTTTGGAGCACTGGGCTACAGGTTTGATCCCCAGCTCAGGAACTTCATGTGCTGTGGGGAAGCCCAAAAAATGGGGGCAGGGGGAGAAAACCCAAATACATTTATGAGACAATCTAGGAAATTTGAAATATGATTGCATAGTTGATGATACTAAGGAATTATTGTTCATTTTTAAGGTTCAACAGTGGAATTGTGACTATCATTTTAAAGAATCCTTAACTTTTAGAGATGGGGGCTGAAGTGATAACAGATGAAAAGTATGAAATCTATGGTTGACTCCAAAATAACCCAGAGTGAGGAGGGGTGGGGGGCTGGTTGGATGAAACAAGACAGATCATGAGTTGATAACCACTAAAGTTGGTGATAGCTAGATGAGTGTTCTTATACTCTCCTTCGAAACATGCTTTCAATTTTCCATAACAAAAAAATCATTTAAACGCCCTTGATCTCAAAGCCTACTGCAGGTCCATTTTTCCATGCCCCTTCTAAGTAATGTCAAGCTGGAAAAATGATCAGACCTCCCATCTCCTGGAGCGTGTTCCAGCGATATGAGAGAGGATGAACTCTTCCCTTCCTTTTGTTGGAAGAGGTCCCAGGGACAAGGAGTCTGACATCAAGATGCGTCCAGCCCATGTCATTGGAGAGAGAAGTTCTTTGCCCAGAAGCTCCCAGCACAGCTCCCTGGCACATACACAGCCAGAAGCAGAAAGACCACTTGAGTGGGACTCAGACATGCTACGGCAACTCGAGCAAGTCCCTTTATTTCTCAAATCCTTGGCGGCCTCATTTGCAAAACCAATATGGCAGTCCCAACCAGCCTACCTCAAAGGATGTGAGGATCAAATTAAATAAGGAAGGGGGACTTCTAGAGAAATGGTAAAGTATAAGGAGGAAAAACATGCTCTGACTCCATGTGTTCAAATCCCAGCTCTACCTGGAGTTAGCTCTGGGCTCAGACAGGTGTCTTAGTCTCCTCTGCTTCAGGGTTCTTGATAATACAAGCAGTGTTGTAAGGATTTGATGGGTTAATCTATGCAAACCACAAAGAACAATACCCAGGATTATGTAAGTTATTATTATTATTACTCCATAATTGTAAACTAATAGAAGATGCCGATATTATGAAAAGAACTGCAGAATGACACCAGAAAGGGAGTTGAGAAGTGATTGATTCTAAGCACCATCTTTCAGAGGCTGATGAAAGTGATGTGATTTTTTTTAATCTTTAATCTTTTTTAAAAAATTTTATTGGACTATAGTTGACTTACAATGTGTGTATTAGTTTCAGATATACAGCAACATGAGTCAGCTATACATATCCATATAGCCATTCCTTTTTCCCATATAGATTATTACGGACTATTGAGTAGATTTCTTTGTGCTGTACCTAGAGTCGCACCCCACATTGGTGACTGAACTAAGCCTGCAGCAGACTCTGTGCCCCTAGATTTTGTGGTCGTTTCTCCTTCCTAATCACACCCAGGAGGGACCCACCTTGAATTATGTCCTCAGTCCTAACTCTCATGCCCCGACAAATCCAGGCAGCCCCACACCCAGCGCCTCCCACAGCAACAGGGGAGGACCATGGAGATTGAACAAGAATCTCTTGCTCCACACGTGATGCCCAAAGGACAGAGCATGATCTGTCCAGGGCCCCTGGGGGGACTTTGCCTTCCTTGATGCATTCCTGAAGAGTGGGTGGCATTGGGCTGGCCTCCCCTCTGACTCCTCAGCCACCACAAAAACATTTTCAAGGCGATGGTGCAAGCCGCCCTCCTTACCATTAAGAGAAAGGACCACATTATTGCTGTTATAAACCATTGATTAAGGTTTATAATAGCAATAATCCCCTCGAAATTCATTGTTACTGCAGTTAATGACCAGTTTATTAGAGCGTTAACCATCCTTGGCAATGGGCTGAGTCGTTTAATGCGGGTAACGACCAATTTCTCAAGGATTATTGCTTAAATAACAATTCTTTGTGAGATGTATGCGCCACCACGAGTGCAGATCCGGCTGGAGGCTTCTCCTCAGAAATAAGCGTTAATTATTTCTTCGGAGTGGCACCACCAGCCCCATACCTCACATGCCCCAAACGAGGAGCTGCTTGTGGTCACGCTTCAGGGGCATCAAAGAAACCAAAAGTTGGACAAAGGCCTGGAGATGACACTGCAGCCTTCTGTGAGAAATTAAGGAACAGAGCCGCCCAAACAAAAGGTGCATTGGGAAATGGACTCTGGCTCTTAAACTCCTTTTTTCCTCTCCACTTGGCTTCTTCTCCAGAATCTTCTACTGCCCCAATTCCTCACCTACCCCCTTACCAGATGCAAAAGTCAGAGTCAGCCGAGGGATTGTGGAAAGGGTTGCAGAATGGGAAAGCATGACCATCCTAGGCCTCATAAAGGTTTGACACCCTCTGAAGCTAGTACAGGCCCACACTCAACCACTCAGGTCCTAGAAGACCTGGTAAAATAAGGATGCAAGCATTGAATGGTACCCACCAATTGCACAGTGCTGACGTTCCCGTCCTCTGTGTCTACTGAACCACTTGGGCTTTGTTCCAGTCTGTTTAAGGTGCCTCATCATTCAACTTGGGCTCTGAGAAGTCATAATATCATTAAATACAATATCCACACCAGAGGATGCTGTTCCTGTCTAGGACACCCTCCTTGTTTTACAGGTAAGGACTAAGGGCCCAGAGAGGGTAGAAGGCTTGCCTAAGTCACACAGCTGCTTAGAATTTGGACTTAGATTTCCATCTCTGTCTGGCGTGATCAACCTCAAGACCACCTTCTGGGACACACCCAAAGGGAGAACTCTGTCTCCAGAAAGAATGAAGGGATCAAGTCACCATCAGGGAGAGAGCAGAGAGGTAAGGGTCCCTAAGCCCATGAGCGCTGCAGCAGAAATCTTAGAAGCCAAAGATCTGATCCTCCAACTCCTCCCACCCCCCCCACCTTTCTCCTCATGCCTAAGTCAATCTGAGCATCTCAACACATCAACTATTTTCCATCACTTTACATTAGTACTGGTATCTCAATAACTTTTATTTTTTTGACATGATCTGAAAGCTGCTGATATGATTACACTGTAATTGCATTATATTAACGAAAATAAATACTAATAGGGTGTGAACCTAACATAATCAGATCGCAAATTGCCATCACAGTGCCAGTGCAGGCTGGAAAGAAATCTGCTGATTCACTCCACAAACCCGAATTAAGGTCTTGTTTTATGTCAAACTACAAGAACAGAAAGGGAGGCGTCACAGCCTCCTTGAGTCCAGAAATCCTTCAGCCCCCATGTTTTGACTTAATAGCTAGGATTATCACCAATAAATAATGGCAAGGGACAAAATAAACATCTCTCCAGGAGCTCAGTGAAGGAATCCCCCTGTGTCAGAGCTCCCCTCGTGCTTTCTTTCAATGCATAGACCTACATTCATCCTTGCAGCCAGATGAACCAGTGGGATCCCTAAAGCTCTCTCCTATGAGACATGTAGCATGTGCTGACAGCAAAGGGCTGGGCTTTCTTCCCTTCCCCACTCTCTTGCTGAGACCCTGCCCAAGACCAACATCACAGCAATGACACTGGATGCCATTTTCCCCAAGTCATCATGTTTTTTATGAGTCTAAATGTCAAAATTTTTTCCTTAAGCATCAAACTGAAATCATGATGGTGTGGATTAGATAAATACTCTCACTAAATCACAATAGTTCCACCTCTTCTACCCCTATCCCCAACCGTATCGCTAACCATTTGCTAGTAGGATACTATGAAATTTTTATTTACAACTACGCAAGATAATAGCATCAATTACAGATCATGTTTGACTGCACATAGGTTCACCGTATTGAGTAAATAAGTTAATATATGCAAAGTGTTTAAAAGACTATCTGGCACATAGAGAGGGCTCAATAAATATGAGCAGTTATTTCTGTTGGCTATAATGTGATGCCTGATACTAAATGTGATTTTCAAAAAATCAGTCAACAGTTTTCTGTACATAATCCTAGGAGAAACAGAAAGTCTAGCAATGAAAATTAAGCCAATATAATATAATTTGTTCAGTAGCTTTCTGAAGGATGAGCAGTGTACCATGGGCCCCTATCTTCAAGTGTGTATCAATGATATGGTTTAAGAAATTATTTATATGAGTGGGCATATTTGATCAATCACACCTTCCTTGCCTTGAACAGTGGCAGGATATCAAGAATAGATCTGCAATGTGGTGTGTGTGTGTGTGTGTGTGTGTGTGTGTGTGTGTGTATGATACTCAGCCATAAAAGAGAATGAAATTGCCATTTGCAGCAACACAGAAGGACTTAGATATGTCATACTAAGATCATACTAAGTGAAGTGAGTCAGACAAAAACAAATATTGTTTGACATAACTTATATATGAAATCTAAAAATATGATACAGGGAGTTCTGTCATGGCTCAGTGGTTAACGAACCCAACTAGCATCCATGAGGACAAGGGTTCAATCCCTGGACTTGCTCAGTGGGTTGAAGATATGGCATTGCCATGAGCTATGGTGTAGGTTGCAGATACGGCTCAGATCCCACATTGCTGTGGCTGTAGCTCCAATTCGACCCCTTGCCTGGGAACTTCCATATGCCATGGGTGCAGCCCTAAAAAAGGACACACAAAAATATGATACAAATGAACCTATTTACAACACAGAAACAGATTCATAGACATAGAAAACAAACTTATGGTTACCGAAAGAGAATGGGAGGGGGAGAAGGATAAACTAGGAATTTGGATAGCCCGTACACACTACTATATATAAAATAGATAAACAACAAGGACTTACTGTATAGAACAGGGACTATATTCAATATCTTATAATAACCTAAATGGAAAAGAATCTATAAAAGAATATATATATGAATATATATGTATATATATACATATATGTCACTTTGCTGTACACCTGAAATTAACACAATATTGTAAATAAACTATACTTCAATTAAATAAAAATAAATAAATAATTTTAAAACACAAGAATAGATCTTCAGTTCATGAGCAAGCATCATTTTTCTCCACCTAGACTCCAAAAACCTACCATGGCTTGCCTCTGGTTCTTTTCATTCCTCTGCTCTGAATTCAGTTCCTTTCAACATTTCTTGAGCATCCTCCAGGGCCCAGGAACTGTACTCAGCAGCAGAGACGCAGAGAAGAAGGGTGGCATTTGTGCCCTGAAGCAGCTGGCAGCTCAGGGCAGATCAGGGCAGACAGACACATAAAGAGCTAAATGTAATACAATGTGATAAAGGCTACAGGCTCTAGATTGTGAATGAAGGAAGGAAGGGAGGCTGGAGGGAGGGGTGGGCTGGACTGCCCAAGCGCAGCAGAGGAGCAATTACTGCTGCCCGGCAAGAGGGGAACCATTACCGAGGAGGTAACTTTGGAACTGATCTTAGACCTGTACCAATATGTGAGCTAAACATTTGTTTAAGGACCCGGAAAAGCAGAAACAGAGGAGAGAGGGAGGGACCCTGGCTTTGGTGAACTTAATCAAATTTTTAATTAGAAATCGGAAGGGGGGCTAATTTCAGTACTTATATGTTTACTGTCTTATCAATTTTGTTTTCAATTTTTATTAACCTGCTGGGAGGGAGGTTGTTAACACTTAGGGCCTAGAAAGGGAGTTCATGCAGCCCTCATTGAATCTTAAAAGATTGAAAATTTTTTTCTTTTTTCTTTTTTCTTTTTTTTTAGGGCTGCACCACCAGCATATGGAAGTTCCCAGGTTAGGTGTCGAATCAGAGCTGCAGCTGACAGCCTATACCACAGCCACAGCAACTCAGGATCCCAGCCACATCTGCCACATACACCACAGCTCACTGCAACGCTGGATCCTTAACCCACTGAGGGAGGCCAGGGATTGAACCTGCATCCTCACGGATACTAGTCAGGTTCATTACAACTGAGCCACAGTGGTAACTCCTCTAGTTTAGTTTCACTTTTTATTTCTAAATTTTTATTGTCCTTATGTTTTGTTTTGTTTTTCTAGCTTTGTTGGGCTCCCTGGCCTTCCTGGCTCTCAGTTTTTGTCACAGCCAGTAGTGACACTGACACAGACCCACCTTTCCCTCCTGAGCCAGGCAGCTGGATTCTCTCAGTAAGTCATTCACAATGCCCCCGGGGGGGTGGACCGGGGAGGCTCTGCATCAGGGTGTATTCTGCACAATGACTGTGACCCCACAAGCAGCCTCAGATTTTCTCAGGTGCTATGTATGGTTCTTCCAACTTCTCCCTGGAGCCCTTTGGTTAAAGCAGGTGGGGGTAAGAGGTCAGAACACAATTCCCATCCAGCAGGTTTGACGGGTACAGAGCGTGTAGCAAGACTAAAAGCCCCAATTCCACTCCTTAATTAAAAACATTTTTCATTCCAAACCTATAAAAGGCAGCTGTGCCTCTCTCCCCCCTCCCCCCACCAGACATTGCTGCTCCTCGGTATTGAGGGCTGCAGCTCAAATCCTTCTTTCTCGGAGCTTGAAAGCATGAGGCCATCAAAGCCTGGTGCAGTCATCTTCCTCCTCCACCTCCTCCTCACCCCTCTGGTTCCTCTTTTGCTGAGAAGCCATCATTTCCATCTTGACAGTGACCTTGTATTAGAAGCTTCTAGAGACACTTCTACACTGTGGACAGGTATCCCCTCCCCCATGACAGACAAGAAGCAGCTCTTATATTTTATCGTTCTAAAATCTCCTTTTCACCTGGACTTTTAAAAAGAAGTTCAGGCGGCACTTCCTCGGCTTCCTCAGCCGTCCTGAGGCTGTGAATTCTTTGGGGTCTTCTTAGCTCAGACATTTAGAAGCCTTTGGAAAAAGAGTGAGTGAACCACTTGCCAAGAGGTGATCAGAAAAAAAAAAAAAAAATGAAATAAACACTTGCTTGTGATGGTTTTCAACCTTCAATGACTCCTTCACACTTGAATCCCCCTGAATTAAGTCACTCGGTTTGATTACCTGGTACAGAGGGTTATAAGTCCAATTCAGGGTGTGTTCTCAATGTTACCCATAAATCAGCTATCAATAACCTGTTTGGGTGAAGAGAGGGGAAGATATCTATTTATATATACATTCATATATTCTTTTTTTTTTTGTCTTTGTCTTTTTAGGGCTGCACCTGCGGCATATGGAGGTTCCCAGGCTGGGTTCTAATCAGAGCTGTAGCTGCAACCTACACCACAGCTTAGCGCAACAACACCGGATCCTTAACCCACCAATCGAGGTCAGGGATCGAACATGCAACCTCATGGTTCCTAGTCAGATTCGTTTCTGCTGCACCATGATGGGAACTTCTTTATGTTCATTTGTTTTTGCTCATCTGACTTCTTACAGGGTCCTTAAGCTCTTTTTTTTTTTTTTTTTTTTTTTTTTTTGTCTGCAGTATTTTTCTCTGCTTTATCCTCAAGGATTCTCTACAATATTCATAAGCAGGAATATCCAGTCTTCATTCAGATCTATTTCCTTACTGGTCCTGATCCAGACACCGGTCAAAGGCAACCCAGGACGGTGGCGGATAGAACGCTGTGAGCATTTTCCTCTTGCTGAGCTGAGTCTGCTGCCATAGTTTAGATGCTTGCTCACTTCGTGGACTTTCTCTTTCTGGATTCCAACCAAATGGTCTTATTAAATGTTTGGGGGGAAAAAATTCTTGCTCTTGTGAGTGATATCAAATACTATCAATAAAACTGAAGGAAAAGGGAGCCCAAGGCACCCGCAAGACTTTTAAGATTTAATTGTTCCGCAGAATTTTAAGCAAGTAGTAGAAGGGAACTAAATTGCACGAAACCAAATATTTTGCTCGAGGCTCCCAATTCATCTCACTTGCCGGTTCCCAGGGGCTAGTGCCAGCGCCGTGGAGCTTGGGACTTTCCAGCCCAGACGGAGGTGGTGCTTCCTGCAAGTTAAAGAACCTCCCTTGGAAATGGGGCTGTTGATCAAAGTCTTCTTTACTGTGAAAATGCCAACGTTCAAGGACAGAGCCGGGAGTTCCCGCTGTAACAAAGTGGGTTAAGAATTCAACTGCAGTGGCTCGAGTCGCTGCAGAGGTTCAGGTTAAATCCGCCTGACACAGTGGGTTAAAGGATCTAGCTTTGCTGCTGCCGCAGAGTAGATCACAGCTGCGGCTCAGATTTGATTCTTGGCCTAGGAACTTCCATAAGCCGAGTGTGCAGCCATTAAAAAAAAAAAGGACAGAGCAGACTGAGCAGGGCCAAAAGTTATGTTTTACTAAACACAGCATACACCTTCTTGCTTCTTCCTCCAAGAGGAAAAATCCTGGAAGAGAGAAATCTGGTACCCAAAACTGAATACCACATCCAAGTAGCAGGAGGCACCCAGAACAGGACCAGTGCCCCAGGAAGGTGCAGACCAGTGTCATGAGTGGGGGCTGTGGGAGCTGGAAACCTCAAAAGCTTCTTACACACTGAGGGACCCTGTTAATGAGGCATGTCTGCTTCCACTGGCCTTGACCACTTGAAATAGATGGAATCAGTTGGGTGGCAGATGCCCCAGACACACAGGCAAAGCACCAACAAGAGCCCCTCTTGGGCCATCACAGTGCCAAGAATCTGTTGTCTATTCTGCCCAGACACCAAGTCAGAAGACAAGCAGCCACCAAGGGGAAAGCAGCCATGGGGGCTGTGCTCTGTACTCACAGCCACTTTTGAAAATGGATTGTATAGAGGAGGCTTAGACAAGAAGATTTGGGGGATGATGGGAGAGGATCTGGGAAGCTGCCAGCCTGAGAACAAGGCTCCACAGGCACACAGACCTCTCCCTCCTCACCGTGGGGTAGGTGCTTCCACTCGCTAAGCCTCAGTTTCTCTTTCTGTAAACAGCGGTAACAAGAGTTCCTCCAGGGTAGAGTTATTTTGACCGTCAACGGAAGAGCCTTTATAATGTCTCTTAGTAGGTGCTCAATAAGAAATGGAGATTACTTTAATAACTAATTAATAATCACAGGCTGGGAGGCAACAGCATATGGAGGGAGGCCGTCCGGGCCTGGGTTCAACGGCCTTGACTGCATTAAAGGAAAGTGAGGGTCTGGTCCCTGCCAAGAGGCGGCTCCATGACTGATGGGCCTCCCAGCCCGCCACACAACGCCTTCCAACGGGGCTTTTCTGGTGTCCAAACTGGGTCCTGGCGCCTTTCCAGAAGCTCAATTCAAGAGAACATTAGAGCCATAATATAGCTCCTATTATACACCAGCACTTAGATAAGGAAGAAAAATGGTCCTGTGGGTCTGAACCTAAAAATATTTCAGAAAATCCCTGCCACTAAATGCTCAGAGATCCTGCCAGGAAAACAAACAGGTTTCTGACCAACACACCAAACATGTTGCAATTTCATAAAATTAACTGTGGCCATGGACCCTCTGAAGCAACTATGTAGCAGAGTTAGCCTGGCCCCTGGAGGTCGCAGACTGGCCAGGCTCTGTCCCCCAGCTACCTGGGCCGCCTTGGGCCGAACTGGAGTTTTGTCACAGACTCTGAGGCCATGTTTGCAGAGCTCTGATGGGAGACCTCAGCGTAAGGTAAGTGCTCAAAAAAGGGGTAGCTCTGCTGTTCCTATCATTATTGTTGAGATAGCCACTTTGAGAGTGTTGAAGTACAAGCAAGCCTATACAAATAAACCAGATCTGCAGCTCCAGACAAAAGAAAATCTCAGAGACCATCAAAAGGAGCCAGTGCCCAGAGTAGCCAGGAGTTCCTCCTGATTCCTCACCTGAGGATTCAGACTGACAAGTTCGGTGTCGCTGCAGAAAGTTGTATGTTGGTATTTATTTTCAGGCGTAGCACATTTCTACACCAATAATGATCTAGGGTGATATGAAAGGCCAGGAGGGCCTACAGAGGGCCTGTCATTTGTAAGAACCTATCTGACACCACACACCACACACACACACACACACACACACACACACACACACACACACATTCCAATTTATTAAGTGCTGCTGAGATGAGCCTGTCACTGAGTTTTCACCTAGCGATAATTGCTGCCTCGGTCCATCCCCCACACTAACTCTCCCTGTACTGGTGGTCCCAGGAATGAAGTTCCTGGTGCCCCAGAACAGAGGCTATGAGGGCTGATATGGCCCAGGCCAGCAGGTGTGTAGCTGGTGGGGCAGCCATCTGCACTCAGGCCCTTCACCAGACGCAGCAAGAGATACAAAGGCTTGAGAAACAGAGGCCTCTGACCTCAGATGGTCTGCAGCCAGTCCGGAGGAGAGCGCGTACCATATTTTAACCCTGAAGAGGCTAGACCATCTTCGAGCCCAAATTCCATTACCTTCACTGTGCTAGGAAAAGCGGAGCCCACAGCTGAGGTCCTGGAAAGCCTCTCTGCTATATCCAGTGCCTCATGATAATGACCCTAATGGATTCTAGTGGATTTTGAAGTGTATTTTCAATTATCCAAAATGCTTGCTTGTCTCGTGCCTGCATTTCTGGTACATCTGGGGATCGTGGCTGGCTGATTTAACATGGAGCATTAAACGGAGCCAGTTAGAAACGGGCTCCCCACAGGACCACCCATTAGGCTGCGGGCAGCAGCTGCCCTCCACCAGCCCCCCGCCAGGCTCTGATTCGGGCTGCTCCTCCTGTGCCCACCTCCCCTCCCACCTGTCCCCCAAGAGCCACCAGCAATTTTCCAGATCACTGAGGAGCTGATGGCTTGTTTGTGTCACACGACCAGGGCTTTCAGTTCTATTTTCCTTGAGTCTTGATCTTCTAAGAGAACCAGAGGGGAAAAGCGGAGGTTTGCCAAGAGCACAGCTTGGGGGAGTCTTTCCAACACTGGGATGTCCCTGGAGACGTCCAGGTGAATCAGCGGATGACCGTGGGGACAGCCTTTGCAGAGGCGGGAGTGGGGCTGGCAGCAGTCGGCTGCCCATGTCTCCCTCCCTTTGAGGATGAGAGAGTGGGAACGGAGGCTATGACTGTTATCTCAGCTGGAGGGAGAAAAACCTAGGGCTTTGGAGGCACCTGGAGACATGGGCCTGAGCATCTCATAGCAGCCAGCGTGGGTCACTGGGGACCTGCCCTCTCTTTTCCACCTACATGTTATTCCAACCATAAATCCAAGTGACAAGCTTGAACTTTCCTCAATTGACATGTTTACAAGGGAAGTCCACATTTGACAGGAAAATTAAGCCTATCAATCACTTAACGAGCTCGTTAATGAATGGTTCTCTGATCTCCTCTGGTAGCTGGCTTTATTGATTATGGAGGGGCAGCCCGGGTCCCAAGCCCTTTCCCCTCTGCTTTCGCCCAGCCCCTCCCCCGCCAACCCCTCCTCCTGCCAGATGTCGCTGCCCTTTGACCTCCCCCAACCCCCTCTTCTCCGTGAAGCTCAGCAGAGGGTTCTGGTTGAGGGTTTATCGGGAGGTCAGACCCCCTCCTGGCTCTGTTTTCTGACAGAACAAAGGCAGCAGATGCAGGTTTGGCCTGCCTGCGCCCACCCGGCATATGGAAGCCATCTCCTCTCTCCCAGTAATTACCCAGGAGCTTGCTTGTTCAATGGCTTTGGGTTTTATTGCACAGAAAGCAACCTCTCCCCCAGCATAAAACACTTTAACGGTGTCTCCCGCCGGGGTTTCTGGGAGAGGTCCTGTCAGGTATAAAATGTGCAGAGCCCCGTTGACAGCCCACAGGAGCGAGGCCTTCACAATTAAACAAGGGGGACAGGAGGGGGGCGACGGGATGCCTGAGGCAAGAGGAGGGCCTGATGGTGCAAAAAGGAGTCCCATCGCCTTTGGAGGATGGCGCAGAACTTTCTGGAGCATCTCCCACTGGTGATCAGAAGGGCAGGAGGACGAGCTGGGATTGGTTGAAAATCCATCCCCTCCTGTTCCCAACAGGCAGGGAAGCAGGTCTGACATCCAGGCCAGGCATCAAACATGGGAGGAGTGCTGGGTTTGCTTAAGAGGAAATGAAGATATGGATAATATGCAGGCCATGAAGAGGCCCGGAACTTAGCCTATGGCCCCTTCATGCACACAGCAGAGTTCTGCTCCAATGACATGACTCCAGGAAATCATTTCTCAGCCTTGGAGAAGGGAGAAATGTGGACTCTGGAGCTGAACAGAATGAAAAGTAGATGCAAACCATTACATTTAGAATGGATGAGCAATGAGGTCCTGCTGTATAGCACGGGGAACTACATCCAATCACCTGTGACAGAACATGATGGAAGAGAATGTGTATATAAAAGAATATATATGTATGTATATGTATGACTAGGTCACTTTGCTGTACAGCAGAAATTAATAGGTCATTCTAAATCAACTAAAATGAAATTTAAAAAAAAAATGAGCCATTTGGGAGTTCCCATTGAGACTCAGCAGAAACGAATCCGAGTAGTATCCATGAGGATTCAAGTTCGATCCCTGGCCTCGCTCATTCGGTCCGGGATCCGGCATTGCTGTGAGCTGTGGTGTAGGTCAAAGACGTGGCTTGGATCCCATGTTGCTGTGACTGTGGTGTAGGCCAGAAGCTACAGCTCCAATTCCACCCCTAGCCTGGGAAATTCCATATGCCACAGGTGTGGCCCTAAAAAACAAAACAAAAAAAGAGCCATTGGCTGGAAGTGGATGGATCTTAAAGCCAACACACCTCTCAGGTCCTGGCTTAGGGCAGGGAGATAACATAGAACTTCCTGGGTTTCTTCTGTGATGTCTATGCTTCTGCTAGGAAGAGGTTGGCATAGCCCTAAGTCACCCCAGAGGGTGTATTGGCTTCCCAAGGCTGCAGTTTGCACCACAAGCTTGGTGGCTTAAGATGGAAGACATGGATTCTCTCCCAGCTGCAGAGTCCAGAAGCCCAAAATCAAGGTATCCCCACATCTGTGCTCCCTCTCAAGGCTCTAGGGAAGCATCTTCCTTGCCTTTTCCAGCTTCCAGTGGCTGATGGCAGCCTTGGCTTGTGGCTGCATCACCCCAGCTCTGCCTCCATCTTCACAAGGCCACCTCACCCCTGTGTGTCTCTGAATCCCCTCCTCATCTTCTAAGGCCATCAGTCATTGGATGTGGGGACCACTCTGAGTCAGCCTGACCTCATCCAAACTAATCATATCTGCAAAGACCCTATTTTCAAAAGTGGTCCTAATCTGAGGTTCCAGGAAGACACACATTTTCAGGGGAATGCTATTCAATCTAGAATAAATACAGAACTAACTAAAGACGAGTTTCTGTTATGGCTCATCAGGTTAAGAACCCGAAAGAGTGTCCATCAGGATCTGGATCCAATCCCTGCCCTCGCTCAGTGGGTTAAGGATCCAGCATTGCCACAAGTTGTGGTGTAAGTCAAGGATGTGGCTTGGATCCAGCATTGCTGTGGCTGTGGCGTAGGCTGGCTGCTGTAGCTCCAGTTTGACTCCTGGCCTGAGAATGTCCATATGCCACAGGTGTGGCCTTAAAAAGAAAAAAAAAATGAATAGCTGACCAGTGGATAGGTGCCCTCTGATGGGGCCACCATGGAGTGCCTGGAACTGCAATCCCTAAACTGGGTTTTTTTATGGATTGAACAAAATTCAACAAACTTGCCATCTAAGGGAGCCTTCTGCTGCACAGTTCTTAAAAACAGAAGCAGATATGATTCCCATGTCTTCAAGGTAAATTCTCCTTTTCACCATCAGAGGACCATTCAACTATGATAATTACTTGGCTCTGCTTAGAAATTTCCCCCAGGAATCCTCCTTCCTTGGCTCTGAGCTCACGAGAAACCCCAGAGGGCAGCTGCTCTAAGAGCACAGCCCTGCCACACGGAGAAGGCTCCACTCCGGTCCATGGTCACAGCCCCTGCTCCTGCGCATCCTCATCCAGCCTCCCTGAATGCAGGGCCTTGTCCCTGACCTCTGGTTTCCTGTCCATTCCCACACCTCTCCACCTTGTGCCTTACCCCACATCCCTGCTTCCAAATGCATCTTTCTCAAGCACAGCTCTGATGCTGACACTCTGGACTCAAAAAAAAAAAAAAAAATCCCATAATGCCTCAACACTGGCAGAATAAATATGAACTCCGTAGGGTTGCTGAAGACCATTTGCTCCTGGTCCCCCACTGACCATCCAGCTCTGTCCCCCATTTCTCCCCAAACACACCCACGTCACACTGTCACCATGATTTTGCACTTGCTGCTTTCCCTGCCCACCATGCGCTTCTCAACACTTCCCCGGGTTCACAGCCCCCTTTTCCATTAAGCTTCCTGTGGACCTGGAGAGATGTGATCACCTTCCTTCTGCATCCCACAGATCCTGCTCTTATGACAAGCGTCACTGTCTGTGATTTGGATTCTTGCCTTTTCTCTCCTGCTCCTCTAGAAGCTCCCAAGAGACAGGGCCCAAGTTAGATTCATCCGTGTTTCTTCCTCACACCCAACACAGTGTTTGTATCTGTTAGGTGCTCAATTAGATGGCTGGAGGAGTTCCCATGGTGCCTCAGAAGATTATGAACCTGACCAGCATCCATGAGGATGCAGGTTCAATCCCCGCTCAGTGGGCTAAGGATCCAGCCTTGCCTTGAGATGTGGTATGGGTCACAGACGCAGCTCAGATCCTGTGTTGCTGTGGCTGTGACATAGGCCAGCAGCTGCAGCTCCGATTCAACCCCTAGCCTGGGAACCTCCATATGACACGGGTGTGGCCCTAAAAAAGCAAAAACAGGAGTTCCCATTGTGGCTCAGTGGTTAACGAATCTGACTAGGAACCGTGAGGTTGCAGGTTCGATCCCTGGCCTTGCTCAGTGGGTTATGGATCTGGCATTGCCGTGAGCTGTGGTGTAGGTTGCAGACTCGGCTCGGATCCCGTGTTGCTGTGGCTGTGGTGTAGGCAGGAGGCTATGGCTCCGATTCGACCCTAGCCTGGGAACCTCCATATGCCACAGGAGCAGCCCAAGAAATGGCAAAAAGACAAAAAAAAAAAGAAGAAGATTAGGTGGTTGGGAAAAAAAAAAATGATGAAGGCAGACAGAAATGAAAGAGTTGAGGCTAGGCCTGAGCGGAGAAATTCTGGGGCCTCCACGCTGGCTGGGGAGAGAGGAAGTGTTTTTAAGTCCAGGTATCATGGGGAACCTCAGAGAGTGACTGGATCAATCAGGATCAGTCCCTTGAGAACTAAATAGCTTAGAGAGACAAAGAAAGGGACCATGGAGGGCTAAGGGGAGCCAGCAGATCTGAAAGACACCCTACCCAGAGCAAAGAAAGCAGCTGGGATTTGGCTCCAGAGTCAAACCCTGAGGCAACTCTCTATTTGGGGAGAGAAAGTGAGTTGAAAACCTAACAAGACAGACCCAGGCATTTGATTCACCCTAGATGTGTATAGACCAGCTTCTCAGGAACGAGGAAAGAGGCAGGTGACCTCCCCAGGACCCCAGCTCCCTCCAGGTGCATCAGACAGGTGAGAGGACCCTGCACAGGTGTACTCAGCTCCCTCCCTTCACCTCCCCCGCTCTTTCCCTGAACCTCTTTCTGTTTCTAGGCAACTGAGCTACTGGCTGGTCCTCTTGCAGAAAGTCCTTAACACAAGGACTAGGCATTTCCACCAGTTCCTTGTCACTCAAGGACAGTAGACAGGACCGGCTGAAGGACAGGAGGTCTCTCACAGGGGCTCCCGGATTCTGTGACCAGGCCCTGTTCTTGGGGAGAACATCTTTTGCTTATTCTTTTTCTCTTCCCCTTGAGCCCCTCATCCTTCTCCCCACCCTTTCACCAAACAGATGTAACTATTTATTCCTTATGTCCTAGTTTTCCTGTAATTTCATAAAGTGCAAATTTGCTGTCCTGCTCCCAAATGCCGAGTCGGTGGTTTGTCATAACAGTCATCAGTAACTGTCGCTTTCTGCCGCGGGCTTAATTAACCCACTCTCTCATTAGCATGTCCGTGCACTTGTAAGGAATGAAAGCCTGATTATTTTCTACAACAGTCGCAGCCAATTACTGCATCCAAATGGAACCACATTAATCAAATCTTTAGTACGGTGGCAAATTCAGAGATATCAGATTGCAAAAGGCAGCAAAACTAATATGTCACTGTCAGCGGGGCTGCGCAGGCATTTAGCGAATTGCATTAAATAGATGGCTTCGCTGAAGCCGCATGAATTTAATATGTGATGGGATCTGGAAGCTATTAGTGTGACATGGCAAAGTAGTGGGAGCTTTGGCAGCTCTGGACTTTATCCATGAACTCAGGGAACTAATATGAAAACTTCTCGTGTGTGTGTGTGTGTGTGTGTGTGTGTGTGTGTGTGTATGTGTGTGTTACGCATGCGCATGAGCTCGGATGCACGCATGCGCTTCCTGGCATACGTTTGACAACTAAGTCTCGCAGGTTGTGGAAGAGCAGCCGTTGCCTATTTACAGGCCTGAGTTAAAATAGAAGAAAGGTATACTCGGACCCAGAGACAGCAGACACAGCCCTGGTGATGCTTTCACTTGTAGGGGGGACAGACCCCAGGCTGCCCAGTCCAGAGACCAGAGCACAGGCTCAGAGCCAGAACTCCTGGTTCTGTCCTCTTTGGTGCTGGTCACAGGGCCTTCTTCCCCCCAGCACCCCAACACCCAGTCTGTCCATCTGCAAAGCTGAAGAAAGGTCCTCACATCCAGTAGAGAGCTGTTACATGAAGGCAGTGTCCTCAGGAGGCAGGAACTTTCTGAAATGTCCCCAACATGGACCCATTCATGCCCTGCTCCCCATCAGCTTTGGCCCACCCCAGACTTGCTGGCGCTGGAGCTAACTGAAGTGTACGTTCAGCTTCACAACTTCCCAAAGGGCTCCAGAGCCGCTTTCAAGCCCCTTTCAAGTAAGAACTGCGGGATGGGACCAGTAAAACGAGAAGCAGCAGATGAAGGTCAGCCTTGAGAAGACCCTTCCCTGAACACACAGCACAACAGGATGGCTTCTTCATTTGCAACTGAACTTAGAGGAGTGAGTGAGGACAGTGACTCTCTTATAAAGATAATTTCTCTATTTAGCCAGTAGCCCGCATCAGCAGAAAAGTTACATCCAGCTCAAAGAGAGCCACGAAAGCCACAGGGCTAAGCCTCATGTCTGCAAAGTACCACATAGTCTCTAGGTTGCCACTTCCTAGGTGAGGAGATAACACGAATTCCACACTCTGCTCAGCACTGGCACAACTTCACCATAATCTGCCCATCTGACCAGGATTTATAATTACATACAATATGGCATAAGAGGTAGACTTGTGTACTTTACCTTGGAGAGGTTGGTTGTATTTAATGGGAGGGAGATGAGGTTGGGGGGTGGTGTGGATAAGACTTTTGGGGGGGGCGCATGTAGAGAGAGATTTAAGAAGGAACAAAACCAGGAATTCCCATTGTGGCTCAGTGGGTTAAAAATCTGACTGGTATTCACGAGGATGCAGGTTCGATACCTGGCCCCGCTCAGCGGGTTAAGGATCTGGCGTTGCTGGGAGCTGTGGTATAGGCCAGCAGCTGCAGCTCTGATTCGACCCACAGCCCAGGAAGTTCCATATGCCGCAGGTGCAGCCCTAAAAAGCAAAAAAAAAAAAAAAAAAAAAAAAAGTAAAAAAAAAGAAAATAGAGAGAAAAACTGAAGTACTAAGTAGCACCCAGAGGGAGGGAAGAGCAAAGAATTGCTTCTGAGCTGCCAACCGTTTTGCTGTCATTTACCAATACCATGGGCATCATTGATGCTGTTGAGATCAAGGAAATGGAATCTGAAAAGGCCTAAAATATGAGCGGGTCTTAACCCCCTTGCCTCCTGTGCTCACCAGTTCCCAGAGGCCTGGGGAAGACCCTGATATCCTGGGAGAGGCTTTTGGTGGCAACGTTGGCCAAAGATGAGCAGTGGCCAATAAGGGCTACAGCCATGTCTGAAGACACAGAAGGACCTTGGAAAGGGGATCCTGATCAATCCTATCAGCTCCTTCCTCATTTCCCTCCACTGGAGCTTCAGCCTCTGGGACCCAGGGGGACCAGATCCCCAGGGAGGGAGGAGGAAGAGGAGGGAGGGAGGCAGACACGGGGAGCCCAGGGCGGCTTGCCTGCTGCACAGCAGCCAGGCAGAGAGTGACAGCAGTGACAGATGGGCCCCGGCAGCTAGGGCCCGCTCTTACACAAACTGCCTTCATCAGCAACTTGCTGCTACCATCAGTTCATCTTCTTGCAAAGGTACATTTGTACACTTCCCTTCCCTGTAACCTAATCTACCATCTCCTTTATGCATACGTGCGCCGAGGGTGGCGGGTTCTCCAGGAACCAATCTACCCAGTTCTGAACTGCAACTGAGTTTAAATATAAGAGGCCTCATTGCCTTAGAGCCAGGGAAAGAAATCAGCCCATCCTCCTTCCCCATCCCCCACCAGTTTAAAAAAAAAAAAAAAAGATGGACAATTCAAGATACTATGTAGACTAAAAATTACGTAGGATGGATGTGTAGCTAGCTAGTGCGAGCCTGCTATTAGAAGGCATATATAATTAATTAAGACATGTGGTTTTTCTACAACCATATAATTTCTAAGTTAATTTACCAAATTCATTTTGGTAGTAGCAGAAATAGAATCAGAGAGGTTATAGGGTGAAGACATCTATTTACACCTTCTTACCCCCAGTACACAGCAAACAGGACACAATACACCATACACACACAGACACACACACACGCGCGCACACATTTCTCTTATTAAGTGTATTGGGAAGGAGTCCGATCCTCTTAGATCATATTTAAAAAAAAAAAAAACTACTTGGTGATAATATTGTCTAATAATGAAAACCTCTTTCTGCTCCCAGCCTAAGAAGACAGATTTTCGAGCGTGACTGAGACAGGCATATTGGCAACAACATGAACACAAGCGCACGCATACAAACACAGACCTCCACGCTCCCACGCAGCCGCCCACCCCTCCTCACGTGTTCCCGTGCCCAAACAGAAAACAAAAAGAGACAAACATTCTGACATCACCGAGAAGCCGAGGTTGTGTTTCCAATAGAGTTAACTGCTGTTTTCTGAGTGTCTCCAGCCTAGGCATTTTCAAGCCCCCTGAAATGATTTCTGTTTCTTTGGGCACATGAAGAGTCTCTGTAGCTCTCTCCTAACATGACAAATGAGAATAAGAGTGAGCAGGTGCAAAGGATTGACTGGGACGTTCAGGGCAGGGTGACTCCTGCCCCATCCAGTCTTGTGTGACTCCCCTGCCGAATGTCTCTGTCCTGACCCCCATTCCCTCAGAACCCCTAGATCTGCTGACTATTTGCCTAACACCGCAGACAAGTTAAGGACTTTATGCATAAACATCCTACCTCTCACATAAAATGTTATGCAGAATACATTTTAATGCAACAGAGTAATTTGAAAAGCAGGGATTTTATCCATGCCAAAGGTATTTGGCTAATCCCTAGGGAGGGTAGGTCTTATTTCCCAGCCTCTTGACTTTGGGTTTGGCCATGTGATTTGCTATGGCCAATAAACCTTGAGCATGTCCACTTGTGCCCTTGCACACTGGGCATTGCCATGCGAGGAACATGTCCTGGCCACTCCACTGGTCCCATGAGGAAAATAGGAAACACACAGATCAGAACCAAGCAGGTCCACAAAGGCCCAGCTTAGATCTACCCAGTCCCAGCCAGCTGACCTGCAGAGTCAGGAGAAGCAGTTAGTGTTACTCAGTTTGAGGTAGTTTTTACACAGTGTTGTCGTAGCACTGACTAACTGATACAGGAGCCTTCCAGTATCTCTCAAAATATGTTTTCAACTGTAGAGTTCACTGTCCTTCAAATGGGATCTGCCCAAAAGAGCCCACCTCATGGATGGAGTCCTGCAGTGGGAGAATGCAGAGGCAACATTCAGGGCCTGGACAGCCAGAGGCAGAGGGCACTGGGGCAGGGAGGTAATAAAAAGAAACTTTCTGTCCTTATTTTTGCCCCCCCCCCCACACACACACACATACTCACAGCATGTGGGAGTTCCCAGGCCAGGGACTGAGCCCACACCACAGCAGTAACCCGAGCTACAGAAGTGACAATGCCAGGTCCTTAACCCACTGAGCCACCAGAGAACTCTTTCCTTCTTTATTTTCTGCTACAGCCATCTCATCCATGACCCACATCTAGCTGGGACCTGGGGCTTCATGTATCCCCACCCCCCGCCCTACTGATGCACATGGTACCTGAAGCTACTGGGTGTTGTCCTCCCAACACTGTGTTAGCCACACCCCTGGGTCTATATCTGGAGTGAATCTTTTATCACCTGGTCCCGATGCATCAGCCCCTATCTGCCTATTCCTTAGCCCTGCCCACCTTGGGGAAGAGACAGGAGTGGGGCCCAGAAGAAGGAGCATCTCCAGTTACAAAATCAAATTCTGACCTGAGATCAATCCCCTGGCCAGCCCTCCCTTTAAAGAGAAGAGGAGAGGGATTTGCAGAAATAAATTGGCGCTGCCATCCCTGTGAAAGGCACAGATGATGCCCAGGAAAAGCCCTGTGGCACCCCTTCCACCTGTGGCAGTGAGTTATGGGTCTTCTCTTTGAGCAGGAAGCAGGCAGGTAAGAAGTGGGTGGACAGAATCCTCCATGGCCCCAGGATCAGTGTTCAGAGGGGCACCTCTGGACTCTTGTCTCTCCCTCAACACTTGGGCCCACACATACCAGTAGAACAAGGGCAAGTCATTATCAGGGACACCAGAGACCAAGAAGTTTTTTCCTCTCTGCTTTCTTAACAAGAAAGCAGTGGTGGGAGTTCCCGCATAGCTCAGCAGGGTAAGAACCTGATGCTGTCTCCGGTAAGGATGTGGGTTCGAAATCAGTGGGTTAAACATCTGGCATTGCTGTGAGCTGCAGTGTAGGTCACAGATGTGGCTCAGATCCCATATTGCCATAGCTGTGGCATAGGCTGCAGCTGCAGCTGCAGCTCCAATCTGACCCCTGGCCCAGGAACTTTCATATGCTGCAAGTGCAGTCATTAAAAAAAAAAAAAAAAAAAGGTAAGAAAGAAAATAAAACAATGGTGAAATACAGGTGTGAAGGGTTGGGGGTCAATGTTGAAACAGCAAAACCATGGCTATGGAACCTGAATTCCAGTTCACACTAAATTCCAGAGAAAACACCAACCATTGGGGCGAGCCAAAGAGTGGAGGGCAGAAGCATCACTGGAGATTTCTGCTCTCCCACATACACTCCCAAATTCCAATTTTGGCTCTTTCTCTGAGCTATCACAAGCCTGGGATCTTTCCGCTGTTGGAGCTCCTTTGACAGGGTCCTGAGAACTACGGAACCACTGTCAGAAATGGCATCTTTCCAGTAGAAGAAAATTGTGAAAATGACCATGAGGTCCATAATGAGAAGACAAAGCCTTGGATGTGAAGGGAGATACTGTGAATCAATCTGGAGATTGGCCTGACAACACCGTATCTAGAGCCATCAACACTCCAGACAGAAGGTTTCCCTAGAACAAAAACTTGGAGGCAAATAGTCAGCACCATCCTAACATCAGTGTAAATCCATCTCTAGCCTGTCTTTTGTGGAGAGTGTCAACTTATCTTCAATGAATACGACTTTGTCCGTCTGTGTGTTCTAGGACGAAATCGTATTCAAAGGACTCAGTGATGCACTGATTTTCCAAAAACATGGATGAGTATTTAAATGGTTGGTAAGAGATGTATCTTGTGTTTTGATTTTCACGGCAACCTTTCCTTCCTTCCTTCCTTCCTTCCTTCCTTCCTTCCTTCCTTCCTTCCTTTCTTTCTTTCTTTCTTTCTTTCTTTCTTTCTTTCTTTCTGTCTTTTCAGGGCCACACCTGTGGCATATGGAGTTCCCAGGCCAAGGGTCTAATCAGAGCCACAGCAATGCCAGATCCGAGTTGCGTCTGCAACCTACACCAAAGCCCACAGCAACGCCGGATCCTTAACCCACTGAGCGAATCCAGGGATCAAACCTGCAACCTCATGGTTCCTAGTTGGATTCGTTTCCACTGCGCCAGGAGGGGAACTCCCACAGTAACTTTTCTAACAAGCACAGAATACAATTTTGTAAACCAAGCCATGCAAAACTACAATGCATGAGTCAAACCCAGTCCACTGTGCGTTTTTGTACTGGCCGGTGAGCTAAAAATTGTTTTCATATTTTTCAGCAGTTGGAAAATATCAAAAGAAGAAGAATATTTTTGTGACACATGAAAATTTCACGAATGTTTTAAAGAGTTCCCTTTGGGGCACAGTGGATTAAGGATCTGGCATTGCTGTAACTGTGGTGTAGGAGCTGTGGCATAGGTCACAGTTTGGCTCGGATTTGATCCCTAGCCCAGGAACTTCCATATGCCACAGGAACAGCCAAGAAAGAAAGAAAGAAAGAAAGAAAGAAAGAAAGAAAGAAAGAAAGAAAGAAAGAAAGAAAGAAAGAAAGAAAGAAAGGAAGGAAGGAAGGAAGGAAGGAAGGAAGGAAGGAAGGAAGGAAGGAAAGAAGGAAGGAAGGAAAGAAGGAAGGAAGGAAGGAAGAGAAAGGAGAGAAGAGAGAGAAAGGAAGGAAGGAAGGAAGAGAAACAAACAAACAAACAAAGAAAAAGAAAATTACATCAAATTCATATACCAGTATCCATAAAAGAGTTTATTGGGACATGGAGAGAAAGAAAGGAAGAAAGAGAAAGAAAGAAAGAGAGAAAGAAAGAAAGGAAGGAAGGAAGGGAAAGGAGAGAAGAGAGAGAAAGGAAGGAAGGAAGGAAGAGAAACAAACAAACAAAGAAAAAGAAAATTACATCAAATTCATATACCAGTATCCATAAAAGAGTTTATTGGGACATGGAGAGAAAGAAAGGAAGAAAGAGAAAGAAAGAGAGAAAGAAAGAGAGAAAGAAAGAAAAAGAAAGAAAGAAAGAAAGAAAGAAAGAAAGAAAGAAAGAAAGGAAGGAAGAAAGGAAGAAAGAAAGGAAGAAAGAAAAAGAGAGAGAGAGAGGGAGAGGGAGGGAGGGAGGGAGGGAAGGAAGGAAGGAAGGAAGGAAGGAAGGAAAGAAAGAGAAAGAAATAGAGAGAGAAAGAAAGAAAGGAAATTACATGAAATTCACATACCAGTGTCCATAAAAGAGTTTACTGGAACATCGCCATGCTAATTCAGTTATGTAGTGTCCATGGCTGTTTCTGCACTCCCATGAAGAATGGAATAGTTATGGCAGAGACAGGTAACATTATTTATGAGACATGCATATGTCCTGCAAAGACTGAAATACTATCTGGCCATTTGCTAAAAATATTTGCTAATCTTCCCCTAAACACGCTATAAGAGTTGCCTACTTAACAGTTGTTTATGAATATTCCTTCTCTATAGGTGAACTCTAGTTCAACTTTGGCTCTTGAGTTCCACTAAAATAAGGTCCCCCTATATACATGACTCACTCCGCACCCACAGTAACTGCATGGAGTTTGTCTCCACTCTGCTAGGAAAAAGTTTGGGGGACAAATATCATCAGTGTCCAGAATATACACCATCCTAGCAGTAAAGATAGGGAGTAAAAAGAGGGGTTTGCTAGATGGTCATTCACAAGGGAAGTGGTTGTTCATTGAAATGCCTACCTCCTTGAATGGCCAGAAAAGAAGCAGCATCTACTGGGATTCTTTCTTGAAAATTCAGCATGGAAGAGGGGAAATGATCTCAGCTTTGATGTCCTGGCACATCTAAGATTAAATGCTCCATCAGTTACTGGGCTAGTTGATAATAAGTTACTTATCTTTCTGAGCCTCAGTTTCCCAATCAGTCAAATGATGCCCATCTCACAGAATTGTCATGCTGATAACATCCTGAGATGACACACATAAGGAAGCATCTAGCATAGAATGTCCTGGTGGTCTTGCTCTCTTGGGTGGATGTAGGAAGCTGGTTAAGAGCACAGGATCTGGGTTGGTCAGAATGATGCTCTGCTACTTATTAGTTATGCGAGCTTGGACAAGTCATCCCACCTGTCTGAGCCAGTTTCTTCCTTGGCAAAATGATAACCTAGTCTTTTCGTTTGTTGCAAGGATGTGATGGAGCACTTTGGACAGTGGTGACCCAGGGAGAGTGTTCAATAAACATCCATTGGAACCTCGCTCTCTCCCTGGGGGTACCTCGATGATGCATCAACAGAGTGCTTTGTTCCAGTCAGCAGGAATGCTCTGGCCTCAAGTGGGGGGAGCTTTCAGCCTCTCCCAACTGCATCAAAACAAACTCCTTCTTGTCCAAAGGGACACTGCCACGACTGGCCACCAATCCCCGAGGTCTCCTTCCGGAGGTCACATGATATTCACAAGACCTTCTGCAGCCAGTGCTTGTCAGATGGGCAGAACCCAGCAGCGCTTCTTATTCTGAACCTTGGACTCTTGGACTTGAAGAACAAGATCTGGGTGACTGGGGAGCTAGAGATTTACTGGCTCTTTCATCACCCTTGCCTACCTGTGACCTTACATAACAGCAGATCACAGACTATGGTAGCATCAGCTTGGCTCTCCTGTCCACCAGTAACTCTTCTTTTTTCTATTTTTTTTTTTTTTTTAACGGCCATACCTGCAGCATAAGGAAGTTCCTGGGCCAGGGGTCGATTCAGAGCTGCAGCTGCCAGCCCACACCACAGCCATGGCAACACCAGATCCAAGCCACATCTGTGAACTACACTGCAGCTTGCAGTAACTCCAGAACCTTAATCCACAGAGTGAGGCCAGGGATCAAACCTACATCCTCGCAGACACTATGTCAGATTCTTAACCCAATGAGCCACAATGGGAGCTCCCACCAGTCACTCTTCTAAACTCTGCTTACGCTCTGCCCTCCATCAGAAATGCCACTCCTCCCACCAAGACAAATACTGTTCATCATTCTACCCCCAGCTCCTTGGAAACCTACCCCCCAACCCCGTTTCTCGCTAAGGGTCTCCTCCACTCCTGCAGGGCTTTGCTCGGACACCCATCCTATTGTGGCTTTCACATCATGTCATGGTTAAGGGAGTCTGTGTCCATGTCCTCTCTTCCACTCAGTGTGTCTTGAGAGCAGAGCCAAGCTGTCCTTCCCTAGCATCCTCGGCACCTGCCACAATGCTCAGCACACAATAAGGAGACACCAACTGTTTGATGCCTAAATGAAGAAATGAACAAACAAAACATTAAAGCCACTGGGAGAATGTGGAGACATGTTTTCAAGATTCAGGGTGGCTCGGTCTCTCTCAGTGCCACAACAGGGACCCAGGTGGCTTTAAGGTGTTTGCTTGAAACCCCGCTCCTTCCAGATGGGGTCTTGGCCGTTGGAGCTTCTTTCTCCTGGATCGTCACTCTTGGTTGCCCAGGTCACCTGGGGCTAAAGCACTTCCAGCTCCGACCGGGAGAGTGCCCGCAGAATCTGTTAATGTAAATGATCTGTCATCTTGACCAGCAAGGTTAAAGCAAGGTACCTGTTAAAAGAAGAATATGAAGAGCCTTGGAGCAGCACGGAGAGTTCAAGTACAACTGTTTTATAGGAAAGGTCAAGTTCACCTTGTGTTGGGCACTTGGGCTAACGGTTAGCTATTAAAGGAGGCAGTGTCATAAATTCCACTGGCCTTTTACCTCCTGGATGTTCCCCACTTCCCACCCGCCTTGATTGGAAAGACTTTTCCAGGCTTCTGAGAACCTGGAGTCTACAATTTCTTTTTTGCCACAGAGCATACCCTGAGCTAGGGCTTTTTTTTTTTTTTTTTTTTTCCTACCCAGTATTTCCTTCCCTTGTAAGGTTTACATCCAGAAAACAGTCTGGGTCCACCTGACACCCAACTTTTTTTTAACATTTCCTATTTTGAAAGTATTTTTGTAAAAGTGACATGGTTGCAGTCTGCAGCTGGGCCAGAAGGGGGAGGCTGAATGAAGTGGATTCCAGCAGGTTTGCAAAAAAAAAGTACTTTAAGGGGTAGGGGTGGAGGGAGTATGGGGGAGAGGTGGCTGGTTAGAAATGCTGAGAGGAAAAGGGAGCGAAATCAAAATAATAATAATAAAATAATAATTGCAGCCATCATTTTAGTGAGCTGGATGCTTCACCTATGTAGGCGCATTTAATCCTCACAACAACCCCAGGAGGTAAGTATTAATAGCCCCATTTTTCAGATGAGGAAATCAAAATGCCAAAAAAGAAACCCTTCAAACTCTCAATTTGTACACTCATTTTAAGGCCGTTGGATTGCTGGGCTATAACCAAGTCATTTCATAAGTAAATACTGGTGGTTTGATTTTTTTTTAATTTTTTTTTTTAATTTTTAATGTTCGCTCTTCCAGGCCCTGGGTCAGTAACCAAATATGTGGGAAGTCTTTAAAAATACCAATGAGAGCATTTGAAATAGCACAGCTGAAAACCACCACTCTTCACACTGAGCTTCATTCAGAGTTCAAGGTTGTACATTTTTCTCCCACACAAATTCAACAGAACAAGAAACCACAAGAATTGAGCGTTTTCCAAGTCTGAACAGGGGAATATGAACTTCAGAAGAAGGAAAAAAAAAGGCAAGAGGAGAAATTTATTTGAAAGCGCTTCTCTAAAAAACTTTGCACCTCGGTTTCCTGGCTTCAAGGCCCTTGAATCCATCTAGATATTTAACAAATAGCAAATCACCAGTAGCATTCAATAAATATTCAACAACACGCGTATGCGGTCCATTTCCTGTTGGGGCTGCTACGTGTTAGAATGTTCCAGATGAATCACTTCTGCTTTAGCCTAAGTCTATACTATGACCAGCTCTGTATCTGCCCTTTCCATGACCTCTATCAATAGGGCCCACCAGGTGAAACTTTCTCAGAATGTACTAAACTCTAGGCCTTTTTCTGCCCATCGGTTCTCTGCTGCCAAACTGCAAATGCCCCCAAAGTGTGTCCTACAGAGATTTCCATATAATAAGGATTTATTAAGTGTTGTGGAGGCATAAAGCAATGAACTTCAGCAGACTGTCTAGCTCTCCATTTTGGGTTTCTTTTAGTGTGAGTGCTTGGGGTTTGAGAAGTGGAAGGGGGGAATAGGTTTTTTTTTTTTTTTTTGCTTTTTATCCCTCATTATATTTCAATTGAATTTGTCAAGAGACCAAGAGTTTTATTTTCCCAACATGAATCACTTATGATCTAACAAATGAATTACGCTTCCCTCCTGTCCTACGGGGGGAGGGGGGGAGGTCAGCAGAGAATAGATGGGTTCAGAGAACCTCCTCTGGACCGTAGTGTCGCAGCCCCCATTGAAGAACTCAGGTTCAATGCCAAAATTGCCAGTTCAGGTTAGAATCACACTTAAATGTATCTTATTATACACAGAGGCACACAAATGCAATATGTCATCTTTAATGGTTCAGAACAAAGCCTAAAAAAATAGTGTCCTAGCACAGATGAATTTTATAACCTTTGATATATGGCTTTCATTATTAACAATAATTTCTGTAACTGCATCCAAATTCGGGAAGACACCCGATGAATATTAATTTTATTTTTGATTTATTTTCTGCTCCCGGTGGCTCCCTCTAGGGCTGACCTGCATTCCCAGAGTCCCTTCTGCCCTGAGACTCTACATGCTCCAGAGTGAAATTCTCATGGTCCTGGGGACAGCCTGGCTCCAGGCTGTACTTTGGGTTTGGCTGTTCTGCTGGAAAATGAGGAATTTATTTTTTTATTCCCCTTTGCATTTTCTTACCTCTTTATATTTTACAAAGAGTTCCCTCTCCCACACCCTTTGTCATTATATTAAAATCTAATTGCAAGACAACTCTCTTCACCTAAGTCATCAACAAAGCCCAATTATTTCTAATGCATGCAGAAGGGGGAAAAAGTGCCAACAATAAAAAGGCAGGCAGTAACCTAAGCCTTTTTCACAGTCAGGCTTCAAGTTCACATGTGAATTTATGCCAGTTTTGACATTAGCCGAAAAAATTAACAGTTCTCAAAAATGAAACTCTCACAAAAGGGGTTTTGTGTTTCAAGCAGAATAAATTATAGTGTGATGTTATTAAAACACTTAGTTGTTAAGTTGCCAAGAAAATCCAGTATATTCACACAGACTCGAGGACCTGTCTCCATGCAAAGTAATTAAATTAGATTTATGGGCTGCATTACATCAGTGTTTGATAGTTCATTTTTCCTTTCTTCATATTTTGCCCTGCTTTATTAGAGCATGTGACAGATGGTAAAAATAGTGTGAAGTTTCTTGGCCCTGTGCTAAATCCCCTTTCGGTAGTATATCTCTCTTCTGTCAGTTCTCCCCAGTGATGATAAATTAACCTCTCTCTTTGTATCCCAAGTGTGGCAGTAAAGCTCTCTTTGACACAGCACCATCACTTTATCTTAATCTGTGCTGTTTCGAGGAGAGAGCGAGATGATGCAATCACCGCCAGGAGTTTAGAGAGAAGATTTATGGTGTCAGAAAAAGGGAGGATGATTAATATAATATGCATCATTATATTTTTCATTTGGTCTCATTTGTCGCCTTCTCGGTATCCAAGGCAAGGAGTTCGCCAGGGTGGGCCAAGCGCCGGCCGGACTTTCACCTCAGGTCTTCTTGAGAGGGCTGAGCCTGGGAGCCGGCAGGTGGAGGGCTGCTGGTCCCTCTGGCCACACAGTCTCCTCCAGGCCTCCATCAAAGGCAGTGGGTTTTCCCTTTGAGTGACTGGCTTCCTGTTTCTCCCAAAGGGAGGCAGTGGCCATGACGAATGTAAATAAGGTTTTGGGTGATACTATTTGAGGTGGATCAGGTCGAAGGGTACCCTGAGACTAAACAAGAGTTGGGGTCACACTGCCCCTAAGAGATGCTGCTGGCAGAACCAGAAAAGGCAGTGCCATATGGGAGGAGTTCCTGTCATGGCTCAGTGATGAGCAAAACTGGCTTTATTCATTCAGCTCAATAAAGAGTTTATTGGCATGGCCACGTGACTGGCACTGACTCAGACACTGATGGGTGCAGAGATGCTGAGAGCATATCCCCACCCTCAGGAAGCTCATGTTCTAGATGGTGGGCAGCCATTGGCCAAAAGGCCGTGAGAATCACTTCCTCCTGGGTCCTGCCAGCACTGAGGGTGCTGGGGAGGGGTCCTGGACCCCACTGGAGGATGGTCCCCAAGTCAAGGGAAGCAGTAGCATTGCAGATGAGATGAGTGTCATGCGAGGAGAACTGGGGGAAATACCATTTGAAGTAGGAGGGAATCCCGGTATGTCTCCCCCTCCAGTATGATGGAGCCTCTTTATCAAGTGAGTGATCACAACTTAGCTCCTCTGCTTTCAAAATCTGGATTTCTCAGTATTGGCGGAAAGAGAGGTAAACCTCTGGAATCCCAGACAACTGAAATAGTTTCACCTGGTTTCCCGTGAAAGCCTGGAAGAACCAAATGGCAGGCAGTCTGTGTTAATCAGTCTTCCTCACTTCGTCAATCAATTCTTTCCTCCTCTTCTAGGGCCGTCCCACCCCCACCCGCCCCCAGGAGGAGCACCCAATGCTCTGTTTCCTCCTGCACTTGGTGAGCTCCCTACCCCATCATAATTGATTGGACCAGAGCTAGACTGCTCTGGTTCTCTCTCTCCTGGGAATTTGGAATTGAGCCGGAATAGCAGCCAGTAGGCCAGAAGGGAATTAGAGAAACCAGGAGGCTGAGGGCAGCAATAACCTGCCACCAGGATGGAAATGAGAGGCACAGTAAGACCCTCCTGGGTGCTGGTATGATTTTCATGCACCCCTTGAGTCCCTCGGT
Source organism: Sus scrofa (assembly GCF_054392235.1). Classification (NCBI taxonomy): domain Eukaryota; kingdom Metazoa; phylum Chordata; class Mammalia; order Artiodactyla; family Suidae; genus Sus; species Sus scrofa. The sequence continues at coordinate 63,114,435 of NC_139397.1, read as the reverse complement.
CCCATGAGACTTCCTGGTATCCTAAAAACAAACCCCCCCTTTTCTTTAAAAAAAAAAATGTATAAGGTGGTTGAGCACCGTTAGGGGAGTTGACGCAGAAGAGTGACAAACTCAAATCTCCCTTTTATGTAAAGTATAAACAAGTGGGGTATCCTACAATTAAATCACTATAATTTTAGAGTCAACTTTCTAACCAGCTAAGCTAACAATGAAATGGGATGCCTTTCAAAGTAATGAACCCTCCATTATTCAAGCAAAGGCTGAATTTCAAGCCACAGAAAGGAAGCCTTGTGTAGACTAGAATATAAGATGCTTGGGGGCATTTTCCTAATATATTAAAAGAGGAGAAAATGCCAGCATTAGTCGACAGGAGGAGAAAGAAAGAAACTACAAAGGTACAAAATGTGTTACCCCAATGGGTCTCTTTCTTAAGGAGAAAAACATGTAAGGAAATATTAAAAAAATAAATAAAAAGAAGAAAGAAAGAGGGAGAAGTAAAATTATAAGGGTAAAAATTCATCCTAAAACATGTTAATATGTCCAAGTTCAAACTATGGTGAACTGGATTCTTTCTGTTTCCCGTTCCATGAGACTCCCTTGTATAGTTAAAATAAACTCCTTGTTTCCCTAAAGTTGATCAGATTGCTTTCTGTTGCTTGCAACCAAAAGCATCTTAACACCCCTGTACTTTGATAATTCCCTTCCACAGAGCCGCAGTTCCAGCCAAGCTGACTGCTCCTGTCCACACCAAGCCTTGTCCATTTCTACATTGCCACACTTCGTCCAGTTGAGTCTTTCACTGGAAATGCCCTCTCTTTTCCCACTATCTAGGCTGCTCCTAACCCAGGTACCTCTTATCACCAACTGGGTCCTCACTGGTGATCATCCCCTGGAGTTTCTCCTTAGAGTCTCTGCCACACCACTCAGCAATGAATGTTATGTTTGTTATGCTCCTAAACTAGTCTTGTCTCTCCAAAGAGGCTGTGAACTCCTTGCAGTCAGCAGGATGTTTTTAGTGCCTTGCTTGTCTATCTTTTGGCACAGCAACTGGTTCTATTGGAGCACCTTTCCCCAGCAGGACCACTCACTGTCTGGCCAAGGCATGATAGAGGGACTAAAAAATGGGAAGCCTTGATTTAGGCAGAGCTACACACGTCTCTGGCCTTCTTCTCCCCAACATGCAGGCGTTTCTTCGCCACCATCCTCAGCGGGGCTTGTGACCTTGGTTGGGCAGGATGCAAGTGTGAACATCACCCCAAGATAATGAAAAAGGGATGCCATTTACATGAGAACCAAAGGCATTGCTACCAGAAAAAAAAGTAAGGTCAATTAGCAAAGATATGAGATGATGTGCATAAAACCCAAACTTTGGATGAACTAAGCATCATTTCAACTTAATTTTGGAAATCTAAATATGTGAAATGCATTAGCTGTGTTTATTTTTGGCAGCAGACTTAACCATTCTAATCATGTTTTGCTCCAGAGAATTTTAAAATTAGTTTGCATTTCCTAAGCACACATCAGCTGGGTGAGGACTGAGGGAGGGAGAAGAGGGAGAGGCAGGGTGCTAGGAGAGAGCCAGGTTGGAATTAAAACTTTCCTGGCAGATGCTTCATTAAGTGGATAATCCACATGTAGGTACGTGAAAGCTTTCTGGAATTGAGTCCTAGGCTTCGGAGGATCTGGTCGTCATGCTGCAAATAGGCACCTGCCACCTGCCCAAGAGAATTATAAATACGGTGCCAAGTAAAGGGAGACAAGATAAAAGGCTGTTTTTTTACTGTCTGCATACCTTGTGGCCCAAGAGGAAAGTCGCAAAAACAAAATTTGGGGGTGATGGTAAATTTTCCCTACTTATGCGTAGAGTTGATTAATCTATTATCTTTATTAATGTGGTAGTGATATTAAATGACAATAAAATCCATGTTCTTTTTGAGGGTTCAGTGTGCTTTGCCAGTGATTTCTTACCCTCAGTCAGACCTGGAAGGTGGGGATGGACCAGGGGCTCTACTTCTTAGATGGTTGACATGTGTCAAAAATCTTTCAGTTGAGTTCCCTGGTGGCCTAGTCACTGCTGTCGTTCAGGTTCGATCCCTGGTCCCGGAACTTCCACATGCCATGGGTGTGGCCAAAAATAATTAATTAAGTAATTATTAAGGACTATTGAAAAGAAAAAAAAGTTTTGTAGGTGTATTCATCCCCATTCTCCAAAGAAACAGAGTCAGTACAAGATATTTGTGTGTGTGTGTGTATTTTTCATACACGTATATGTAAGATAATGTATAATATTAAGCACATATTTTATTTCACATATGATATATATTAAATAATATATATAATAATAATATATATGAAATAAAGAGGTTTATTTTCAGGACCTGGTTCACACATGTGGAAGCTGATAAGTCTAGAATCTATAGGGGCACAACCATCAGGCTGGAAAGTCAGGCAGGAGTTCATGCTACAGTTCTGAAGCAAAGCTTCTCTGGGAAACCTCTACTTTTGCTCTTAAGACCTTCAACTAATGAGATGAGGCATACCCGCATCAAGGGTCATCTCCTTTATATAAAGTCAACTGATGGTAGATGTTAACCACATCTACAAACTACCTCAAGAGCAACCCCTCAATTAGTGTTTGATGAAATCATTGGGGGGCTATAACGTGACCAAGTAAATGTGTAAAACTAACCATCATAGTAGGATTACACTAACACAACTACTTTCACGGTCTTGTTTCCTCTTCCAGTAATTATATATATTTTATATAGTTGTAAAAAACTGTATTATAGGAATTTACTACTTTTATTATACAAAAAATACAAGTTCATTATAGAAAATTTGGATACATAAAAATTTGCCATTCTAATTTCTTATGTAATTTGTAAACACTATTTCACGTTTATAAAGCCACCTTTTCCATGGGATTATGGGCACCATAAGAACCAGGTCCCATTTGTCTTTTTATGTCTATCATTAATTAAGGGGCCTAGCATATACTTGGTGCTCAATTTATATTGGCTGAAAGAATGGAATGCCAACATTTAGTATTTGTAATAGCTACATAATAGTCAAAATAATATACTAAAATTCTCTTAGCTCATCACCTATTATTAAACATTTAAATTGATTTCACGTGTTTTTTTCTTTCCCTACAATAAGTTTTACTGCTAAGAATTTCTTTGTACACAGGCATTTTTCTTTCATTTGAATAATTCAAGAAAACTCATTTGTATATGTCCTCCTTTAGAGTAACTTGGCCTTAAATAATCACACTGATTAGTCACACTACTGATTAATTTAAAGGAAAGTAGGGGTTGAAGTGGTTATTTGAAAGATCCATGAGACTAGAACAATAGGCTCATAATAATAATGAGTAATTGTGAAGCTCAATACAAAACCGAACCCAAACAAAATTGAGCTTTAAGTGTAAAAGCTTTTCGCCTATTATCTCTCAGTCCCACAACTGCCCTCTAGAATAATGGGTCTGGAAGTCTGCAAATGACATTTCCCAGGCAGTGAGCTTCCTGTTAGGTTTTGCAACTGTCAGGAAAATCAAGATATGAAAAGAGAGGAAATGTCTTTGTTTCCAATTTTTTCTCTCTCTGTCTCTCTCTGTTCCTATCTGTCTCTGTCTCTCTCCTTACTCCCATTTCCTTCCTTCCTGCTAGTGTTTCTTCCATTATTCCAGCTTCTGAGGCTGTGATCCACCCTCTGTGATCTTAGCTTCCGGAAACCTAATCTCTGACTGACCTTCAGCTCTCCTTTTTCACTCTTTGACTTTCTAACATCTTAATACCCTGTATTAAATATCCACTTTTGAAATACTTAGGTTGGTTTGTGTTTTCCTGACTAGACCATGGTGGATACAATGATGACAGAATTCCTTATGAGGAACTAACTGCTCACCTCATTGTGCCCACTTTGGTCTCCAAAATCTGGACTTTAAGGGTCAATCTGAGACACCCTTCCAAAATACTTCTATATAGTGATATTAATCACATTTTTCATTTTGGGTATTTTATGATGTTTTGACACCTTATAAAATTGCTGGCCAGGGCAAGACTGCCCCTCTCAGAATTAGCCTTTCCTTAGAGATAGCAAAGGGTTCACTGGTAGTGTGTCTCCCGTATACAAACCAGCCAATCCTGAGATAGTGACCAATCCTTATATCACTTATACCATTGCAAGGACTTCTTACATTTCGAGCCTCATTCTTATTTCCTTTCTACATAGATATGTAGAAATGTTTATCTATAGCAACACTTTAAAAAGTTCTATTGCCTTCATCTTTAACTTCTTTAAGATGTTAAAAGACTGTTAATAATGACTGGACTTGTACTTTGTAGTAAAAACCGAACACTACCCAGAATTGCAAAATTGATATGCAACTGACTATAAAATGTGTAGGATTATCAGATTTCAGTTCCTCTCTTTCCCTAGAGATCACCCTAACCATCTAAGGGGATGGGTATGGACCAGGCAGTATTTTCTTTTGCTCCTCTGCTTGCTGCTAGGGAAGAATGTCAAGCCTCTTCTTTGATGATCACTGTTATAAATCACAGACTTGACTTATTCACTTTAAGTAGGAAATTGTTATTATTCTCTTTCTTTTCTCAGGAGATTAAAAAGGGTTACTGGTAAGAATACAAGCAGAACTTTCAAAGGAAGTTCACAGAAACTCGAGGAGCTGGACAAGCTTCACAGGAACTGAATAGAGAATGAAAAGTCTTCGCGAGCTTAGTGTTCCCTCCCTCCCCCATCTCCCTCTCTCCCTCTCTCCCCCACCTTCCTTTCTCTCTCTTTCTGTCTCCCTCACTTGATGCTTCCTTCCCCCACTCCTTCTCCTGCTGTCTCTGCTTCTTTTGTTTTAATTTTATTAGAGTATAGTTGAATTACAATGTTATATTAGTTTCAGGTGTACAGCAAAGTGAATCAGTTACATATATTATACATTTATATGTATATGTGTGTGTATAAATATATACACACACACATTCTTTCTTCCCATATAGGTTATTACAAACTATTGAGTAAATTTTCCTGTTCTGTACAGTAGGTACTTATTAGTTATCTATTTTATCTACTGTAGTGTGTATAGGTTATTCCACCCTCCCAGTTCCTCCCTCTCCACCATAGCTTCCCCTATGGTAACCATAAGATTGATTTTGAAATCCGTGAGTTTGTTTCTGTTTTATAAGTAAGTTCTTTTGTATCATCTTATTAGATTTCACATGTAAGTGATATCATACAATATTTCACATATAAGTGATATACAATACTATCTTCCTTATTTCATTTAGTATGGTAATCTCTATGTCCATCCATGTTGCTGAAGTGGCATCATTTCATTCTTTTTTATGGTTGAGTAATATTCCATTGCATATATTACTACATCTCCTTTACCCAGTCCTTTGTCCATAGACATTTAGGTTGCTTCCATGTCTTGGCTACTGTAAGTAGTACTGCAATGAACATGGGGGTGTATGTATCTTTCTGAATTGTGGTTTTCTCCAGATATGTGCCCAGGAGTGAGATTGCTGGATCTATGCTATTGGTGGGAATTTAAACAGGTATAACCACTATGGAGGACAGTAAGGTAGTTCCTTAAAAAACTGAATACAGAATTATTACATGATCTTATATCTGCTTCTTTCTGAGGTCACTTTCCTTTCCTCTCCCTACTGCCTGGTTGTGTCTCACCCCAGCATGCACCTGACTCATGCTGGCTCTCCAGCCACAGGGTGGCCTAACCCCCATCCACCATCTACAGTTGCCTCATCTCAGTGATACTGTCACTTGATTTTTGTGAATGATTTCACTTCCCTGTGTTTCAATCAAATGCTGACTGTGGGCTTTGTAGTTATAAAACTCTCCTTCTCAAACCTGAAAGCTGCATTTTTCTCTCTGAGCAAAAGTGTTCAAGGGCTAAAGAAGGAGAGTTTTCAAGCCCTTTTAACCATAAGAGATTCCTTTCCTACCTTCCTGATTAAAAGTTGGCTTCAAGTCCAAACTTAAAATGGCTCCTTGCTGACATGATCTGCTGTGATTCAGCTCCGCCCGCAACCTTGGCTCCTGGAAGGCTCCAGCGTGTCCTCTCTCTCTCTCTGGCACACCGACCAGGCCTGCTTTCATTCTCTTCCACTGGGATATCTGCATAGGCTACTCTGTCCACTGTGAACTCTCCCCCTCCCTTTTTACTTGATTAGCTCCCACTGATCTTTGAGATCTCAACTCAGCTTCTCCTTCCTTGGGAAAGAGCTTTCTAATCACTTTGATTAAGTAAAATCCCACTCCCACCCATCACAGGCTCTGGGAACATCCCATTCGGTTTTAAATTCACTGAAGTGCCTCTCTCGCTTATTAATGAGTCCATAGACATGTCTGCTTTTTGTTAATCTTTGTACCCCAGCATCCAACACCTGCGGTCCCTTAATCAATATTTAGCTATATCCATTCTACTCAGCAGCAGTCATGTTGTTCATTTCTAAGCTCTCTAACTAATCTTTTGCTTCTTTGGGTTTTTATTTTTTTAATTTTGTTTTGTTTTATTTGCTTTTTAGGGCCACACCTGCAGCATGTGGAGGTTCCCAGGCTAGGAGTCAAATTGGAGCTACAGCTGCTGGCCTACACCACAGCCACAGCAATGCAGGATCCTTAATCCACTGAGCAGAGGCCAGGGATCAATCCTGAAACCTCATGGTTCCTAGTCAGATTCGTTTCCACTGAGCCACGACAGGAACTCCTCATCTTTTGTTTTTTAAAAGTATGCTTATTTCAAAATTTCCTGTTCTTGTTTCACTGATATAATGTCCTCTTTTCTCTCCTTAAGGATATTAAATATAATTGTTTTAAAGGCCTGTACTGATGACTTTATTACTTACATTTCCTTTTATAGGACATTTTGTTTATCAACTTTGTCTCGTTTTAGTGGCTTTCCTCAAGTGTTTGGTACTTTTTCCAAGTGTGTTCATCATCTATGGCAGAGGTTTCTCACTTGTAAACAGAGTAGTGGCTGCCCTCTACCATCTTATCTTCCCTCACCCAAGGAGGCTATTTCTATCAGTCTTTCCCTACAATGTCATGTGCAAGGAATTGCCCTTCAAGGTCCAGGTATGAGTATCTTCATTAAGCCATCCTTGGCATTGCTGTGCCAGCAGGAGTTCCACTGTTTTGAAAAATTCAAGTCATAACTGTACTTAGAGTTTCCTTTCTTTTGTTTGTGCATCTTATTCTCCAAAGGCTTGGTAGTTGGAAAGACTTGAATTTCTTGGGGTTTTTTGATAAGTAAACAGAATTGACAGTCCTATCACAGATACATGTAAAGATGGGCAGCGTACCCACAACACACCCCAAAGGGAGGAGCTGCCAGGCCTGATGGGGCTGGAGTGGGGGAAAATAGAAGACTGCCTTCCTTCTCAGATTCAACTTTTATTAGGCTGGACTTCAGAAGTGGAGCCTTGATTTTCAAACCTTTAAAATGGGGATAATAATGCTGACTTTACACAGTTGTTGGAAGGACTAAAGAAATATGTAAGAGACCTATCAAACCTAGTTGTTCAATTCAAATCAATTCACTTCCCACCTGTTTCCTCATTTGATAGGAAAAAAGAAAGAAAGAAAAGAAAAAAGAATAAACTCCCCACCATTTCAGGGACAGGATCAAATGGCATCTACACTGGAATGTGTTGGACAGACTGCATAATAGCATCCCCATGGGAGGTCTAATGGTGATCATTTTCACGTATTTAGCAAGTAGCTAGATAGCACTTACCATGTGCCAATCAATGTCCTAAGCATTTCATAAATATTCACTTATTTAACTCCTACGAGTTCTGTTCTTAGGCCATTTTTACAGATAGAGAAACCAGCGCAAAGAGCTCAAGTTATTGGTCTAAGGTCACATGGTTGGCAAGAGGCAGAGCTGGGATTCAAACCCAGACTGCCAGGCTCCCAGAGTCTGTCTCCTGCCCACGATTCTATACTGCCCTTGACTATGTAGCTGATATTATCTTCGTATACAGAGAGCTGCCGAAGTTCCTGGCATTCCTTCTCATTTCCACCATCACCAGAAGGTTTCCATGTGCAGAAACATGACCACTTGATGCAGTGGTCTGAGTCCCATGGAAGGTCCAGAGGGTAAGGTCAGTTGTTCAAGGAAGACTTTATCCTCACTCACCCTTAGGTCCGTGCCCTGCACCACTGCCCTCAGGTGTGCTTCCCTGACATAATAGCAAGATGGGCTACCTAGGCAGCAACAGGAGAGAGCGAAAGCAGGAGAAGAGGGTGGGATGTGCCACCCACCATCCTTGCTTCTTCCCTCCTCAGCCAAAGCACCACTTCCCAAAACTTGGACCATAACAGAAGGAGAGTGTATTTGTCACAGGCATCCAGGTCATCACTTCTTCCTGCTGCCAAAGACGGCGTCCCCAGCCCTCTGCCACTTGGCAGGTGAGCAGGAAGGGAGAGTGGCAATACATGCTACTGCTCTATGTAACTTACTTCTGTCCAAAGACATGTGCTCCTACACAGGGGGCTGTGCAGCTGCAAGGAGAGGAACTAAGTCAAGAGGAGGATGGGGAAGCACAACAGACAATGGAAATGGAGACGGGAGTGGGCATTCTTTCACTCATTTATTCATTCTGCAAAGATGTATTGCATCTCTTCTCTGTGCTGCCCCTCATCCCAACACAGTGAACTTGGCAGTTAGCAAAACATATACTCCTTGCCTCCTTGGAGTTTATATTCTTAAACTGATGGAATTTCAGATAGAGGGAAGTACTGTGAAGTCAGTAAAGCAGAGCATTGGTCAGGGAGGAACAGCAAGGATGCTGGCTGCTTTTTGTTAAGGGAGGCAGCCATGTGAGGAACCTGGGGAGAAGAGTGTGCTAGGCTGAAGAAATGCAGTGCAAGAGCCCTGGGATGGAAGGGTGAGGTATATTACACTGGGTGTGGAAGAACTAGGAGAGACTGTGGTTAGTGCGACTATAGTTTAATCAACAAGCACGAACGCCAGTGAGATGTCCTCTTAGAGGAGATATCTCAGGACTTCTGGTAAAATATTTATATGGAAAAATAAGAGAAAACAGTTGTCCCCAAACCTGAAGTTAGCGTAGTAGCGAGAATTCCAAACTGGGAGTTGGGAGACCTTGAGTTACCTGTTCCAATGAGTTCATTTCTCTGGGCCTTCCTCTCCTGGTCAAGAACGTCAAAAATGACACCTACTGTAAGGGTTCTGATGAGAAGCAAATGTGACATGTGTCCATTAAAGTACTAGCATGTATGCATGCAAAGCAATGAAACTAGAACACACCCTCACACCATGCACAAAAATAAACTCAAAATGGCTGAAAGACTTAAATATGCGACAGGACACCATCAAACTCCTAGAAGAAAACATAGGCAAAACACTCTCTGACATCAACATCATGAATATTTTCTCAGGTCAGTCTCCCAAAGCAATAGAAATTAGAGCAAAAATAAACCCATGGGACCTCATCAAACTGAAAAGCTTTTGCACAGCAAAGCAAACCAAAAAGAAAACAAAAAGACAACTTACAGAATGGGAGAAAATAGTTTCAAACGATGCAACGGACAAGGGCTTAATCTCTAGAATATATAAGCAACTTATACAACTCAACAGCAAAAAAACCAATCAATCAATGGAAAAATGGGCAAAAGACCTGAAGAGACATTTCTCCAAAGAAGATATACAGATGGCCAACAAACACATGAAAAAATGCTCAACATGGCTGGTTATAAGAGAAATGCAAATCAAAACTACCATGAGATATCACCTCACACCAGTCAGAATGGCCATCATTAATAAATCCACAAATAACAAGTGCTGGAGGGGCTGTGGAGAAAAGGGAACCCTCCTGCACTGCTGGTGGGAATGTAAACTGGTACAGCCACTATGGAGAACAGTTTGGAGATACCTTAGAAATCTATACATAGAACTTCCATATGACCCCGCAATCCCACTCTTGGGCATCTATCCGGACAAAACTCTACTTAAAAGAGACACATGCACCTGCATGTTCATTGCAGCACTATTCACAATAGCCAGGACATGGAAACAATCCAAATGTCCATCAACAGATGATTGGATTCGGAAGAGGTGGTATATATACACAATGGAATACTACTCAGCCATAAAAAAGAATGACATAATGCCATTTGCAGCAACATGGATGGAACTAGAGAATCTCATCCTGAGTGAAATGAGCCAGAAAGACAAAGACAAATACCATATGATATCACTTATAACTGCAATCTAATATCCAGCACAAATGAACATCTCCTCAGAAAAGAAAATCATGGACTTGGAGAAGAGACTTGTGGTTGCCTGATGGGAGGGGGAGGGAGTGGGAGGGATCGGGAGCTTGGGCTTATCAGACACAACTTAGAATAGATTTACAAGGAGATCCTGCTGAATAGCATTGAGAACTATGTCTAGATACTCATGTTGCAACAGAAGAAAGGGTGGGGGGAAAACTGTAATTGTAATGTATACATGTAAGGATAACCTGACCCCCTTGCTGTACAGTGGGAAAATAAATAAATAAATAAAGTACTAGCATGTAGTTAGCACATTAGGTGCTCAAACACTAGGAGCCACAACAATGAGACACACTGCACACCTATTAGAATGGCCCAAATTCAGAACACTGACACCACCAAATGCTGGTGAGCATGTGGAGCAATAGGAACTCCCATTCATTGCTGGTGGGAATGCAAAATGGTACAACCACTCTGGAAGAGAGTGGCTAAAGATACTCTGACCAGACAAAACTAAAGGAACTCTGATCCAGCAGTCATGCTCCTTGGTATTTACCCAAAGGAGTTGAAAAGTTGTGTGTCCTCACAAAAACCAAGATGTTTAAAGTAGCTTTATTCATAACTACTAAAACCTAAAAGCAACCAAGATGTCCTTCAGTAGGTGAATGATAAACTTTGGTGCATCCAAACAATGGAATATGACTTGGTGCTAAAAAGAAATGAGCTCTCAAACCATGAAAAGATGTGGAGGAAACTTAGATGCAAATCGCTCAGTGAGAGAAAATCTGAAAAGGCAACACACTTACCAAATGATTCTTTGTTGTTGTTGTTGTTGTTGTTGTTGTTGTTGTTTAGGGCTGAACCTGGGGCACATGGAAGTTCCCAGGCTAGGGGTTGAATCAGAGCTGTAGCTGCTGGCCTACACCACAGCCACAGCAACATAGGAGCCAAGCCATGACTGCAACCTACACCACAGCTCATGGCAATGCTGGTTCTTTAACCCACTGAACGAGGCCGGGGATTGATCCGCATCCTCGTGGATACCAGTCAGATTTGTTTGTGCTGAGCCTCAACAGGAACTCCTTAGTGATTCTAACTATATGACATTGGGACAGGAAAAACTACAGAGTCAGTAAAAAGATCAGTGGTTGTCAGGGGCTGGGGGCAGGGAAGGATGAACAGGCAGAGGACAGACAATTTATAAGGCCATGAAACTACTCTGTATGATACTATAATGGTGTATATGTGTCATTATACATTTGGCCAAACACATGGAATGTGCAACACCAAGAGTGAACCATAATGGAAACTATGGACTTTGGGTGATAAGAACACATCAAAGGAGGTTTCATCAGTCCTAACACAGGTACCACTCTGGTGGGGGATGTGGGTAATGGGGGAGGCTATGTATGTGTCAGAGCAGAGAGTATATGGGAAATTTCAGTACCACCTTCTCAATTTTATTGTGAACCTAAAACTCTAAAGAGATAAAGACTTAAAAAAATTTTACAAGGGATCATGGTATTTCCAGCCTGGCCATTATGGGACTTCGGGCAAAATTACTTAAGGAAGAGATAACTGTCACTTATTGAATACCTGCAGGTGGCAGGCCCTGCACTGGGCATTGTCTATGGGTTATACCTGCTTCCTCACTTGTGCAGTGAGGGGGCTTTACCAGGTGATACCCAAGACCCCTCCAGCTTGGACCTCTACCATTAAGAAGGGCTGTGCTGGAGTTCCCATTGTGGCTCAGCAGGTTAAGAACCCGACATAGTGTCCTTGAGGCTGCAGAGTCAATCCCTGGCCTCAGTCAGTAGGTTAAGGATCCAGTGTTGCTGCAAGCTAGTTCCCTAGCTCAAAACTTCCATATTCTGCAGCCACAGCCAAAAAAAAAAAAGCAAGCAAGCAAGCAAGTAAGCCTTCATGGAGCTCGACCCCACAGAGGTGGGCCTATTCCCCAAGATGTTGCGGAGCCAGGACCCGCAGGCAGAGGCTGAGCTGGCCCTGCAGAAAGACTTTGTGTCAGGTCCCTCAAGGGAACATACCTCAAGCCCAGAAGAACTTAGCTCCCTGAACTGAGAAACAGAAACCTTGACCTTCCTCCCTGAGCAAAATATTTCCTGGGTGTAAAAAAAATGTTAGCATCTCAGCCAGCTCCAAGCAGCCTTTATTCTGTCTTTGTCTTTCTTGTTTAAGACAAGGCCAGGTTGAGGGGTGGGAGAGTCGGGGGGCGGGGAGTAAGAAAATTCCTTCACTCCTTCTGCTCCCCCCAAGCTCACAGAAAGCATTCTTCGCCTAGGCCCCAGGCCCCCGGTGCTGGTCCCCTGCTCTTTGCTTCCCCAGCCTCTCCCCCAAAAGAGGCAATGGGTGAAGGTTTTTCCATTTAATTTCATTTTTCATCATTTTTACCCCTTTTGGATGGTTCACATCGGAGGGTCTCGGTGGATTAACTGGCCAATCAGATTTCATTATGAGCCCAAGTAGTTCTTATCATTAAACCTGTAATTTATTTCTTCTGTGTTTCATAAAATGTGAAATATTACCATTCTCTGGGAGCTTGAAGAGAGCCGGGATGCTCCATTAAACCCAACACTGCTCCTCCAGAAGAGGCCGTAATTATATGCGGGGTTTTTTTCCTAACAGCTAAGTTTCTACTTGCAGATGCTAACAAAAGAAATAAGCTTTTAATCCAAACATAATTAATATGAATTACCTCCCCAGTACACCCTGGCTTTGCACCATTAAACTTAATTTTTGTTTTGCATGATAATTGTGTTATCATTACCGTTTATAGGAGAACTCAGGGACCCTCGCTTTGTTTTCAGTCAAGACTAAAAGGACTGGAAATGACTTCCCTCCCCTCTGCAGGCCAGGAGCCTGTGGGCCGGCCTTCCTGACCTGTCCCTGTGGTTTAGAGAGCCTGGGGTCATGGGCAACAGAGGCAGCGGGAGACCTCCCTCCAAGAGTCAAAGGAAACAGATTCCCACTGACCCTGTGGAGGATTTGCCACCCAGGAGACAGGCTCAGTAGGGGCTGCCGTCTAATTATTAGACTGTCACTGAAGCCGCCACCATCATCATCGCCATCACCATCATCATCATTTTCATAATCGTTATTATTGCTCTGACTGTAATGAGTACCACACAATTTCTCTGCAGCACGCTCCAGCTACCCTGCTATTGGTTATTTCGCCCAACTATCTGGGGATCCTGAGCTGAATTAGTTAAGCAAAGCCCCAGAAAATTGCTGACTGAGCACCAAAGGCCTGCGTTTCATTCAAGACCCCATTCAAGACTCTGCACAAATGCATCTTCCTCTCTCTCTCTCCCTCCCTCTTTATAGGGAAGATTCATGTTTTTAGAAATCCGAGAAGGAAGCTCATACCTTTGGAACTGGGCACTATATTTATATATTGGCATCCCTTCATGGATCAAAGAGTTATTGAGTATCTATTAAGGACCAGGTACTATGAGAAATAATATGTACACACACACACACACACACACACACACACACATGCACACACACCATGATCCCTCTCATCAAAGAATTAATAATCTAGTTGGGGGAGAATATAGATGCCCAAATGTTTTCAAAAGGAGAGAAATTAAATACAGCACAAAACAACAGTATCAGAGAACAGGAGTTCCTGTTGTGGCTCAGTGGTAATGAACCCAACAAGTATCCATGAGGATTCCTGTTTGATCCCCAGCCTTGCTCAGTGAGTTAAGGACCTGGGGTTGCCATTAGCTGTAGGTCACAGATGAGGCTTGGATCCTGAGTTGCTGTGGCTGTGGTGTAGGCTGGCAGCTGTAGATCCGATTCAACCCCTAGCCTAGGAAGTGCCATATGATGCAGATGTGCCCTAAAAAGAAAAAAAAATGAAAAGAAAATCAGCGGCCATGTAATACCGTCTGTTGATGCAATGTCATCACTGGTCCCTCAGCAGGAGACAGCCCTGGGTATTGATGAAGAATCTAGTCTCTGGAGACAGAGGGCTTGGAGCCACGGACAAGTAACCTAACCTCTTGGTGGCTCCGTTTACTTATCTGTAAAATGGGGAGAAGCTAGTACCTATGTTATGGAGTTGCTGTGAGCATTAAATAAGTTAACATGTAGAAAAGGCTCTGATCCTGCCCAGCATACATTTAGCTATTACAGAGGTAGTCACTCATTTTTTAAAGACTCTTTTTTAGTTGTAATGAATTAGGTTGACCCCAAATCTACATTCACACACTGACTATCATAGTCTTCTAATAAATACCAGCCATCAGACTCTTTTTCTTTTTTGGCTGCACCCATGGCACATGGAAGTTCCCGGGCCAGGGACTGAACCCATACCACAGCTGCAACCAGAACCACAGCAGTGACAATGCCGGATCCTTAACCCGCTCAGCCACGAGGGAAACCCCAGACTCTTTATTTATCAAATAGCCCACTAGATGACACGGACATTTTCTCCACGAGGCAGAAAGCATAAATTCTGAATCTTACATGTCTTAAACTTAAGAAAGACATGTAAACTTGCCTGGAGAGAGGCTTTTCTATATAATTCATTAATAAAACATATGCATATTAAAGGATTTCTGGCAAAGACATGCCAAAAAAAGAAAAAAAGATCTTAAAAAATCTTTCACAGTCTTCACTTCCACTGGGCCCCCTTGAATTTTGTCATTTTTTAATTCCTGTTCTTTCTCTATATTCTGATGGACACTTTAATGTCATTATAACCATTCAGCAAGTCACTACTTCCCAAAACTCTGCCCTGCTGAGCTCTAATGCTTAAGGATGGTAAGAGATGTTGTTTGGATAAAGAACTCCAGGGTGAAATAAGTTCAGGTAGCAATAGGTTAAACCACAGAGCTTCTCAGCCTCTTCAGTGTTGATGTACACACAGTCCTGAGAGGGGCATAGGATGCCAAGCATTTCCCAAGTACATTCAACACAGGAGTCAGATTCCAAAAGAGACATTTCGGGAAAAAATGCTACTCTACAACTGTGTATTCTGCTTATTGTAAGCATTTCCATATTTTTCCTAAACTTTCTCCACATCCTTTTAAATCACCCATAATCCACTAAGAAGACATGCCATAGATTCCTTAACCATTCTGCTACAGTTAGACATTTAGATTAGTTTCAATTTTTTGCTAACCTAAATAAAGCTGCAACTAACATCTTTTTGCACAATACATTTTCCAAAACAAAGGAAATGTGTTTAGGATTCATTTCTTAGGACAGACTCCCAGAAGAAGAATTACTGGGTCAAAGGGTATTCGTGTTTTAAGGTCACGGTACACGGTACTAACTGGTTTTTCACAGGCTTGTATCCATTTTCACCCCCCAGGAGCCAGTGCCGGTGCCCACACGCCACACCCAGAAACAGGGGATTGGCCAAGATGCTAAAAGTGGGGCTGCTGACGGGGACTTTCATCAGCCTTCATTAGCACCACCTCTGGTGACAGCCTTTGCAGCTGTCAGATCTGGTGTCAGCCCTCCTCCTCTTTCTTCTGCTTCTGTCTCTCCCTGCAAGTCAAGCCGACTCCTGCATATCTCTGGTTGCGCAGCTAACTGCACAGAATAAGGCCACATGATACCCTCTCCCGTCGACCCTAGGGAGGCATCAAAGAGGTTCTCCTCCCAGTAGGTAAGTGTTTTAACAACCAGCTCACCAAGGGGGAAAGCCTTGACTTGTAGCATCTGCCACTTTCGAGGGTATAAATGCTCTCACCTGGGTGGATTTCAAGCTAGGGATCTACCACCGTAACATCGCTGGCCGTGGAGTTGGGAAGAGATGGACATCATAGGCTCTTGTGAGTCCGAAAGGCAGCTCTACACATCCCCACCCAGACACAGTTGCCAACGAACATACCAAGTTTCTCTCCTCGCAGCACTAATGACTTCCCACCCCATCTGCATGCTCCTCCACGTCCAACCACACCCAGGACCCCCCTGGGCCCTGTGTTCACAGCCCCCGAGCTGCAGTGCCCTCTCAATTCATCCTACACTATACAGCCTGTGTCACTAAGAGGTCCGTGGGGTTCAACTGTCAAGGGCCCTAGACCATAGATACCTACGCCTATGCCAGCGACTCAGGTTGATCCCACTGTGCAGCTGCCCCCTCCCCACTCCCATTCTCTCTCCTCTGGCCACAGAATCTTGGGCTATCTTGCCTCAAGCTGTGCAAACCCCCAGCTCCTTACCTCTGGCTCCACTTCAATCCTAATCAAGCTTCTGACCTCGTTCCTGGGCTCCAGTTTTCCACTCAGGATTTACTCCATGGATCTGGTGACAAATTCAATTTGCACATTCCGGAAACAAACTGGATGAGATTTTTAAATCACTCTCTCTCCCTGGCTGGTACAGAAACCATCCTTCACCTCCACCCACCCCCAAGAACATAGAGACACCCACTGAGGATTGAATAGTCCCTGAACCCCATGAGAACACCCTGATCCCCTGCCAGCCCTCCACCTCCAGGACCTGTCACTGTCCACGGTGGCCTCAGCTGAGCATGGTCAGAGATTCTTAACATCCGGGCTTGAGGCCAGCAGGCTTCCCAACTGACCTCTGACTTGGAGCACCGCACCGTGTGTCCATGCGTCTGACTGGATAACCCGTGACCGGCTATTCCAAAATTACAACTGGAAGACACTCCGTCCCCAGCTGCCACCCAAGTCATGCCAAGAGGACAAGTGGGGTCTGCCATCCCTAATGTCAGGAGTCTCAACCAGTAGACACTCTCCCCGACATAGCCCGAGTCACGTCCTCCTGGTGAAAGCCTCCTTGGGCCCTCCTGCAGACCCTCCCCTTCGTGGTCCTCCAGGTGGGCAACCTGACGACCCTCAGGTCGGCCTCAGCTGGGCTGAGTCAGCGAGGGTGGCAGAAGAAGAGGGCACCAGCAAAAAACATTAGAGGAAAGGGGGAAAAATGATACGGCAAAAAGGAAAGGAACAGTAGAGCAAAACAGGGAATGACAGGATGCATTATGTTCTCCAACATTCCACAGGATTTCCAGACCCTAGAAAACATAAACAGTGGCTTCTAACTAAAAACAGAGCAGTGAATAGATTACTTGTGCAACCCTCACCAGGATCCCCATTTCAGCCAAGGGCATGACTCCCCCATCCAAACACATGCATGAAAGAGTTAACGGTAATCGGCCCGAGTGGGAACAGGAAGGATGCCTAACAGTGTTACAAAGAAGCATATGGATCCCCATATTTTTTCCAAAGGCAAGCTATTCTGAGCTTGGATGCAATCTGGAAGTTTCTCTTCCCCTAAAATGAGTTGCGCTCAAACCCCTTCACCCTATCACAGAGCGGGGCACTGTGCTGAGTATGGGAGCAGAAGGCAGGGAGGAGGTAGTGAGAAACAGAAAGCTAGGTTCAGTCAAACAGAAACCCCAAAGTGGAACCAGCACTTGGCATTCAGCTGATCATATTGGAGGGAGCACCTTCCGCAGATGTAGCGCTGATGAAGAGTCTTAAGTGACCCCGGAGGAGTTGCATAAACAGAGACAGATGACTTTCTCTGCTGAGCAATAAGGACCTTAATATAACATACACAGCATCCGAACCCTAACCACTGGGGGAACATGTTACAGCACAAAGTGCAGGAGGAGAAAAAGATAGCATACCCTGGAAAAATTAAAATAGAGAGTAAATCATTAAAAAACTATCCCCTCCTCCCTCACCCCAGCCACACATGGTTTGGTTAATTCCTTAATGAGAATAGATTGTAATTCATATCAGAACTACACCGTATAATTATTGCATATAATTATGCTTGAGTTAAGTGTAGAGTAAATCGTAATAGTTCGCATTCTATAGTGTGAGTTTCTAATCATTTTTATTTGGTGGGGGGGTGGGGAATGGGGCTTCACAAGGTCTTTTGATAACTAGTATCTCCAGAGACATAACATCTATCAGGTGGATCTTTGGATATTATGTTCAAGACAGTGATGCTGAGGAGTTCCCATTGTGGCTCAGCGGGTTAAGAAACCAATTAGTATCCATGAGGATGCAGGTTCGATCCCTGGCCTTGCTCAGTGGGTTAAGGATCTGGCATTGCCTCGAGCTGCTATGTAGTTCGCAGATGTGGCTGAGATCCCGAGTTGCTGTGGCTGTGGAATAGGCCGGTGGCTGTGGCTCCAATGAGAAGCCTCACCTGGCAACTTCCATATGCCATGGGTGTGGCCCTAAAAAAAATAAAATAAAAAAAGACAGTGATGCCGGGAACTGCTACAGCCAGCAGCTGCATATCTTATAGAATCTGCCTTAAACAGATTTATTTCTACCCAGCAGCCCAGCCCAGAGAAAGGGCAACTACTGGCTGACCCAGAACTTGCCTCAGAATCAAGGTCATCTCCTGGTCCTCTGGTTACGGGCTATATGTTTCTGTGAGCCCCTGGCCCCTCACTTCCAGAGGTAATATGTCCTTAACCTGTATCTCTCTTGTCCCACTTTTCCACCACATCCCCAGGGACTTAAAAGCTCTTTTCACTCCCTTCTTGGCTCTCAAAGTACATGCAAACGATGAACAATTGATGGTTATAACATTCAATAGAGGAAGAATTACAGGCCTCCAACTGACCCAATATGCAAATCATATTCAGTTAATGAAACTGGACTTCCGTATGATGTAGTCTGTCCAGGCAGGGTGGGGGAGGAGAGAGTGAGATCTGATAGGTGGTCTGCAGTGAAGGGAGAAGGTTTGGGTTGCAGGCAGGGTTGGTCAAATACAGAAGCCCTTCCCCCTTGCCTCCCATCTCTTCCCACCAGGCCTTGCTGCTGTCTTGGGACAGCTGTCCATTTCTCCAGGGGCTGTTTTCATTCCTGGCATCAACCTTCCCTCATTCCCACACCTGAGTCCCCAGAGTGGCTGGCAGAACCTTTTCCAGGGGCTTGGGGCTTTATCAAAGGCAAGGAGACTTCTTTAAAGCCAAATTAACTCATTAACTTAGAAGCAACCTCTAACTTGCCTTTTTGCGTTGTTTTTTTTTTTTTTTTTTAAAGAGCTGTACCTGTGGCACATGGAAGTTCCCAGGCTAGGGGTCTAATGGGCGCTACAGCTGCAGGCTTACGTCACAGTCACAGCAACGTGAGATCCGAGCCACATCTGTGAGCTACACCACAGCTCATGGCAATACCACATCCTTAACCCGCTAAGAGGGGCCAGGGATCGAACCCTCGTCCTCATGAATCCTAGTCAGGTTCATTACTGCTGAGCCACAACAGGAAATCCCTAACTCACCTTTCTTAACTCGACTTCCGTGGACTCTTTCCCTCTTTGCTCTTTAAACTCCTTCCCTCCCCATCCATCTGACTCATCATCCGTTGACCTCTTTCCCCAAAGCCCTCCCCCAATCCTGGACTTCCTGCAGCATGGGGTCTGGATGGCCGAGGTTTGGAGCTCAGATTCCCAGAAGCTGTTCATCAATTTCTAAATGCTGAACCCCGACCCCATCCTCTCCGGCTTCCACACCCTCTGAAATGGTCTAAAGTGTAAACACTTGACCTCCTTCAAGAACCACCAGGCAAGCAGCATCCTGCCCCCACAACTCCCCACCATATCTGGAGGGAGTCAGGAGGCTTAAAGAACAAGCAAGATGCACGGCCTACCCAGGATCCTCCCATCCACTGGCCTCTCACCTCTCCCAGGTATTTCTAGCACCACCAGGAGGAATCTTCCTGAAAGTGATGGAACTACCCTTTTCTGCCCCCACCCCCAGCCTCCTGTCCCTTCCACCAGCTTTCAAAGGCCACCCTTCCACTGACTAAGTGACACTAAAAACAGCAATTCTCCCCCCCGCCGCCCCGACTCCACTCCCCACCCCCCGCCTGCCCACTGATAATAATGGGCCGAGACACTTTTATTATCATTATTAATTAGCACTTTCAAGCAATGGAATTAAATCAATATGGTGGACTGAAACTAATTTTAACAAGCCATTGAGATCAATCATTGGGACTTTTATCTACATAAATGCCACTAAACTCAGCTCGTTAGTGTAACATTAGCTGGAAAGAAAAAGAAGGGAGACTGGCGGGGTTTTAATTAGGAAGACATAAACCGAGCCACAATTTTTCTTCTTTGATTTGCTTTTAATCTCGTCTGCAAAGCTCTTCTGGTGCTGCCCAGGCTGATTTTCAGTCCCAGGCCACTTCCATGGGAAGGGGAGGGGCGAGTGAGGAGAAGCCAAGGGCAACCAGCTAGGGATGCTCTGATGGGATGGTCCCTTTTCCAGGCTTGCCCAGGAGGAACCAGGTCAGCCCCCTGTAGCCCCTAAACCTGAGCTCTCAGATTCCCATCACCAGCGCTGACTGCTGCTCCTTAGTATTCACCTCTGCTTGGCATTTATTCCTCCCTGTGTTATATGAAGATTATTTATGTCCATTGATTTGTTCAAAGAACAGCAGATGAACACTTACAGCACTAAGCACTCTGCTCACTGCTCTGAGAGAATTTAAAAAAAAAAAAATGAGAAGGAAGTCATCCTACTCCCCTGAGGAAAAAGCCTCCTGGTCTTTCTCTCCTTCCTAGATTGATAGCCTCTGAAGGTCAAGGACTATTTCTTATTTATCTGTGCCCCTCCCCCTATCTAATTCTGTGCTCTACACCTACAGGAGCTCAGGAAGTGTTGGGGTGAATGGGTGGATATCCCACTTCTCTACCCACACGTCACTCCTCCCTGTGCCCAGGTACCTAATCCTGCCACCCTACTCCTTCCATGTCCCATAGGCACCAAGACCCTTTCAAGACTCTACACCTCTGATCTTGCTGTCACTCACTCCAATAACAGCCTTCAGTCTTGCTCCCTGACAGGCCGTGGCTTCTTATTCTTCAAGATTCTAAGGAACCACTGAGATACAATGGCTGTGAGGCTGAAAGAATGAGACAAGATTTCAAGTCTTGCCTGCTCCAGGGGATACCATTTGGAGTTTGAGTCCAGTCAAGTTAACTGCTTGCTAGAACCAAAATTAATATTCTTCAAAGGAAGATAACAGAAGCCAGAATCTCTATAACTTATCATCAACAATGTCTAATTTAGAATTTTTCTTAATTATTAGACAAAGGGGGGTTGGGAATAAACAACAAAAATGTGAGCTAGAGTAAATTAAAAAAAGATCTAGTCTATAAACTAATGTCTAGACCCAAATGTTAACATTAGCAGACAAGAACTTAAAGAAACCATTATAAATATGTTCAAAGTCTGTAAGTAGCTAATGCCATAATGAAAAAAAAAAAGAAAGAAAAAGAAACCTCAGGAGAGAAATGAAAACTATAGAAAAGAACCAAATGGAAATTTATTTAATTAAAAATTATAATATTTGAGAGTTCCTACTGTAGCTCAGTGGGTTGAGAACTCAACCTAGCAAGCATCCATGAGGATGCAGGTTTGATTCCTGGCCTCTCTCAGTAGGTTAAGGATCCAGTGCTGCCACGAGCTGTGGCATAGGTCGCAAATGTGGCTTGGATCCAGTGTTGCAGTGACTGTGGTGTAGGACTATAGCTACAGCTCCAAGTCAGTTCCTAGCCCAGGAACTTCTATAAGCCAAAGGTGCAACCATAAAATAGATATATAGATACATAGATATAATATCTAGGGTTCCCTGGTGGCTCAGCAGGTTAAGGATCCAGCATTGTCACTGATGTGACATAGGTTCAATCCCTAGCCTGAGAACTTCCACATGCCACTGGAGTGGCAAAAAAAAAAAAAAAAAAAAAAACTTTACAATATCTGAAATGAAAAGATAATTAGATAGCCATAGCATCAGGGTTAGTGAGTTTACTGATAAATCATTAAAAAGTATCCAATCTGAAGGAAAAAGAAGAAAACATTTTTGAGGAAGGAGCAGAACTTCAATAAGCTGAAGGACAATATCAAGATGTCTAATATACAGATAATTATCATCCCAGAGGACAGGAGAGAAAGACTGAGGAAGAATAAATATTTAAAGAAATACGGTCAAAATTTTTCTAAATTTATGTGAAAAATATACACCTGTACATCTAATGAGGTCAATAAATCCTAGGAAGGATAACTACAGTGAAAAGCCACACAGAGGAGTTCTGGTCATGACTCAGTGGTTAGCAAATCCGACTAGGAACCATGAGGTTGCAGGTCTGACCTCGCTCAGCGGGTTAAGGATCTGGTGTTGCTGTAAGCTGTGGTGTAGGTCGCAGACATGCCTCAGATCTGGCATTGCTGTGGCTCTGGTGTAGGCCAGAGGCTACAGCTCCAATTAGACCCCTAGCCTGGGAACCTACACATGCTGCAGGCGCAGCCCTAGAAAAGACAAAGGGACTCCCCCCCCCCAAAAAAAAAAAAAAACACAAAGAGGTAAGTTATAGCAAAAATGTTGAAAACTAATGATAGATAGGTAATACCAAAAGTAATCAAAGGAAAATGATATACTGTGGACAAAAAACAAACAATAGGACTTATAGCACAAAGGATTCAGGAAAGAGATGGAGTAGAACTATAATCTTGCAAGATTCTTAAATTTTATGTGCCGTGATAAAATATTAATTCTAACAATACTCTGATGATGAGACATTTTGTAATCCTTAGATAAACTTCTAAAAAATAATGAAAATGGTATATCTTCAGGATCCAAAAAGTTAAAGGTGGGGAAGAGAGTCAGGAAGAAAAGGAAGGAGGGAGGGAGAGATTGAGGGAGGGAAGGAGGAAGGAAGGAAAAGTTGACTTTTATTTTCACCAAAGGAAGGCAAAAAGGGAGAAAAAAAAGAAATAAGAGGAGATGGGATAAATAGAAAACAAATGTCCAAATTGTAGTCCTAAATCAAACATATCAACAATTACATTAAATATTAATTGACTAAACACTCCAATGAAAAGGCAGAGACTGTCAGACCGGATTTTAAAAACAAGATTCAACTACCTGTGTGCATAAGAGATGTATTTTAAATAAAAATTCACAGCTGAGTTGAAATTAAGAAAAAGATAAACCATTGCAAACACTAATCATAACCAAGCTGGAGAGGCTACACTGATAACAAACAGAATGGATATCAAGACAAGAAACACTACCAGAAATAGAGTGATTTTTCATAGTGATTAAAAAATCAATTATCAGGAAGACATGACAACCATAAATCCCTATGCACTTAATACAGAATTTTAAACTACATGAAGCAAAAACTGACAAAATGAGGGAAGAAATAGACCTAGTCATAATAATTGAAGGATAATACCATTCTCTCAGTAACCACAGAATGACTTTAAAAAAATAATAATAATATACTGGATCTGAAAAACACTATTGCCCATTTATAGACCACTCTGCCCAATGAGGACAAAATATTTCAAATAAAACATGGAACATTCACCAAGACAGACTATATAGGGGGTACAGGGCCATGAAAAAGGGCTCAGTAAACTTCAAAAAAATGAAGGGGAAACTACCCAGCATACTTTCAGGTCTACCACAGTAATGTTAATACACCATCATTGGATTGTAACTTAATGAAATAATTTTTGAATATATTATTTATATGTACATACATACATACATATTCACAAATATATTCATATTTTTATTTGTAAAGCAAACATGGCAAAACGGAAGCAATTGATAAATCTGATTTAAAGATATATGGGAGTTCTTACAACTTGTCTGTAAGAGTGAAATTATAAAAAAATTTTGATACCATATATAAATATATAAACAAAAAGGATTTACTGTATATCACAGGAAACTATATTCAATATCTTCTAATAAACTATAATACAAAGAAGAGAATATAGATATATACATGTATATGTATAATCAAATCAGGAGAGTTCCCATCATGGTGCAGTGGAAACAAATCCAACTAGGAACCATGAGGTTGCCAGTTTGATTCCTGGCCACACTCAGTGGGTTAAGGATCTGGCATTGCTATGAGCTGTGGTGTAGTTTGCAGATGCGGCTCAGATCCTGCATTGCTGTGGCTGTGGCATAGAACTGCAGCTGTAGCTCCAATTCAACCCCTAGCCTGGGAACTGCCATATGCCATGTACATGGCCTTAAAAGCAAAAACAAAACAAAACAAAACTAATCAAATCGCTTTGCCGTACACCTGAAATTAACACATTATTATAAATCAACTATAATTCAATTAAAAATAAATAATTAATGGACAGCAAGCACATGAAAAAATGTTCAACATCACTGATTATTAGAGAAATGCAAATCAAAACTACCACGAGATACCACCTCACACCAGTCAGAATGGCCATCATTAATAAGTCCACAAATAACAAATGCTGGAGGGGGTGTGGAGAAAAGGGAACCCTCCTGCACTGTTGATGGGAATGTAAGCTGGTACAACCACTCTGGAAATCAGTATGGAGATATCTTAGAAATCTATACATAGAACTACCATATTACCCAGCAATCCCACTCTTGGGCATATATCCAGACAGTATTTTCTTTAAAAAAGACACATGCACCCCCATGTTCATTGAAGCTCTATTCACAATAGCCAAGACATGGAAACAACCCAAATGTCCATGACAGATGATTGGATTCGGAAGATGTGGTATATATACACAATGGAATACTACTCAACCATGAAAAAAGAATGAAATAATACCATCTGCAGCATCATAGATGGAGCTAAAGACTCTCATACTGAGTGAAGTAAGTCAGGAAGAGAAAGACAAATACCATATGATTTCACTTATATCTGGAATCTAATATAAGGCACAAATGAAACTTTCCACAGAAAAGAAAATCAGGGACTTGCAAAATAGACTTGTGGTTTCCAAGGGGGAGGGGGAGGGTGTGGGGAGGTTGGAGACCATGGGGTTAATAGATTCAAACTATTGCCTTTGGAGTGGATTAACAATGAGATCCTGCTGTGTAGCACTGGGAACTATGTCTAGTCACTTGTGATGGAGCATGATAATGTGTGAAAATAGAATGTATACATGTATGTGTAACTGGCTCACCATGCTGTACAGTAGAAAAAAAATTGTATTGGGGGAATAACTATTAAAAAAATAATAGTAATAAATTTTTTAAAATAATTAATTAAAAATTAGGAAAGGAGTTCCTGCTGTAGTTCAGCAAGTTAAGGATCCAGCATTGTCTCTGTGGCAGCACAGGTCTATTCCTCAGCCTGGCACAATGGGTTAAGGATCCAATGTTGCTGGAGCTGTGCCATAGGACACAGCTGCTGCTCAAATTCAGTCCCTGACCTGGAAACTTCCATATGCTACAGGTGCAGCCATTAAAAAAAAATAAATTAAGAAAAAAATGTTTTTGAGTACCCCTATATTCCAGCAAACAGGAAATGAAATATTTTAAGACACAATTTACAACAAAGTACCTAAAGTCTTCATGGGGAGAATTATAAAATTTTGTTAAAAGACCTCAAAGAAGATCTAAGTAAACAGAGTTATACAATATTCATTAACTGTACAACTCAATACTATAAAGGTTTAAATACTTCCCCCAATTTCTTTTTTGTAGATTTGGTGCAGTTTATTTTATTTATTTTTATTTTTATTTTTTATGGTGCAGTTTAAATAAAACTTCCAAGAGGATTTTTTTTTTTTAGAACTTGACAAGTTGATTCTAAAATTCACATGAAAATGCAAAAGGCCAAAATTAAACAAAATACTCTAGAAGAAGAAGGAAAGGTAGGAAAAGCTGCTCCAAGATACCAAGATTTATTACAAATCAACTGTAATTAAGATAACGTAGTAATGGTACAGGAGAGACCTCCACATATATGGATGCTTGACCTATTAGAGAGGTACCACTGCAGATCACTGAGAAATGTGTGGGATTTGTCAACAAATGATTTGAGATAACGGTGTATCCATTTGGAAAAAATTAAATTGGATCTCTAACTCACACCATACACTAAAACCAAATCAGGATGAACGAAAGACCTAACCATAAATATAAATAAAATAAATAATAAAAAATAAACAATAGATTTTCAAACATGATATAGACCATGAGTCCCAAAATATTAACCAGGGTGTCCTAGGATATTGCACCAAACTCACATTGGTGCCTTGGGATATTTCAATTTTTTGATTCAACCCCTAGCCTGGGAACGTCCATGTGCTCCAGGAGCGGCCCTAGAAATGGCAAAAAGACAAAAAAAAATTAAAAATTAAAAAAACATAAAACATAAGCCATGGACTGGAATTAAGTATTTGAAAAACACATATCTGTTAAGAATCTGTCCAGGAGTTCCCCAGGGGCTCAGCAAGTTAAGGATTTAGTGTTTTCACTGCTATGGCTCAGGTTACTGCTGCAGCATGGGTTCAGTTCCTGGCCTGGGAAATTCCGCATGCTATGGATGGGTACAGCCAAAAAAAAAAAAAAAAAAAAAATCAGCCTGGAATATACAAAGAACTCTTTTAACAACTTCACTGTAAGAAGACAACTAAAATGTTTAATAGATAAAAGATTTAAACAGACACTTCACCAAATTCAACATAAAATTGGCCAATAATCACATAAAAAGATTTCCAACATCACTAGTCACCAAGGAAATGTGAATTAAAATACAGTATCCTTCAAACACTACAGTAGCTCAAATTTAAACAATGGACTATACCGAGTGTTGGCAAGGATGAGAAGCAACCAGAATTTTCACAGATCACTGGTATGTGAAGTGTTAAGTGATGAAACTTCTTTGGAAAACTGGAAGTTTCTTCTAAAGTCAAAATTAAACCTATCCTATGACCCA
This sequence comes from Sus scrofa, assembly GCF_054392235.1. NCBI lineage: Eukaryota > Metazoa > Chordata > Mammalia > Artiodactyla > Suidae > Sus > Sus scrofa. The sequence continues at coordinate 63,087,438 of NC_139397.1, read as the reverse complement.
GCCATATTTATCCTACATATCTCTCCAAGAGAAATGAAAGCATATATCCAACAAAAGCCTTGTAATAGTATGTCTCAAGAGCTTTATTCACAATTGCCAAAAACTGGAAATCTTCCAAATGCCCTTCAACAGGAGAATGCATCAATTGGGATATACTCATACAACAGAATACAACACAGCAGTAGAAAAGAACAAACTACTAATATATATCCAACAGCACGGATGAGTCTCAAATGCATTCTGTTAAGTAAAAGAAGCCAGCCAGACACAAAAGAGTATGTTCTGGATGATTCCATTGATTAAACACCTGGAAAAGGGAAACCTATAGTGACAGAGAAGAGATTCCTGATGGGGTGGGTGATGGGATGGAAAGCTGACTGCAAAGGCGTATGAGGGAAAATTTGGATGATAGAAATGCTCTACTTGATTGTGATGGTGAACACACGATGGTATACAGTTGTCAACAGTCATCAAACTGCACACTTCACAAGGAGGAATTTTGTTGTATGTAAATTATACCTCAATAGATCTTATTTCTGAAATTTTAACCAAGGAAACATGCACATGTGTGCACAATGAGATATCCTTAAACAGCGACCACATTGGCAAAATTTTAAGTATGTCAATATGAAATGTCGGCAGTGATGAGAGGCTGCAAGAGCACTCATAGATGGAGTGCTCAGAAAGCTGACCCAGATGGAGCCTGGTGTGGGAGAAGTTTATGATGGATCAGCTCCAAATAAAGGGAGGGGAAGAAGCAGGCAGAGCAGAGGAGGAAGGAAAAGGCGGGACAAAGCCTTGAGGGGGCGCTCTGGAGCCCACCAGACTGGCCATGGCTTTGATTCCCCCTCTGCAGTCATCAGATCAGGGCTGTCCCGGGGAGCAAGGGAAGCTCTGGGTTCTGTGCCGCCAGCAGCCCCAAAGCGGTTGAGCCAGGCAGCAAGCATTTCTGGAAGGAGATCTGTGCAGCCCACCTACTGGTCTTCCACAGAAACAAGTGCACCTCTCCATTGTGTTGTGACCTAAGGCAATCATTGTGGACACCAGCTCAGTAAAGCTGGAGATGTGTCCACCGGTGGTCCAGCGTTCCCCTCCCAGGTCTGTATCCTAGTGACACATAACCTCGTGTGTCCTGAGATGAATGCCCATCACTGCCCTGTTTGTTTGGCATAGCCCCAAACCAGAAACGACTCAGAAGTTCATCCTAAAAAGAACAGGCGAGTAGTTTATGGTATATCCAGAGAGTGGAACCATCAATAAATTATTATATAACAGTAAAATTGTATGAACAGATACATATAAAATCTATACAACCTATATTATATATCAAAACAATGAATGAGCTACTGAAGCAAGGATCACATGGGTGAATCTCATTAACACAATGAAGGTACAAAAGAATACATACTTAGTAAATGCCAACTATTACATTTAAAAAGGATAAACAACAAAATCCTACTGTATAGCACAGGGAACTCTATCCAATCTCCTGGGATAGACCTCTGATGGAAAAGAATATAAAAAAGAATGTGTATGTATATATATATGTGTGTGTATAACTGAGTCACCTTGCTGTACAACAGAAATTGGCACAACATTGTAAATCAACTATAATTTTAAAAATACTTTTTAAAAGAATACATATAGTATGATTTTCTCCATGTGAAGATTTCAAGTTGGCAAAACTAAACTCTACGGCTTGGGAATAAATAAATGAATAAATTCTAAACCTATGAAGAAAAGCAAAGGAATGGTTCTAGAGAAGTCAGGATAATGATTATTCCGCGGGGTAGGAAGGTTCTGATTGGCATGGTAGCACCAGGGAAAGTAACCAAAGTTTTAGCCATCAGGGGTGTTCACTTTATAATTATTAATCAAGCTGCACATATATGTTCAGGGTACTTCTCTTGTTACTTGTTCTATTTCACAATAAAAAACAAACAAACAAACAAGGAGAAATGGCCCATACATCACGGTCCAAGCAACTGGGCAATTTTGGCCTATTAAAAAAAAAAAAAAAAAAAAAAAAAAAAAAGATAGAGAGAGAAGGCTCAGGGATTATACAAAGGTCAAGTGATCTAAAGAGATGTCCCACAAGGCCCAGAAACAAATTCAGCTGTTCCCTGGGCCCGTGCAATCCCAGATCGAGGATGCGTAATCTGGGACAGAGGGTAGACCAGGTGACCTGAACCACTCTTCCAGGTCTGAGTCTGAAGTACAAAGAACCAAGCTTTGGTAGGAAACTGAAAGAGCACCGGCTGACTGACAGGAGCCAGGAAGCCATTCTGCCTAAAGGAATAAAGGATGAATGAGCACATGTTTATTTTTAAAAGAAATGTCAGTTAATGCACATTTGTGGTGGGAACTGACTTGCCCTGCCATTTCTACCTGGGGAAACACCTGCTTGGATATGGAACGTAGTTTCCAGTGGAACCTGTTCTGCTTGTGGCCATCCAGGCTCTAGGTCCTGGGAGAGATCCAGCATATCCCTCCATAGGAGAACAGCACCGAGGCTGCCAAGGTGATTCCCGGAGGAGGCCAGGAGCCCATCAGGGACCATGCAAGCCCTTGTCTTCTGAGCACTTCTCCACATTGAACACCATCTGGGAAGATGAAGAGCAGGAAGATGCCAGCAAGGAATACCAATACCAAGGAAGAACAAATCTGACTCTAGATTAGATCTGTTTCTTTTACTTCAACCTTTGTATTCTATTGCTTTTGCTACAAGAATGTGACCCTATAGCCTGAAATATACAGGGTAGCCCATTCTGGAGGCTCTGACCTTTAAAAGTATAACACTTTTCCATTCATAGAGAGATAAAAAGTTGCAGAACAGAAAATAACAATTATCTTGTTGGAGATTTATAGGAAGGTCATGACCTGACCTACGTGGACAGATGCAAGAGCAAAAAATTCCAACTCCAAGAAGTTTGCAACAAAAAACCACATCCCTTCCCCTTTTAGTATAAAAGAAGGCTGGAATTTAACTTGGGGAACATGGTTCTTTGGGACCCTAGTCCACCATCTTCCCAGTCTGCTGGCTTTATGAATAAAGTCACTATTCCTTTCCCCAACAACTCATCTGTCAATTTATTGGCCTGTCGTGCAGTGAGCAGTACAAGCTTGGACTCAGTAACACTGCCATTGATCATGATGACCAGCTTTGGCTGTGTGTTCTGTATGCATTTTCTCATTTATATAACCAAGCTCTGTTATGCCTTCAACCCATACTGCCATATTCACCATGACTCAGAAGATGGATCCACCCACATTTCCCATAGCAATCAGGAGTGGTCTGGTAGAAGGTGAGCACATTTCAGTTTGGACAGTCTCTACAGTGGAGTTGGGCGTGATCTGGTCCTTAAGAGGAGCAGTCCATTATCTCCCACTGCCAACGTCTCTCATTTCCTTGACTGCCATCTCCCTTGTTTGTCAATGATAACCTTCCCCACTGCCCACTGTGTAATAACTCACATTAGTGTAGGACCTCCTGGGGGGTGAGATACAGAACAAGAAGCTTCTCAGGCATATTTCATCCTTCATCCTGGTTCCCTGGTGAGCAAGCCAAAGCTCAGAGTAGTTAAGTAATCTAGACAAGGTCACACAGCTAGTAAAGAGCAGAGGAGAGTTCAAAAGACCTCACCCCAATGCTTCACTATATACTGAGTCCCTCTCCAACCTCTCACTCTTAGTCCACACCCTTTCCGTGGGGAAACACTTCCCACATCCACCAGCAAAGACCCACCCAAATTTCTAGGTCTAAGTTCTTATCCTGGCTATAATCATCATCACCCTCTCTGACTTCCTTAGTGAAACCAAGAGATGTTCTCTATTCTACCCTGAAACAAACTTATCCCACTCATTTAAAAAAAGTGGAATTTATGTCTTCTCTCCCTACTCTTTTTTTCTGCTTAATTTTTGTGCAACTCTTTCTTTGTGACAGTGTGAGTCTCTTTTCCACAAAGGCTCATTCCATATCTGCATACCTGCTTAGGGAGCAGCTGATGGATCTGGTGGCTATGGGTGTTCAGTGGCCATGGGGATCTGGTGGCCACACTGTTCAGAATGAAACTCATAAAAACGTCAGAGAAAACCAGGCAAGAGCTCATGAGTGCTTGAGTTGACAGCTCCCAGGAATCCGCTAGATGTACAAAGAAAGGGTCATAGGTCAGTGGGCAGGTCCCAGCCCTACATAGGAGGGTTTCTTGGGTCCAGAGCATAACTCCCCAAAGGCCCCCCAAGCCTAGCTTCCCTTCGCAGAGATCACCACCACCCTAGTCCAGCCCTGCCTCACAGGTGACTCACTTGTCATCCGATTTCTCTGCAGAAAAGCTCTTAGCAGTTAATTTCTGGCTAATTTATTATCCTTCAGCTGAGCCCTACAGCGCCATTAGCTAGGAGCCTGACACGACTGAGTGAAATATTGTCTAATTTATTATCTTATTACTCCTCTGGAACAGGATCAATTAATTACCCATTAAAGTATTTCAGCTGTGGAGATTTATTAGGGGCCCTCTGCATTTTAACAGATGATTAGTTATACATGTTTGTTTGCTTGAAGAGCAGAGACTAGCAAATGAATAGAGGCGATGGAGAAGGAGAGAGGAGGCAGGGAGAGGGTGCAGCAAGAGGCAGCTAATGGATCGCCTCTGACTCCGTGAAAATGGAGCAGTCAATGACAAGAGTTATCGACTCATTCACTTGCGGTTTTGAGATAACCATATGTACAGGGGAAGAGGAGGGGGGCAACAAAAAACCCTCACTCAACTGCTTTTTCCATTCAATAAATTCGCTTCAGAATATATTGGATTGGGGTTTGATGGCTATTTCGTGTTTTGCAGAGTGCTGACACTGGTATGATTCAGTAATTATTGTTTCTTTTAAGTTATTGCTGTAATTTTGCTCTCTAAGATCCCAATCAATTTCTGCCTCTCAAGGGCACGCTTGAAGAGCGATATTTGAAAACAGCCCTCTGATAGATTGTGCTGCTAGACAGTGGCTGAGACAAATAGCCTAATCTGGCACAAATTAGCTTGGCTTCCACAGATAGTTTTATACAGCAATGTAAATTATATTGTCAGGCCCAGTCACTTTCCTGCTTAGAGTGCAGCTAACAAGGAACCATGGAGACATTATTGGTGCTGCCTTGCACTCCCAGGGCTGCTGCAAAGCCATTTGTAAGGAGAGAGACTTTGAGTAACAAAAGCAAGGTAGTCAAGCAGAAGTGAGCTAGAACAGGGAGGCGGAGATGAAGCTGAGTTCTCTTGGTCAGGACTGAACTAATGGGACTCTTGCAGGGGGAGGAGTGTGGGATGGGCTAGTCCAATCCTGGGAAAGGTGGGGGAGGCGTGACAGGCTCTGCTCGGAGGGCTGGAACCAGGAGAGGCAGTGTTCTGCTGGGAAGCAGCAGCTGGGAGGAGGCCCCTTGAACCCCAACCTCCTTCCCACCTGGAGAGGTGGTTTGCTCTGGCCTGGATGCAGGGGAGGGACTGGGAGACTGCCTGAGCTGAACTGAAGGGGAAGATAGGGAATATGTGCCAAGTGGAGCTGGAGGAACGTGGGCTGAGCGGCCAGGTGCCACGCTGCACTGGCCATCCCAGAGGGGCATGGCGAGAAGGGCTGACCTGGCTCCCTGGGAGGGCGGGGCCTGGAGGGGGGAGCGCTCAGCAGGCTCCACCCCCTGCCCCCGCTCCGCCCGCCCACCCCCAGGCATCCAGGGAGGTGGGAGGTGGGAGTTGGCTCTGCTGGAAAAGAAGCTCACAGGTGCCCCTCCTGGGCCGGGCCTGGGAAGCAGCTCCATCAGTTGTCTGACAGGGAACTTCTCCGCCTGGCATTTCGGATTTGGCTCCCCTCGCGCTGGCCACCGCAGCCCCCACACTCCTCATCTCTACCTATCACCCCGCAGATTCCTCTCAGGGCAGCAGATGCTTCCTCCTAACCCTTCTCTCCCTTACATCAAGCACCCTGGGTCTTCTAGTAGCAGGGAGGTTGTAAAAAAAAAAAAAAAAAAAAAAAAAAAATCCTTTCTAGAAACAGACTCATGGACTTTGAAAAACTTACGGTTACCAAAGGAGACAGGTTGGGGCAGCGGTTAGGTGATAATGGTTGTACAACTATACATATAATAAAATTCATTGAATTTATTTATTTATTATTATTATTACTTGTCTTTTCTAGGGCTGCACCCGCAGCATATGGAGGTTCCCAGGCTAGGGGTCGAATAGGAGCTGTGGCTGCCAGCCTATGCCACAGCCACATTAACGCGGGATCTGAGCCATGTTTGCAACCTACACCACAGCTCAGGGCAACGCTGGATCCTTAACCCTCTGAGCGAGGCCAGGGATCGAACCCGCAACCTCATGGTTCCTGGTTGGATTTGTTAACCACTGAGCCACTACAGGAACTCCAAAATTCATTGAATTTAGAAAAAGAATTATTCCAATCAAGGGGCAAATGAGCTGTGGAAAAAAAAATGTTCTTTCCAAATCCTTCTGCTACCTTAACTCTTAGAGTATTGCAGGTAGAAGGCCTGCCTAGCACTATTTACAAGTACCAAATTAAGATTGTATAACTTACATATAACCCTTTCACTTATCAGTCCAATTTAATTTCTTAGCCTATTGGATGCTCTGTATGAGGAGAAAGACCCACCTAGGCATACAACCTTCTCTGTTCCTCTTCACAGCCCTCTCCAAGTTCCTCCTCAAAACCTGGTGGTCATTTGGCTTTTGCCAAATCAGATTCCAGATCCTCTTCAGCCTGGCTCTGAGGCCTTGTGGGCTGGGTAGGAGCCACCACGTCCCCAAGGGCAAGAACCATGACAACCTAACTACTTCCAGGAGCCATGAGGCCCAGGGACAAGAGAAGCCACTCTGGTAGTCCGAGGGAGGGAGTGTCTGTGGCGAGGGGCTGGCCAGAGTGCTGGGAAAGTCTGGACAGACAGTGGTGAGTGTGGGAACACACAGCCACCCACCACCCCGGGCCTCCGCCTGGATGGGCTTCAGGGACCACTGTTTCTTCCTGCCAGAAGCCCCCACACCAAGGGGACTGCTGGATTTGGGTCCTGAGGCTGTGCCATACAGGCCTCCATCCCCCATCTTTCCTTGTCAAATGATGGCCAGACATTTCTCCTAGCCAGCCATGAGGACACTTACCTGAAAAACATCTGAGAAAAAAAAAGCAAAAAAAAAACCAGCTTCTCCACACACACATGCCAAGCTCCTTGTCTGCTATTGGCCCAAGAACATGTGCTGCTTGGAGTTCCCTTTGTGGCACAACAGGGTCTTCGGAGCATGAGAATGCAAGTTCAACCCCTGGCCTGGCACAGTGAGTTAGAGATCTGGTGTTGCTGCAGCTGTGGCTTAGGTCATAATTGCGACCTGGATCTGAGATCTGATCCACTGGTCCAGGAACTCTGAGGGGTGGCCAAAAAAAAAAAAAAAAAAAAAAAGTGCTGCTTTAACAAAAGCTTTTGCTTTTGGTTTCATGTAATTTCACCTGCCCATCCAGTTATCATCTGATATTTCTGAATTGCTCTTAGCTTACTGCTGTTTTCCTGTTGTTTCTCAGAACTTACTCATTCCTCACTGATTGCAGGAGAGAGGGTGGTATTGCTACCTGCTTAGTTTCTTTACGTAAGAGGGTCACATGCATAGGTGACAAAAGTATAACATAAGTACAAATGATATTGACTCTTTTCATCCAACCTGATAAAAAATTCTTGCCAGGCAGAAGGGCACATTTATTTATCTATTTCACCCTACTGTGTGACCAATTGATCAGATGTTTTGTGTAACTTGTGCTTTCTAAATGAATTAAGGTAATGCTGTAACAACAAACCCCAACATGTATGAAAGCCCCAACATAATACAAGTCTATTTCTCACTTAGACTAAGTCTAGAACGGCACCCCTATTGTATGGGGTCGTGCTCCTCCAAGAAGTGATTGAGGGCCCCGGATCCTTCCATATCCTGGCTCCACTATCTTCGGCACCTGACTTCCAAGCTCCCTGTGCTCTTCTACATCAGGTCTGAAAGGGGAAAAACATGGAGGTTTATCTATGGGAGGTTTTCCCGTTGGCCTGTTCTGGAAGCACACTTCATGGCTTCTGCACACATTGGATGGATGAGAACCAATGAGAGATGCACTTCAGGTGCAACCACTTGACCCTAGCTGGACAGATACTTAGTATTTTATGCCCTTCATTCCTTCCTAAAGATCTTCTTTTCCATCTAGTATTATTTCTTTTCAATCCAAAGAATTTCCTTTAGCATTTGTTATAGTGTGGGTCAACAGCCAATGAATTCAGTTCTCATTTAGCTAAAAGTGTCTTTCTTTTGCCTTCATTCATGGAAAATATACTTACTGAATATAAATTTGGGTGAACAGGATTTTGATTTTTTTTCAACCACTCTAAAGATGACCTTCCATTGTTTTCTTGCCTCCACCAAATCATTGTCTCTTTATATATTAGTGCTTTTTCTATCTGCTTTCAAGATTTTTTCTTTATCCTTTGGTTTTTCATAATTTGACTATGATGGGCCAAGCCATGGTTTTCTTCATATTTACCCTGTTTGGGGTTGACTGAGATTCTTGACTGTATAAATGTGTCTTTCATCAGACTTGGAATATATTTGCTCATTATTGCTTCAAGTTTTTCTTCTGCACTGTTTTCCTCCCTCTTTTGAAATTCTAATCAAACACATGTTAGATATTTTGATATCATCTCACAGGTACCTGACGTTCTATTCCTTTTGTTTGTTTTTTCCTTCCTATTCTGAAGATTGAATAATTTATATTGATCTATCTACAAGTTCACTGACTCTTTCTCTGTCATACCCATTCTGCTTTTAAGTCCATTCAGTGAATTTGACTACAGATATTTCATTTTTTACTTCTCTCTGGTCCTTTTTAACAGTTTATACTTCTCCACTGAGATTTTATATTTTTCCTTTATTTTAAGCATATTTTCTCTTAGGTAATATGGATAGTTATAATAACTACTTTAAAATCCTTATCTATTAATTCCAACATTTGGGCCAAATAAGGGTCCATCTTCATTGATGATGTTTTCTCTTGAAAATAGGTGACATTTTTCTAGCTCTTTCTGTGGTGAGTGGTTTCAGGTCATATTCTTATATATTGTGACTGTTATATTGTGAGTACTGCGACTTCTGTTACATTCTGCTGAAGAGTGTAAGCTGTTATTGCAGTTGTAGTTGTTATAATAACAAGGCAATAAAATTAGTTAGATTCAAATCGCAAATTCTGTCTCTTGGGTGGCAGCTCAAATCTCAGTTCAATTCTTCTATTTTTAGTTGAGCTGCTTGGATTCTACCCCATGCATGCTTGACCCAGAGAGCTGGGTGGAGTTTATATTTAGCAGGCGTGGTTGCCCAAAACTTTGTCATCTAATTCTTTAGGCCAGAAAAACTGCAGGTTTTCTACAGGCACTTTATTTGCCCCATGTGACATGGACTGCAGCGAAAGCCAGAATAAATAGGAAGCTTATCCCATGCTATTCCCTCCTCCCAAGTGTCAATTTTGCCTTCAAGAGTTTGGGTTGTTTTGGTTTGGGTTAGCTTTTTTTTTTTTTTTTTTTGCATGGAGGTACTTATTTGCTTTTATATTGTTTAAAGTTCTATTGAAGTATAGTTGATTTACGATGTTGTATTAATTTCTGCCATACAGCAAAGTGATTCAGTTATATACATATACAGAGTTCCTATTGTAGCTCAGTGGTAACAAACCTGACTAGTATCCATGAGGACGCAGGTTCAGTCCCCAGCCTTGCTCAGTGGTTTAAGGATCCGGCATTGTCGTGAGCTGTGGTGTAGGTTGCAGACACAGCTCGGATCCCACGTTGCTATGGCTGTGGCATAGGCTGGCAGCCATACCTCTGATTTGACCTCTAGCCTGGGAACTTCTATATGCCACAAGTGTGGCACTAAAAAGAAAAAAAATTAAAATAAATTCAGTTATATACACATACACTATTTTCCAGATTCTTTTCCCATATAGGCTATCACAGAACATTGAGTAGAGTTCCTTGTGCTATATGGTATGTCCTCATTAACCATTCCATATTCAATACTGTGGATATACCTATCCCAAATCTCCAATCCATCCTCCCTCCCCACCCCCACTTTTCCCCTTTGGTAACCATAAGTTTGTTTTCGAAGTTTGTGAGTCTGTTTCTGTCCTGTAAATAAGTTCATTTGTATCATTTTTTTTTAATTCCACTTTTAGTGATACCATATGGTATTTGTCTTTCTCTGTCTGACTTATTTTACTTAGTATGATCATCTCTAGGTCCATCCATGTTACTGCAAATGATATTGTTTCATTCTTTTTATTCCTGACAAATATTCCATTGTATATAGTGGCTACAGCTTCTTTATCTTTTCTATAGGCAGTTTTTTGTTTCTTTGTTTGTTTGTTTATTTATTTTTTTGTCCAGGTTTAGTGGTTATTGTCTGTTTAGAGAGGGTTAGTCTGATAGAAGCCTACTTGGCCATACTACAGGTAGAACTTTCTCAGTGTCTTTTGAGAGGAAAAACGCCAGCTCTTTCAAGAAAATCACCCCTCATAGTTCCTTGTCCTATTGCATTTCCCAAAACTTTCAAAAGTGAAAGAGGTGTGTTGGTGGCCGGGTTGTGGAAAGAACAGAATCTATAAATGCAGACATTACTGGATTTTTAACATGTCAACAAACATTTATTGGCCACCTACCATGTGCCAAACAGGGAATTTCAACCAGGGAGTTTCATGGTTAGTACATGTCAAAGCTCTTCCAACTCTGATTAATATGAACATACTCTACCACCTAAGGCATCATTAATAATAGACACTATTTTGAGTACCAAATGTGTGCCATGCACTAACTCTAATATTACAAAGATTCAATATTTTTGTCATCTCTATTTTATATGAGCAATATTACAAAGTAGAAAATAATCAGGTATTAGAGTTGGATAGGCCTGTATTTGAATCTTCATTTTGACACAGGCTAAATGACCACATCTTAAAGTAAATTACATTTATGAGCTTCAGTTAACCTACCTATAAACTGATTATTCAAAGTCATCATAATGATAAGAAATACCTGGCTCATAGTAACTACAGTTCTCTTTACAGATGAGAATACCCAAGATCGGAACGTTTAAATAACTTGCTCACCTCGGGAAGTTATCTTGCCACCTAGTAAGTGTCATTGCTGGATTTGGGTTCCTACATCATGCCTCTGCACTTTCTTCGTAGGCTACTCTATCTCCATAATAACCACCAACTATTGAGTACCTCTCATGTCCAAGAACTATCCCAGTTGCTCTACAGACCTAGATATAACCCTGAAACTGATCAAAAGATAGTACAAGACCCTCAGTTCATGCAAATATTTCCCCTTATGGAATCATCAGAATTATAGGTTTCAAAGATAATTCTTATGAACCCACAGATAAAAACTTCCCTTGGGAGAAGTCCTTTCCCCTAATGGAGTTGCTGTCTACCCCAAAATGCCAGAGAAAGAAACACTGGGTGTTTTCCTGAAGGAACACAAGTTCTGTAAAAGGCTACCTGGTACCCAGGATGGAATTTGGACAGAGGAATATTTACAGCCCCCTCAAGCCAATGACAGAGCCAACAACCCCTCTGGCTCTTTCTGTACCTAGGAGAGGATCAAGCTGGATATTATTCAGACATTTTATATCTTGCATTTCAATCAGATTCTGAGCTACGATAAAATTTCATTTGTCAAGATTAGTGGGTTCAAGATTCAGGAGGAGTATATACAGACTTCTCACACCCTCATATTTATTTAAAGTCATCATTGAATTCACTTAAAAATTTCTTTGCCAGACTCCACTTCTTTCCTATGTAGCATGTTTTATTATTTCTGTTTATTATCTCCTAATTGTTGATTTACCTGTTGGTGTTAAGTCTAATCGCATTGCCAGACTTACTGGTGTATCTATTCATGCATGTATTTGTTCAACAAAGAGTTACCAAATGCCTGCCTGTGTCAGACAGAGAAACTAAAGATATGCATAGTTGTGTTTCATGATGTCCATCATAGCCAGATACAGCAGCCCTGACTCTGCAGTTAGGGATCTAGACTCAAGTGCTGCTTCCTTTATTTTCTAAATGGAAGACTCTAGTTAAGTTCGTTTAACTTCACAAAATCTCAGTTTGCACACCCATATAGTGGGGACAATGTACCTGACATCTCAAACTAAGCAAGACTTGCAAGATTCAAATAAAGTTCAGAAATAAAAGCATTAAAATTATAAAAGAGCTTCTTAATGTAAACTATCACTCTTCCAATTAAATATTATGTATCATTTATATTTCTTATTGTTTGTTTCCTTCTCTATACATTCCTAATAATTTTCATGGGCTGTGGCCATTATTGCAATAAGTAAACAGGATGTCCTTATACAAAGGCTTTGCATAGAGGAATAGTGGGTGAAGGGGTAAGGGAATTGCTTGAAAATAGCCTGTTTTTGACAAATACTTAACTTTATTTTACTCGTCAAATAAAGTCAGCCAAGCTTTCTGGAAGCTTATAACATAATCACAGACACAGATACTAGCCATTTAATGACTGGTTTGGTTAGTGTTAGGACAGAAGAATCACAAGGTGTTGTAGGAAACAAGAGCAAGGAAAGGGCAAAAAGAAACAAGAGAAAAATCACCCCAAAACTGACCACAGAGAAATAGCAGTTCTCCAGGCATGGAAGAAAGCAAGACGTGTGTTCCAGCAAAGAAAGTAGTTTGTTTGAAAGACCAGAATCAAGGGATAGCGTAGACAATTTTAGGAGCCGAAATAAACCCCCTATATCAGGACTGCAGAGAACCAAGTTCAGATAGGCCTGGGATCAGCCTGTTGACACTAGCAGAGGTCCCATCATGGTAGGTCTCCCATTACTAATTGGGGTTGCTGAAAAGCCATCAAGAGAAGTTCAGCAGACATTAATTGCCTTTTTCAGATGTAACTTTGACAATGGGATGGGAAATAGATCTGAAGGCCAGTTAAGAGCCCACTTCAATGATCCAAGAAAGAGATCATGGTATCTTGCATTAAGCTGGTGGCAAGGGGAAAGAAGGGTCTGGATCTAAAATATTTAAGAGATAGAGAGGACTAGAGTTACAGATTAGATGTGAGGCAGTGAGGGGAAGAGGAACTCAAGAATGATTCCTGGTTTCTAGTTGGAGCAGCTGGGAGTGGTGATGATATTTTCTGAGAGGAAACTACAACAGGAGCCTGTGTGGATGAAGATGATAAGGTGAATTTTGGAGATTTTTTTTTTTCTTTTTTTGGGATACACCCTCAGCATAGGAAAATTCCAGGGCCAGAGATTGAACCCACACCACAGCAGTGACCTGAGCCACAAGAATGACAACACCAGATTCCTAATCACTCAGCCACCAGGGAATTTCCTGGGGATGTGAAGTTTGAGGTGCCTGTGGCAGAGGCTACTAATTATCTTTCCAATAATGGGGTGGGAGTGTAGGGTGGTGTTGGGAGCGGAAGTGAAAGTGCAAAGAACATTGATCAGACCAGTCACTTGGATAAAATTTGTCCTTATGCCTTATGGTCATTTTAATAGATTTGCTTCATTTCCCTTTTTTTTTTTTTTTTAAACAAGGCTTATTTATTTATTCGTTTATTCATTTATTTATTTATTTATCTTTGTCTTTTTAGGGCTGCACCCACGGCATATGGAAGTTCCCAGGCTAGGGATCGAATCAGAGCTGCATCTGTGACCTACACCACAGCTCAGAGCAACACCAGATCCTTAACCCATTGAGTGAGGCAGGGATTGAACCTGCTTCTTCATGGTTGCTAGCCAGATTGTTTCCGCTTAGCCACTATCGGGAATTCTGAGTTGCTTCAGTTCTTATCATTCTCCAGTGTGTTGATGTAGATCCACATGCTTTAGCTTAGCTTGCAACAAGGCATGGCCATGTGCATTGGGCATGTCAGTGTCACATACCACCACTGTCTTACTTTCTAAAAGAGGAGATGTTTGTCCTCAGCTTCCTCTTCCCCCTTCCTGCCTGCTGGATCTCTGGGCTTTTGAGACATGTTCATCCTATGGAGGAGGACAGTTACTCTAGATGGTGAGGTCACAAGATAGAAAAACCCTGGACAACTTCCTGGAACAGCCCCACCTGCCTCCCTGAAATGGCTGGAAACTCTGGACTATAGTGTGAAAGATAAATAAGTTTCCATCTTACTTAAGCCACAGGATTTTTGTACTCTGTTATAGTCAAGTTGCCAAGTGAAGCTGTCTGGTAGAAGGTTGGTTAGAGAGTCTAAGAAGAGTTAGAGTCTTCAGAACATAAAAGTCACAGTTTCCACAGCTGAGGCAAAGAGAAAAAAAGAGTCCGGGCAGGAGAGAAAAAAAAGTAAGAGAGCAAAGCCTTGGTCAAAACCCTCAGGACCCCAACAGGAGGTTCAGGTACCAAAACCCAAGCTGATGAAGGAACCAGAAAGGTGAGCAGCCCCCAGGAGATTGATGTTCCAGAGAGAGTGGACTGTGCTGAGCAGGAAGCTCTCAAGGTTAAGCGCCTGTTTGATTTAGGGTCTTGGAACTCACTGGTGACCTCGGGGAGAAACTTCAAGGGCACAGAGGGAAGCGGAAGCCACACCCAAGTGGACTGAAAGGCACAGAAGTAATGAGTATACCTTGGAGGTTCAGAAAGTCATGGCTAGAAAGAGAAAGAGGTAGCAAATCTAGAGATGATGGCAGAGACAGCATTTTTTAAGATTATATCTTTATTGTATGTTTTTGTGGGGGGGGGTTGTTTTTTGCCACAGCAGGAAGTGGCTTGATGTGGGATCTCAGTTCCCAGACCAGGGACTGAACCCTACTGCAGCAGTAAAAGTGCTAAGTTCTAACCACGAGACCACCAGGGAACTCCCAAGATGCATTGTTCAGATGGAAGAGATTTGGACAGGCATAGACGCTAAAGTTAAAAGAAAATGTGAACGTGAGTCGTGGTTTTACATCACAAGAGGGTGAGAGATGATGGGATGATCTAGAGAAAGTGGCAGAACTGGAGGCAGAGGGGAGGAAAACAACGAAGCTTCTATTTTAACAGAAGGGAAAGAGTTTGGGCAACCACATGTCTGTTCCACTAATCTAAATCCAGGTTCACAACCCCTTTTTATCATCACATTAGACAAGCCAATCACCGAATCAGTCAAGAGTGACTAATAAGAGTCTTCGAATAAATATTTATAATAATGATCTAATTTTTGCAGTTTCAGAGCCAACCTAATTAGTGGATGTTGGATGTTGAAACTGTCTACATTTTATTATATGTTTTAGCATGTGTATACAAAAGAGGCAAATCACAATTTGAAAGCTAGAATAAAAGCCTCCTAAAGGCAGGAACTCTATACAATTTTTGTTTGAATTCTAGTTTTTCACAGGTGTTCAATAAATATTTTAGGACTTGGTTAAGTTCAAATCAGAGTTTACAAAACAATTATGTTTCTTTACCAAAAGATTCACTGCTAAGTATTTGTAAATAGCTAGCAACTCTGCTGCATTTCAATTTTGAATACAAACTTACATTCAAATGTTGGCTCTAAGTACTTTTAGCATTTTTTTTTTTTAATTTTTACAGCCACAGCATATGGAAGTTCTCGGGCTAGGGGTCAAATTGGAGCTGCACCTGGGCCCAAAGCCATAGCTACAGCAACACGAGATGAGCTGCATCTGCAAGCTACACTGCAGCTTTGGGCAATGCCAGATCCTTAACCCACTGAGCCACAATGGGAACCTTCAGCATTTTCAATTATTACTGTAGAATCTAACCCACTCTGGTATTTTAGGGACATATCTATCAAGAAAAATCAAGAAGCAAAATCCTCCCAAGTCAATAAGAAGAGGTATAGCTATTGCAGAGAAGATAGCAGGAAAATTTCTGAATTTTCAAAAGCTGAGGCGCGGCAGTGGGGGAGTAGATACCAAGAACATTAACCTCACTGGCCAGCTGGATAAGCTCTGTGCCTGGGCCTCAGGTCTTTTTTTTTTTTTTTTTTTTTGGTTTTTAGGGGGACACTCGTGGTATATGGAAGTTCCCAGGCAAGAGGTCAAATGGGAGCTGTGGCTGCTGGCCTACACCACAGCAAGAGAGGATCTAAGCCGCATTTGCAACCTATACTGCAGCTAATGGCAGTGCTCGGTCCTTAACTCACTGAGCAAAGCCAGGGATTGAACACACATCCTCATGGATACTAGTTGGATTCGTTTCCACTGAGCCACAGTGGAAACTCCCTTAATAGACTTAATTTCTTATCATTCTATAGTGGGTTGACAAAGCTCAGGGCTTATATATCTATCCTGCCACCCCCCACCCCAGCCTCGAGGTCAGTTTTTCCTTATGTCACTGAAGTGCTGATGGGAAGGAAATAGGCAGTTCTACACCTTATTCTGTTTTTACTCAGGTTCTCAAACATCCCCTATCCTGCCTTGGTCTCTGAATTATATTGGTCTACTCACACTCTCTGTCCCCTGTCAGAAGATGTAATGAAGACACCTGCCAGTTCCTAAAGGATTGTGTTTCTCCCTTCTGGGTCACTGCCAGGAACCCCCCAGAGCATAGCTCAGATCACCTGGTTGCTGAGAACCCCAGCCTTGGCTTTTTTTTTTTTTTTTAAGTTTTATTGAGTACAGTCGATTTACAAGGTTGTGATCATTTCTGCTATACAACAAAGTGACGCAGTCATACATACACACATATCCATTCTCTATCAGAGTCTTCTCCCACATAGATCATCACAGAACACTGGGTAGAGTTCCCTGTGATCTACAGCAGGTCCTCGTTGGCCAGTTATTCCATATAGCTCAGTGTGCATGTGCCAATCCCAAACCTCGAGTCCATCCATCCCACCCCCCTCCTTTCCCCTTTGGTAACCATAAGTTTTTCAAAGTCTGTCAGTCTCTTTCTCTTCTGCAAATAAGTTCATTTGTATCCTTTTTTTTTTTTTTTTTTTTAAGATTCCACAGATAGGTGATATCGTATGATGTTTATCTTCCCCATCCAACTAACCCCTAGCCCTGGCTGTATCTGCCTTCAGGAACAAATTAGTCACGTGATGGGGAGTCTAGAAATGTGGACCCAGAGAGAGAGACCATCCAGTCCAATGCCTTCATTTTGAGATGGACCTATAATGGGAAAGCAATTTGCCTGAGGTCATGGTTAGCAACAGAGCTGACACAGGGATCAGATCTCCTGTTCCTGGTCCAAAGTTCCCCCAAGACACCTCCAAATTGAGGTCTTATCCCCTTTGCAAACACTGCATCCCAGCCATTTCTCTCTTTTATACACAGTTTGGAGAAGAAAAGAATGTACATATCTCTGCCCATAGGCTTTATTTTTCTCTAAGATAAGCATTTGTTTGGGTGAAGATCTGTCCCTGAATGACCGATACTTTCCATTTTCCAGTCCTGTTATTTTACACAGCGGCCCCCAGGAGGAATGAAAACTTGGAAGCTCTCCTTCGTGTACTCCCTAATCTAGCATCTTCATGCCACCCTCGCCTCCTGCCCCCGCCCCATTCCTAAAAAAAATCATTCCCCTGAGTTACTGTTGTGGCTCAGCAGGTTACAAACACAGCTAGTATCCATGAGGATGTGGGTTGGATCCCTGCCCTTGCTCAGTGGGTTAGGGATCTGGCATTGCCATGAGCTGCAGGGTAGGTCGCAGATGAGGCCCATATCCCTTGCTGCTATGGCTGTGGTGTAGGCCAGCCATTGTAGCTCCAATTCGACCCCTAGCCTGGGAATTTCCATATGCTGCAGGTTTGGCCTTACAAAGAAAAAAAAAAAACATTCCCCAATAACTTATCTGTCTGGGCCCCCTTTCCATTTTGCAAATTAGTCCTCTCACACCAAGGCATCTAGACCTTCAAGATTCACCGAGTCCACTAGGCTTAGAGACAGCCAGGGAGCAAAGATCATCCTCAAAGAAAGAATCGAACCTCCAGGGCCCCTTTTATGTCGGCCCAGCATTTGCATACATATATTTATACGTGCATAAACATGCACGCACAGGCAAACACACACACACACGCGCGCGCGCGCACACACACACACACACACACATGCATGTGGCCAACAAGCCAGCCAAAACGAAAATCGAAGAAAGGGCCCACGCAGGTAGAGGAGAAAATGTCCCCTTTCTATCTGCAGGCCGCCTCCAGCAAAAGCGTTCCTAAAATCCTCTAGGTTAAATATATTGCTGCCATTACACTCTACAAGAAACACATTCCATAAAAACGAAGGTGCTGTAAATTATACAAATATGATGCTAACAAGCCAGGAAACGCGCCGCTAATGAGGTCAGCTCCAGATCTCCTGCAGCGCCGCCAAATCACGTGCCAATCCTGCACCGGGAGGCCCAGGAACGGCATCGGGTCAGCATTTTTTTATCGCGTTTGTAACCTGCTGTTTGGTGTATGGTTACACAGGTAGATAAAAAGCCTCCACTTCTTCCTACCTCCCCCTCCCCGGGTTCTCTCCCCAGCCCACCCCCAACTTTGTTTATGTGTCAAATGTCCAAGTCACCAGACAGGCCCGATCTGCATTCATGTACCTGACTATTACTGACTATTGTTCTCCTGCCTGGGAGAGAATTAGTCACTCAGATGTGTAAATATTGGTTACCATTCCGAAGCACGCAAGCTTTGTGTTTCTATCAGCCCCATTCCTGGAGGAATTATGCATGCTGTTGGCACCGGGCTTTGTACACACTGTATTTGCTAAAGCTCTAAAAATCAAATAAACATGTTCTCGGCTCCTGAATTATTAGTTCATTCACCATCTTTCCCCGTTAGGGGGGGAAACAATAAACACGCCGAAATGTGGCATTTAGGAACTGCGACAAGATTTCTGCTTGGCATTTACAAGTTGGAGAACAACCGAAACACCCTTCCTGGGCCTCTGTCAGGCACAGCCCATCAGCTCGGAGAGCCCAGGCATCTTTGCAGTCACTCTTGACCTCCTGGCGATCCAGACCTTTCCCAGGGGGTCAGCATGCAGCCTCCACTTCCCGACACATGTCAGACCGGGGACCAGTGCCTTCTGAGCTCCAGAGATGAGGGCAGAGAGGGAGGCCTCGGCACCCAGGACGCCCACACCACCCAAATACAGAGGCCAGAGCCACATCTGGTAAGAGCAATCGGCTTCCTGCTCTGAAGGTTCCAGACTTTCTATTTCCTGCTTTGCACAAGGATTACCACAGCCCCACGACAGGGCTTAGGGGCATTGCTCAGATGGTTCACCCAAGTTGGTCTCCCCGCCCCACCCCCACCCCTGCCCACCCAGCAGCCATGTGGAAGAAGGGGCCACCAATTTTACAGGCCAAGCACAGTGTTTCCTGGCACATTTTTTTCCCATCCCAGAATCCAGGATGATTAAGGTTTAAAACCATTGAGAGTCGATGAATAAAAAAGGGGCAAGTTGAATGTGAGAAGCACAAAAGAACGTAAGTGAACACTGAGCCCATAAATATGATCACAAAAATATCTCTTACGCCTCCCAACGCTAAGCAAAGTATTTATGGTACGGCTTCCACTCAGAGCCAAGAGCGGGGGTGGAAGGTACTTGCGTTCTGAACCGCCTGGCCTAGCCCTAGTCTCAGACACCTGTTTATACTCCATCTCGAAGATTTTTATTGAGTCTGTTCTCCCCAGTCTAGGGGCCCTGCGTGGATCTATTTGTATACACATATCATAGGTGTTGGAAATAACTTCAGCACATAAATGCCATTATTGCCAAAAGAGCTGGTGTAAACCATCTTTACTACTCAAACAGCTCCAAATCGAGCTGCAAGGAAACAGGAGCAGCAGCAGCAGTAGCAGCAACAGCAACAAAGAAATCAGTGACAGCTACAAACCACGACCACAAATCAAATTCCCAAAGAGGCCTTGAGGTGGGAAGCACAAAGCAGAGGCCTCGCAAGATAGCAGGCCGGCCAGCACTCAACACGTTTGGAAGAAAATCGAATTAAAATTGAAGTAACTCCCTGCTCTAAACTAAACACAGACTACACTGGGGCGTGTACAGGGATGTCAAGGAGGGAGGGAGGGGACACAGCAAGAGGCACCACCACGAAACTCTCAACAGCGTATGTGATGGTGGATGTGGGACGTGGGAATCACAGGATTTGCACCGAGAGCCCTGAAGCTGTTTCTGACATTCAACAGTTACCTAGTAGCCAGCATCATCCAAACAAGAGGAAACATCTTATGGGCACAAGTCAAGACTCTCCCCTCCCTTGGAGGTGGGAAGGGTCTTGCTTTCTAATCCAATCAGGAAAGATAAAGCCAGAAAGCTATTACATATGGAATGGGTAAACAACAGAGTCCTACTGTAGAGCACAGGGAACTATATTCAATATCCTATGAAAAACCATAATGGAAAAGAATATAAAAAAGAGTGTGTATGGAGTTCCTGTTGTGGCTTAACAGGTTGACAACCCAACTAGTGGATATGGGTTCGAACCCTGGCCTCGCCCTGTGGGTTAAGAATCTGGTATTGCCACAAGCTGAGGCTTAGGTTGCAGAGGTGGCTTAAATCTGGTGTTGCCATGGCTGTGGTGTAGGCCTGCAGCTGCAGTGGCAGCTCTGATTCAGCCCCTCGTCTGGGAACTTCCACATGCTGCAGGTGCAGCCCAAAAAAGAAAAAAAAAAAAAAGTCTATATATGTATAATTGAACCATTTTACTGTACAGCAGAAATTAACACGACCTTGTAAATCAACTATACTTCAATTAAAACTATATATGTAAAGCCATCACACAGAGCCATACTCACACCCCACATGGGAACTTTCATTCATTCTTTTTTTTTTTTTTTTGGACAAGCATTTACTAAGCACCTACCATGTGTTTTCGGGGGAAAGGCCAGAAATACAGGTAAGACATTATTGACTAACAAGGGAATAGAACTGTTAAATAAGAAAGTGATGGTTAAGAGTTCGCTGGTGTGGAGTTCCTGCTGCGCAGCAGGTTAAAGATCTAATGTTGTCTCTACAGCAGCTCTTGTTCATGTTCCATCCCCAGCCCCGCACAGTAGGTTAAGGGTCCAGCTTTGCTACAGCTGTGGTGTAGGTCACAGCTGTGGCTCGAATTCGATCCCTGGCCCAGTAACTTCTAAATGCTATGAGCATAGCTATTTAAAAAAAAAAAAAAAAAAAAAAAAAGTCATGGATAAATAGGAAAATAGGAGTTCCTGTTGTGGCTCAGCAGTTAGCGAATCTGACTAGCATCCATGAAGACACAGGTTCGATCCCTGGCCTCACTCAGTGGGTTAAGGATCTGGCATTGCCGTGAGCTGTGGTGTAGGTTGCAGATGCAGCTCGGATCCCACATTGCTGTGGCTGTGGTGTAGGCCAGCAGCTACAGTTCCAATTGGACCCCCAGCCTAGGGACCTCCATATGCCGTGGCTGCGGCCCTAAAAGACAAAAAGACTAAAAAAATTCTTAAAAATAGGAAAGTGACAACAACTTTAAAAAAAAAATTAAAAAGCAGTACATAATTATTGACCAAGGGAGAGTAATGGGAGCTCTAGGAGCTGACCAAGTCCCAAGTGAAGATGGAACACTATAAACTGGAGTAATCCAGGAAGGCTTCAAGGAGGAGGTATGCTTTGAAGAATCGATGCAAGAGAACTGTGTGGGGTAAAGTCCAAAATGTGGAAACAAATACAGCGTGTTGGGGAACTTAAAGTGACCCTTCTGACTTTGCAGATTTGTATCAGATACTAGAGGTGGGCAACTTTGGAAGGGTTGGTTGTTTCTATTGAATGGTAACCAAGCTAATTTCGGGATTTGGTCATGGTTGAAAATGGCCTGTGATAAACACAAGACAGCCTTCAATAAAAAGAAAACGATATTCATACATTCTACTTAAATGTGCATCTGGGGGGAGTGAGGAAATGCAGGAATGAACACTCAGCTGGGTGGGGAAGGGGGAGATGTGTGTGTGTATGTGTTTACTCACCAACACGTGTGCAAGGGAGGCTTTTATGCCCTCTCCCTCCTGGAAAGCACTGGACCATCATAGTGGACTTACCAACAGCCCAACAGCCCTGCATTCCCTCAGGCAAAAAGTGCTTTTGGGGGCAAAAGAGGAAGGGGAGGGAGAATGGGAGAGAGAGAGAGAGATGGTTTTTCCAGGCCAGCAGAAGGCACTTGAACTCTGTGGGCAGGTCAGCTGTTTGGAACAGGTATGAGCTGGGCATTGCCATAACCCAAAGCAGACAAAGTGTGAAATATGCATTTTTCTTTTTTATTTTACACCATTTTTACGAGACCTCAGTGTCGATGCAGCAAGAGCCCTTGGCTCAAGCCTTGCAGGGTTGGCAGATTTATTACTGAATTTGAAAAAAAAAAAATGAAAACAGTTCAGCTGTCTGACCAGGTAGAAAGGATTATCTCTACTTGAAAGAAATCAGACTTAAAAAAAAAAAAAAAAAAAAAAAAGTCTTGCACTGACAAAGAGAATTCTACCCAAAGCGGTATGCCTTAGAGTTCTCATTGTGGCTCAGTGGGTTGAGAACCCAACTGGCATCCATGAGGATGCAGGTCTGATCCCTGGCCTCAATCAGTGGGTAAAGGATCCGGCATTGCTGCAAGCTGCAGTGTAGGTCACAGATGTGGCTTGGATCTGGCTTGCTGTGGCTGTGGCTATGGTGTAGGCCAGCAGCTGCAGCTCTGATTCGAAACTTCCATATGCCTCAGGTGCAGCCCTAAAAAGCGAAAAGCAGAATTAAAAAAAAAAAAAAAAAAGCAAAGCGGTTGCACTGCTGCTGTAGCCCAAATTGCTATTGCTGCTAATTTTTAAAATGGGGCTTCATCCCATCTCCAGCGGGGCCATGTGAACCAAACCAGGAAGCAAACTGTCTCTCTCCTGCACTGGCCCAGGCTCTCCTTGTGACAAACCCCCTCAAGGCCTGTCCCACCATCATGAAATTGCCCAACCAATGCAAAGTGTGATTCTCACACCAGCCACTGAGCAGATGGGCTCAGGCCGAGAAAGCAGCCCTGTCCCAGCCCTCCTCCCTCTGCCTCCCCCTGACACACATGCAGGACCTGGGGCTCCAGTAGCCCATCGACACCAGAGCCTCCCAGAGAAGCACTCAGACACTTATACCTGGATCTTCCCCACCCAGGGCCCAGCCTAAGACTAGCCCAGCCAGGAGTCAAATACCCAATCCCATTGTCACAAATAATAACGCTGGAAGCGCACAGAAAATGGGTCATTGGGACTTATAAAATGCCCTTCCCCTCACACCATCTCATTGGACAGATTTCCATTGTAACAGATTTTACTGACCTCTTACCCATTGTGGGGCAATCGGTATTAAGGACGGGGGCCCCTGCCCTGGGGGTGATCCTCACACACCCACAGGCAGCCTCTTCCAGCCCCCGCTCAGGGAGGTCTTCATCTTTAGGCCCTTAGGGAGGTTGGGGAGACTGAGACTGGGAAATGAAGTACTAGCCCAAGGTCACTGAACAGACAAAGGAAAATCCAAAACCTGGGAATCTATAGCCTGTAGGCCCCGGGAGACTCTGCTTCCTGTCTTCTTGCCTAATCTGAGGCCACCTCTGCCCACAGAGATGATTTCCTTCAGGTCAACCAGGCCCTCCCCCGACCCCACCACACCCCTGCCGCTCCCCAGTTCCGTGGTCCTGTTCCCAGACTCGCCCTGGCCGCGGAGAATTGATGGGCTCTTCCTACCTCTGTCTAAACCTTCTATCCTCTCAACCCTCCCTTGCCTGCCCACCTGGAATCCAAGATCCAGAAGTCCCCAGCTGGAGCTTCTTTGCCAGGCCCCCAAGGAATGCAGGAGGCGCCCAGCTTCGCATCAGCCCAGCCCCCAGCTCAGCCTCTCCCACTGGGTCCTGCCCTCCCGCCTGACCTCCCCTCTGGGCCTCGACCTTCCCCTCCCCACCCTACCCCAGCCCCTCACCCCAGCCCCCGAAGAAGTAGGGGATTCGTGTTAGCAAAGTGCTGTGAGGGGAACCAGAGCCAAGCACTTTCCATCTGCGGGAAGGAAACAATTTTAATTGAAAAATGAAATCACAGATTACATGCAAATCATTGTTGGCAAATTTCAGTTACCACCAAATTAAATGTATAGCTAAGCCAGGCATCATCAGGGCACCCCATTTCATGCTTTACCCGAGGTGTGTCCATAGCACTCAGAGGTGGCCTGATAAGTGTCCTTCTGCAGAAGGAGCCCCCACCTCCTGCCCCTGGGGAAGAATTCGGGTAGCTTGGCTCTGCCTGCCCCAGGGCCCCCATATTCAGGCCTTAAAATAAGGTTGGGAAGTGGTCAGGTAGGCTGGGCAGAGAGAAGAGTTCTGACTGTTCTTACCATTCAGCTTCCTGCCTTTCAGAAAAAAAAAAAAAATCAGCCATCGGAGTTCCCGCCATGACGCAGTGGGTTAAGAATCTGACTACAGCGGCTCAGGTCACTGCCACTTTGATCCCCAGCCTGGCACAGGGGGTTAAAGGATCCAGCATTGCATAGTTGTGGTGTAGGTCACAGCTGCAGCTTCAATTCAATCCCTGGCCCAGGAACTTCTTTATGCTGTGGGTACGGCCCTAAAATTAAAAAAAAAAAAAAAAAAAAAAATCAGGCATCAGCAAAGGACAAGTTAGAAAATATTCCAGTAGCAAAATATTAAAAATTACCCCCCCAAAAAAAAACTGCCTTGACTTTGCCTGTTGTTCTGTAAGTGTGAACACCGAGGCTCAGAGTATCCCATGGTCAGGCTGACTCAGGACACAGGTGACCTCAGGCCTGGGACAGGGTTTGGTGGCTGGAGATGAGAGGCCCACATCTGAGCTGATCCGTTTTAGTCTTATCGAAGATTGGTACTGGTGGCTGTGTCAGTGACTTCACCTGCTGCCACATCCCCTCCTATACACTCAACGTGCATGTGCCGGGCACTGCGCTGGGCACTAGACTCCACAACCAGAACATCAAACTCTCCCGCCTTCCTCAGCTGCAAGGAGGGCCCCTGCAAGCGCTGTGTCTCCCTGTGAGGGCAGGCACTGCCACCACGTGCCCAAGCTGGGCTTAAAGCCGTCTCTCCAACCCAACCTTAGGCACCTGAAGGAAAGAACTGCTGTTGTGAATCTCTGCCTCTCTGCCTCTAGGTCAGCTGGCGTTAGACCCTCCCTAAATGTATATAAATGAAAGGAACCCATATATGTTTTCATTTTATTTTCGGCTATACCTGTGGCATGTGGAAGTTCCCAGGCTAGGGTTAGAATTGGAACTGCCCCTGCCAGCCTGTACCACAGCCGTAGCAATGCCTGATCCAAGCAGCATCTGTGACCCACACCAAAGCTCACAGCAACACTGGATCCTTAACTCACTGAGCGAGGCCAGATTCAAACTGCATCCTCACGGACACTATGTCAGGTTCTTAACCCACTGAGACACAACGGGAATTCCAGAACCCATATTTGAAAGAAGATTCTAATGCCACCGTAGTTGTTGCTCAGACAGAGTGGGGGTATCCAGGGGACGTTTACCCTGAATTACAAGGAGACAGTCCTTGGTGTCATTCATCCAAGCAGGAAATTTCTTATCACTGTGAGATTGTTTCCACAGTGGCCAACAGCTAAGAGGCTAGAAGCCGCCAAGGAGGACTCAATTAATGGAGACTCATGCCTGTCACAGCATCTGCCTGGCCCTGGGGCACCCCTGCTCTTGCTGGGCGTCAGCCCCCAGGGCCTTCTGTACACCTGGGGTGGGGGGTTGGGAGGAGAGCACCAGGAAGGGGTGATTTCAGGCCTGTCTACAGGGTGAGGACTGTGAGTGGGAACAGCTGCCCTATCCAGGGCTGTCATCCTGAGTCTGATGACAAAAGCCAGGAGGAGGGTGACAGGCCTGGGCTTGGTGGGGAGAAAGTCCCCCCTCCACAGGGCCTGGGGCCCCATTGAGGCCGGCTCTCCCCCAGCTCCGCCTCTGCAGAGCATGTGGGTTCTGGCCTTATCTGCCAGATGGCTCCCGGAGGGAATGATTTATTAGGTGCAGAAAGCTCGCTGATAAATTTTACTGCAAGTCCCCAGCAAAAGACTGGGGGTTGCAACAGCCCAGCGCAGGCAGCTCTAATGGAAAGTGCCGTCACCAAAGAGCAAAGCATTATTTATGACTGTCTGTAATGCCGTTTGGGGGAAATTCATCATCGCCTCCCTGCTCGCAGGCGGGACAGCAGCTCTGGGGGAGGGGGATCCAGGACAGGTGGGGCACAGTTAGAGCAGTTCTGGGAACCTGCCAATAGAGAGCAAGGCCATATTTGTCCTGAGTGACCCAGCTCCCCTTGCCAAGCACTGACCTATGAGTCCCCTCGCCATCCCTCCCCCATCGCTATAACCAACCCCCACGCACCTGCACCCACCAAAACAGAGAAGAGAGCAAAAGATGGCATTTTCTCCTTCTCTGTGTGGACTGAAGATTCTTACCTATCTGCGCAGTTGAGGGCAGTTCCATACAGAAGCAGAAATCTAGACCAACTGATCACTCCCCGGCCCCACAAGTTCAGAGCAAGAAGAGGGGTGGGGGTTTCTCCCATTCTGCAAAACTGCTCAAGAAATGAGGTGTATGGAGTTCCTGTCATGGCTCAGCAGTAAAGAATCCGACTAGTATCCATGAGGACAAAGGTTTGACTCCTGGCCTCACTCAGTGAGTTAAGGATCCAGCGTTGCCACAAGCTTGAGCACAGTCCACAGATTCAACTCAGCTCTGGTTTTGCTGTGGCTGTGGTGTAGGCCGGCAGCTGCAGCTCCGTTTCAACCCCTAGCCTGGGGACTTCCATATGCTGCAGGTGTAGCTGTAAAAAGAAAAAAAAAAGAGAGCAAGAGAAGAAAAAAGGACAGTGACCCAGCTGTGGTCACTCAGCCATGGGAGCCAAGGAGCTCAGGGGCTGGCCTCTCTGGCAGGCCCTGACGACCTTTCATTGTGACACATAGCATGGCCCTGTGGTTGAGTTTCTCCACCCAGGTCCTGTGCCCTCAGCTGGACAGAGACATTTCGGGGTCACCCTATCCTAGCCCTGCCCCCTCCCACCATGTCAACCAGTGAGGTCCCAATCCCTGTACCTCCTCCTATATATATAGAGTATCATAGTCATGGATGACTACCTGCTTCACATCTGAATTATTTATGTCTAAGTCTGTCTCTAGGCTCCTTGAGGGCAGGGCCTGCATCCTCTTCATTTTTAGAATCATCACAGCAGGAAGCAGAGCCCCTAGCACAGAGCAGCCTTAATAAATGCTTGATAATAAGATGACCCTGGCCGACTTCAGATCTACTGGGATGGTGGCCTCATGTGTTCTCATGCATCTGTCACCACGCTGGTATTCATAGCATTCAAAGGCGCTCTGCCCCACCCGCAAGTCCTCAGGCGTGGTATCATGGAAAGAGCACTGGATTAGGAGTCCCAAGGGATGGGCAGCAATGCCAAACATTCTTTGAGTGCATCACATGCGCCAAGTCAGATTTTACCATGAGAACAATGATTCAACGTGGGACAGCTCGGCTTACTTGCGCACGCCTTGATGAGCCGGGGAATAAGGACTAGTAAAGTCTAAAACACAGGGCTTCTGTGAGGACGTGAGGATGACGGGCAGCAGAGGATCTGAGATCTAGGAAGGGAGAGGACAACTTGTATCAGATGGTTCTTTTTTTTAATCCATAATATTTCTTTCTTTTGTTTTTTAGGGCTGCCCCTGTGGCATATGGAAGTTCCGGGGCTGAAGGGTCAAATCGGAGCTGCAGCTACTGGCCTACACCACAGCCATAGCTACACAGACCTGAGCTGCAGCTGCGAGCTCCACTGCCCCTTTTGGCAACACCAGAGCCTTAGCCCACTGAGCAAGCCCAGAGATCAAACCTGAATCCTCATGGATATTAGCCAGATTCTTAACCCAGTGAGACACAACAGGAACTCCTTTTTTTTTTTTTCTTTCATTTTTTTAAAGGTTTATTGAAGTCTAGTTGATTTACATTGTGATCATTCCTGCTGTATAGCAAAGTGATTCAGTTATACATGTCCACACATTCATTCTTTTTCAGATTCTTTTCCCATATAAATTACCACAGAATATTGGGTAGGGTTCGCTGTGCTATACATCAGGTCTCCATTGGCCAGTCATCCCATATACCACAGTAGGCATATGCCAATCTCAAACCCCCAGTCTATTCTTCCCCCCACCACCTGTCCGTTTTGTTAACCCTAAGTTTGTTTTCAAAGTCTGTGAGTCTGTTTCTGTTCTGCAAAGAAGTTCATTTGTATCCTTTCATGTTTAAGATTGCACATATAAGTGATGTCAAATGATGTTTGTCTTTCACCTTCCATCAGATGGCCCTTTAGGCCAAGAACTCTACCCAGGTGCTTTGGATGTGTTAGCTTGTGTCAATGCCTTCACACCAGCCCTGTGGGGTCAGTGTCATTCTGATATGCGCAGTATAAATCTGAAAACATGGTATCAACTCCTTCTTGATCTGGCTGGGTGTCCTTGTGCTGTTTTCCCTCTTGAGGCCCTTGGTCTCATCTGGGAAGTAAGGGAGTTGGACTCAATGTCCAATAAGGTCTCTTCAGCTTCGAATCCCTCTAAATCATATAAGCATGCTGCCACCCAAGCAGCCCTGGCAGTTCTAGCCCACTGGAGATAAGGGGTGTGAATGGGTACTTCCAGGTGCAAAGAAATTATGCATGATGAGGGCTACTGAAATTTTTGCTTCAAGACCCAGGCTTTAAATTCACCCCAACAGGAAATAGAGAAGAATATGGCACTGGAACCCACCAGGACTGTCTCAGGAGAAAAGAGAGTGGCAGCTTCAGGCCCAGGAAGGAGCAAGTCAGAGGGGGACTGAAGAAAATGCTAGAGACTGGTCCCCAGAGTTGTCCCCCCTCTGCCCATCCCAGCCTGATGAGGATGGTGATGATGGCATCCCTGTCAAAGCCCCGTCAGCCTCTTTGCCAGCCACCTGATGACACTTTCTCCAGATCATGATATTTGAGATCTAAAAAGAGAGCTAGGTTCCCAGGTAGTATGGGTTAACAAAAGAGAGAGAGAGAGAGAGAGAGAGCTTAGCATGGATAAACAATGACATCCTCCTGTAGAGCACAGGGAACTATATTCAATATCCTGTGATAAACCGTAATGGAAAGAATATGAAAAAGAATGTACATGGAGGATAACTGAGTCACTTTGCTCTATAGCAGAAATTAACACTGTAAATCAACTATACTTCAATAAAATTTTTTAAAAAGAAGAGATCTTTATAGGCTTCAGTCCAACAGATTTGCATGGAAACTGAGGACCAGCCTAAGATAACAGAGCTACAGGTAAAGCAAACCTCTGGACCACTGGTCAGTGCTCTTGCATACCCTGCTCATGGGTCTGTCTACTGGACACCGGGCATGCCCTTTCTAAGCACACATCCTAGAATACACTCTAGAGGCACCCAGGTTGTTCCATGGAAAGTCACATGTGTAAGAATCACAGTGGTGGTTTTTAAAAAAAACAATAATATTAAGGAATCACCTTTTTTTTTTTTAATGGCTTCACATGCAGCATATGGAAGTTCCCCGACTAGAGGTTGAATCGGAGCTACAGCAGCTGACCTACGCCACAGCCGAGGCAACATTGGATCCGAGACAAATCCGAGACCTACACCACAGCTCAGAGAACGCCGGATCCCTAACCCACTGAGCAAGGCCAGGGATTGAACCTGACTCCTCAGGGAGACAATGTTGGGTCTTTAACCTGCTGAGCCACAATGGGAACTTCAGGAAGAGCTTTTTAACTTTTCATAAAAATGAATTTGGGGCAGAAGAACAATCCTGAAATGGTCCGACAACCTTTATTCATGCAAAAGGAGACAGATAAAGACTTAGTACTAAACTTGATGACTTTTGATCAAACCAATAAGAATTCCAGAGTTTAACAGACCACTGCTGCTGGGTTTAGTAAGAGCCCATCTCAGTTCTGACCAGAGGTTCTTGGTTTGAACAGGATATTTCCTGGAAACAGAACAGGATATTTCCTAGAAACAGCAGGTGGAGCATAATAGATAAGGATAAAAGATTTGGATAGAACAGAATATTTCCTGGAAACAGCAGGTGGAGCATAATAGATAAGGATAAAAGATTTGGAGCTAGCATCAAGATTCACATCCATGTCCTATATTACTCAAGGCAAGTGGCTTAACTTTTCTGAACCTCAGATTCCTCTTTGGGGAACAATAAAAAGTTCTTCATAGCAGTGTATATTAC
Organism: Sus scrofa; assembly: GCF_054392235.1. Classification (NCBI taxonomy): domain Eukaryota; kingdom Metazoa; phylum Chordata; class Mammalia; order Artiodactyla; family Suidae; genus Sus; species Sus scrofa. Next base: position 63,057,120 of record NC_139397.1, on the reverse strand, counting down.
AGTCCTAGTGAAGAACCCAGTACAGAATAGATGCACAAGGTATAGTGTTTATTTTGATTGTAATATTCAGAAAGTCAAGTAGATTCAAACAGTGACTACATAACCAGAAATTTCAAGATGATCTGTCTTCTTGGTCAACATAAATTACTTTTCTCTCTCTGAATTTCCTCTTAAAACCAAGCCCAAATGATAATATGGATACATAATAATTCAGATACATCTTAAAAATTGATTTCTTTTATTAAAGCAGCTCATCCGTGCTCATCCAAATGACCGATCCCTTTGGAAATTGGAGACTTCATCTCCATTTTCCAAATGACTACTGTTTTCGTACCTGGAATGCCATGGAATTTAAGGTCGCTCAGCCATGGTAAATGAATATGGTAATTTTTTTGCCAACCAACTAAGGACATAGACAAGGCAAAAAAATCCTAAGTTAAGTGTACAGCTCCCAAACCTAGTTCTGTGGGCTGATCTTGGGTGTCCTGTAGAAGAATTACTTAGAATGTTTGGTAGACATGTTGACTTTCAGGTTCCAATAACAGAAATTCTGATTTAGTCTGAAATGGGGCCCAGTGATCGCATTATAAATAAGCAAGAGATTCAGACCTAAACCAGGTTGAGAAAAATTGATCTAAGCCACGGGTTATTTTTCTATGTATATTTTCTTATACTTTCTCACCTATTTTCTGGCTCTTAGAATTTAATATTTATACCATTAAATCACAGGGAGACTGGAAGAAAAGGCAGGGAATTTTTTTTTCTTTTTAGGGATGCACCTGTGGCATATGGAAGTTCCCAGGCTAGGGGTTGAATCCGAGGTGCAGCTGCAGGCTTATACCACAGCCACAGCAACATGGGATCCGAGCTGAGTCTTTGACCTACACCAAAGCTTGCAGCAATGCTGAATCCTTAACCCACTGATCAAGGCTAGGAATCCAACACACAACCTCATGGATAATAGTTGGGTCCTTAACTCACTGAGTCACAACAGGAACTCCAAGTTTTAATACTTTGAAACAAAAACTAGCAAATGGGATTCATCTGTACAACAAGCTGAATGGCAAGAGATGCCTGGGACAGCACTGCACTCCTAGGAGAAGCTTCGGTCAGGAAGAAGGCATGCTGGGTTTGATTAGTGATGTCTCGCATGGGCACAGTCCCAGAAAATCAGAAAGAGTTACTTCCTTCCAGCTCCACTTCAAAGTATATTACTGCCAGAGGAGGAGGAGTATTCAACATTGATTAAAGGATGATGTTGACACTTAAAGTTCTCATTCATACTTCCTTTGAGAGCTTGTTTTCCATGCTTGTTTTTTTTGTTTGTTTGTTTGTTTTGTTTTGTTTTGTTTTTTCCTAACTGTTAAAGGTACAGTCAAGATTCTGTGTGCTTCTGGTCCAGATAAACTAGGAAACAACCTGCAATAAGAACAGAGAATTAATTCTAAGAGGCACTAGACCCCATGGAGGCACATGCACAAAAGCTGCACTTCCCTCCCCCCACCCCCAGAACTAGACACTGCTTTTGAAACTTCTCCCAGCGTGTGTATCCTCAAGGATGGACTGAGGGGAATGAAGGAATCGCTGTCAGCATTCTCTTTCCCATCACCTTGCCTTCCCTTGAACTATGCCTTCTTCTATCCTAAATGCCCTTCCCCACCCTCTAGTGGGTTTTTATAGTAACCCAACCAATTATCTAAGGTCCAAATGAAGACCTACTTCTGAACCAAAAATTTGACACTGACTATTCAAATTGTTTTTCCATAGTAGCTGATGATTCTACAAAAGCATACCCGACCAGCTACTGGGTTATCCTCATTAATTCTGTGTTTGTCTATCTACCCCCTCCCTCACCCAAGCGAGCATCTGGAGAGCAGAGACAGAATCTTCTTCCCCATGAGAGCTTCACAACGCCCAGCGTCGGTGAGTTGCCCTTGTAAATACTCATTGACATAAACAGAAAAGGCAGCTAGGCTTTGTTTTGTTTTGTTGTAAAAACTCAAGAAAGAAAATAAAGTATGGGGTGAATCATGCAAGGCAAAGTCTTCTTTGTGTTTCACGCTCTTCCCCATGCATTTGTGTGCAGGGAAACTTGTGTGAGAGGATGTCCTAACCCTTCATCCCCCCAAGACTCTCCCCTGCTTCTTCAGATGATGCAGAAGGAGCACTGGAGTTGGGCAGCCCCTAAGGGAGGGGAGCTCAAGGAGATTCCATGAGAGCCCAGACCAGCAGGGACGAGCCCAGCAACTAAGGACAGTCTTGTTGGACACAGTGCCTGTGTGGAGGCAGTCAGCACAGCGGCCTGGGGACCATGCATCAGCCCTCAGCAGCCCTCCCAAACCCTGAGGACTCAGAGAAGCTGGGCTTCTGTGCACAGACATTTACTGCCATTGGTCTTGGCCCCACCTTCCTCTCCTCTCCAAGCTTCTCCAGCCAGCAGATGAGCGAGGCAGGAAGCCGGAGGGAGGCCGGGGTTCACCACCATGTGGGCGCTGAGTCTGAGACAGTGGCAGCTACCTTAGAGCCCAGGCTGACTCACCAGCCTTCTAGAGGTCATTTGTTTCCTCCTGGGCTACAAAACATTTCCTGGGTCCCTTGACAATGACCCTGGGGCCAACCAGGGGTCAGAGGGGTTGCTTTTCATGGTGCAGACCACCCAGAAGATGAAAGGGAAAAGGTCACACACATCATTTGGCTTCTTCCCTAAAAACCACGACTTGTACAATTCTAGAATTGAGAGGCTCATCTGTCATGTCATGATCCTGTATTCCCAGCTCTTCATTTTACAGATCAGGACACTGAGACCCAGGCATGCCAAGAGGTTTGCTCAGAGGCCTCCATCTGGTCAGTGGCAGAAGGGGATGCAGCCTGGGCTGGCTGTCCTCCAGTCCAGCTGTTTCCTAACACACGCCTCAAAATACACTAATGACTGATTACTAGCTTTTATGCAGTGCAAGTAAGAAAATACATGATTTCCGACAAGGCACTGATTAAAATGATGAACCTATCCAAGTGGTGTTCTCTATTTTCCTTTTCAGTTCTCAAAATCAGACTAGACAGTTTAGATTTTGTTAGGAGAGAAAGTTAAATGAAGTCAAAGGGACCCAAACGTTGTTGCTCACCTGTGTCTTTCGAATGCTGCACGTCCATATAGCTCATCCTATGGAATCCTCACAAAAACCCAGAAAGGAGATGTTCCCACCCCATTTTTATGAATGAGGACATGAAGCCTCAGAAACATTAAGGGATTGGCCCAAGAAGCAAAGTTCATCCGTGGCAGAACCAGGATTCAAACTCAGATCTCCTGACTCCCATGCCAGTGTCTTTCCACTGTTCCTTGGAAATCTGGGGCCCTTGGGGACCTCCATAGACATTGTCCCCTATATTAAATGAGGGCTAAGGCAAGTTGGTATCAGGAGGTCATGGCCTTTCCCAAGGATCCTGCCCCTGCTCCTCCAGAGCCCCCACAGGTGAGTACTGTCTGTCCCATCCTGAATCTGAATCCTGGTCCTCTCAGGTGCAGACCCAGGTGGCTGTAAACTGTCCTGGCTCAATCTCTTTCTGCTCCAGGTGGAAGTAGAGGAGCAGAGTCAATCCTGTGAGCTTGGTTGAATGCTGAACCTACGGACATGGAGGACCAACTGAGTTCTGCCCCATTACGTAAGGGACTTAAGCATCCATGGATTTTGGTATCTGAAGCAGTCCTGGAAACAATCCCCCACTGTTACAGGGACCACTGTATACAGTGGATGGGGCAGAGGGCTTCCTTCTGGCCATACCCCAACAAGGGGATTGTCCTCACAGAGAGGGGAGGTCCGTGCTCAGTGTTCAGCTCTAATGGCGTCCCCTCCCTTTCTTACAAGGATGCTACGAGGACAAATAAAGTAATACACCTGAAGTGTTTTGAGAGCTTTCTAAGTGTGACATAAATATTACAAAGGAGCCACTGATGCTGATAACTGTAATAACAATAGTGACGACGGGACTATATCCATGGCCATAATTTAAGGGAATATTTAAAATGAGGAAAGCCAACCAAAATCAATCCACTGAACTTTATTTAGAAGAGAGGCTGCTAATAAAAACACTATGGGGATGTGAACTCTTGGGAAATAATGATGATTTTCTTCTATTAAAAGACTCATCAGATCCATTTCCAAAGCACATCTTAGTTATTTGCAGGCTCCTTCCACTTGGGGCAACAAGTTAGTGAGACAGAGGGGGAGGGAGTTGGGGAGAGAGAAGGAGAAGGAGGAGGAGGAAGCAGAAGGAGGAGAAGAAGAAGAGGAAGAAGAAGGAGGAGGAAGGGGAAGAGGGGGAGGGATGGGAGAAGGAGAGACATGGAGGAGAGAGGAGATGGAAGGAGAGGGCGAGAGGAAGAGGAAGAAGAAGAGAGGAAAAGAAGAAGCCATCCACATTGTGTGCTGGAGCCCTGGGTTTTGGAGACACAACTGGTCTGTATTTCTAGACCCATTGCCAACTTTATCCATGTGCCCAGAGGGCTGGTGAAGCATCTATTTCTGATTTTCTTCCTTCTTCTCTCAGCCCTTGCTCCCACCAGCAGCTGCTGCAGAGCTTACCCTTAGGGTCATTCACAGTGGGACAGTAATGGGCTGGTGCTTCCTCTCTCAGAGGTGGATGAGGTTATTCTCCAAAGTAAATCCATCCAAGAATAAGTCCAGCATTGAATGTCCTCCAAGCCTCTGCTGCAGCAACTCAGAGAACTCCCCCTGCAGCAGGAGTCTGATCCCTATCTGCTCTGATGACCCTGGTTAGGGAAGTGGGGGTGACAAGAGGCAAACCTCAGACCAGGGGAAACAAGGGCATCAGGGAGGGATACTTTCAGTGGGAGCCAAACCCTAAGGAATGTCGAGCAATGACGATGGGTGGAAGTGGGAGACAAAACCCCAGCCCAATGTGGTACCACCTTACGCCAGCTAGAATGGCCATCATCAGAAAGTCTACAAACAATACGTGCTGGAGAGGGTGTGGAGAAAAAGGAACCCTAGTACACTGTTGGTGGGATTGTAAATTGGTGCAACCACTGTAGAAAACAGCATGGAGATTCCTCAGAAAACTAAACATAGAACTACCCTTTGATCCAGCAATCCCACTCCTGGGCATCTATCCAGAGAAAACAATGACTCAAAGACACATGTACTCCAATGTTCATTGCAGCACTATTTGTAATAGCCAAGACATGGAAACCACCTAAATGTCCATCGACAGAGGAGTGGATCAAGAAGAGGTGGTACATATACACAAAGGAATATTACTCAGACACTAAAAGGAACGAAATACTGACATTTTTAGCAACATGGATGAACCCAGAAATTATCATGCTAAGTGAAGTCAGTCATAAAATGAGACACCAACATCAAATGCTTCACTGACATGTGGAATATGAAAAAAGGACAGAATGAACTTCTTTGCAGAACAGATACTGACTCACAGACTTTGAAAAACTTATAGTTTCCAAAGGAGAGAGTTTGGGGGGTGGGCGGATCACTGGGGTTGTGGGATGGAAATCCTATAAAATTGGATCGTGATGATCATTGTACAACTAAAAATGTAATAAATTCATTGAGTAATTTAAAAAAAAGAAATATAAATACAAAAAAAAAAAAAAAGAAAGAAAAGAAAAAAACCAGCCCAGACCCAGCAGTGATTTGGTCCCCACCATCCCGTTCTTTTGGTCTGTCAATGCCATGGCAGAGCATCAATGGCTACTCTCATGCCATTTCAAGGCTGGAAGGTTCAAAGCCCCTGACCATGAACATCATCAGGGGGAAAATGTTAATAGCATTTTGGAATTCACTGGGGCACCTTAATTCTTAATTTTGGAAACGCCTCCGGAAACAACGCAGAGATGTGGCCTGCGGGGGCAGCTGAGGGCTGAGATGGGCTGCAAAAGGAAATTTAGCTCCATTATTTTCCTTAAAAGATGCTACTTGCCACTGAAAAAGGCTGGATAAGAAAGCCAAATAGGGTAATGCTGGGCTCTTCATATTGGAGGTCCTGCACCCTTGGGTTCCCACAGCTGGGGGGGCCTGAGGGACCCCATGGATCCTGGGGTGGACACAGGGCAGTTTCCTGTGCAGAGGAAGCAGTCCACAGTGAGGAAACTTGAGGACCCCTGCCTGGGCTCTGGTGCCCCCTGAGCGTTCCCTCTCCTGGCAAGCACAGCAAGAGAGAGAAAGCACTTCTAAGATAGCTCTCCTCAGTTACTACCCTGATTCGGCTCAAAAATTAGTGAAAAGCTGTCACCCTTTGTATTGATTCTCAGAAAGCAAAATGATCTAGGCCACTGACAGTGATAGGCCACTGCCTGCCCTTCTAATTTTGTGTTCCCTACCACGTGTCTTGGCAAACATGTTACTTCCTTTAATTGAAAGAGCCAAGAAACATGCATGTGAGCCTGTATTTTTCCTCATGGTAATACAAAATACTGTTTTTATATTAAAACACAGGCATCTCACCCTATAAGGGTACACACACACAAATGTATAGGTATAACTGAATCACTTCGCTGTATATCTGAAACCAACCCAATAATGTAAATCAACTACACTTCAATTAAAAAAAAATTAATTTTGGAATTCCCATTGTGACTCAGTGGGTTAAGAACCTGACTAGTATCCATGAGGATGCAGGTTCGATTCCCAGCCTCGCTCAGTGGCCAAGGATCTGGCGTTGCCGCAAACTGCAGTGTAGGTCATAGATGCAGCTTGGATCCAGAGTTGCTGTGGCTGTGGCCTGGGCTGAAGCTGCAGCTCTGATTCGATCCCTGGCCTAGGAACTTCCTTATGCCACAGGTATAGCCATAAAAAGAAAAAAAAAATTGAATAAGATAAAAGAAAAACACAGGTACATTTTGATTGGACATACAAAATGTGGATGACTTTTTCACATTAAACACTAACATTTAGACACTTACCACTTGCTCTGAGACATTTCAGGCCATCCAGTGCCTGGGGCCTCGAATCTGCCCCTCTCTACCTTTGCTTGTGTGAAAAGGATTAAGAAGAACCAATCTGAGTTGGGTTCCCTTTTGGGTGGTCTGCTCTCTGGCTAAAAGATTCAATTTAGTCATCTGTAGGATAACCATCTATAGAGATATATGGTTCTAGAACTTTCTCCCCAGAAGCCTTCAAGGACAGAAGAGTCACACATCATTTAGGATGACTGAGCTGGAATCTTCGTGTTGCGGGAGAATGAAATCCCTCTTTCTGAAAGACATAGCTTTGCTAATTTATAGTGTTTCCCTTGCCCTTTGCTGGATTTTCTCCACCTAATAGTGCACCATGATCAGTAGCTCCATTCTCTTCCCTCCATCTAAGTAATGCTTCTCAATCCCACTCTTACTTCCTCCCAATAAGATGTTAGGATTTGCATCCATAAGAAAATGACATTCCAGAGTTCCCATCATGGCTCAGTGGAAACAAATCTGACTAGTGTTCATGAGGATGCAGGTTTGATCCCTGGCTTCGCTCAGTGGGTTAAGGATCTAGCATTGCCCTGAGCTGTGGTGTATGTAGGTCGCAGACTCATCCTGCATCCCGGGTTGCTGTGGCTGTGGTGTAGACCAGTGGCTACAGCTCCAATTCAACCTCTAGCCTGGGAACCTCAATATGCTGCAGGTGCAGCCCTAAAAATAAATAATATGGCAGAAACCAAATTCTTTCCAGAGGCATCCACCTGCAGGCACTACCACCCCCTCCCAACAAGAAGGACCCTGTATCCTTCCTCTACATCCCACATCCCTTACTGGAAAATCCAGCATGAAGTGAAGGAGACAGGGAATCCCTGGCCACACCAGCTTCTGTGTTTCTCCCAGATGCATAGCTTTGGGACAAGATCACCAAAGACAACCCATCCCCCAACCAAGCTGATTGAAAGATGCGAATTTTTCTCCCACTCACAGCATCCAGCGTGAAAGTGAACGATGCCTTGTGTTTCCTTAGCACTTGGTACTTATCCCAAAGCAGTTATGTGCTCTAAAACCTCATCTGCCAAATCCAAGGCCACTTCAGCTCATTCATTCGGGCCTATACCAGAATGGGAACTTGGCCCTTGGCTAGACAATGGACTCCCCGGCAGAGTGGGTTTGTAGAGGAGAACAGGACCTAAGTACCATCTTTGACTGATGTTCAGTTCATTCCAGCCTGCCCAGATCCTGACCTGGTCAGAGCTGTCCAGCTCATTCTCAAAGGAGGTGGGGACCACTTGACCCGATGCTCCTGGACTCAGAACGTTTTGGAATAAGAGTGGGAGGCCTTTCATAGAAGGCTTAATAATGCCAAGAAGCCCTGTAATTACTGTGTAGATGGCTTGTGCGAGAGGAATTCTACCCCATTTCCAATGCTCTCAGACTAACGGTGCTCTGATTGCTTCCTGAGACCAAAGATTGTGTGTGTGAAGTGCTAAAGCCTTCATGCTGGGTGTCACCTCCTGTCTCCAGGGAGCTTAATTATTTTCAATGTAGTTCTTGAACCCCAGGCACCCCTGTACCCAGCCATGTCCACAGAGGACGAATGGACACAATTCTAATGGCCGTGGTAGGAATAAAAGCATAAGACAAAAAAAATTTTTTTTTTTCTTTTTAGGACTGCACTGCAGCATGTGGAAGTTCTCAGGCCAGGGGTCAAACTGGAGCTGCAGCTGCAGTCTACGCCACAGCCACAGCCACAGCAACACCAGATCCTAGCAGCATCTGCGACCTATACCACAGCTTGCAGAAATGCCGGATCCTTACCCCCTGAGTGAGGCCAGGGATCGAACCCACATCCTCACAGACACTATGTTGGGTTCTTAACCCACTGAGCCACAGTGGGAACTCTGAGACAAAACTTTTAAATTTTGTTCAGCCATATATTCAAAAGTTCCTCACTGAGCTCATATTATCAGAAGATGCTTTGGCCAAAGACCTTCCTGCCTGCTTTATAAGTCCTGGGATCAGAGAGCAGAGGGAACAGTGAGAAAGGCCTGTTCACTCCACACAACTTTAAAGGAACATAGTGGAGAGTGGGGGGGGGGGGCGTTTCTCTGTTCACTCCATCACCATCTCCCTCCTCCCCTCACCCTGAAGAGGACAAAAGGATGACAGAGTAGGGAATGCCAAGAAAAACGAAAGGATTCTTCACTGCTGAGTTTCCAGGCGAGGTGCCCACAATATAGGGATTTCCAGAAAATATTTGGACTTTCCTGGACTCCCCACCCCCACGAACTTGAGAATTTGACACGCACCTGCTATGTGATCCCATTGTATACCATCGTGTATTCATTGCTACTTAGAAGCCACCTGGGACTGAAAACCTAAATGTGGTGCCCCTCCCTCCCCGCCGCTGCCCAGGACCCTCCCCTCCAGAAGGTAGCTAAAAAGATCATGTGGGAGCCTCTCAACTCATCTCCTTAAACAGAAGCAGTCGAAGTTATTTTAAACCTTTGCATCTGATGCTCAGCATACCTGTAGTTAGGTAACCACAGCCTTGAGCTCCAGACGCTTTGTGCAAGCCGGCTTTGCACCATGTCTCTCTGAGTCCTTTCTCACTGACAGAACTTTTCACCCCTTCTGGCTGAAGGAACCCAGATTCATGCTTTTATTTTATTTATTTCCTTTTTTTAGGGCCGCACCTGTGGTATATGGAAGTTCCCAGGCTAGGGGTTGCATCAGAGCTGCAGCTGCCAGCCTACACCACAGCCACAGCAACAGGGCATCTGAGCTGCATCTGCGACCCACACTGCAGCTGACAGTAATGCCGGATCCTTAAGCCACTGAGCCCAGCCAGGGATTAAACCCCCATCCTCATGGGTACCAGTCAGGTTCTTAATCTGCTGAGCCCCAATTGCAACTCCCATATTCATGCTTTTAATCTTCTCCCCCAAATGCCATTACCCATAAGTTCACTTCTGGGCCCAAAATGTTGGGATGGCCTATCCCTCAGTCTTCCTCTCTATCAAATATGTCACATGGCCTGAATGGCCTCCGGGATGCGAGCTGGGGGAGGAGTCAAAGAAGTGACCAAATGGCAAAGGTGAGGAGGTACCCTGGCAATGGTTAAACAGAATGGAACACTGAGACCCAAGAAGGCCAAGTCACAGGGCTGTCGGGGCTGAATGGGGAGCCCTCCCCCTCCCACAATCTTCCCATGATTCCCTGGGCCCTGCCCTTCCTCCCACACAATAATTCTCTTCACCAGAGCCCAACAGAGCCCTGCCCCCACCTGAGGCTGAGATTCCAGAGCAGGCCAGCCTTCTCCCTGGTGGGGACAGGAGTGGCACTTTGATCCATGGCCAGGGGACCTCCAGCACCTGGAATCCCTGGCTCCAGCATCCTCCCCCAGGCCCCCTGTCTGGGTAAAGGCTTCCACTCAGCATGTGTGTAACTCAGAGCCACATGACACTGAAATGCTAAGTGAAGAGCAATTAACTTTTGCTTCTGAAAACCCACTTTAGCTTTCCATAACTCTTTGGGGGCCATTTCAACTAAAGCCAAACCTCCCGCACGTTCTCCCTCAGCAGTAAATTACCTTTCTGGCTTTAATTAGCTGCCGGAGTGCAAAAATGGGCTGGGTGCTGACGTGGCCACTTCCCCACAGGTCCCATTCTGTCACACAGACTCCAGGAGATGGCAGCTGCAGGAGCAGCTGGCGAGGCCGTCTCGGTGGAGACGCCCCACCTGCCCCCGGGGTCGGAGGGGGTAGCCCGGGACCTAGGCTGGAGTCGAATACTGCTGGAGATGAAATTGGTTGGAGGGCCCCCAGAATCTTCCTCTCATCAGTCTTTCCTTCCCCCAAGCTGCCCCCAAAACATGTGCGTACACACACACACACACACACACACACACACACACACTAGCCCCCAGGTACCCAACCGCTTTATCGCCTTTATCATTCTTGCTAAGGGAGAAATTACTGACAGAGCTTAATATATAAGCCCTCCCTAGAGAATTTGCTGTATAATTGTGAGCTAAGCTTGATTCCAAATGAATAAATCTCTAAGGACGTGATTTTAATCACCTCCGTGGGCTGGAAATGGGATTGGCTGGGAAAGGAAGAAGTCAAAAAAACCCTCAGAATCCTCAGCATCATTCTGAGCCCAAGAGTAATATTTGAGGTCCTGCTTCTGACCAGAGGTGTGACCTTCAGCAAGTCCCTTCCTTTTCCCGTAGTAGTTGCCCAGGAGAGCTGTGACGGCTGAAGCCGGGTCACCTTGGACCCTGCCCAACAGCAGTGTGTGTGGGGCGGGCAGGGGGTGAGTGGGGTAGACACACTCTATCCTACACCATGGCGTGCGCTTGTTTTTGCTCGTTCCTCCTGCTTTCATTCAGAGTCTACCATCTGGGCAAGGGGGCAGCATATTCAGGGGCCTGAATGCTCCACCCCAGGCAGAACCAAAGGGCCAGGCTGCACCCACACACTCCATCAGGGGAGCTGGGAGGGACCTGGGAAAGGCCTGAGGCCTCTTCCTCACTCCATGCAACACACTTATGCTAACGGCTCCTTCTCCTCCTCCACTCTGGCCTCCACCCCCAGCTTCCACCTCCTCTGACAAGCATCACCTTTCCGAGCCCAATTATAGGCTGCCTCCTTCAGCCCTTCCTTTCTTGGGGAAAAAAAAATTTAAATAAGAAGTCCAAACACGAAGCCCACAGCCAAGCCCTACTTGTCGGAGGAGGTGACAGGCGGTCGGGGCACAGTCCTGGCTTTGATGAAGGTTGTGAGCTCAGAGCCCAGCCAGTGAATCTCAGTCGCGATTTCCCTCTGCGCCTCCCCAATTAACAGGCACTGGCGGAGGCCGGCAGGCAGGTACCCGGCTTGTCACAGACGCCAGACAGGCCCTCGCACCACTCCAGCCCTGCCTGCTGGCGCCACCCCCTCTGTCTGCTTCCTCCCAGCCTGTCACATACCCCACGCTGGGAGGTGAGCGTTTCCCATAGCCCCAGGGAGCATGGGGACAGTGGCTGACTTCTGCAGTCTGTCTGCAGCAGCCCCTCCCCAGACCACCCTGGCAGTGGCCTGGGGCCAGAGGGAACCACAAGGTCACCTTCCTCATCCTGATTATCCCATCAGTGCTCCTGGGAAGGGACTAGCAGCAGAGGGACCTCCCAGTTGGCCCCGGGAAACAACCTTGCTGGTAATTTGGGAATTGTTGAAAATGGACACAGAGGCTCGCTCAGAATGCAGAATCTGACCGGCCTCTTTGAGTCAAATCACCATGGAATCCCTGGCCCCACCAATGCCACACCCACAGCCTCCTCTGCTTTGCCTCTATCAAAAGGATGCTGGACTGAGATTCTAGCCGTGCCTCACAATGTCAGCTCCTTTCCCAGGTGATCCCGAATGATGAGAGGTCTGGTTTCAGCTCCTGCAGGTAAGGTCCCCAACCGCCTCCTGCTGGCCTGTCCTCACTCTGAGCACAGGGTGCTCACACCCAAGCCCTCTGTGACTGAGTGCGTCTTCCTGACCACCACCTATCCCAGCATCTGAGTTAGAAATCCTGGCTCTGGCCAGTTTCCCTGGGGAACATGCAGCCCCTCTGAGGCAAACTCCTTGTCAACTGAGTCGTGACAAGGTGACACATGGCTTTGAGACCACCCCTGGGTAGAGGAAACCCACCCGTCCATGCTCTTCCTAAAGCAAGGGTGCCTTCTACACAAGGATGGGCACTGTGGCCCCTGAAATGGGGTCACGTGATGGCCCTGACTCTTCCCTGCACCACCACCCCCACCCCAGGCTGAAAATCAATGCTCCTGTGCGGCCACTGTTGACTTGGTACCCGCAGGAAACATCTCTGCCCTTTATCTTCTCCTTACATCTGTGTCTTAGTCCTTTCAGGCAGCTATGACAGAGTACCATCGACTGGGTGGTTTATAAATAACCGAAATTTATTTCTCACCGCCTTGGAGGCTGAGACGTCCAAGGTCAAGATGCTGTCAGAGTCAGTGTCTGGTGAGGGCCCGATTCCTGCTTCATAGACCACTGCCTTCTCACTGTATCCTTAGGGGGTCTCTTGCATGAGGGCACGAATTTTTTGTTTCACTTTTTAAAGTTTTATTGAGGTCTAGTTGATTTACAATGTTGGGATAATTTCTGCTGTGCGACAAAGTGATTCAGTTATACACATACATGCATCCATTTTTTTCAGATTCTTTTCCCATATAAATTATCGCAGAATATTGGTTAGAGTTCCCTGTGCTGTACAGCAGGTCCTAAGGGAGGGTTCTCGCCTCACGTCCAAATCGCCTCCCAAAGGCCCCACCCCCTAATACCATCATCTGGGGGGTTAAGATTTCAACCTATGGATTTTGAGGGGACCTATTCAGTCCACAGCCATCTGTCTAGAAAGAAGCCTCCTTTCCCTGGCACAGATTCACGGCCACATTCAAAGAAGACTGGGCAGAAACACATGTGCCCATCCTGGAAATGAGTCCATCATTTGGGATGCCTCAAAATCAATGCAAGTGGGGGAGTAGAGAAAGGGAACCGCACTGGCAAAGGATGGGGTTTGGATAAAGGATGATTAATGAGGTGTTCCCCTTGTGACGAAGCAGAAATGAATCCGACTAGTAGCCATGAGGATGCAAGTTCGATCCCTGGCCTCACTCAGCGGCTTAAGGATCCGGTGTTTCTGTGAGCTGTGGTATAGGTGGCAAATGCAGCTCAGATCCTGTGTGGCTGTGGCTGTGGTGTAGGCCAGCAGCTATGGCTCTGATTTGACCCCTCGCCTGGGAACCTCCGAATGCTACGGGTTCGGCCCTGAAAAGCAAAAAAGCAAAAAAAAAAAAGGATTAGTGAGGCTAGGTACAGTGACTCCTGAAGAACAGAAACTGTATTTTATTGGTTTTCCTGGTCCTGGTGAGGAAGATAGTGACAGGCCATGGCGAGCACTCAATAAACCTTTGTTGAATGAGCGAGGGACAGGAACCAAGTTCTGCAGTGGCTCTCTCACCTTCTTCAGCCCTGGAAAGATTTAGGGTATGTTCATCATGTCTCCTTTAGGCATCAGTGCAACTATCCTCACCCCCTCTGGTGCCCCATAAGGAAAGAAGGAAACAGAGAAGAAAGATACTAAGAAAGGAGAGACCAGGAATAAAAAATGGTGAGAACTGGACATATCGAGCCTCCTCCCCACCTCCTACCAGGGACTCTGGCATTTAAACAGTCTTAAACCCTCTAGGAAACTGTCATGTTTCAGAATTTGCAAAATGGTACTAGAAGAGGGGAGGAGGGGAGGGAGGAAGAGAAGGAGGAAGAGAGAAATGATCTGTTCCAAATTGGTCGCTAAGCTACAGAGGAGCTTACAAATATATAACCTTTCATTTGCATGTGGCAGCACCCCCCCCCCCTTGTAGAGGAGAATATAAAGTGATGGATATGTAGATATATAGAAACTAAATGCCAGCTCCTATCCATGGCAAGGAGGAACGTATATCAAATTCATTAATTATGATCCAATTTGTGCTTGCACTGTGAAGGATAATCATTTGCCATCAAAGAGATGCCCTTCCCTTATTAAAGCCATTGAGACTCTCAGGAAGTGCTCAAGGGTTTGAAATGCTGTATTTGAATTTCACACATGCTTTTTACTGCTGGGACCAGAACTCAATCAACACTTGATAGTGCTGACACCGACATTCAAGCCACAGGGGTCTTCACTGCCTCACGACAGACCTACAGATAGGACCTGGTGAGAAAAGTTGCTAATTTGTTCTTTGGTTCCGTGTGTGTATGTGTGTGTGTCTATGTGCACTGCGTACATAAGCATGTATCTTTTTTTAGCAGAATTGTGGTAGGAATAAAATGACCCTGGCCAACTTAAAGAAGGGAACAATTAACCTCATTTCTCTCCCATGTCCAGGGCCCAGCTGCCCAGGAGTGGAAACCATGTCCTCACTTTCATCTCAAAGCCAGACCAACATAAATATGTTGCTAAGAGACCCGGGTTCTCTTTCAACTCTGGACCCAGGCCTGTTGTCCATGCCCAGACAGGAGTTGAGCCATAAGCCAGAGCTCAGAGGTTATTACTTTGCTCTTTAGGAGCTCTTCAGCATGGTCTCGACTCTGCTTTGCCTTTTCTGTCTCTGTCCTTTGCCCCAGGATTCAGGCTGAATCAGAGAAAGTCATTGGATTTTCACATGTGGCACACTAAGTGCTAAATAAAAGTATAGTGAACGGTATTGACACCATAGGATGGAATGCAGTGGTCTGCAACAGATGGAATATCGTTTGGAAAAACCCTCCTGCTATTCAAAAAGACCTTTCCTTCCCTGAAGCTTCCCCACTTCCTGCAAAAGGGTTTCCATAGAGTCTATAGCAGACTGTAGCGTAGTTTGTTGTTTGTGGCATATAGAGCATAGCATACTATATACCATAGTCTGGTACGCTAGTCTATATAGCCTAATTGACTGAAGGCCAAGGAATATCCACGTGTCTTGAAAAGGAATTTCCATGTGCAGCCAAAGATAATGATAATACCAAATCCGCTCACAACCTAAGGGGGTGCTAGCGTTATGTCCATTTTACATGGGAGGAAATCTGGCCCGGAGAAGTTAAATAACTTGCTCAAGATCATACAGCTAGTAAAGGCAGAGAAAGAATACAGACTTAGTCCTTTGTGAATAAACTAGGCACAGACAGGAGGCTCCAACCTCTGCGTGGAAGATTACAAGTTTGGCACATCTTCTCAATCCCAGAGGACCCGTGGAAGACATGAATGCAACACCATCTTCTTGAATTACTGACAGACAAATTTCCTCCTGGTGATTTCTCTAGCTCTGGTGTCAAGCATCTGAGCTGCCCTTGTAATTCCCTGACGATGAGGCAAGGGCAAGTTTAACCGCATTTAGCAGAAGGGAAGGCTGAGGCATGGGATGCAAAGCCATTATGACTCCAGTCACCTGGCCCCTAGCCCGACCTCACTCCCACACCCCAGGGCCCAGTCTGGCCCCCTCACCTCCCCCACAGGGACCAGCTGGTTCTGAAGTGTGATTGACAGCCTCGACTTCAGAGCCCAAGACTTTCAGATGGAGTTCTTGACACCAGATGCCTTTGGAGTGGACAGGCAGTGTGGGGAGGCAATGAAGGGCAAGGCTGGTTAAAAAATAGATCGAGGAAAGAGCAGAAGGGTAGGTGGAGAGCTGCAGGGAGAGTAAGATCAGGCCCTCCCAGGAAAGAGGGCTCTTCCAGACACCTCCTCCAGGGAGGCCACCAATCTTCCCAAGCATCCAGACTCTCTCCTCCCACCTTTACGACCCTGTCCCCGACAAGGTCTAAAAGGAGTTTTCTGGGCCTAGACTGGTTTTTGATGTGTGGTTTTTTGTTTCTCCCTTCCTCTATCCCCCAGTGACCTTCCTTTCTGAAATTCTCAAAATAGGAAAAAGTGAGAAGCATCATTTGTGTCTCCTAATGGATGTGGATTTTAGAAAGGGACGCTCTGCCTCTATGAGGTTTCCTCTGGGTACACATATTTCCCTGGTCACAGCTGTCACCCACCCCACACCCTGGACATCTAACTTGGCCTTCCATGTCCCAGCTCCTGGGCTCAGCTCTAGGAGAGTACAGAGGTAGAAAACAAAGTCACTGTCCTAAAGAAACTTACCATCTACAAAGGTATAGTGTTTATGCTGCCACTGCAAACAGAGACCACTAACAAGCCAAGCCTCAGTTTCCCTTCTGAGTCCTTTGGCAAATCAGGCATCCTCTCTCGTGAGGGCCAGGTGTCAGGAGTCGACCGTTCTCCTGAGGGACAATGATGGCAAACCCTGGGCACCTACTCTGTGCCAGACCTTGGGCGAGACGTTCACATACTCTTGACATCCCTAACTCCACTCCTCAAAGAGAGGTCCTGCTATCTCTAAGAGGAAATCATGGCTCAGAGATGTCATGCAAACTTTCCACCATCCCCCAGCCAGTGAGAGCAGAAATGTGATTTAGGAGTTCCCATCATGGCTCAACAGGTTAAGGACCTGACCAGTATCATGAGCATGCGGGTTCAATCCCTGGCCTCTATCAGTGGGTTAAGGATCAGACATCGCTACAATCTTCAGTGTAGGTCACAGAGTCGGCTCGGATCCGGCACTGCTGTGGCTGTGGCGTAGGCTGGCAGGTGCAGCTCAGATTCAACCCCTAGCTCGGGAACGTCCATATCTGCAGGTGCAGCCCTAAAAAGAAAAAAGAAAAAAAAAAAGAAATGAGATTTAAATCAAACACCCCATAATGTGATGGACCCCCTCCTGAGTAGTAGAGGGGAGAACTGAATCACAAGAATGACTGCATAAACCGTCAGGGCCAATTTCCACAGCATTTACTGAACACACGCAAACACACACACACACACAAACACACACACAATATTTAGGCTGTTGTCGTAAATGGGGACAACATTTTTGGAGAGCAATGTGGTAATATCGATCAAAATTGTGAATTCACAGATCCTGCAAGCCAGAAATTTCATTTACATGAATTTATCCAACTGTACAAGGATGCTCACTGAAGCACTGTTTATAATAGAAAAAAGCCAGAATCAACCTAAACGTCCATCAGTTGGTAATAGGTTAAAAAACTAGTTCATCCATAGAACAAAATGTTAATACTAGACATTAATACTAGGCATGAATTAAAAAGAATGAGGCCAGACTGTGGATACTAACACAAATGCATGTCCATATAGCATTCTTCAGTACAAAAGAAAGTTGCAATATTATATGCATAGTATGACCTACTTATGCTTAAAAGTATTTTATATAAAACACACATATACATAGAAGCATATCCTTGCTTAAAAGTCTGTAAGACATACACAGAATGATTAGCAACAGCTGTTGGTTCAGAGTTCCCATTGTGTCTCAGTGGGTTAAGGACCTGATACTGTCTTGAACCTTGGTTCGAATGCAGATTTGAACCCTGGCCTCACTCTGTGGGTTAAGGATCTGGCATTGCCACAATCTGCACATAGGTCACAGATGCGGGGGGGCGGGGGGGGGTCCTGCATTCCTGCAGCTGTGGCTGTGGTCTGCAGCTGCAGCTGCAGCTGCGATTCAACCCCTTGCCCGGGAACTTCCATACGCTACAGGTGACCTCATAAAAAAAAAAAAAAAAATGCCACTGGTAAAGAGGGGGTAGGAGGAGGGAGACTTCTGAATTACTTGGTTTGCTTTTACAGAGCTGGTGTTCAAGCTTTTCATTACACTTGTACTGGTCACTGAGTTACACCTATTGGGAAGAAATCCCCCAGAGGAAGTACTAGGAACGGGAAAACCCAAAACTTCAACATAGACCTGCCCTGGAGGAGCCCAGGGTCTCAGGACCTGAGGTTGGTCCTCTGTGGGAGCCCGTGGTAAAGCATGACACCTGGGTAACTCACGTTGCTCTCTTACCTGGTCCTTTCTCCAAGAGCTGAGGCACTTGAGGAAAAAGGAGATGATGGTGGGACCTGATATCCGAACACTTAGATCCAAGCCTGACTTCAGGACCTTGGGAGGGGGAGGTGCATTACTGTCTCTCTTTGGGCTGGAGTTTCCTCACCTATAAGGTGAGGGTGGGGCTAGAACCCACCACAGAGTCTTGACCGGATGGTTCATTAGAGCGAAGACTGTCAAAGCAGTTTTTAAAAACCAAATTGGGAGTTCCCTTTGTGGCTCTGTGATAATGAACCTGACTAGGATCCATGAGGGTGTGGATTCCATCCCTAGCCTCACTCAGTGGGTTAAGGATCCCAGTGGGTTAAGGATCCGGTGTTGCCCTGAGCTATGGTGTAGGTTGCAGACTCGGCTTGGATCTGGCGTTGCTGTGACTGTGGCGTAGGCTGGCAGCTGTAGCTCTGATTAGACCCCTAGCCTGGGAACTCCCGTATGCCACAGGTGCGGCCTTGAAAAACAAAACAAACAAACAAGCAAAGCAAAATACAGAAAAGGAAAAATAAATAATAATAAAAAATAAAGACCGGTTGGAAACTGACCAAAGGAAAAGAAGTCATTAATGGGTGCCCCCTACAAGGGAGACTGAGTCATCAGAGAAGATGGTCCCACCTCAACCCTGACCCCTCCTCCTCCCCTTCTGGGTTGACATGACAACACGATGAAAACCACCACGTGCTCACAGACTTCCTAAGAACATCGCCCACCACTCCAATTCCAAATGCAAGGACTGGCGGTCTAGGGCTGTGTGGCCATGGAAAATGACCCCGGTGTGAAGTGCCCACCAACAATGGGTCTTCTGCACCAGCCTCTAAATCCCCAAGTAAATATCGGTTCATTGGTTGGTTGATTCATATCACCAATGGTGTCTCCGGCTGCCCATAAACCCGAGGAGCTGAAGCAGCAATGCAACGACACAGGAAGCCTTCAGCCACAAGCCTTGAATGTTTCCTCAACTTGATTTTCATTCACACCCTCTGCCTTCCTTTCCTCCCTTTCCTTCACCAGCCACAGCCTTCCTGTTTCCCCACCGGGAGTCAACCCTCCCTTCATCAACAGAAACACCCTCCCTTAAGAGTGCCCCTGGGCTGGAGGAAATAATCATTAACTTAATGGGCTGATATAATCACATTAAATAATGATGGTAAGAATATAGACTTGGGAAAAAGAAAACCTGAGTTGGAATTCTAACTCCAGAGCTTGTTGGCTGGGTAATCTTGGATTAACCAAAGCTCAGCTCCCTAGGATATTGGGGTTGGTCATAGGTCAATTCCCACAGTTAAAAGATGAGCAGAGGAAGCTGCTAGGCAAACATGGGTTACAGAAGTAGGGGGGTATCCTTACAGTTAGAGTTTCCAGGAGTTCGGTGATGTGATCATCTCAACAAGCCCAGGGGGTGTCAAGAGAAGAAGTTCCAAGAGACCAAGCAATTTCCTCAAAGGCATTCATCAGGGGAAAGGGACTCCCGAGGTAAGGTTTTCTGACACTGAGCCCAGAGTCTCCGGGCTGTGGAGGAGGGTGGGCTAATGGTCTTGTAGGGTTTCTGTTGTATGGCTCAGGGAACACGCAAGGCCAAGTGTGTGGGTTTTGTCAGACTCCTTTACCATCCCATGAGCTTCTCACAGGAAAAAGCAATAAGATGTGAGCTCCAGAAGTACCTGAGACTAGAAGCCAGGCTATGTCAGAAGAGAAATGGGATTAGATGCAGAATATCCAAGGAGG
Organism: Sus scrofa; assembly: GCF_054392235.1. NCBI lineage: Eukaryota > Metazoa > Chordata > Mammalia > Artiodactyla > Suidae > Sus > Sus scrofa. The sequence continues at coordinate 63,036,983 of NC_139397.1, read as the reverse complement.
TTCCAAGAGCTGGCTTGGGCAACCACCCAATGCCAGTCCCACCTAGAAGTCTTTGAAACCAGTAAGGCTGAGGTGATGTTTGACTCCTTGGAAAATTTCCACATCCTTCTGAGGTTCTCCACCAATTCCTCCATCTGTAAATGCTTATGGATCATCCACAATGGAAAACAAGGCTCAGCCTCAGAGGAGCCAGGCGGAAAATGGGAGTTCTTACCACCTGCTCTGTGTTGTTGCTTATCCCTGTACAAGGGTGTTTTCTCAGCAAGGAATTTATACTCCCTCAGATCAGGGAGAGAAGATGCAACTGCATAAAAATGTAATTAAACCCATGTAGGAGGGGCTCAGATGGGGCCGCAAGGGGGCAGGGTACCAGCAAGATGAGCTTTAAGCATCCATCCATCCACAGAGACTTCCTTCCATGTGGGCTTTGCCCACAAAAGAATTCTTTCTGTCTAGTAGTAATGGCAGAGTGGAATTAAAGCAGTTTTCCAAAGCAAGGTTAGTACATCAATTTGGTTGTTCCATTATCTGAATTTTTAGTTACATAATAGAATATGATAGAAAACATCAGATTGCATCAGAAGTCATAAAGAAGTTACAAAAGCTCCTGCACACACTCATACCCATAGGTGTGTTCTGGGCCACACCAGAAATATATTTTTTAATGACAGTTGTGATGTAAAAAGCTTGAAAAACCCTGAACTAGGATTAAGGGAGAGATCAGCCTAGAGAACAGGTATCTTATTTAGAAGGAAAGGAGTGAGGAAAGAACCCCCCTGACCTCTCAGCCCTGCCGATGGAGCCAGACCAGCCCCCCCTCCCCACTCCCCACTCCAGCACACTCCCTCCCTCCAAGTTGGCTGCCACTAGCCTGTGACCCTGACCGGTCACCCCTGCTTCTCTGACCTCCCCCAGCTTCTGGGACTCCACACCAAATGGACCAGCTCTTTAAGTTTTTCATGGGAGAGGCTAGGAAGAAGGTCCTAGAGACCTGGATGACCTGTGTGACTTTGGGCAAATCCTTTTGCCTCTCTGATCCTCCGTTTCTTCAACTGATGGTGATCAGTGGGAACAGAATGAATTTATCTCTTATGTATTTTATTTTTATTTTCAGAATGCATATATCTCATGTATTTTTTTTTTATTTTTTTGTCTTTTGTCTTTTTAGCCCACACCCGTGGCATATGGAGGTTCTCAGGCTAGGGGTCGAATCGGAGCTATAGCCGCTGGTCTACACCACAGCCACAGCAACTTGGGATCTGAGCCGAGTCTACGACCTACATCATAGCTCATGGCATCCCGGCTCCTTAACCCACTGAGCGAGGCCAGGGACCAAACCTGCGTCCTCACGGATGCTAGTCGGGTTTGTTTACCACTGAGCCACGACGAGAACTCCTCCTATGTATTTTATAATACTATAAACTCGGGGGAGGTTTACCTGTGATTCCCTTTCTTCCTATGTGTAATGTCTCAAGGGGCAACCCCTGTCTGATTTTGTAAAGCCCGCACCCCATCCTCCCCCATGGTGTTATAAACACTGCTGATCACATGAGTATTATTATCTGACTTGGAAACTGCTGAGTGAAAAGAAGATATTAACACACACCACCACCACCACCATCTGCCCCAACGCCCCAGCAGACGCAACCCCACCACAGCCACCAACTAAGCCAGCTTCCTAGGCATCATCTTCGGGCCCTCTCCCGAATCAGAAGAGCCCGTATTGGCATGATGCTCTGCTCATCATCATCTTAAAATTCTTTGTAATTGTTGACCAAAGCGACCCCATTTTTGTTTCCGGCACCGAAAATGACTCAGCCAGTCCGACAAAGGCATTTTCCGAATGTGCTGACTTCTTTTGAATTCTCTCTTGCCGGAGTTATTGCAAGTGGTGTTGGCCTGGAGAGCAAGTCTCCCCTGGTGGAGGCCAGACTCCTTGTCAAGCAGCCCAGCTCCCAGACCAGGGATACTGGTCAGAGTTAAGGGGCTGCAAACCCTCCCTGGGGACAGCAGGCCCTGAGCCCTTTCCAGCACGGAGGCAAGCCAACCTGCCACCAAACGAATCTAGAAGGAAGGCCAGGCTTGTCCGAATGTTTCCTCTTTCTTCCAGCAAATAATGTCTCAAGCAACCCGCTGGGAGCAAAACCAAATGCAAAGCTTAAGGGTGTTTTTTTTGGAAAAGGCTGTGTCTCCTGCAGTCCCCTACCCTCCAGAAAAGCTGCACCCAGATGGCTAAGTAAGACTGATGGAAATAAGGGCTCTAAGAGCCCATGGTAGGGGAAAAACCTCAAAAGGAGGTAGAATTTCGGCTGTCCTTTCGGGTGAGAGGGAAGAAGCTGGTATTTCAGGAAAGGGAGCTGCCTCGGCAAAGGCGGCACAGGAAAGGCTGCCTGCCGAAGAGAGTCACCCCTGGGGCAGAAGGAGGTGCTTAGTGAGCGGCTGCAGGAAATGTGACCAGATTCCTCAGGCAGGGCCAGCTGGGGTGGGCGGGCTTCCATGCCAGCCAAGGGAGCTGGACTTCATCTCCTGGGGAATGAAAAAGCAGATTGACCCCATGCCTGGTTCTAAAGGAAAGAAGAAGTTCCCTTCATGCCTCAGTGGAAATGAATCTGACTAGCATCCATGAGGACGCAGGTTTGATCCCTGGCCTTGCTCAGTGGGTTAAGGAGCCGGGATGCTGTCAGCTGTGGTGTAGGTTGCAGATGTAGCTCAGATACAGCACAGCTCCAATTCGACCCCTAGCCTGGGAACTTCCATAAGCCATGGGTGCAGCCCTAAAAAGACAAAAGAAAAAAAGAATCCAGGAAGAATCCAAGGGCAAGACAGAGGCCCCACCCCCACCCCCGGAAAAAGGCCACCTGCCCCCAGAAGTGTCCTCCTGCCAGATGTACACCCCAAGCCTGGTCCACTCCTCTGCTTGGAGCCCAGCTGACAGCCAGCTGAGAGCATCCCAGGAGAAGGGAGCCTCTGGCAGAGGGGCCCTAGCTCCTCCCACTGGACATCTTCCCCCAACCCTGGGCCTCAGCCTCTCCTGCCTTTCTCTGGGATTCCCGCTTTCCCGCTTGGGGGGGTGGGAGGCAGATTAATCCCACCTGCCCTGGCTCAGGCTCCTCGTTGATTTCTGTCCACATGTACATCACAGTTGGCAATGTACTTGTCCCACTAAGATCATCTCATTGAATCCTAAAGGGCCATATGTGGCTGGCCAGGGAAACAAGAAGACTTGGGAATCCATTGCGGGGCTCAAACCCACAAGAATCTGATTCTGAATGCATGCACCTTCCCCAAGCCCAGCAAAGTAAGAGTACTGGTGACAACTCCCCTGGGTGCCAATGTCATCTGTGAAATGGGGATAATAATGACATCCATCCCAGAGGATGAAAGAAACACCAGGTTCTTAGAATGAGGTCTGACTATGGAGGTGCACACTCAATGGATGCTCCATCCCACCATGCTCCACATCCTTGTCACTTTCAGTGCTATCGCTATGGTTACACCAGGGTGAAGCCAGGGAGGAAAATAAGCTACGTTTTATAAGGAAACAAACAAAATGTGTCTTCTGATCCAGCAACCCAAAAGCCCCTTGGCCCTGGGGAAACGGAACACATAGGAAAGGAAATATTTTTGATGGTTAACACTTTCAAGTGTCCACACTTTCAAATGTCCCAGAGCCTAACTGTGAGAAAGGGATTCTTTCATAGTCCCTCTGCCCGCCCACCTAGTACCCAGCCCTGTCCCACTTCCTCTCTGGGCTAAAAGTAATAGGAAAAATAAAAGTGTTTTGCCATACAGCTGCCAAAAATAAAAATTCAACTTGTGAAGTTTACGGATCAGAGCTGGGAAGAATTTTGAGACAAATTCGCTCAGGTCTCTTGTTTTAAAAATTCTCTTGTTTTAGAATCTGAAGCCTAGATGGGAATGTGACACAAGGCAAGTGAGATGGATGACAAGGACCTGGTCCAGCCCTCCTGCCTCCAGGTCTGTGCCTTTTTGTTGGGAGGGAGGGTGTCATTGCTGCTTGGGTTTCTTTATTTGGTTTTTCCTACACTTCCTTAATATTTCTCTATTGTTCAGTTTTAAAAAGATATTTCAGGGAGTTCCCACTGTGGTTCAGTGGGTTAAGGAACTGGCATTGCCACAAGCTGCAGTCAGTGTAGGTCCCAGACTCGGCTCAGATCCTGAGTTGCTGTGGCATAGGTCTCAGCTGCAGCTCCAATTGGACCCCTCGCCTGGAAACCTCCACTGGCTGCAGGTGCAGCTGTAAGTATTTCGGTGGGGTTTGGGGTTTTTTTTTTAATCTGCAGATCAGAAGGACAGAAACTTAGACGAAGGTTCTGAGGATGTCAAGAGTGGCAGAGAAGACACACGTGCTTTTTATTCCTTTTCCTTTTAAGCTGGGGCCCTTGCTAAGCTCCCAATTTAGCTACCCCTTGAGTCCTTCGGCTTAAGTGTGTCAGGCTGAAGGCTGGAGATGTGATGTGGCCCACTGCCTGTGGTGGGGAACAGAGGCTGCAGGGTGACCAGCAGAAGTCAGGAAGCCACTCTGTCAGGACATCCCTCCAAGAGGGTCCTGGGGCTCCCGTGAGAGGGTGGGGATCTGCTGCCTCCAAGCCGATCAGTCTTAAAATTTCTCAGTTTGAGAATATGAACCAGCTCTCCATAGGGAAGTTCAAATAACATGAGCATTACGGTTAGAAAGACCTTGATGCGTTCATTCTCACTCTCTCTTCCTCTCTCTCTCTCTCTCTCTCTCTCTCTCTCTCTCTCTCTCTCTCTCTCTCTCTCACACACACACACACACACACACACTAACTAGGCTTTAGCTTACCATGGTTTCCCCTTATTTCAAAGTCCATCCTCTGTTCTATAGACTGTAAGGCTCTCCTTAGGTCCGGCCATCTTTCCCTACTCTTCTCCTGACTCTTAATGCTCTAGTGACACTACAATATTTACAGCTGCCCCAGTATGTCACACTGTCTAATGCCTTTATGCTTTCTCCCATGCTGTTCCCACCACTAGCAGCTCCCTTTCCATTTAACTCCTGGTGAGTTCCTAGTCATCCTTCAAAGCCCTTCTCAGCCATCATTTCTACTGAAAGAATTTTCTTTCCTTCCTTCTCTGGAAAATTTCCACTTACCCTTGAAGACCCAATACCGGGTCTCCATGAGAATGATTCTCATCCAGCTACAGCGCTTTCTACGTTCCTCTATTACAGCCCTGGGGATGTCATAGAGAAGAAACTTTGTATTCTACTGTAAGTTGATCATTCAAGGGATGGTTGTCTATAAGATTACATTATACATAGTGGCCCCTCGCTGGGAACCCTGCCTCCCAGGTAATGAATGTTAAGCTAAAATACCTGTTTCGCTTACAGGAAACATCCTGATCAGGTCTGCCATAAATGACTGCAGGAAGGAAGAAATTAACACAGCCTCTCCATGGCTAAGCAGAATCAGGAAACGACTGACTTTCCTCCCTCTTCTTTTAGTATAAAAGAAGCCTGAATTCTAACTCAGGCAAGGTGGTCCACCATCTTTGCAATTTGTCCGCTTTCCAAATAAAGTTATTTAAACCTATTCCTTGCCCCAACACCCACCTCTTCATTTACTGGCCTGTTGTGCAGCAAGCAATACAAGCTTGAACTTGGTAGTAGGGATCGAGTCCTCCAAACCAAAGCTGGGGACGCAGTGTATTACGAGCATAAATGTACTTATGGAAAGATGATGAGACAGCATATTTGGAAGTGGCATCATCCTTGGAAAACCCAAGACCTGGGGTCAGTCTGATTAGAGTGCTGCCCACAGTCCATCAGAGCATTCCCTCCATCACTGAGCTTTCACATCAACATTGGGCTTTGGATACCCAGCCCCTCCCACAGGACCCAGCACATTTGACTGACAGATGGACCGACTGACTGGTTTATGCCTTGCCACCAGTGGTGTAGAGTTGGGTGGTATAATCATTGTTGAATGAATCCAAAAAGTAAGGGGAGGGGAAAGAAAGAAGAAAAAGGAGGGAAGGTGAAGGTGTCCCACCTCTGCCTTTTTCTCCTTTTACTTCATCCCCGGAGAATGTGGTTCCTCAGACTTAGACATACACTGTGAATACCTGCCCTATCTACTTCACAGGATTGTGGGGAGGTAGATGCAAGAAAAACAAGTGCAGTAAAGCACTGTGCCACACAAAGAGCTGAATGCTCTTTGTTGGAGGGGAGGTAAAGTGGTGCAGCCATTATGAAAAAGAGTGTGGAGACAATTCAAAAAATTAAAAATAGGCATTCCTGTCATGGCTCAGTGGTTAACAAACCCGACTAGTATCCATGAGGTTGTGGGTTCAATCCCCGGGCCTCGATCAATGGGTTAAGGATCCGGTGTTTCGGTGAGCTGCAGTGTAGATCGTAGACATGGCTCAGATCCCTAGTTGCTGTGGCTGTGGTGCAGGCCAGTAGCTACAGTTCCAACTCCACCCCTAGCCTCCATATGCCTCAGATGTGGCCCTAAAAAGACCCGCCAAAAATTAAAAATAAAACTACCACATAATCCAGCAGTTCCATGTCTGGGTATTTATCCAAAGAATGTGAAAACACTAATTTGATAATATATATGCACCCCTATGTTCATTGCAGCATTATTTATAATAGCCACTGCATGGAAACAACCTCAGTGCCCACTGATAGATGAATGGATAAAGAAGATGTGGTACATACATACAATGAATACTACACAGCCATAAAAAAAAAGAATGAAATCTTGCCATTAGCTACAATATGGATAGATCTTGAGGGCATTGTGCTAAGTGAAATAAGTCAGACCATGACAAATGCTATGTGATTTCACTCATATGTAGAATATAAAAAAACGGAAACAGGAAGTTCCCTTCGTGGCATAGTGGAAAAGAATCTGACTGGTATCCATGAGGATGCAGGTTTAATCTTTGGCCTTGCTCAGTGGGTGGGGGAATCTGGCATTGCTGTGAGCTGTGGTGTAGGTCAGAGACACGGCTCAGATCCCGCGTTGCTGTGACTGTGGCATAGGCCGGCAGCTGCAGCTCCTATTTGACCCCTAGCCTGGGAATTTCCATATGCTGCAGGTGCGGCCCTGAAAAAAAAAAAAAAGAAATTATTAATAAAAATTTTAAAAAAAGAACTGTATGCAAATGAAGACAATACCTTTAGTACATGACAGCTGCCATGTCAAGGTACCATGGTGCCTATCACCTTAATAACCAGACTGAGAGGGCCAAGGGGATGTGGATTGAGCAAACCCCTGGGGGGTCATTGGATGTCTTCTGGCTTAAGGGCCCCAGGAATCCCAGCAACACCTCCTACCCCCACATTCCCCACATCCCACTACCTCTTGTCCCCCCAGTACAAGTTTGAAAAGCTCTGGAAAATCTTCCACTGGGATTCGGTTTAATTAAGCACACGCACAAAAAGAACCACCCCTGGGTTTAGTCTGTTGTACTTTTGTTCTCGGGTCTGTTTGTACTTATTCAGAAATTACGTAATTAAGAAAAAATAATATTAAGTAAATGTGCACATCAGCCTGCCAAGCTGCCTGGGCCAACCTTCACTAGGGAACCACAGTGACAGCTCCTTTATTTCTCTTACTTGTTTTTAAGCACAAAATATGTCACACCTGGAAGTAATTAGCATAATTTTTACTAATTTATAGCTAATTACACAATTACTTTTCTATGAAAGGTTCTGGAAAGACACTTGAAGTGAGTTTCACCAAATCCAGTGGCGAGAAATCGCTTGAAAACACTTTGTTAGCTTCAAACATTTAGGGGGAGGGAAGGGGTGGGGGGGAGACACCCAATAAAGTAATTCTTTCCTATTTCAGAGTGTTCAAATATGACAGGGATGTAATTTCTGTGGCAATTTGCAAAGCAGAATGTCTAAATGTCTGCTAATCCAACCCAACCAGAGGAAGCTTTAAAAAGAGCCCCTACAAGAAGCGTTGTCGAGAATACCCAAGACAGAACCTAGAAGGCAGCACTTAGTTACCACTATTGGTTTCACGATGGAGCTCAAATTCAATGGCTGTTCCTCCAGGAGAAAACCAGCCTTGTGATAGAATTCGACCCCTGGCCAGTACCCTGCTCAGCTCCTGGGAAACTGGTTTCAAGAGGCCAGTGATGGATTCAAGCTTTGGTAGATGATACTTGACTCTCAAAGTCAACCACCAGGTACAGCCACTCTGGAAAACAGGATAGAGGTTCCTCGAAAAACTAACTATAGAACTAACCTGTGATCCAGCAATCCCACTCCTGGGCATCTACCCAGACAAAACTACAATTCAAAAAGATACATGCACCTGTATGTGCATTGCATCACTATTCACACTAGCCAAGACATAGAAACAAGATAAATGTCCTCTGACAGATGGCTTAAGAAGATGTGGGACATATACACAATGGAATACTACTCATCTGTAAAAAAAAAAAAAAAAAAAAAAAAAAATGAAATAATGCCATTTGCAACATGGATGGAACTAGAGACTCTCATACTAAGTAAGTCAGAAAGAGAAACACAAATATCATGATATCACTTATAGGTGGAAGCTAAAATGTGGCACAAGTGAACCTATCTACAGAGCAGAAACAGGTTCACAGACATGGAGAGCAGACTTGTGATTGCTACGGGGGAGTCGGAGGGAGTGGGATGGACTGGGAGTCTGGAGCTGGTGGATGAAAACTATTACATTTAGAATAAACAATGAGGTCCTGCTGTGCAGCACATGGAACTATATCCAATCTCTTCTGATAGAACATGATGGAAGATAGTATGAGAAAAAGAATGTATATTCATGTATGACTGGGTCACTTTGCTGCACAGCAGAAATTGACACAGCATTGTAAATCAACTATACTTCAATAAAACTAGAAAAAAAATGAACAACAAAGAAAAAAACAGACACACTATATATCCGTGGGATTAAAAGATCATGTTGGAGGTGATCAGGAGAAACTGTCTACAAAATCAGGGGGTGGAGATGGGGGCAGGGAGAGGTCAAGGTCATGAAACAGGCTCAAGGTGTGAGTTCCTAGAACCCCAGCCTCATTTTCCCATGGGTCCTTCTGTCCCCTCCCCATCTCTTTAGGGTTGGTCTCTGCTTCCCCCAAGCGACATGGGGACCTAAACTTGCCTGTGCTGTGGCAACGTCCCTGGATGAGGATCTATTGATTTTCAGGTCGGCCTTAGCCCCAAGTCTACCAGTTTCCCGAGGACCAAGCCCAAATGACGGCCCTCGAGCTCTTGCTGCCCGTGGACCTCAGCCGGCACTGGGCAAACTCAGGTAAAGCTGAGTTCCGTTGTTCTGCTATCCAAGGTCTGGCTTCAAGGACCCCAGCATCAGTGGGAGTGAGGCACCTGGAAAGCATCCAGTTTCTGCCAGACTCACCTCCAGGCTGCTGAGAGATTTTGGCAAAGGAACATGGGCCGCCTCCCACAGGAGAGGGATGTTAATGGCTTACACTTGGCATATTTCTCTTCACTCTTTCAAATTACTTTCACAGCAACCATGGTGTGACCCTTGCGAAAACCCTGGGAGGCAGGTAAAGGAAGTCATTAACGGCCACGATGCTCAGGTTCCCCTTGCACTCAACAGGTAGGCCTCCGCACCTGTAGGCTCGGGGCTCAGGTGTTGGAGCCTCAGAAGACAGAGGCCAAAAGGATGGCAAAGGCCCCAGCCTCGCCTGGCTCACTCGCTCCCGAGAGGGCATGGCTAAGGAATGAGCTAGTGACGGCTCTGATCGAGGCTAAGAAGGAAAATACAATGACAGAGAGGCATTCAGGACTGGGAGCTCCAGGAACCCCCCCCCCCAAGGAGGAGACAGGCATGAGGTGACCTTCCGGATGAGCATGAGCTGGTTGGCTCAGAGCTACAGAGAGAAACGGAGACTCAGGGAGTCATGCCTGGCAGAACCTGTAGCGTCTGGCGGCCCAGACCTCCCAGACCTCGATTTTTATAAACCGACCCCACTGTGACTCCACCAACCCTCCCATTTTCTAAATAGAGACCTGGATCACAGGAAAGGCAAATATGCATGCACACACAGAGTCCTAAGGAGGCACCAGACAAGCACTCAGGCAGGCAGACTGCTTGGCCAAAGCATCTTAAGGACAACAGAAGGGGGGGTCGCCCATCTGGGGTTCTGATCCCCTGCAGGCCTGGCAGGCACCAATCGGAGGAGTGTACCCCCCCTTCCCAGTATGACACAGCCAAGTCCCCGCCCCGAACAGCGTTTATGACTCAATGGGGCCTGATGAGACTATACTGAGATATCAGAGTCTGCTGGCTGTTTCCTTAGAAGCAATCAAGGATGCTTTGGACAAACGGAGGGAAGGTTCTGAATATGCACGAGCTGGTAGCTCTCGCCAGCACCCAAGTCAGAGCCTGTTTTCCTTTTCTTCTCTCCAAGCCACGGAACCTCAGGTATTCATTCTTTCTGCTGAACATCGGACCGCTGGTGACTCAGCAGCCAGCGTTCTCCCCTCCGCACCGCAGATGCCTGATTCACACTCTTCATCCCTCTCTGCCTTGGACACTCTCCTTGACCCTGGAAGTAGAGCATTCGCTCCACAACCCAGCGTGGCTTGACCTCACATGCCCAGCAGTACACTGTGGGCTTGATGGTGGCTACAGGCAAAATCAAAGAATGGTCAAGGTTAGTCTCTGAGCCACCTGCCTGCACAGGGAGTAAGGGGCAGGCTGACCAGGTGCCTTGGAACATTCTGGGTCTTCACATACATCTTCCCTCCTCCTCACTACAAATCCACGGGCAAACTCTTAGGCCTCCTCATTTTACCTGTAAGGAAACAGAGACCGACAGTTTCTGTATCCGGGAAGGTCATACAGCCACCAATTAACAGAGCTAAGATCCCAACCCTAGTCCGTCTGACTTGAAATCTGGCATCTTGGCACAGCAGGTGACACTTCTGGCTTTCCTCAGCCTCCACACCTTGAGGCACCAGCTGTAGGAAAGAACACTTCCAGCAGGAGTGAATCTGGCCTCCCTCCTTCCCTTCCCTCCCCACCCCGCCTCCACAGCTGACACCCAAGGGCAAGGTGAAGGTCTCAGAGAGCTGCAGCGGGCTACAGGGCCTGGAGGCAGGCGAGAGGAGCTCACCTGGCACAGGAAAGGCTATTTATGGCCATGGCTTCTGTTCAGGACAGCTGATGACCAGGGGTGGGGCCAGAAGCTGCAGCCACCCTCACTGATGGCCAAGATGCGCTAAGGAGAGAGACACCTCTGGATTCCAGAGCCAGGGACCCCGAGGCTGGGATATCACAGCTGGTAAGATGGCTCACATCAGAAAACCACCTGGTTGAAGGGCCCACCCTGATGTAGCAGAGAAAGGCCCCATTTTGAGGGTGAAGAGATTTTTTCCTCTCTGTGACCTTGACTTCACCAGGATAAGCTTTCCATGTGCAAGCAAGTTGGTTTCTGGGGCCGACTGATTTTTCTTTTTTCCTTTTTTTTCTTCTTCTTTTTTTTTTTTGGCGTGTGTGTGTGTGTCTTTTTGTCCTTTTTTTTAGGGCTGCACCCATGACATATGCAGGTTACCAGGCTGGGGGTCCAACCAGAACTGTAGCTGCCGGCCTACACCACAGCTCACCACAACGCCGGATCCTTAACCCACTGAGTGAGGCCAGGGACCACTGAGCGAGGCCAGGGATCGAACCCGGAACCTCATGGTTCCTAGTTTGATTCGTTTCTGCTGCACCACGACGGGAACTCCCGGACTGATTTTTCATATGACATCATCCATCACCTGGTAAAAGGTACCAGGATTTGAAATCCTGAAATCAGGAGGCGGTTCCCATTGTGGTTTAGTGGTAAGGAACCAAACTAGTATCCATAAGGCCGCAGGTTTGATCCCTGGCCTCCCTCAGTGGATAAAGGATCTGGCGTTGCTGTGGCTGTGGTGTAGGCTGGCAACTGCAGCTCCAATTTGACTCCTAGCCTGGGAACTTCTATATGCTGCAGATTTGGCCCTCAAAAGAAAGAAAGAAAAACAAAAACAAAAACTAAAAACAGGGTCCCAGGCCTGGCCCTATTCTGACTATGATAAACTGTTATATTTTGAGGCAATTCATTTCTCCTCTCTGGACCTAATTTTCTCCATCACATGAGAGAGTGGGGATAACGCACATTTGGGGCCACCAGGGCTGGAATTCCATCCTCGCAGGGGCTGTCCTGGGACAGCATCTCCTCCTGCCAGGGTGAACCCTGTCATCGGCGATCAGAGAGGAGGGTGGTGGCACTGGGCAGACGGAAACAAAGGCACAGCAAGACGGATGGAGACAGATCGGAGCGGGGAAGCGACCCAGCCAGAGAAAGAAAGAACAGTCTGGAAGTGTGGAGAGAAAATTAGAGGCCCTGGTGTAAGCAGACTCTTGCCAGTGTTGCTGGAAACAAATAGTGACAGATTGCTAACATGTTACAGTGAAAATTACCAACACCATGAGACTTTTGCACCATCACCGGCACCTCTTGTTATCCCATTAACAAAACTGATGAGACCAAATTGCTAATAGGAGAGAACGTTCATGTTGTATTAATTTCACTCCTGTCCCACGAGGAGCATGCAACCAACAACAAGGCACATCAAAATCTCCCACCAGCCAATTTACCTGAGATTTGGGGGAGGCCCTGGAAGCCCCCTCCCCAGTTCCATCACATCTAGAGACACCCACTTATGCCACCAAGGCACCACCATTCCAGACATCTGTCCCCGTGGCTGTGCTGGGCTGGGAAGGACTGTCTGTCCTTACGTAGAACAGGAACCAGCAACCTTTACAAACTACATGAGGTTCACGGGCACAGCCAGCAGGGGAGGGAGCATCTGAGCTTGTAGAAACTCCAGCTCATTTCCATTGGCTCCTACAGCAAACCAGTGCATCCGACTGGCCACTCTTTTATACGGTTACCACCCCCAGCTGGCCAAAGTTTACTACAGCCAGGCTGAACCCCGATTCCTAATCCCATTATCGCAGAGTTCAGACTGTCAGCGAAGCCCTGGGAGGCATAAGGAATAGAACACATCTGGTTCTTGGAAGTCTCTGCCTAGACGTTTGAAGAAGATCTTTCCTCTATGGCAGGAGGATTTCCTGCTCAAACCCGAGTCACCAGAAAGAGCTGGATTAAGAATTCATACGCTCACTCCTCTCCAAAGAAACCCCCCCCAGTTCCCCTCCCCAACCTCTTCCTAGCTGAGTTCCCTGCCCCCCGAGATAATCACTGGATACCCCAAGCTCCGTGCCACCAGCCCCCCATAAAAAGGGGCCCAACTCTTGGCTACCCTCCTCCAAATCCCTCAGAAAAGCAATTGGCCAAAGATGATTCTGAGGAATTGAACGGCAAGGGCTTTTGTGTACCAAATAGGGACTTGTCTTTGTCAAAAAAAAGAAAAAAAAAAGTCTTTACAAAGTACCCAAGTGCTGGGTGTCAGACAGGACAAGTTTTTTAATCATGTTAAAATGATTTATTTAAACGTCAAGCCATGTCACCCCACTTCCTTTCATTTTTCAAACTGTTTGTGTTTTTTCTGGATGATAAATTTATCTTCAGACAGCCTCAATATGACTAATTAACTTTGAAATATAAGAACCAGATGTGTGAGTTGGAGAGCTTTCTGAACTAAAGCCAGACGGGCTGGTGAGGTTTTTTTTTTTTTTTCCTTCTTCTCCCCTGCCTTTCCCCGCCTCCCCATCTTCCCCACCATCACCAGCACCCTTGTGCTTTCTCAGCTGCCTGCCCTGACATTACTAAGCAGAGACTGTGGGCTCTTGATGAGCTAGGAGCTTCCACGGCTTCTCCTCTGTTCTCCACTCATTAACCTCCCAGAACCCAACGCTCTCCCTTTCAAAGTGGCCCCAGCACGCCCCCCTGTGACTGGCAGGGCTGTCCCAGGAAGGAGGGGCCGGGAAGACCCCCCCCTCCCTCCACTCCTAATGATCTATCTAATGGGAAGTGGGGAGCTGCCAGTGAGCATCTGCCACATGAAAGGCCATCACCCTGCACCGTGACACGAAGTGATTTCTTTTAAAGAGTCTTCCCCTGTGAAGTGCTCCTCACAGCTCACTGCCTCTTCCCTGTTCCTTTTTGACGAGGGAACCGGGCAGACAGCACAGGGGAAACAAGGGCCGGGCTGGAGGCTGGTGATGAAGTCTTTCAACTCGCTAAGCTGTGGCGCTTCTTGGTAATGTGTAAATGTGGTAAAGTGTGCGTGCGTGTGTGTGTGTGCGTGTGTGTGCGTGTGTGTGTGTGTGTGTGTGTGTGTGTGTGTGTGTGTTCCACTCCCAGGAATAGGATGCAGCTCAAAATAATTCGGTGATAGGGGGTTCCTATTATGGATCAGCAGGTTGAGAACCCGACTAGTATCCATGAAGATGCAGGTTCCATCCCTGGCCTCCCTCAGTGGGTTAAGGATCTGACATTCCCGCAAGCATTGGTGGAGGTCTGGATGTGGCTCGGATCCCACGTTGCTGAGGCTGTGGTGTAGGCCGGCAGCTGCAGCTCTGATTAGACCCCTAGCCCGGGAACTTCTATATGCCACAGGTACAGCTCTAAAAAGAAAAAAATAATTTTTTAAAGCCTTGCTCCCCAATATGGAGACAGGACAGACACACATCAAGCAAGTAGGACTCACAAAAATATCACAAGCTGGGGAGTTCCCACTGTAGCACGACAGGATCGGTGGCAGGAGCGCTGGAAACTGGGTTTAATCCCCAGCCCAGCATAGTGGGTTAAGGATCTGTTGTTGTCACAACTGCAGCTCGGATCTGATTCCTCACCCAGGAACTCCATATGCCTTGGAGTGGCCAAATATATATATATACATGTCAATCCTGAGCTGGGGCAGGTCCTCTTGGGCCCCAGTTGCAGCCTCTACAGGACACCGTCTTGCTCTCCACAATGTGTCACCAAATCCCCAGTAAGCAGGAGCCTCCTCCCCCCACCAAAGAGGTGTGTGCCTTGGAGCAGGAGTTCCCAGGAACGTATGATGCAAAAGGGCCTTCTGTAAGTCAACAGGCAAGGAACTGAGGAGGAGAGATGGGGTGGGAGCGAGCGTGCTTCACACCTCCCAGATCAAGTCGTGCCTTGGCCTGATGCTGAGACGGCACATCTCAGAGGCAGACAAATGGACCCGAAAGGGTGGGAGTGGACGGGAAAGCAACACTGAGGAGGTCAGCCTGGCAGCTCTGACCCCAACCCCTCCCCAGGGGGCAAAATGAGGGAAGAACTGGTTATAGGGGAGTGGGTCCCAGCACCGGCCTACGGGAGCATGAGGCCATGCCTTTCTCTCTGAAGACATAGGTACCAAGCCCGCCAGAACTTCTTGGGGGAGTGGGAGACAGAGGTTGTAGGAGTACTGGGCGCTACAGCTCTACAGGACATCTTCCAAATGCCCGGGACAGACAGACCGATGGAAACAGTGCAGTCAACCAGCAAGAACTTCCGCTTCCAGAATCTTCTCTCCAATGTGGCAGCAGGAACCCCCCTGCTCCCCAAGAGGGGAAACATTCTCAGAGTCCTGAATGTCCCCATCCACCCGGGGTTCCAGCCTTAAAGAAAACTGCCTTCAGAGCCCGGCTGGGTTCTTTCTCCTGCACTCCCGCCCCCTCCCCCCAGGGAGAAAAAAATTCAGATAGCTTTCTGACTATTAATAACATCGCCTGCCATGTCAAACCAGATAATGAGGAAGTTGACCAAAGCGAGGGATCCTTGATTAAGTAACGAGGCACAGGCTAGTCTGGGAATCGGGCAGGCTGGGAAAGCGAGGCCCTAGGTCTCCTGGGGGCAATGATGGGGCCGCCCCTGCCCCTCCTGTGGCTCCCACCTGAGAGCTCCCTTTTCTCTTCAGCTGCTTTCCCTCCCCAGTAGAATTAGAATCTGAGGAGGAGGAGTTCCCATTGTGCTTCAGCAGTAATGAACCTGACTAGTATCCATGAGGACGAAGGTTTGATCCCTGGCTTTGCTCAGTGGGTTAAAGATCTGTCGTTGCTGTCAGCTGTGGTGTAGATTGCAGATGTGGTTTGGATCCCACATAGCTGTGGCTGTGAATTAGGGTGGCAGCTGTAGCTCCGATTCGACCCCTAGCCTGGGAACTTCCATGTGCTGAGAGTGAGGCCTTAAAAAGCAAAAAATAAAATAAAATAAAATCAAGAGGAGTTCCCATCATGGCACAGTGGTTTACGAATCCGACTAGGAACCATGAGGTTGCAGGTTTGATCCCTGGCCTGGCTCAGTGGGTTAAGGATCTGGCGTTGCCATGAGCTTGTGGTGTAGGTTGCAGACGCGGCTCGGATCCCACGTTGCTGTGGCTCTGGCATAGGCCAGTGGCTACAGCTCCGATTGGACCCCTAGCTTGGGAAACTCCATATGCCGCGGGAGCGGCCCAAGAAATGGCAAAAAGACAAAAAAAAAAAAAAAAAAAAAAAAAAAAAAAATCAAGAATCTGTGTTGATGAGCCTGAAGGCAGCCCCGAGTTCCAACCAGGGGAGCCCAGCCTGGAACACCCAGCCTGGAACGCCCATCCATTGCCACGGACCCACCCAGCCCTTTTGGAAACCAAACAGCCTGGCTTTGCTCTCCTTCCCCCATGCAAGCACCCCTGGCCTTCTCCACTAAGTGAACATAACAAGCAAAGAAACTTGACACTGGAAGGGACAGGAGCCATGGTTCGGGAGCTGTCAGCCTTGATGTCTCTGAGACCCAAGATTCGACGTCACGTCCCCTGTACAGACCGAGATATTTAATAAAGTAAAGCCCTCGGGATCAAGAGGCTGCCATGCCCCCATCCCTTCCTACAGCTCGAGCTGGAGTTCTTTAAAGCCTGCCTCACGTCTGTCTCCCTCTCCAGAAAGCCTTTCATGCCGCCTCGCCAGACTGACATTTTGACAAGTTGCCACGAGTGACATCTGATTTGTACAAATTTCAAGACTAATAAATCTACCTGTCAAAGCGGAAACTTTAAAAGGAGCTAAGCCCAGCGGGTATAGTTTAACAGAACTCAAGTTGATGAAACTGTAGGATGGAGAAATTATATCTGTCACAATCCACCCACATTAGTTCTGCAGAAATGTTGGCAACTGAAACAAACGTCTTTCACGGGCGTTACCGAAAGAAAAAAAATTAAAAATTAAAAAAAAATTTTTAATCGAAAAAGGAGATTGTTAATACCCCGAGTAACAAGTAACAGTGCTATTTGTAAACTAATGAATTTTATGTACTTCGTTTTTAATTTTGTTGCAGATGTGAGAAGTGGCTTTCCTCCTACCTCTTAGGCTGTCTCCCTGGAATCTGGACTTTCCATTCAAGCTGGGACCCATCAGTCACCCGTCTCTGGCTCCGGGCTGGCCTGCCTGTGGGTGAATGGGGGCAGGGGCACTGCGAGCCGGACTGAGGCTGACCCGCTGCCCGCAGCCCTGTGTCCTGGCCCCAGCCTCCAGCTCCTCCATCCCCTGGGGGGCCCTGAATCACTTCCTCCACTGCCCTCAGGCCTTGACCTGGAGCCTAAGGCCTGGGCCCCCCTTCTGGGCTTTGCTGTGGGATTTTTGTTTGCAAGAATGCAAATGTTGGAGGGGAGAGAGAGAGCAGGAACTAAGGCCAGAAAAACTTCTAAGTCTGGCTAACTTTTTATTTTTATCTTATCTTCCCTTCCTGTCTCTGACAAGTCCACTTTTGCTTTGAATCATCTTGTCAGAAATGGAGAAGCCAGAATTCTCCGATGAGAGGAAGAAACTCTGGGGAGGGAGGCGGGCTTCTCAGGAGTCCCACACACCTAGGAAGTCCAAAAGCAGTGATGAGTCTGAAACAGGGTCCCAAGGTCTTCCTGCGTCCTCTGCCCTTCCCTGCACCTCCCTACCCTCAAAGGCCGAGAGGAGGGCAAATTTCGCCCAGCCCCCAGGAGTGGCCTCCACTTGCCCTGTTTTCTGTTTGCCGGCAGCCTCAACAAGCCATAAGCTCTCCTCATCATTGTTATTACTACTGCCTTTCCTCCTGGGAGTTCCCAGTGGGATCTCCTTTGGCCTCTCACTCCTGCCATTAAAGAAGCAAGCAAGCAGGACCGAGAGGAGATTTGTTTTCATGTTCCGCAAGGGGCAGAGGGGCTGAGGGCCAGATTCCAACCCAAAGACCATGTGTTTGGTTCCCTCCCTCCCCATAAGGGCTGCTTCCGCTCTCCAGTTCTGGAACTTCTGCCTCATTTTCACTTGGCTGGGACACTATCTAGAAGCTCACACCTTCTTTTCCATGCACGCCAGGAGACAGCTAGGTGAGAGCCATGATCATAAGGATAACAATGCTACACCTGGTGACAGTGAGTCTGTATCAGGACTAAAAGAGGGGTGGGGGAAGATCTTGACAATCTGAGATGCTCCCAGGGACCCTGAGCTGCTCTTTCAGGACAGGTAACGCTGTGCCAGTCTGTCTGCTGGGGACTGGGGCTGCCCCTAGTCCCTCCAAGTTTAATACCTTTCCCCTGCCAGTTCGATGTTTGCTAAGTAGATTCCACATGCCATGCTCTGCTCTGCAGCAGGTGAGTCGTGGAGACGTCCAGAACGTTATCCTCATCCCAAAGCACTTTAACAGACCTGGTGGGATAATGCAAACAAGATGACACAGAGCAAAATAGATCCTGATCAAGAACAAAGGAAGTTCAAGTCAAGAATGTGAAGGACGTGAAGAAGCCTTAGACCCAGCCCTGCCACTCACTGGCTGTGGCACCTCGGAAAGAACATCCCCTTTGCAAAATGAGATGGTGTCCAAATGATCTGAAGGCCCCTGCATTTTTTTTTTTCTTTTCTTTTGGCCACCCCTCAGCAGATGGAAGTTCCCAGGCTAGGGATCAGATCTGAGCCACGGCTGTGACCTAATCCACAGGTGCTATAACGCTGGATCCTTAACCCGCTATGCCAGGCTGGGGATTGAACCTGCATTCTGGCTGCAGAGACACCAGCGATCCCGTTGCATCACAGTGGGAACTCCAGCCCCTGCATTTTCTGTGTCTTAGAGGAGAGGCCTTGCAAGATTACACAGGTGAAAGCTCTTGATGAGCAGCAACCATTTAGGCAATGGCTGGTTGCTATCGTCACCTTGGGCTGGGACGAACTGACCTACCTTCACTCAGAAGTCAGGCTGACATCCAGTAGCCACACAACCAACCAAGGCAGAAGTAAATGAAGAAGCAGGTTGGGCAGGGCTCTAGAAAGAGACAGAATCATGTCATGCTCTGCCCATGGCACCCACAGCCAGAGCTACAGCTCCCATCTCTCATCCTGTCAAGCTCTGGGGCCTCCTCAGTCCCAGTTAGCAGCAGGCAGGGCTGGCAGGGTGCAGCCTGGGGAGATGAGAGCAGCAAGACCAAAGAGAAACCACAGAACTTCCTTTTCCAGGCAGGGTTGTGGCAAAGCCACACATGAGGAGGTCGGACATGGTCTAGAACCGTGATTAGAAATCCTGGGGTAGGAGTGCTCATTGTGATTCAGCAGTAACAAACCCGAATCATATCCAGGAGCACATGGGTTCAATCCCTGGCCCTGCTCAGTGGGTTAAGGATCCAGCATTGCCATGAGCTCTCGTGTAGGTCAAAGACAAGGCTTGGATCCTGTGTTGCTGTGGCTGTGGTGTAGGCCAGCAGCTGCAGCTCTGATTCAACCCCTAGCCTGGGAACTTCTATAAGCCACAGTTTGGGCCAAAGAAAGAAAGAAAAAAGAAAAATAAATAAATCCTGGTGTAGGAGTTTCCTGGTGGTGCATCAGGTTATGGATCCATCAGTCTCACTGCAGCAGCTCAGGTCACTGTAGTGGCTCAGGTTCAATCCCTGGCCCAGGAACTTCCACATGCCATGGACATGAACAAAAAATCAAAAAACACAGGGAACTATATCCAATCACTTGTGATAAAACATGATGGAAGATAACACGAGGAAAAAATGTATATATGTGTATGACTGGGTCACCTTACAACAGAAATTGACAGAACATTGTCAATCAACTGTACTTTAATTTAAAATTGATTGATTGATTGATTGCTTTTTAGGGCCGCACTCTGTGGCATATGGAGGGTCCCAGCCTTGAGGTCAAATTGGAGCTACACCTGCCAGCCTACACCACAGCCACAGCAATGTGAGATTTGAACTTAGTCTTCAAACTATATCACAGCTCACGGGCAATGTCAGATCCTCCACCCACTGAGCAAGGCCAGGAATCAAACCAGCATCCTCATGGATACTAGTCAGATTTGTTTCTGCTGTACCACAAATGGAACTCCTTAAAAAAATTTTTTTAATAAAATAAATTAAATAGAATGATTAATTAAAAAAGAAAAAGGAAATCCTGGGGTGGGACCCAGTTCACCAAGCCACTGCCTGCCAGTCAACACCTTGCCTGGGGGAGTTCCTGTTGTTGCTTAGTGGGTTAAGAAAACAAAAAAAAATGCATCTGGGGAATGGCCAAGGTCACCACACTTTCAAAACCTAGGATTCTGAGAGATGTGGGTGAGTCTGGCTTCCCAGATAGGTGCCTGCGCGGGAGAGAGACAGGGGACTGCTCTCTGGAATTCAGTAATGGGGCCATTGTGTTGATTCCACCAAGGAGGCACTGCTCCTATAACATCAGAATTCATCACCCACATGAATCAGCCCCTGCCTTGTTTGATTCATATGTTTGCCTTTAATCAGAGAACCCTGTGAGAGTGGGTTATTGGGAAACCAAAGCACAGAGAAGTCAGCTGTCTCATGCCCCGTCACACAGCAAGCTAGTTGCAGATTTAGAAACTGCTGGCCTGAATTTTCTTCTGAGATTGTTGCTTTTCCCCTTTTCCCTCAGCAAGATGGTCCCTCCAGGGAAAGGCTCAACTATGCCAAATGTGACTCATTAAAAAAAAATGGCTTGAAAGAGTTTTTTCCCCTAGAATAAACATTTCACTTTATATGTGATTGGATTAGCATGTGCTAACCCCCAGAGTTTCTCGCCTAGCAAATTAGAGACCATTTCCCTTATATCATGAGCTTCCACAAGTTTGGATGAGGTGAATCAAGTCCTACAAAAGCCAGGAGGCACCTTGCAGACCCCGAGGGCTGAGGCCCAGGCTGGGAGCTGCAGGCCCAAGGCCACCCTCCCTTGCCGACAACTATTACAGAGGCGGGGGACTTGGCCCCTGGGCACAATCAGTCCGGATTCCATAGCCCATTGCCTCCAGTCTGAGGCCCATTACCCACTCGGCAGGAGGAACTTGAGTTTGAAAGGAGAACGGAGGCCCATCTCTTTCTACTGCCTCCAGGCAGGGTTGTGGGTTTTGCAACCAAAGAGAAAAGAAAAAGGGAAGGGGAAAAAAAATCTTGAACTGTTTTTCAAATGTTCTGGGTCTTGGCAAACCCCAAAATGCCTTTTGCCAAATGCTTTTTCCCTTAATTTTTAAACCTCGGGTGTATTTCCAGAACAATCCAATCCATCTGCTTCTGATTCATTTACACTTAACTCATTAGGAAGCTGTTGCGTAAGGAGGAGTCTGACGTCCCCAAGATCCCCGGGTGAGGGATCCTTCCCCCTCGTTGAATCAGAGGGAGGCGTCCTGCCAGCTGGGTAAGGAGCACAGACCCCCAAGATGCAAAGCCTGCCTTGAATCCCCAAGTCCCCAGGATGAAAATAAGTTTCTCTCATGTCCCACCCATCATTCATCCCGCTCTGCTCTTCCCGCCCAATTATCACTATTATTGCTATTATTGCCATTAAGGATACAACACATGGCCGTGTATTACTGTGAAAGGCTTTGCATTGTATTCCACCATTGCCATTCTTCATTCATACCCTCTCCACTCATCTATTCAGACATTAAACAAACACTCCCAACCAACTGTGTACCAGTGGCTGGGGTGGGGAGGCTTGGCTGGAGTATCAGATACAGAACTTACATTTAAGGTCCGATCCTTCTCCCCAGCTTGCCTTCTGCAAGTTCTACCAAGGACGGAGCTCTACCGGGAATCCCAGGAGCAGAATGTGGGCAGACAGCAGCTTCCAGTGCAGAAAGCAAAGCTGTAAAAACTGAGGGTGGCCCCAAGGGACACACAAAGAAAAAGAGACAGCTGGTGTCCAGGGGTATGAGTGACTGGCCAGCCTAAGCCACAGCTTCTGCCATATCACAAAAATCACTCTGTCTCTGGTAGAAGAGAGGATTTCCTCTCCCACCTTCCATTCTTCATTGTGTTCATTCTCACTACCGCCTTTATCCAACAAGAGTGATTTTTAAATGTATGGAGTGACTTCTCGACAGAGCCCTGCCCTGTGCTGGGAACGGCAGAGGACAGAAAGGGCAGTGAGATGGCCTTCCCTTGAGGCTTTGTAGCCCATCTAGAGAAACTTTCCATGTTTTTTCCCCCTGAATGTTTATTATTAGCAAGACAGCTTTTGGCCAAATGAGCAAGGCCCAGGGAGAGTATAACAGGTGTCCACAGAGAACAAAGCTCTCATGAGCTGAACTAGCCAGAAGGTGGGCTTCAAAGGAACCAGCCTGAAAGGTGAGAGCTTGGCTAGATGGAGAGGAAGAGATAGAGACCTGGAGGAGGAAATGCGGGTGGTGGCTCACTGACACTAAAGAACCTAGTGTTTTGGGGGGGCAGTGAGAGCAATTGTATTGAGGAGTTCCCTGGTGGTGCAGCAGATTGAGGATCCAGCGTTGTCATTGCTGTGGCTCTGGTCACTGCTGTGGCTCAGATTCGATCCCTGGCCCAGAAACTTTCTAATGCCTCGGGTGTGGCCACCAAAAAAAAACAAAAAAAACAAAAAAACAAAAAAAAGAGAGAGAGAGAGAGAGAGAGAGAGAGCAACTATATTGAGAAACAGAGGCAAATGAATGGAAAAGAGGGAGTAGGCAATTCAGCTAAGAAGTCTGGCTTTAATGGCAAAGGCGAGAGTGAGTCACTGGAAGGTTTTGAGCAAAAGGAAGATGGAGAGAACAGTAGTTTAGAGAGAACGATCTAGTGTTAACAGACAAGGTTAACTAATGTGGAGAAAGGCTAGAGGCAGGAAGCCAGCAGGAATCACTTGCAATATGTTAGGCTTGTCATGACAAGGATCTAGATGAGGGCAGAGGCAGTGAGAAAGGATAAGAACGAAGATCACGAAGAGTGAATCAAGTGGACCTGATGATGCAGAGGCTGGAGGATCCTGAAGAAGGCGGAAGAGTTCAGAGAAGAGCACAAAACCAGGAGCTGACGGAGGGAAGAACGTTTTCAAGTACAGGTGACCTTTATGGAGCAGTGAGCCTGTGCCAGACGGGGTGCCAAACACTTTGCGTGAATCATCTTACAGCCACTCTATCATTATCCCCATTTTACTGAAGAGCAACCAGGGCCGAGAAGGCTTTATTAATTTGCTCATAGTCACAGAGAGAAAGGCTGGGAGCTCTACCTTTATTCACATGGATCTGCTGCCTTAACTCCCCGAACCTCTCTACACACACCCCAGGCACGTACCCACGTACCCACCTTAATCCATCCTCAAATCTCTTCTGCCCACCCCTTCACTTTCCTAAATCCAGATCAAGACTCAACTCCTTCCAGAAACTTCTGTCACCCCTTGAGCTTTCTTGGACCTTCTTTTACCACCTCCTATAGACATATAGTCAGGATCACAGACCCGAGCATCTAGTCCACACCTTTCTCTATTGACTTGGTTCCTCTGTTCACATATTTCCTGGCTTGGGGCTTTGGCATTGGAGCTGAGCCTGAACCCCAGCCTTGCCTCTTCATGAGTTATGTAGCCTTGGGCAAGTTATTCAATCGGTCTGTTTCCTTAGCCGTCAGTTGGAGATAAAGAGTTATTGTCAGGATTCTATAAGAGCAAGCCTGGCACAAAAAAGGCATTCGATAAATGGTATCTATCAGTGTTACCTTTTTTTTTTTTTTTTTGGCTGTACCTGCAGCATATGGAAGTTCCTAGGCCTGGGATCAAATCTGAGATGCAGCTGCAAGCTACACCTCAGCTGCAGCAACACCAGATCCTTAACCCACCATGCCACAGCAGGAACTCCCCACTATTCTTTTTTAATAGTCCCCTGATGGGCAATGCTATGTCCAAAGTTTTGGGGGGTTTTTTGGCAGGGCGGGGGTGCACCTATGGCATGTGAAAGTTCCCAAGCTAGCGGTTGAATTGGAGTTGCAATTGCTGGCCTATGCCACAGCCACAGCAACGCAAGATCCAAGCCGCATCTACGACCTATGATGCAGCTTGCGGGAATGCCAGATCCTTAACCCACTGAGCCACTGAGCAAGGCCAGGGGTCGAACCCATATCCTCATGGATACTAGTCAGTTCTTAACCCACTGAACTACAACAGGAACTCCAAAACTTTAGATGGAATAGATGCTCCATGAATATTCTTCCACTGGGCTTCCTGATCACTTCTATGGCTCTATACTACATTTCAGTATTCACTACACATCTTCCTCGACTTACAATGAGGTTACATCCCGATAAACCCATCATAGGTTGTAAACATCATAAATCAAAAATGCATTTAATCTACCTAAACTACTGAACATCATGTCTTAGCCCAGCCGAACTTCAACTTGCTCAGAACACTTCCATTAGCCTACCGTTGGACAGAATCACTGAACATGAGACCTATCTTAAGATAAAGGGTTGGATATCTCCTGACATTGATTGACTGTGGTATTGAAAGTCAAAAACATTCTGGTGGTCTGGGTGCAGAATGGTTGTAGGTTTAAGTTGTAAGTTGATCAGTCATTTACCCTCAAGATTCCATGGCTGTCTGGGAGCCAAGGCTGTCACACCCAGCATCACAAGACAGGATACAGGATATGGCTAGCCTGGGGAAAAGATCGAACTTCAAAATTGGGAGTACAGGAGTTCCTGCTGTGGCTCAGTGGAAACAAATCTGACTAGCATCCATGAGGATGCATGTTCGATCCCTGGCCTTGCTCTGTGGGTTAAGGATCCTGCATTGCTGTGGTGTAGGCCAGCAGCTACAGCTCTAGTTCAACCCCTAGCCTGGGAAACTCCATATGCCACTGGCGTGGCCCTTAAAAAAAAAAAAAAGAATTTCCAAAATTGGGAGTACAGTTTCTATTAAATAGGTATCACCTTCACACTATCATAAAGTCCAAAAATTGTAAATCGAACCCTTGTTAACTCAGGGACTATTTATACTTAGAGTCTTAAAACTATTACATTTAGGAGTTTCTACTGTGGCTCACTGGGGTATGAACCCAACTAGTATGCATGAGGATGCGGGTTCCATCCCTGGCCTCACTCAGTGGGTTAAGGATCCAGTGTTGCCACAGGCTGCACGGTAGGCCACAGATGCAGCTTGGATCTGGTTTTGCTGTGGCTGTGTCACAGGCCTGCAGCTGCAGCTCTGATTTGATCCTCTAACCTGGGAATTTCCATATGCTACAGGTGTGGCCCTAAAAAGCAAAAAAATAAAATAAATAAAAAATAAAATTATTGTATGTATTTGACCTCAATTAAAACTAATGTATGGGGTGAGGGATCTAGTCATCATGCAGCGTAGACAGGGGAGCTCCAAAGCAGAGTCAGGAGTTCCAGAAGCAGGCCTGGGTACCGCAGCTCAGCCTCCCCTTGGGAAGAGGAGCCCCCTTAGGTTCCCAGCATAGGAGGACTTGGCCCTGCTGACAGCTCAGCCAGCCCCAAACTCCCACCTGCACTGGCCTTTCCCAAGTCTGCTCCATAGGAACAAGTATGGAAGGAGGAATGGAAGCAGGTACACCACTGGAGGTCACGTAACCTTGGCCTTCAGGCCCTGTCTCCGTCTCCAGCCTCCCACGTCTTCCTATTCTCCTTTCCAGCACCCAGAAGGCCAGTGTCCCAGCCCTGGCAGCTGAGAGCCTTCCCCAACAATTCTGCCCCATTTCCTCCTTTTCTCCTCCGCCAGTCCCATCAAACTCAGCTCTCACCAGACGCCCCAAGAAGATGACCATCCCCAGTGAGCATTAACATCCAATGGCTTATGAAACACTCAGAGCAAAAGAGGACACAGCCTTATTCCCGCCTCTCCCCAAATGACCAGTGTGAAAAAGACGTAAAGAGAAGAATGTTTTTTGGCAGCAGGGGGAAAGAGGGGCTTTTATTAAGTGGCAGATTTTGAAAGCAAATACCCTACCCTAGATTTTATTTTCTTTCTTTCATTCACTCACTCACTCATTCATTCATCTACACTTACACACGTACATACAAACACACACGTAGTCTGATAAAATGCAACAAGGGACTTTTGCATGAGGCAAACATGAAGATGTTTTGGGGTTTTTTTGGTTTTTGTTTTTCTTTTTTAAGGACCAAGGCAGAATTCTCTAGGAGTGAAGAGCTTGGGCAGACAGCAGAGGGGCTATGTTTAGGGCACAAAGAGTGGAAGTCTTCCTGCAGCTGGTGCAGTGCTTCGGACAGGTGGGGACAAGTCTCAGGTTCAGCTTAGACGGGGCAGGTGTTCACAGTCCCCTCGCAGCAGAGACCCCAGCAGGCCTGGCCGCCAGGAGAGGAAGGCACAGGAAGAGGAAAACACAAGAACCAAGGACATGCTTCCCACGGCTTTGAGGGCAAGGCCACCCAGAAGGATGGGGCCCCTGGAGAGGTGGCCTGTGGCCCTGTCTTTCCCCAAGCAGGGGACTAGGTAGGAGATGCCTGCAGCAGGGCCCAGACTCAAGTCCCAGGTTGCTCTGGGAAGGAGTGCTCACTGGCTGACTGATCTGCCTCCATCCAGGTATCTGTCACCTGTGGTGGAGACAAGAGGGCAGATTCTTAGCCTCTGCAAATTGCCTCTGGATCCTTGGCCCTGGCAGTTTCTTCTTCTTTTCAATGGGGAGTCAAGGCCCAAAATATACACTCCCTCACACACATGTGCACAGAGGGAGGGGAGCAGGAGGAGTTGAACTCCAAAGTGCGGCTTGGGCCTTTAAAATGGACAAGTGGCACCTGGGGATATGTCACAGCTTGGCTGGAGCACCGGTGGCACTGTCAGGCAGGGAAAAATTGGGAACCGAATTTAGGAGTGATGAGAAGCTGAACAGGAAGGAAATGCCAACCCGGGGTCTCTATGCACAGAAACTGGACTCGCTTCCCCTCTTGACCAGCTGAATTGGCCTCTGGGCAGGAAGACCTGGCCCGAGGTCCCCTCGCTGAACACACCCAATGCCAGGCACCTTCCCACTCCCAGCCTCCGTTTCTGCTAACGCAAATGCTTGGAGATGCTCTGGTAACCACCTGCTCCCCGGCCGCACGCAGGATCCCCGGCGGACTCTGGTCTCCCTACACGTTCAGACTCCTTGAACGTCAACACTGAGCTCCATTGTCTAACCATCTCCCAAGCCCCAGGATTTTCGACAGTTGGAGCCAAGTCCAATGAAGACTTTGTCCTTAATCTGCCCTCTTATTGTTTCCCAGAGGTGCCAG
This sequence comes from Sus scrofa, assembly GCF_054392235.1. Classification (NCBI taxonomy): domain Eukaryota; kingdom Metazoa; phylum Chordata; class Mammalia; order Artiodactyla; family Suidae; genus Sus; species Sus scrofa. Next base: position 63,009,544 of record NC_139397.1, on the reverse strand, counting down.
CACATCTTGTTTCTTCCACTAGGAATGACGTGACCTCAAGTTCAGGCTCAGTGCCATTCTCTTCTCCTGCCTTCTGGCCACTGCAGCCGGCACGTGGTTAGGGATGGCTGGAAGCACGTGGTCACAGAGGCTGACTCGGTTTTGACTGGCCACCCAGGACTCTCGGGACTGGAGAGTCCCCGGGCCCTGCCAACACCCACCAACCCCTCTTCCCTTCCTCTCCTGTGCTTTTCCATGCATTTATTTTTTCCACCCAAAGCTGTTTTGCAGAGAGAGCCCTTCTTTTCCAGTTTGGTTACCTTAAAACTTTTTTGCCTGTTGCTGGATCATATCCAGTGGTCCAGCGTTGCCTTATCACATCAAAAGATGTCCAACGCTTTATCCTCAAAAAAAAAAAAAAACACCTAACTAACAACAAAACCACAGCCTGTGGGGGATTAGTCTTTCTTAACTGCTATAAAGTCTGGTTAGGGAGATTACAGCTGTTTACCAGAGAAGTAAATACCTCCGAGCTTTGATTAGGCCGGGAGGAAAGGAGGGCTTGTCTGGTAATTTGATCATCTTTCAGGAAGAAAAAGGAGAGAAGAAAAGGGAGAATAAAGGATGAGACGTGATCATCTCTGAAGTCGAGATCCCTCTTGTGTGACAGTACAGGCCAGAAATAAAAGATAACAGGGTTTGCAATGTGCTGAGAGGTGGTCTGCTCCAATGGGAAGGCCGCCTGCTGCTGCTTCGGAGTCAAGGGGAAGCCAGAGGGGGACACAGAGAGATAACTGGTCCAGGCAGAGAAAAATGGATGGGGCGGGGAAGTTCCAGGAAGAGAAATGGGCAACACAGAAGGCCTGTCTTGTCGCCTCTCTGCCAGAACTTTTATATCCTAAGATTCCAATCATCTTACACCCAGAGCAAGGTTCTAAACCATCAAATGGAGGGATTCTCGATGGTGAGCAAGATGGCAAGACTGAAGGGGGAGCATATTGCCCAGAAAGGGGACAGAGGGAGAGAAGGATGTGCAGTTTGAAAAACATACTTTTAGGGAGTTCCCTAGTGGCTCAGTGGGTTAAGGACCCAGAATTGTCACTGTTGTGGCTCAGGTTCCATCCCTGGCCTGGGAACTTCCTCATGCCTTGGGCACAGCCAAAACAAAAAGCAAAATCAAAGGGAAAAAAATGTTTTAGGATTTACTTCACATTGTTAAAAATAATAATAATAATAAATTGCTTTTGTCAAGTAAATTGCCACAAGCAAGGCTCAACAAGGTCCCACTAGCTGTTGCGGTGTGAGTCCAAAAAAGAAATAGTTATAAAATGCTGATTCTGGTTCACCTTCCCCAGCTATCTGTATTCTAGATGAATTATGCTTGTCTCACCACGGAGCTTGGAGTGCCAAAGAGCCCCAGGCTGAGGGTGTCACTCCTGGATGCAGCCAGGGGGGGTGATGGCCATTTAGATTGTGTCCTCAGCACAATCCAGGACCAGGGTCCTTCTCAAAAATCTTTGCTGAAAGGTGTCATGATGTCATAGAGAAAGCATGGGTTTCTGACATCCAGACATGGTTACTGGCTCCGCAGCCGGATGCCTGAGGAACGACTTCGTCACTCTGCGCATCTACATCCTCATATGGAAAACAGGGTGTCACCTACCTGACCACCTCACCCAGTTGAGGTGAGAACAAATGCCATCCCATAACTAAAATGCTGGATACAAGACGACACCCAGCTTGTCCACTATCACTTCTGAGGACTTAAAATTGCAGAACATCAAAGGGATGTGCTGGTCATCTAGTGTTCCCTTCATGCAAACAGAGGGCCACGCTTGTCCCCACCCCTGTTCAGTATGGGGGGCAGTGATGGCCCAGAGCCTGCCTGTCCTGGCCACCCTCCCTTGCCTAACCACTTCACGTGTGTAGAAAATCGCAGAACTTGTTGATTCCCCTTTAAAAGTTTCCTGCTGGTGTGATGCTTTTATAGCCTCTCATGAGGGTGATCCTTCTGGAGCCATAACAACCTTAGAGATCCCGTTTCGGTGACGCAGGAAAGGGCTGGAGCAACTGAACGAGAAAGCACTTTAGGTTAAACATAAGGAAAACTACTGGAGTTCCCGTCTTGGCACAGTGGAAATGAATCTGACTAGGAACTATGAGGTTGTGGGTTCAATCCCTGGCCTTGCTCAGGGGGTTAAGGATCTGGCGTTGCCATGAGCTTTGGTGTAGTTTGCAGATGCAGCTTGGATCTGGCGTTGCTGTGGCTGTGGCTTAGCCTGGCAGCTTCAGCTCCAGTTAGACCCTAGCCTAGGAAATTCCATGACGCAGGCGCAGCCCTAAAAAAAAAAAAAAAAAAAAAAAGGAAAGCTATTGCAACGGGGTGGGGGAACTTGCACACAGAGGAACCAGCCCATGTTGATTCTGTTTGAGCTGCCACCTCCAGGAAAAGGTAAAAGGGCAAGGGAAAAATAAGCCCATGTGCTCAGGGAAAATTATGGGAATAAATTGAAAGCCATCCTAAAGTCTTAGAGTCTGAAGACATATAATTAGAGTCAAAAGATGGATCTTCAGCCGAGATCACTCACAGAGCCCCAGGCTACTACTTAAAGAAAAAAGAATAGGAGGGAACCCACCAGTATGTTAACAGCCGTTATCTTGGATTACAGCTGCTTTTCCCTTCCATCTTGGTGGTTTCTGTTTTCCAAGCTTTCTACAATCATGTGTGTGTTTCTTCTGGAAGTAGGGAGAAAATATCCATAGATTAACTGAAAAATATCAGGGATCTCCCATCATGGCCCAGTGGAAACAAATCTGACTAGTATCCATGAGGATGTAGGTTCGATCCCTGACCTTGCTCAGTGGGTTAAGGGTCCAGCCGTGCCGTAGGATCTGGTATAATTTGCTGATACAGCTCGGATCTGGCGTTGCTGTGGCTATGGGGTAGGCCGGCAGCTGCAGCTCCAATTCCACTCTTTGCCTGGGAATCTCCTTGTGCCTTGGATGCCCTAAAAAAAAGAGAAGAAAAAGAACAAATCAAAATGTCTTCTTTCCACTTCCTGGGTGTGTCTTGGGGAAAGAATTAAAGGTGTCTACTGGGGGAGTTCCTACTGCCGCACAGAGGATTAGGAACCTGACTGCAGTGACTCTTGATGCAGAGGCATCTGTTTTGATCCTCCAGCCCAGCGGCACATATGGGTTAAGGATCCAGTGTGGCCACAGCTGTGGCATAGGTCAAAACTGCAGCTCAGATTCAATCCCTGGCCAGGGAACTTCCATAGGCCACAGGCACAGCCGGGAAAAAAAAAAAAAAAAAAAAAAAATGCTGAGATTTCATCCTCCCAGAGGGATGGTTATCCTTCCTGTGGAATAAAGAGGGAGAGGCTTTCAGAAGTAGCAAGATCCAATTCTTACCCTCAGAAAGCCCCAGATCCTTAGGACAAACACACACCCATGGCACTGCTTCCTTCAGCTGCCCTTGTCGCCTTCCCATAGCCGACACCCTCCCATTGCCTCCCGGCCCCACCCTCCCAGAGGGGCACCCCACAAAGCCAACTACCCCCCCCCCCACTCCAAGCTGCTGCCAACTGGGCCAGAGATACACGTGGGACTGAGGCTGTGCCAACCTCAGGAATCTGGGATTGAGACAAGAGGTTCAGTGGAGAAAGAAGATGCTACTTGAAAGAATATTCGGTTCTAAAACATCAGGGCACAGCCGATACAAGCCAAAGCCATGAAGAATTCAAAATAAGGACTATCCCCCCTAAGAGGGGAAGTAGCAGAAACAGTGGCGGATCAGAGATCCCCTGGCTCCTTGGAAAGACAATGGAAACCATTTCCATCTGCTGCCCACCTCATTTTCCAGACGGCCCGTCTCTTCTTAGGTCTCTGTGAGATGCGCTGTTCCATCCCCTCCATAAATCCTGTTTGCTCGTCTGAAGGGTTTCTTTTCCCTTTAACCAAAGAGCTTCAACTGAGACACCCTCCTGCTATGCAGCCAGCAGGCTGGCTTCTCGTTATTTACCGGCGGATTATCCATCCTGCTGATTATCAAGCCTCTGCCCAGGCCTAGTTGCTGGGACCTGGTGAAGGCCATGGACTAGGATCTCTCCCGTCCAGCCAGGGCCCCACCACCCAACCAGCCGGTATCTTCACCCTCCAAAGCTGAACAGAGCAAGAGCAGGTTGCAGCGCCTGGCCGAGGCCATCCTGCAGCTCCACCAGGAAGAACTCAGTGCCCCGTGGCCTCATGAACTTCCCCAAGGGAGAGGTTTGCTCCTTGGGGAAAAGACCCCCTTCCCCTACCCTCCACCCTCACCCCAGGAAGGCCAAGGGCCCAGCAGCCACTGCCCGAAGCCAGGGGCGGGAGAGAGTCTGACAGCTCCAAGGTAAAGCCTCTTTTTATTAAGACAACACAGCAAACTTTTTTTTAACCACAGCTGACATCACGCTAATAAATCACCATCATGTCTTGTGGGATAGAAAAAGCCAAAACACTGTCACATTTGATTTTGCTGGCTACTCTCCTTTCGAGAACAAACCATGTGTTTTTAATCAACAACACTTTGTTTTGCATTTCTCAGACCCCAATACTCTTTAAATAGTTGCTTTTACCAGAGGGCTATTTTAAACCCAGGGCCAGCGTCTTTGCAGAGAACATTAAGAAACAGGACATCACGTTGCTGGTTCCTGGGCTTATCCGGGGGAACCTTCTCTGCCGGGGTAATTATGTCTTAGGAGGTTCTCTGTCTGTTTCAGAGGGGGCTTTCCTTGTCCCTCTTTGGGAATTTAATTAGATGTCTTCCCAGAAAGTTGGAGGGTTTTGTTTTGGTTTTTTTTTTTTTCGGTTTCTCTAACAGGCAACCCAACTGGGTTATGGGAAAATAGCAAATTCCCAGCCAAAGGAAACAGAAAAAGTCACATCTGGGACCAGGATTCCAGAGGAGTGAAAGAAGAGGTGGCAAAGAAGGGGGATAGTGGGAGGGGAAAGGAGCAATGAAAAATTTCTAGAATGGCATGGGTCAATTTCTGATGTAAAGAGGCCCCAGACTGCTTAGAGCCTGATGAGCTCAGACAAACCCAAGGAAGCCTGCATGGGGCTCATCCTTTGGATTGGGAGAATGACACCTCAAGGCAAGCATAAGCTACGTGCAGGAACCTTTCCATCAAAAGGGCTCCTTCTGGGAGTTCCCATTGTGGTGCACCTGAAACAAATCCGAATAGTATCTGTGAGTATGCGGGTTTGATCCCTGGCCTCGCTCAGTGGGTTGGGGACCCGGTATTGCCGTGAGCTGTGGGGTAGATCACAGATGTGGCTCGGATCTGGCATTGCTGTGGCTGTGGCTTAGGCTGGCAGCTGTAGCTCTGATTCAACCCCTAGCCTGGGAAACTCCATATGCCATGGGTGTGGCCCTAAAAAAAAAACAAATAAGGAAGGAAAGAAGGGGCAGGGGGAAGGAAGGAAGGAAAGAAAAGGTGCCACTTCCTGGACTGCCTTACACACCAGAATCTCAGCAGGGACTGGCCGCTGGCTTCATCACCTCCTGACATAGGTCCACTCCTATACCTGGCTTTAGAAAAACAATAGAAGGGGACTGAGAGAAGACCCTAACCTCAACTAGAGAAACATTCTACACCATTTGCTGAACGGTGAACTGAAGCCCAAGGTTAACTGAAGCCCAGGGGAACCGTCCAACCAAAAATACAGATATGGTATCAACTATACCTCAATAAAATTTGAAGAAAAAAAGAAGAACATATGCGAACCAGGGTCTACCTAGTTCCAAAACAAGCTCTTAACCATCCCAGCAACTCGGGATCCTTAACCCACTGAGTGAGGCCAGGGGTTAAACCCAAAACCTCATGGTTCCTAGTCGGATTTGTTTCCACTGCACCAGGACAGGAACTCCAGAAATGACAGATTAAATGCAAATTTTTCTCAAGGATCCTGAATTTAAATTATACCCCTGTAGGAATTCCTGTTGTGGCTCAGCGAGTTAAGAACCAGACTACTATCCATGAGGATGCAGGTTCCATCCCTTGTCTCACTTAGTGGGTTAAGGATCCAGCATTGCCGTGTGCTGTGCTAGAGGTCACAGCTACAACTTGGATCCCACATTGTAATGGCTGTGGCATAGGCCAGCAGTTCCAGCTCTTATTCAACCCCTAGCCTGGGAATTTCCATATGCCACAGGTGTAGCCATGAAAAGCTCAATAAATAATACCCTTGCAAGTGTTCCCTGGTGGCTCAGTGTTGTCACTGCTGTATCTCGGGTCACTGCTATGGCACGGGTTTGACCTTTGGCCTCAGCACCTCCGCATGCCATGGATGCAGCAAATAAATAAGTATGCACTTGCAAAAATCAAAAACAAAACAAACAAACAAAAATACAGACATGGCTACCATGTGGTTCTAGTGTCAACTACCGCCCCTCAGCTGTAGGATAAAACTCTTTTCCTTGAGTGACTAGTGACATCCTTCAACACAGGTCAGCCCAGGGCTTTCTTCTTCCCTAGAGGTTGTAAATGTTCATCCCCTGCTGGTCAGAATATGCATGCCATCCAGGGTGGCCCCAGGGCCAATGCACCCAGACCCAGGCCACATTGCATGTGACGTTCACCCTCCCTGGGTCTGAACCCACAGTCTAACTACAAGAGGCCTCACTCTCAATTGTTCAAAGTTGGAGTCCCCATTATGGTGCAGCAGAAACAAATCTGACTAGGAACCATAAGGTCATGAGTTCGATCCCTGGCCTTGCTCAGTGGGTTAAGGATCTGGTGTTGCCTTGAGCTGTGGTGTAGGACACGGCTTGGATCTGGCGTTGTCGTGGCTGTAGCATAGGCTACAGCTCCGATTAGACCCTCAGCCTGGGAACCTCTATATGCCATGGGTGAGGCCCTAAAAAGCAAAAAAAAAAAAAGACAAAAAGAACTTTGTTCAAAGTTCATTCTTTCATGGAGAGTCTTCAACTATACACTCTGGGTGTTCCTTTTTCTATTTATTCTTCCATGAAATCACACTGTATGTAAGCATGATACCAACCCGTGGAAAACCAACTCTGTCAATACCCTCTGCGAAATTGCCTGCCCCCCAAACTCCTCGCAGCTATGTTGAGAAAGGTGGTCGTTTATATACACACATGTCCTTGTTGGGGGGCTGGAATTCTTCCAGGCCGAATGCTCTCTGGAAGACCCTCTCCCATGGCTCAGAAGCCTTTGTTCCACTGTCAGCACTGTCTCCCTCTCAGAAATGAGCAGTATTAGTAATTCTGGACTTGCAGCCTCACTGGGGATTGCTGTCTTCATCATCACCTCTGGGGATTTTATTTGGCTACATAATGGTCTTGGGGCTGACTATTTACAAGTCCCGGTTAAGGATTACTTTCCAGTTAAGTATTACAAAGAGGTATTTAACGCAAGACCTGGAACCTTAATGTCCTATGGCAAATGTTTTCATTCATTTGGATGTCTTCACAGAATAAATTAGGAAACCTGGAAAGATAGTGAAATAATGGGAAACATCTCCTGGTTTATGTTTATAGACTGGATTCAAGGAGGAGAGGGGTTTGTGGCGGGCAGGGTGGAGAGAACTGAAGATTCCATGATTGGCACCTGGCGGGGACACCCTTAAGCAAGCCTCCAGAGTTACCTCTCAGATTTCTTTCTCTCTGTTCACCTCTACCTGCTTCCCTGGTCTGCCATCCCGGCCACGGCCAGGTGCACTAAGTCTTAAGGATTAGGAAAGGCTAGAGTCTTGCTATGCCAAATGCAGGCCGTGCATGGTCTTGGCATGCTTATTAGCAGAATTCAGGCCCAAGTTCTGCTGTTCCACCCAATGGATTCAGAATCTGAATTTTATGAAGATCCCCCAGGCAATTTTTATGAACATCCCATCTGAGAAGCACTGGTATTTCTCAACCCTGGCTACATATGGGAACCCCCTGGATTCTGATATTAAGGTTGCACCCTAGGAGTTCCAATTGTGACTCAGCAGGTTAAGAACCTGGCTAGTATATGTGAAGATGCAGTTTCAATCCCTAGCCTTGCTCAGTGGGTTAAGGATCTGGCGTTGCCACGAGCTGCAGCATAGGTAGCAGATGTGGCTCGGATCCAATGCTACCATGGCTGTGGTGTATGCCAGCAGCTGTAGCTCCAATTCAACCCCTAGCCTGGGAACTTTCATATGCCATGGGTGTGACCCTAAAATGACCAAAAAAAAAAAAAAAAAAAGAAAGAAAAGGTTGAAGTCTAGACCAATTAAATCGGAATTTCTAGAGGTGGGGTCCCGGCTTTGTAATAGTGACCTTCCCCAGTGATTTCAATGTACAGCTGAGGTGGAGACCACTGGTCCACAGAGGAATCACACCCTGTGTCCCATGGGGCTCATGGCAGGGCAAGCTTATGAACCAGGGCCTGAGCTCCAAGCACCCACGCAGCCAGCCTGTCCACCACAGGGCTACCCCGACATCTGAGGACCAGAGACAAGCAGGGAAGAAGAGCATGAAGCTCCGGGAAGCCCAGGCCCAAGGCATGTGTCATTCCTTTCCCAAACAAGCCTCGGGTAGGGGCAGATTGAGAGTGAGGCCACCGTACCACGGAGACCCACAGGTCACATGGCCATGCCCTCCCAGGACAGGCAGGGGCTACAGCCCCCAGACCAGGAGCTCCCCACCCAGAGGGATCACCCAGCAGCTCCTGCCTCCACACCTCCGGAAAAGCCAGGCCAGTCAGGTGAAGGATTTCAGCCAAATTTAATGGAACATTTATGAACAAAGCATGCTTATTAGTAAATAATAATTACAGGAGAGCCAGTGCCCCCCTGGGGGGCGGGGAGTGCCCCTGGGAGCAGGTAACAGGCATCCCATTTTCTTTTTTTTCTTTTTTTTTTTTTTTTAGGGCTGCACCAGCAACATATGGAAGTGCCCAGGCTAGGGGTTGAATCAGAGCTGCAGCTCTCAGCCTATGCCACAGCCACACTGGATCTGACTTATGCCACAACTCACGGCAGTACTAGATCCTTAACACTGAGCAAGGACAGGGATTGAACCCACATTCTCATGGATACTAGTCGGGTTCTTAACCCATTGAGCCACAACAGGAACTCCTATGGACCCCATTTTCCAATGCCCTCCATGAACAAACCCTGTTTGAAATGAAAATACTCCTGCTCTCAACATGGGGTTTCTGTAATAGAAGCAGGAATTCTGGGGCCAGCGGTTCACGGCAGGCTTCCTCATTTACAGGAGCACTCCTAGACATGAATGATTTTAAGCTTCACAAGCCTGGGAGGCAAGTCCTTTTCCGGATCCCATTTTACAGACGAGGAAACAAGCTCCAGGGAGAGGACACGGCAGGACCAATGCTCACTCTGCTGGTAACCGCATCAGAGAGCTGGGCCATTGCATGCAAGGCCGATGCCCAGTGCCCTGCCCTGGGGCTGTCTTCCAATCCCACCAGAAAACTTGTCTTCCTTCACTTCTGGACTTCCCTTTCCGCTGGTGGACAGAGCCTCTGGGGCCCTCACTGGCTTTGACCCGTGTGCCAGCTGAACCCTAGGGAGACATGCTTACGGTGGGCCCCTTTCTGAGACTTGACACAACTATGAGAAGGAGTTTTCCAGCCCACAGGACAGTGGAGGCAGGCAAAACTAGAGGAGTTCATACACACACACACATTTCTTTCAACGGTAGGGCATATCCAGGGTAATGTTTCCAGTCACCCCCAAATTCTGGGTGGAAGAAAGCGTGAACACATCAAATATGGCGGCTGAGTCATAAACGTCACCACCGACTTGCAGAAGATTAAGGAATCTGGGAACAAATTAGCCTGGTGTAGACAGTGGCTTACGGAGACGTCTCAGAGAGGAGTCAGGAAAGCCAAGGACTTTAAATCCTGTAAAGTTTCTTAATCGAGTTACACTATTATTTGAAATTGGCAGAACACCAATGGATTTAGTCCAAAGGCATAATATATGACTTTTTTTTTTTCTGGTTTTCTTTTTTAGGGGCATTAGGGTTTTAGTTCCTTTTTTCCTTCTTCTTGAGGGTTGATTTTTTTTTTTTTTTTTTTTTGGCAATATGTCGCTTTCTTTTCTCAAATCCATTTCCATCCAAGATGCAGAAAATGGAGCTGTTCCAGGGATCCCAGCACCTCCCTTCTCCTTGCACCCCTACACAAGCTGGCTCCGCCATGAAGTCACCCCAGCTCTGCAGCCACAAGCAACAATGCCTGGTTTTCTGCAAATGTCTCTCTCTTCTGCCTGGTTCTAAGTTCAGCTGTTCCCTTGAAGAGAAAGAAGGTGGAGGAGCCCTGAGATTGTGGGGGACCTGCTGCTTCAAAGGCCTCCTCCACCCCCTCCCTCTCAGGGGCTCCGCTCACAAGGCTGCAGAACCCCAGGCCCTGCCTGTCCTTTGTACACCCTCCTGCTGCCCCCACTCCATTCCCAGGGAGCCCCCAGGGAGGCTGTTCAGTCTCTCAGGGGGCGCTCACCCCTGCAACTCCCCTCCCACGGACCCTGAGAAACCCTGGAGATCAAAGAGCTCAGCAGCGGGACCAGGTGTCCGGCCTCGTCCGCAGGCCACGATTAATCAAACTCCTGACTCACAAGGAGATCAAACCGGCCCCCCGCCAGCTGTTGGTTAAAGCTGGCCTTCGAGTTGCCCTCATTAAATTTCCTCTCCCTCTCTGCCTGCTGACTCCTGCCCCGTGACCATCTCTCTCCTGGATCTTTCTCTCCCTCCCCCTCCTCCCACTGGCCTATCACTTTCTGATGTCTGTTTCCCTGTCCCTCTCTCTCCCCCGCCCTCTCTCTCTTCCCCAGTGCCCCCTCCATCTCCCTGACACTCCAGCTGCTCGGTCCTCTTGGTCCAATTCCTTCAAAAATTCATGGTCCCCAGTATCCCCTGCCTGGACCCCCTCTCCTGGACCCTCCTGCTTTGCCCCTGAATGTTCTAAGAGGAAGTTGTCCAGGGGTATCTGGGGAAGGCTACTGGGGGGTCGGAGCGTGGGTTTCCCCTGCCGTCAAGGCCAAGGATTAGTTCACCCATGCAGAACCAAATTCTCACTGAACCCTCTTTGCAACAAACACAGGCCTCTCCAGCACCACACACACACACACACAAATCTGTAAACACACACAGACACACAGACACATACATACACAGATACAAACTTATACATACATGCTACACACACACACATACATACATATACACACACAAGAACAGAGACACACGCATACTCACACACACACACACACACACATACACACACATACAGAGAGACACACATGCATACACACCCATACATACTCATACACATAGATATACACAGACATACACAGACATACACACATGCAGGCATACAGGCACATATACATTATACGTATCCACACACATGCACACACACACAAACCCATAGACACATACATACACATACATACACAGACACACAGACACATACATACATATACATACACACATGCGTACACATATATACACATACATATGCACAGACACAAACACACACATACACAACACAGAGACACACACATACACATAAACACTACACACATACAGACAAAGAGACATAAACACACATACATACACACACATACAGACAAAGAGACATAAACACACACACTCCAGGTCTGGGCAACTCTTCACTTGTGGTTTTCAAAGACCTCCAAGCCCTTGGAGGGAGTGGACCCCCCCTCATGGTTGGACTGGGGGCCTGTGTGCCCCCACCAGGAGGACTGTCTCAGCCCTGAATAGGAAGCCAAGTCCTCCTAGAAGCTGGAACCCGGGCAGCGAGCCTTCCTTTCCCTCCCAGCTCCGCCCATAAGGTGGAAGGAGGGAAACTTTGGATCCTGACTTCTTCCGGCTGATGTGTTGAGAATATTCACTCCAGTTGTCTGAGGTTTGTTTTTACACACTTTTTTTTTCCTACAACAAACACTGACAAAAAAAAAAAAAAAAAAAAAAAAAAGCAAATCCAGGCTGCCGAGTACTGTCCTCTCTTCCTCCGTCTCACTATATATACATCTATGTAGTTTTTAACTTGTTTTCCATTTCAGTGGTTCTTCAAGCGCACAGGCGTGAGAAAACACAGATGGATGGGAGCAGGCAGAGCCGGGGCTGCGCGGGAGACGTGGCACCACGCTGGATTTTTTTGGTAAGTCTTGGAAGACCTCAGGATGCAGAGAGGGTTTTTGAGTTTGGGGTGGGTTTTTTTTTTTTTTTTTCCCTTCCCTTCTTACAGAGTTGGAATGTTCTCCTGGCTTCCTCTCCCGGTTCTATTTCTCCAGCCCTGGCATCACCTGCTGCCGCTGGGAACACAGGGTCCCCTGGCCTCGGCACGGGGTCACTGTGGCTGCCCCAGGCTTGACCCTTTTACCTGCCCATGTTTCCCCAGCTGTGGCCAGGAGAGCCCAGGGTGAGGAGGGGAGGCCATCCATCACCTGGTGGCAGCTAAGACCTGACTGGGGGGCGAGAGGGGTCAGGGCTTGCCCACTTGGGCAGCTTGGAGCGGGGTCGGGTGGGGGGGTGGGCAGGGAACATTACAAGCTGTTGAGAAATCAGTGCCTGCCTTGATGGATGGTGCAGAGCGAGGGGCAGGATGCTGGCACCAGGGCGCAGCCTGCCCTCCCATCCTCCTGGGCTTCCTCCCAGCAAACCCCCCACCCCCGCTCCCCCCCATACCCCCAGCAGCCACTTTCCCCCAGCTTTCTTCTTCTTGCCTGCTCACAGCCCATCAGTCAAGCCATGCCCTGAAGCTGACCTTTGGCAGAGAACAGCCAGCCTCAGAGAACCATTTCTTTCTGAAAAACCTCACCAAGGAGTTTTATTAATGCTGGCAGGCCGGCAGTCAAGGTGTGCCACCCGCCCCCCACTGCGGCTTCCTGTCTCCGCCTCTGTGCCCCAGGAGCTGCATGGAGCTTTGAGCCAGAGGGAAAGGGGCGGGTGTGGCTGGATTTCTTGAGTCGCTCTATTTCTCTCTCTCTCTCTGTCCCAAAGCTGCTTCTGCAGCAGGTAGGCCCACAGGTCTGAGTCACCTGTGGACCTGTGGGCGGCCTCTCTCACTCTGAGACTTACCGGAAGCCCCAGCCGCACCTTCACCTTTGCACCATCTGGCCTCTTGAAGGCGGCCACAGGCATTTGGGGACAGGCACCGAGCCCTCCTCTGGGAGAAAAGGGAGCATCGCCTGAAAAGGCCAGCTGGAGGGGGGAGGGGCCAGGCTCCAGGCTTGGGCGGGGGTGGGGGAGTGGACACACCATTGGGCAGTTTCTAGCTGCCCGGGAGACCTGTCCACCTCCTCCGGGCCCCTCTCGGGAGACCACACAGGTTGCCAGTGGTGCCACCGCCTCACAATAGAACAGAGTGGGGACATGTTGGGGCAAACGGTGATGGAAGATGTTTAAGAGAATTACTATTAGGCCTCGAGTTAATGAATCACAACTGCAAGAAATCATGATAATCCAGCAGGCATTAGTGACAGATTAGCTTCAAAGCTGCCATAAAAGTGCCATAATGCTTACCTAACGGCATGATTAATTCCCCCAGTACATAATGGCTTTGTGGAGGAACCGGGCACCAACGGAGGATTGACAGAAAGCCACGCCAAGATCCCCAGGGCGCCGGGGGCACCTCCAGCTTGCCTGGGCCCTGTGGCTTCCGCTCTGCCTGGAGGCAGCTGTCTCCACTGGGTTGTGGGGACATGGGCAGCTGCTTCAGGCCAACCCCAAAGCGGTCAGGGGAGGGGGGATGAGGAGCAGTCTGGGGAGACTGGGATGTCACATGATCCCAGCTCCCAAGATAGGCAACTCCTGTGATCAGCACTGACACTGGGAGAGCCCCATCCCTGACCCCTGATCAAGGGTCCAGCTTGGAGAGGTCTGGAAAGAGTACTCACCTGGGGAATCCACCAGTATTGTCTTCACCAGCTGTGTGACCTGGAAAGTCATTTGACCTCTCTGGGCTCATGTCCTCATGTTGTCAGCTTCCGAGACTGCATCTTTTTTTTTTTTTTTTTTTTTTTTAATCCTTTAGGGCCACACCTAAGGCATATGGAAGTTCCCAGGCTAGGGCTCTAATTAGAGCACAGCCACGGCAACACAGGATCTAAGCCGCGTCTGTGACGTACACCACAGCTCATGGCAATACCAGATCCTTAACCCACTGAGTGAGACCAGGGATTGAACCTGCGTCCTCATGGATACTATTTTGGCTCGTTAACACTGGGCCACAATGGGAACTCTAAGCCTGCAGCCTTAACTGCTAGACAGCACCCCTGTAATGGCACCTAAGAATTATGAATCACTAACTTGTGTTTCCAGTGTGATGCAAGTGTATTATTTCATTTGCTGCCCCCAACAATCCTACGACGTAGGAACCATTATCATCTTCCCACGTAGGGGACTGAGGTGTGGAAAGGTAACTCCACAGTTAAACTAGCAGTAAATGTGGAACCAGGCAAAATTCCCTGGGTCCTAGCTTCCCTCAGCCCCCTTTAGCCCTAAACCACAAGTTTAACCTCAGGGGAAAAGCAGCTTGTAAGACACTGAACATCATCTTTTACTATGTTCAGCTCCGCTTGACTGTCTGCCCCACACCTCACGGCAATGGAGTGTCTGAACTCAGAAGCAACCAGTCTGGACCCGACATCCCCTGTTTTTTTGGGTTTTTTTGTTTGTTTGTTTGTTTGTTTTTGCTATTTCTTGGGCCGCTCCTGCGGCATATGGAGGTTCCCAGGCTAGGGGTTGAATCAGAGCCGTAGCCACCGGCCTACGCCAGAGCCACAGCAACGCGGGATCCGAGCCGCGTCTGCAACCTACACCACAGCTCTCGGCAACGCCGGATCATTAACCCACTGAGCAAGGGCAGGGACCGAACCCGCAACCTCATGGTTCCTAGTCGGATTCATTAACCACTGCGCCACGACGGGAACTCCCCACATCCCCTGTTTACCCCAACTCTAGGATTCTGTTCTGATGTTCAGTGTTACCTTGGGCATCCAACCACTCCTGATCTCTGTTTCAGCTTCTCTTTGGTACAAAGGGAATAGTAACAAAGAACAAACCTGACTCCATATTGGTTCTACTCCTTTTAGCTCTAACCCTGTGCTCTGTTGCCTGTGCTTAGTCAGGTTGGCTCTGCACCTTTGCAAAACAAGGTTGCCCAGAGCCTGAAATATACAGGGTAGCCCATTCTCAAGGCTCTGATCTTCAAAAGTATAACACTTTTCCATTCATAGATAAAATGTTGCAGAGCAAGAATGTTTTCTTTGTCCTGTTGCTGGTTTATAGGAATACTGTGACCTGACCTAGGTGGACAGCTGCAAGGTCAAAGAATTCTGGCACCAAAAAGGTTGCAACCAGATCCTTAACCACTGGCGGCACAATGGGTTAAGGATCCCGTGTTGTCACTGCTGTGCCACAGGTTCAAATCCTGGCCCAGGGAGTTCCCATCGTGGCTCAGTGGTTAACGAACTCAACTAGGAACCATGAGGTTGCAGGTTCGATCCCTGGCCTCTCTCAGTGGGTTAGGGATCCGGCATAGCCTTGAGCTATAGTGTAGGTCGCAGACACAGCTCTGGATCCTGCATTGCTGTGGATGTGGCGTAAGCCAGGGGCTGCAGCTCCAGTTTGACCCCTAGCCTGGGAACCTCCATATGCCACAGGTGTGGCCCTAAAAACCAAAAAAAAAAAAAAAAAAAAACCAAACCTGGCCCAGGAACTTCTATATGCTGCAGGCACAGCCAAAAAGAAATATATATATTTAAAAATATGTATTTAAAAAAAAAAGTGCAACAACCAGCCACAGCCCTTCCCCCATTTAGTATAAAAAGAAGCCTGAGTACTAACTCAGGGAGGATTGTTCTTTGGGACATTAGTCCACCATCTTCTCAGCCTGCTGTCTTTCTGAATAAAGTCACTATTTCTTGAGCCAACAAATAAGTTCTTGATGCATTGGCCTGGCATGCAGTGAGCAATATGATCTTGGACTTGGAAAGAGTAGTAGTAACAATAATAATAATAGATTACCCAACTCACAACAGGGGTGTCTTGACCCTTTAGGGCTCAGACCTACTTTTTCACAAGCCCCACTAGAGCCAGGACCACTCCCAAGCACAGACTCCACTCCAGAGTCTCCCACCCTCGTCTGCCCACCCTCCCATAAATATGGAGGCAATTAGCAGGAAGCCCAGGTCCGAGGGGAATTCTCAGAGCCATGTTCATCTTCATAACATTGAAGAAAACCCCCCAGGAGGCCTGAGTCACTGCCGTGGCAGGCAAGCTGTTTGTGGTCTGATTAACGAAGGCTCCTTGAGAGGCACGCAGCCCTGCTTCCAGCAGCCTTCCTCCCAGCCACGCCACTCCAGGGCTCACACCAAATGGGGAAAACCACCCCCTCCTCAAGGCTGCTGCAGATACATCTGCCAAAAAAGGAGACTTGGGAGTTCCCTTCGTGGCTCTGAGGTTAACAACCCAGCTAGGATCCATGAGGATTCGGGTTTGATCCCTAGCCTCACGAAGTGGGTTGAGGATCTGTCATTGCCGTGAGCTGTGGTGTAGGTCGCAGACACAGCTTGGATCCCACATTGCTGTGGCTGTGGCGTAGGCCAATGGCTACAGCTCTAATTCAACCCCTAGCCTGGGAACCCCCATATGCCATGGGTGCAGCCCTAAAAAGAGAAAAGAAAAAAAAAAAAGGAGACCTGGTCCTCTCCTGACAAAGCATCAGTAGGCTCCAGTCTTCCCTGAGGTCCCTGCACCTTTTCAATTCCAAAATCAAATGGCAACTGTCACTCAATCAGCAAATCCAGTGGACCCTTCAACAACAGGGGTTTGATTTTCATAGGTCCACAGACACATGTGTTTTTTTTTCTACAGTAAATCCTATAGGGCTATGTGACCTGTGGTTGGTTGAATCCTCAGACGTGGACCCTGGGATGTGGAGGAACCATAGTTACAGAGGGTCGACTATAAGTGACACATGGATCTTCAGCTGTGCAGAAGGTTGATGCCCTTAACCCAGGAGTTGTCCAAGGGTCAGCTCTATTAACTTTTTTTTTTTTTAGGGCCACACCCATGGCAGATGGAAGTTCACAGGTTAGGGGTCAAATAGGAGCTGCATCTGCCATCCTACTCCACAGCCACACCAACTCAGGATCTAAGCTGCATCTTCGACCTATACCACAGCTCATGGCAATGCTGGATACTTAACCCACTGAGTGAGGCCAGGGATCAAACCTGCATCCTCATGGATACTAATCGGGTTCGTTACCACTTAGCCACAATGGGAAATCCCTATATTTACTTTCTATAGGCACCGTGGGAAAGGCCAAGAAGATTCACTTTATCTCTTTGTAGCCCTGAATCCTCAAATGGACACAAGACTTGAAGATGTATGCTACCAGCTGTGGGTGGGTTTCCTGAATGTGACTACCCTCACAATGGCCCAGGCATTTTTCCTAGCCGATGGCCTAATGTATGTCAAGTGGACCCCATTTTTTTCTTTCTTTCTTTTTTTTGCTTTTTAGGGTCACACCTGCATGGCATATGGAGGTTCCCAGGCTAGGGGTCGAATCAGAGCTGTAGCTGCCGGCCACAGACACAGCCACAGCCACAGCCATGAGGGATCTGAGCCATGTCTGTGACCTACACCACAGCTCACGGCAACACCAGATCCCTAACCCACTGAGGGAGGCCAGGGATCGAACATGAAATCTCATGGTTCCTAGTCAGACTCATTTCCACTGTGCCACAACGGGAACTGCTGGACCCCAACACTTTATTTAAGGAGGTGTCAAATCTCAGGATTGGAAGAAACATCAACGGTTGTTTCTCCTGGCTCCCCCCCACCCCAAATCTATCCCCATCTGCTATTGATTCCTCTTGAGTCAAATATATAGTTCTTATTTCAACATGCTGAGCTCAGTGAAAACCCAATAAATATTTATTGATGTTGGTGCCCATGATGAATTAACAGCCAAAGCTGTAAAATTAAAGTTTCACACAAGCAGAGACCCTGGTGAGAAAGAAACTGCTGTGTAAAGTTTGAAATTTTTCAATACGACAAGTATTCACACATGCACACTCACACACATAGTGGGTTAAACAGAAGACCACTGCTCTCTACCAGGCGTATCCAGAAAACCCCACTGGAAAAGAGGAAGTGTCCTTCTGGAGAATATTCACACCCTGGTGGAGGGCACGTTCAGCTTCTCAGAGACCAGTCAGCCCAGCCTGTCTCCATGTGCCATGCCCTGGACCCAGAGCCCCTCTTTGTCTCCTTGTCAGATCCAAGGACCAAGGCAATTCCAGTCCTGGAGAAGCAAAAGGGCACCACTGAGGGCTTGTGATCAGGTGCCCCAGGTGGGCTAAAGTCACTGTAGTGACAATTCTCAGGATGCTAAAATTTTAAGGAAAAAGATCCAGGGTCGGAACTCACAGTGATTACCAAAACCATTTAAATATACCATCGAAGTAATTTTAAAGTACAATTGTAAAAGAGTTTTTAAAATACAAAGCAATAACTATTGAAAGAGAAAATAATATTTTAAAAATACTTGGTATATATTTGCCAAAACCCAACATACACTTAAGATTTGTAAAACAAACAAAAAAACAAACAAACAAACAAACAAAAAAACCACATTGGGGTCAGAAAGATGGCTTAAATGAGAATTTTTGACAAGATAGTGTGTATGCAGAAGGAAATGCCAGGGAGTATCGCCATAAAGATATCAAGAAATTTGAGCCTGGTGGGTAGAGACCAGTCATCATGAGCCAATCAGATCACACAGCCCCTTGACCCACCCAACATGCCCATAGGCATGAACACACTGACTGTGGGTCTACACTGACTCCCGTGGTTCTGTCGGAGAAACAATTGTGGAGCGAACATTTCTGCCATCTGGCCTGTCTGGATCCCCCCTAACTGCAGCTCTGAGGCACCAAATCTCCCTGTCACCCCCTCCTCAATCTTCACCCGTGTGACTCTGAACGGGAGTTCCAGGGACTTCTAAAACCAAGCCACACGGTTTCCTCAAGGTCAGTCAGAAAGGGACCTTGCCGTTCCTGTAACCCAACAAGAGAGAACCACATACATGCTGGTAAAGCGCGTAGGCTAGAGAAAATCTCAGCTGGCGTGAAAGGAAGAAAACTCAGACGACCTTGAAGAAATGCATTCAAGTCTGTGCTGAACTGGTAAAGTGAGATGGTATGAGTGTCACTCACTTTCTCTCTGCCTGGTCTGTACCCCAAGATTCTCTCACATGCGAGGAAGCTGGTTCTAGTGCGGAAAGTGGCAGGGCCTGGGATGGAGACAGAGCAGGGGAAGTAGGAAGGGAAAAGGCGCAAAAACCCAAGATCCCCAAGAGCGCTATAGAGGGGAGCTGGTCCAGGCTGCCCTGCCTCTTGTAGTCCTCCTGGACCCCATGCTCTTCTTCCTTTTTCAGCTCTTGTTCTTTGTCCTCTTCTTGGGAACCTCCTCTTTGCAAACCACTGGTCGACCAGGAAGTCTGAAGAAGACAACAGAAGGAGAGACTGTCGCCGACCAGCATTTAGCGCCCTGCGCCAGGCCCTCTGCTAGGAAGTGTCCTCTGTGGGAAGAGCACACTATGTCCATGGACAGAAGGAACACTCACAGTCCAGCTGGCAGTGCTCATTGGCCCTTTCCCAGCCCAGGCCTGCCTTCCCTGGCTGCTGCATACTGCCTCCTAATTCTACTCTAGACTCTGGTGTTTGTTCCTGCCCAGATAGGATGTCTGATCTTGCCATGGCTGGTGTTCTCTGCAAAAGGGGACCTGGTACACTTTTATAGGAACCCAGGGGCTCCCTGGGGCCAGACTCTAATGCTGTCCAGATGCAGAAAAACAGAAGGGCCATTCAAAAACAACTGAAACATCAACACACTTTGAAAGTGGTCTGCTAGCCCTTGTCATAAGCACAATAAACAAAACAATGAAACCATCAGAAAGGACCGTGAGACAGTCAGGCTTTAGGAACTTGGCTTTGATGACTTAGAAAAGCAAAGAAAGGGGGCAGAACCGGTTTCCACTTGGGCCGAGGCTTGTTTGTTCTGCTTATCTGAAGTCAGTGCTAATAACACTCACCCTGATGAAAGGGCCCACAAGTTTCTCCCTTGCAACTGGCACCTTTGCTGATGGGTGCTGCCTTCCACAAGTGGTCAGCTTCTCCACGTGGCCCATAAAACACCCATTTGTACCATACCACGCCCATCTGTGGAAAGACCCTTGTCCCCTCCGAGTTAGCTCAGCAAACAAGCCAGCTCAACCAATGACATCACTTGCTGGTTCCTTCCCAGGTGGGCTCTGGGAAATAAGATCTTGGCTGGTGGGGACACAGTTATGGTCACTCGAGGGTCAGGCACCCCAGGAGTTCCCTTTGTGGCTCAGCAGGTTAAGAACCTGACTAGTATCCAGGAGGATGCAGGTTCGATCCCTGGCCTCACTCAGTGGGTTAGGGATCTGGTGTTGGTATGAGCTGCAGTGTAGGTCACAGATGCGACTAAGATCTGGCATTGATGTGGCTGTGGTGTAGGATGCCAGTTGCAGTTCTGATTTGACCCCTAGCCTGGGAACTTCCATATGCCACAGGTGTGGACCTAAAAAGAAAAAAAAAAAAGAGAGAGAGAGAAAGAGTCAGTTACCCCAATCCCAGGTGAGTCTGAGCCAGGACCAAGGACCCGTTGGTCCTGCCTTTTGGAGGAAGAGGCTGAGAGGGAAACATCAACAGTCCACCTGGCCCACCCTAGCCTTCCAGTTTGAGTTGTGAGAGCTGGGACGGGCCAGTCTGTGGGTGAAACGAGGCCGCCTGCTTACTAGCTACGCAAGGTTGTTTCCCAGTGTCTCCATGGCTCAGGCTTTGTTTAAATCCCAAAGTGAGCGCCAGCCAACATCTATCAAATGACCTGCCAGTGATTTAAGTGAGCTTAGTGCATTTGGGTGCAGTCTGGCATTTTGACTCTTGGTCAAGCAAAATAGGGGATTAACCAAGGGGGTGGGGTGTGTCTCACATGCCTGTCTACTGTGGGGTGGGGGAGGGGACTCTAGAAGCAAATGAGACCTGATGGCAGGAGTGAAACCCAGGGGGAAGGGGGGCGAGACTCAGGCTCCAGTGTGGATTCGATGTGACCCGAATCCATCTCTTGCAACCTCTCCTTCATGTACACATGGCCAGTTGGCCAGTCTGCTAAGCCCTATGGGCAGATGAATCAGAAGATTCAAGGCTATTCGCCCCTCCTAATTGAGAAAGAAAGAAAGAAAGAAAAAAAAAAAAAAAAACTCACACACAAGAAAACCAAAAAACAAAAACAGATGTCAGAACAAAGGAACCAAACATACGTACAGTGGGAACTCTCCCATTTCTGCTCCAGGCCTGAGGACTGAGGTCTCTCCTGCCATAATCCTCCTCCTTCCAAGGCAAAATGCCCAAAGTCTGCAGAGCTGAGTCTGGAAGGGAGAATGGTTCCACAGCCACCAGTAAATATGTACTAGACACCATCCACATGCCCAGTGACTCCCTTCAACTACTTCAAACATCTTAAAAGGTGGGAATAAACTTGGAACTGAAGCCTCAACTTCTCCAGATGCCTTTTGGCCTAGAATGTATGCAGCCCCTGTATCAAAGGCCCACCTCGATTCACGTCCCAAAGGCCTCCCGGCCAGGTGGGAACAGAAAGCAGAGAAGCTTGGGATCTGTCAGAGAGGCTGCCTTCCTCTTGATCAGCCTCCCATAGTGTACAGGAAGGGACATGGAGTTTTTGGATTCAGAGAAACTTGTGACTCAAGTCCCATCTTTAGCATCCTAGCTGCCAGCCTCCGAGTGGTGACATCATTCCTGGAACTGTTAGAAGGACCGGAAGAGCTCGTGCTTAGCAAAGACCAATGCACAGCCCAGCCCTGAGCAATAAATATTAGCTGCTTTATTCTCATCTCCACCCACATACAGCTGCCAATCAACCCACAGACAAGTATTTGTTAGAAGCCAATTAAGTGCCCAACACATTAGTTCAAAGGAGACAGATAATAAGCCAAGGTTGCTGCCTTGCGGGGAGCTCCCAGGATGATGGAGAAAATGATCAGATCACTGAAACAGAGAAAAATATGGCTTCCATACAGAAACAGAGTCCTGTTATGATAGGGATGCAATATGGTACTTCACAGACTCAGATTTATCCTGCTTAGGATGCTACTCACTGGCTAGATGGCCTTGCACCAAGAAATTAATTCCTCTAAGTCTTGGTCTCCTCATCTGGAAAATGAATGAATCATATCTACCTTATAGGGCTGTTATAAGAATTAAATTAAATTAAATTAAATTAAATTATCAGCCGTGTTGCCTCATATGTGAAATATAGATAATAATTGACCTAACTCCTAAGGTTGTTCTGAGGATTAAATTTGTTAATACATGTATAGTATTTAAAATAGGTTAATGTGATTGGTCAATGTTATTACCCTCTAGGATGTAAGTTCCCTGAGGGAAGGAATTTCATCTGTTTTACACACTAATGCACTCCCAATAGAACAGGGTCTGGTACCTACCACATAAATATGAGTTGATTGGATGCTACAGGAGAATAAGCAGAGGAGCAGACTGCATTCAGAGAAGGCTTCCTGGGGGAGGTGATACAGAAAGGTGAATAGGAGTTAGTCATGCTGAGAAGGAAGGTGGGGAAGGGAATGACTGCAGAGCTGTTAGCACAGGGGGGTACCAGGGGTGATAGAGCAGGCTGTGAGCAGGAAATCTCAAGCAATCTAGTATTTGCAGAATAAAAAGTTCAGGGAGAGGCAGGAGGAGACAGAGGTTCTCTGGGTCAGATCTTCCAGGGATTGATCTGAATGGGCCCAAATACACCCTGGAAAACATACCCAAGAGAAATGTGAGCGTTTGAAAAAGACAGCTCCCATCAGTCCCTCCAAGTCACAGGGCCTGAGCCAGAAGAGCCCCAGAGAGAGCACGTGCCCTGGGGCAAGTCCTGTCACACGGGACCCTAACCCAGGTGCCTGCAAGATTTCCAGCCCATTTGGAGAAGCAGGCGGCCATGCCTGTGAACTCTGACCCCATCCATCCCAGCAGGGCCTGGGGAAGCATTTACATCTTCAAAGGTCCTGGTAAACGTTAGCCAACAGCCTCCTCCCCAACCCCCCACCAATCCTCACCTCCTCCCCTTCTGGGCCACCAGGGGTCAGGGACCAGGGTCACACCTGGCCAGGCTCAGCCCAGGCCCAGATCAGTCTGGCATCTCATTCACAGACCATCCTGCCCCTCCCTCCCCCACCCGTTTTCCTCCCCACATACATTTGGGCCCAGGGCTCCGGGAGATGCTGAGCCACAGAGAAGGGGGCCCTAAAAGGAAGGTCCAGGATACCTTCCAGGGGGCCTTTAGACAAGAGGGGCTCAGGTCAGCCACCCTGGAAGGAGTCCTGGGTTCTGGATTAGGGGAGGGCAGGACAGGCGAGTAGACCAGAGTCAGCGCCAGCATTGCCATCCGGCAGGTTTCAGTGACCTCTCCCTGACCCCCAGAGTCCCTCTGATCTGCTGGAGGCAGGGAGGCCTGTTAACTTTTACCAGACTCCTTTGACATGGAGCACTAAGAAGAAGCCGGGAAGGGTTCACTCATGTGTCAGAGACTCAGCACAGCCCCCACAGCCTCCCCACCTGCCCTGGCCCTGCAGCAGCTCCCAAGCGTGAGGGAGGAACGGGGCTCTGGGCCCAGAGAATCCAAAGAGAGCCCAGGCTGGGGGTTGGGGGGGTGTCCCCACGCTGGGCTCTCCAATTCCCCTGCCCATGGCTCCCAGGACACTGAGGTTTCAGCCCACAGCCTGAACTGACCATCTGACTGATGATCCTGGAAGAGTTTTCCCAAAGTTGAGGGCCTGGCCACACTGAGCCAGGACTGGGACCAGGGAGGTGGTGGGAGGGGAGGAGCGGAGCTCTGCTGAGCTGGGCCACTTTGGGGACTGTCACTCAGCCAGTACTGAACAAATAGACTAGGAATGAAGGTGGACAGCACTCAGACCCAACCTTCCTGCCCTGCCTGCTCCCCTGGCTCCCCTCCACCCCAGGGGAGCAGGCACAGGCCAGAGAGGAGGTAAGAGTCAGAGGCAGGATTGTCTCCTGGGCTCTACAGTAATGAGCTGTGTGGCTTGGGTGCCACTTACCTTTCTGTGCCTCAGTTTCCCCGGTTGTAAAACAGAGCAGAAAGAAAACCTCTTTCTCTATTCTCTGATTCCAAGTTTTCTTTTTCTTTTTTTCTTTTTTTTTTTTTTTTACAGCCAAACCTGAGGCATATGGAAGTTCCCAGGCTAGGGGTCAAATCATAGCTACAGCTGCCAACCTACGCCACAGCCTCAACCACGTGGGAGCCCGAGCTACATCTGTGACCTACACCACAGCTCACGGCAACACCAGATCCTTAACACACTGAGTGAGGTCAGGGATTGAACCGGCATCCTCATGGAGATCACATTAGGTCCTTAACCCACTGAGCCACAATGGGAACTCCTGATTCCCAGTTTTCCATCTGCCTCCAGTTTTTTCCACTCCATCCTCCACCCTGCCATCCTCCTCCAAAGCTCTGCTAGATTCTTCTGCTAGATTTTTCTGGTGTCACAGCAGACTTTACAGCCAGAGGGATTCCTCCAGCCTCAGCCTTTTGTTTTACAAATGAGCTAGCTGGAATGAAGACAGATGATAATTCATCTGAGTGACCTGGAGCAAGACACCTAAAGGCAGAGCCAGCCCTGGAATTGAGGTCTTCCAGGACCTTGTCCTTCATACTGGGCCAGCTTTAGTTTCCAAATCCTCAGCCCCCACCCCCCCACACCTCCACCCCCTCTCCCGGGGAAAATGCCACCCCCTCAAAGGGAACAGACTTTACCAGGCCACAAGACCACCTGCCCACCCACCTGTACTCTTAACTGCCCCCTGCTGACCGCCCTGCTCCCCAGTCACCTTCCCCTCTTCCCAGCAAATGGCAAGACAAGGCTGCCCCCAGCCTCTGCTCCTGGGGCCCCACCCTACAACCTGGCCAATTGCCCCCTTCCCCAGAGCCTCCTGCCCACAGGGCCTGCACTCACTCCCTGACCACCCACTCCCTGACCACCCGTGTCTGAGTCACAGCTGCTTTTGTAGTCATCACCACGGCCTGCCTTCTCGTGGATCTCAACAGCCTGGGGTTGAATCCTGGCCTCACCACTCACTGGCCACACCGGCAATTTCTTCCCCTCATGTGCCTCAGTCTCTTCATATGAAAAGAAGGGCCTCAGCCAGCCCTTGTTAGGATTCCCCCACCACAACCACAGACTAGTGTCTGCCCCACAGCACACACATGCAGGCAGCCCTCAGAGATACTGCAAGTCCAGTTCCACCCTCGCATGATAAAGCAAACATCGAGATAAAGTGAGTCACACCAATATTTGTGGCTTCCTAGTACACATAAAGGTTATGTTTTCATAATACTCTAGTCTATTACGTGTGCAATAGCATTATGTCTAAGAAAACAATGTACATTCCTTAATTTAAAAAGACTTCATTGCAGTTCCCATTGTGATTCAGCAGTAACAAACCTGACTAGTATCCATGAGGACATGGGTTCAATCCCTGGCCTTGCCCAGTGGGTTAAGGATCTGGTGTTGCCATGAACTGTGGTATAGGTCACAGACCGGATGCACCTCAGGTCCCACATTGCTGTGGCTGTGGCGTAGGCCGGCAGCTGCAGCTCTGATTCGACCCCTAGCCTGGGAACATCCATATGCCGCATATGTCCCCCTAAAAAGACAAAAAAAAAAAAAAAACCTTCATTTCTATGAGTTAAGAAGATGTGGTACATATACACAATGGAATACTACCCAGCCATAAAATAGAACAAAATAGGAGTTCCTGTTGTGGCGCAGTGGAAACAAATCTGACTAGGAACCATGAGGTTGTGGGTTCAATCCCTGGCCTTGCTCAGTGGGTTAAGGATCCGGTGTTGCCCTGAGCTGTGGTGTAGGTCACAGATGTGGCTTGGATCTGACATTGCTGTGGCTGTGGCATAGGCCGACAGCCACAGCTCCAATTAAACCCCTAGCCTGGGAACCTCCGTCTGCCGTGAGAGCAGCCCTAAAAAGACAAAAGACAAAAAAAAAAAGAACAAAATAATGCCATTTGCAGCAACATAGATGGAACTAGAGATTCACATGCTAAGTGAAGTAAGTCAGAAGGACAAATATATGATATCAGTTAAATGTGGAATACAAAATATGGCATAAATGAGCCTATCTACAAAACGGATATAGAGAACGGACTTCTGGTTGCCAAGGAGGAGGGAGAGAGAATGGGATAGATGGGGAGTTTGGGGTTAGTAGATGCAAACTATTTCATTTAGAATGGATAAGCAATGGGGTCCTACTGTACAGCACAGGGAACTATATCTGGTCTCTTGGGATAGACCATGATAGAAGATAATATAAGAATAAGAATGTATATATATATATACATATGTGTGTGTGTGTGAGCGTGTGTGTGACTGGGTCGCTTTGGTGTACAGCAAAAATTGGCACAATCAACTATACTATAATAAAAAAAATAAAGTTAAAGAAATACTTCATTGCTAAAAAATGCTACCCATCCTCTGAGCCTTCAGCAAGTCATAAGAGCAAATTTCAAGATCACCCAGGTCACCGTGACAAATATCATAATAATGAAAAAGTTAGAAACACTGCAAGAATCACCTAAATGTGACACAGAGACATGAAATGAACAGATGCTCTTGGAAAAAAATGGCATCAACAGACTTACTCAATGCAAGTTTGCCACAAACCTGCAATTTGTAAAAAAAAAAAAAAAAAAAAATGCAGTACCTGCAAATTTCAATACAGCAGAATGCAATAACATGAGGCCTGTGTATCTATGTTTACTGAGTGCAATTATGTAATATTACCTATTACGCTTCATGTATATATTTTTCCCAGTTGTAAGTTTCTCTGAAGGCAAGTATAATGTGTTTCCCCATAACTTCTAGAACAGCGGTGATGTGGGTCCAGAACTGGATGGATAGCTGTGTAAATGGAGGGCTGGTCTTAGCTGGTGATTTAGCATCAGGGATGAACTCGCTTGTTATTGGAATGCTGATTATCAGCATTGTTCTAGGACCCAGGAACAGACATTTTCTCCCATCAGGATATTCCCCAAACCGTGAAGATTCCCCTTAGAATTCTAACTGCCCCCTCCCATCTCCTGCCACCAGCAGAGACCCCTGAATGCTGTGGACTACCCGCTTGGCCCAAATCCGGCCCCTCCCACTCACCCCAAGGGACAAAGGCCTTGCGCGTGATTGATGGTGACAGTGACCTGCCACTGACCCTTCCAGCCCGGGCTTGCTTCTGCCCATGAGGCGTTCAACAGCCTCCACAGCCTTTGAAATGAGGTCTCCCCACCTGATGGGGCTGCTGCTTTTCTTCCCCTGGTGAAGCAGAATCTTCGATGTGGACCCCACTAGGGTTCCCTCCAAATGGCTGGGCCTTGGAACCATTGCCTCCATCAGCCGGCCCTGTAGACCACCTTTGGGGGTTCAGGGGATGAAGCCGGACAGACCCAGGTTCAAATCCTAACTCTGCCCCATTCAAAGATGTGTGCTCTTCCAGACCCAGAATCTCAGATTCCTTCTTGGGAAGGAGGGAGGAAGGGCATGGTCCAGGGAGCTGGTGGGAGGATGGCCTGAGGTAACATATAAGGCTCTTGGAACAAGGGTGGCCTGTTAGAATGACTCAGTAAGTGACAGCCATGGGGGTGGGGAGGATTATATAAAGGTGAAGGTTGGACGCAAGGACAACTGTGACTCTTTTCTGTCCTTCTTTCTCTTATGATAACCTCCTTGAGCTCCCTCTCCAGAATGGTCGCACACAGACACACACACACACACACACACACACACAGACACACAGACACATACACACACAGACACAGACACACACAGAGACAGACAGACACATAGAGACACACACACAGACACACACACACAGAGACAGACAGACACACAGACACATAGAGACACACACACAGAGACAGACACACACACAGACACATAGAGACACACACACAGAGACACACACACACAGACACACACACAGAGACAGACACACACACACAGAGACACACACACACACACACACACACACTCCCCACAAGCCATCTCATATCCACAGCTTTTTACTTGGCCTTCTCCCTGCCCAGAGCTTCTCTGTGGGACCCCCCTAACCTAGTGGACCAGTCTTCCTGCTCTTTCCCCCTTGCTCATCCAGGGATTTGCTGGCTAAGCTCATGAGACTTGCTCTGTTTCCACTGAACCAGTGGGCATCTCCCACGTCACCATTTTCAAGCCATTTGGATCTACTCATTGTCTTGACTTTATTTGCCTAGTCCTCAAAAAATATCTGGTTGGACTGACTTCTTGTTATTGAACATGGGTGCCCGGCCGAAAGGTATCAAGCGGCCTGGGCTTTGAGGTGAGGCTGCAGCTGAGCAACCACCACTGCGCAACAACCAGAAAAGCCAAAAGAATGCCCAGCTGGGCCCATCCCCTGTGATTTTTCCAGAGATTTCAGTGGGAGGGGAACTTGTGGATGGCAGGTATTGGAGAGATGAAGCTGACACGAAAGACACAGAGCCAGGGCTGGCCATGGGAGCACAAGAAAGAGGATCAGAAATGCACAAGCATCTCGCTCTCTTAAGGCTTCTCACCAGGTATAAAACTTGAAATGGAAAGTAGACTAGGTGTTTGCATGTGACAAGGGAGGCATTTGGCTTTCCTCAAAGTTCCAGCTCCACAAGCTGTCAGTCCCCCACACACCCGACTCCTGACATCTCTTTCTCTTTCTCTCTCCTCATTCATGGGGCTTTTAATGACATCCAAAAAACACTTCATATACTCTTTTTTTAAAAAATGTTTGAACTATAGTTGATTGGCAAGGTTGTGTTAGTTTCTGATAAACAGCAAGGTGATTCAGCTATACATATTTTTTTCATATTCTTTTCCCTTATAGCTTATTTCAAGATATTGACTATAGTTCTCTGTGCCACACCGTTGGACAATATTGTTTTAACTATTTTATATATAGTGGTGTGTATCTGTTAATCCCAAACTCCTGATTTATCCCTCCTCCCTCTTTCCCCTTTGGGAACCATAAGTTTGTTTTCTATGTCTCTAAGTCTGTTTCTGTTTTGTAGATAAGTTCATTTGTATCATTTTTTAGATTCCACATATAAGTGATATCATATGGTATTTATCTTTCTCTGCCTGACTTACTTCACTTGGTGTCATCATCTCTGGGTCCATCCATGTTGCTGCAAATGGCGTTATTTCATTCTCTCTCTCTCTTTTTTTTTTTTTTTTTTTTTCCGTCATTTTAAGGCCACACCCGTGGCATATGGAAGTTCCCAGGCTAGGGGTCGAATCAGAGCTGTAGCTTGCTGGCCTACACAACAGCTACAGCAACACCAGATCCTTAACCCACTGATCAAGGCCAGATAGAACCGAATCCTCATGGATCCTAGATGAGTTCTTACCCTGCTGAGCCACAACAGGAACACCTCAGTTGTGGGGTTTGTTGTTTTTTGTTGTTGTTGTCTTTTTCCATTTTTTAAAGTTTCATTGAAGTAGAGTTGATTAACAAGGTTGTGCTAATTTCTACTATACAACAAAGTGATTCAGTTGTAATATGTACACATATCCATTGTCTTTCAGATCCTTTTACCACATAGATTATCACAGAACACTGGGTAGAGTTCCCTGTGCTATATAGTAGGCCCCGTTGGCCAGTCATTCCATATACCTCAGTGTGCATATGCCAATCCTAAACCCCTAGTCTATCCCCTGCCCTCCACCTGTCCCCTTCTATAACCATAAGGTCTTTTGGGGTTTTTTGGTAACCATAAGTCTTGTTTGTATTTATATTCTGCAAATAAGTTCATTTGTATGCTTTTTAGAATTTACTTATTTTGCTTTTTGAGGGCTGCACCTGCAGCATATGGAAGTTTCCAGGCCAGGGGTTGAATTGGAGCTGCAGCTGCCATCCTATACCACAGCCACAGCAACACCAATCTTTAACCCACTGAGTGAGGCCAGGGATCGAACCTGCCTCCTCATGGACACTAGTCGGGTTCATAATCCACTGAGCCACTGTGAGACCTCCCATATCCTTTTTTAAATTTTTTTATTATTTTTTAATTTTTTTGCTTTTTAGGGCCACACCCAAGGCATATGGAAGTTCCCAGGCTAGGAGTCAAATCAGAGCTACAGCTGCTGGCCACAGCCACAGCCACAGCAACACCAGATTCAAACCACATCTGCGACCTACACCACAGCTCATGTCAATGCCGAATTCTTAACCCACTGAGCGAGGCCAGAGATTGAACCTGAAACCTCATGGATCCTAGTCAGGTTCGTTAACCACTGAGCCACCACAGGAATTCCATATCCTTTTTTTTTTTTTTTTTTTTTTTTTTTTTTTTGCTTTTTAGGGTTGCACCTGTGACATATGGAGGTTCCCAGGCTAGGGGTCTAATCAGAGCTACAACTGCCAGCCTACCCCACAACCACAGCAACGCCAGATCCAAACCGCATCTTCGACCTACACCACAGCTCACAGCAACGCGGGATCCTTGACCTGCTGAGCAAGGCCAGGGATTGAACCCGCAACCTCATGGTTCCTAGTTGGATTCGTTTCAGCTTTGCCATGACGGGAACTCCTGTATCCTCTTTTCAGATTCCACGTATAAGTGATATCATATAATGTTTGTCTTTCACTGTCTGACGAATATCACTTCGTATGATCATCTCTAGATCCACATCTCTTTCTTTTTTATGGCTGAGTCATATCCTCTCCTCTTCAGTGTCAGGGAACGTGCTGGGCCAGATAAGAACCCAAGAAAAGAGAAAACTGTGAATCTGGAGTAAAGAACACCCTGTTTTAAAGAATGTCAGTAAACACCTCTGACCAAAAGCTTTCCCTGGAAAGGCAGCGGAGCAGGAGGAGCGTTTTCCAGGCCCCCTTCCCAGAAGCTCCCGGGACAAAGAGATCTCCCTGAAGGAAGCCCATCCGCGTGAAGGCATCCCTGGCTCTGCTCTCACGGCTCAAGGTGCACATAACAGCGGGTGACTCGAGAAGAGTGCACGGCCCAGGAGGGGATGTCTCGGGGGTGAGGAGTTTGAGCAACTGAAACAAGCTTCAGAGGGACTCATCTATTCCCCTTGGAGCAAAATGAACTGAGAAAAGAAGAAAGAAGGGGGTGGTGGTGGGGGCTTTGCAAGTGGAATGAGTCGCTGAGTTAAATTACAGGGGCCTGGGAGGGATGATTAACTACCCTCATGGTTTTCTGCTTCACAGCCATTTTTCAGCCCAAACCCGGGGCTTCTCGGTTACACAGCCCAGCGCGGGCCGACCATTTTTTCCATTGACTGAAAACACATTCTGACTGAAAACAAACTTTGGATCCCCGAGGCTTGGCAGCCCTGGGTCCTTCTCCATATTTAATCAACGGGAAGCTAAACACTTTCAGTCTGTGATGGCTCATTTGGACGGGTCTCGGGGCTTTTGCTTGGTGCCAGATATAATAACTCTCCGCTCTCTTTTCTAAGGCCTATTTTATAATTTTGCTGTTTTTCAATGTCAAGCCCATCTTTTGAAGAATTTTTATTGGATTTCCTGCTAGACTTCAACGAGGATTTTTCTTGCTTTGGCAGAAATATCAAGCAGAACAGGGGAAAAACTCAATCATCATCTTGGAAAGTCAGGCGATGGTGTGTTGAGGGGGGTGGGGGGCGGCCTTTGTTTGCACACAAACAGGTTTTGAGAAGGTTGGAGCCTCGGTTGCCAGCTTTTGGGGCAGGGGGACGGCTCTGACTTCTGATTCGTGGGGTGGAAATTGACAGGCAAGGAGGATGGATGTGGGAAGAGAGAGGACTTTGGGACAGGGGAGGGTGAAGAGAAGGGTGAGGATCTGGTGTTTGGGTGGGTGGGTTTCCAGCTGAGGTCAGTGGCTAGGCTGGCACTACCACTGACACCAGGTTCATGAGAGCTCCTGGGACGCTGGGGAACCAGAGACATGCCGCTCAGGGGACAGCAGGCAAGCTCCTAACCAGCAGCCTTCAGAGCTGCTAAAACCCTGAGAATGGGCTGGCAGGCCCCAAGCAGGGGCTCCTGTTCTACCAGCCACAGCCGGCTCCAGGCCACGTTCAGATCTTTAGTTTTTCTTCACAGTGATTATTCCCCAGAGGAAGCAGCTTGCCAGTGAGTGACAGCTTTTGTTTGCTCATATTTTCCTCTCTTCCCGGAGTCAACTTTCAGAATATACCAGGATGTTCCTTCTTACTCCTGAACTTTAATTTCTTTCTTTCTCTTTTTTTTTTTTTTTTTTTTTGGCGGAGATTGGTGGGAGGGTTCTCTACAGAGTATCATCCAGAGTACAGAAGTGGGTCTTTGTCCAAGAGTGAAAAAGGGAGAGAAAGAGAGCCCTTTGCTACTCTCTTTTGAAGCTGTGTTTCTGCATTTGACTTTTTGACTTTTGAGATGTTAAGTCACGCCTCCAAGGCCACTTCACACCTACTGCTATTAGCTTCACAATTTACAGAATGTTTTCACAAGTCTTTAACTCCCATCACAGGGCAGCTAGCACAGTGGTTGTTTTGGTTTGGGTTTACAGTGAGCAACCCAGCCTCATACAAGTGATTGTGGGAAGCGGCCAAACCAAGGTCTGAACCAAGCGAAGAATTCTTTTCTACTTTGCTACCAAATATATATGCTGGGTCCCCCTGACCCCCTTTAATCTGATGTCTTCCTGTGCTGGGCAGAGTCCCCAGGGTAAATTTCCTGCAGCAGAGGACACTGAGTATTAAGACATCACAGCAGTTTTCACCATATCCGCAAATTACAGAACAACTTCTCTTTGGGCCAGACCTCAAGACCAGGCTTCTAAGGCTCTCATTCCTTCCATTTCCAGTAGGAAAAAGTATGCCAAAAGATCAGGTCAACAAAAGACTTAGGGAATACTCACTCGGGGCACAGCACTGAGCTGGAAGATTGAGGAAGTCAGAACGAGGGAAAGATACTCTCCCTGCCTGGAGCTTACAGTCCAAATGAGGAGACAAGAGGAGCAGACCTAGAACCTAGACTATTATAACTGCCAAGGACCTTAGAAGTGTTCCATCGAAACCCTTCATTTACCAGCAAGGAAAATGGGACAGTTCAGAGAAATGGTGACTCAATGGCAAAATGCGACTGTTTAGAGAAACCATGAATCAGGGGCAAAAATGAAACAGTATTTAATTCATGCTGAAGAGCGTGGTGGCCACTGGAGGTTGGTCAGAGAAAGCAAAGCGGTCAGAGCCGTGTACTAGGAAGAAACAAAACTGGATCTTGACCGTGAAGCGTGTGTAGATCGGATGGATGGACAGGAAGAAAAGGGCTGCAGAAGCCAAGAGAGGAGGTAAACTTGAGGCTGATGTATCCCTGAGACCTGAGGGCCCAGCGTTTAGAGATGGGGGGAGAGGGGACCAAGGCTGAACACTGGCTGAAGCATGGAGGATCTCATGCCATCTGGGAAAACGTCCACAAGGCCAGGGAGAGTCACGTGAAGGTCAGGGCTTCGGCCCTTGCTGACCAGGGATGCCCAGTCTTATAATTTTCTAAACTCCATACTCACACCTAAAAATCCATCTAAAGGTACCCCACAGATGGCTGCGATCCCAAATGATGCTCATCTTTGAGTTGAGATGGTCACAGCTGCTGCAGGGTCACCTGCACATCAGCCCATCCCAACTTCCCATCTTGCCTCCTGTTTCCTGCCCTCCCGGCCCCAGTGCATGGACTTCCGGCAGGTCCCAGGCAAGGGCTGCTCTGAGAGGCTGAAAAAGCAAATCCAAAAGAAGCAACAAAGAGGGAGAGGATCTCCGGGCAGAAAGCACTCATGGCCAAGGATGGGAAATTAGACAGAAAAGCCAGTCTCTCCAAGACATCAGAGAAATGCCAAGAAAAATGGCATCAGGAGTAGAATTCTCTCCAGTTCCCAGGGATTCTGAGGGCATGAAAGCTGGAAAGGGCTGCCTCTGT
This sequence comes from Sus scrofa, assembly GCF_054392235.1. NCBI lineage: Eukaryota > Metazoa > Chordata > Mammalia > Artiodactyla > Suidae > Sus > Sus scrofa. The sequence goes on along the minus strand of NC_139397.1, from coordinate 62,975,449 downwards.
GACCCCATCCTCCTGTGGTGCCCCTGGGACCTGAACATCTCCACCAACCTTTGCTCCTTCTTCCATCCCAAGCTGACACCGCATCTTGCCCAGTTGCGCCTACAAAGAAGGATGCCAGCCCTCTGCCTTCTTCAGAGACTGAGGTGAGAACAAGGCAGAAGGCTAAGACCCAACACATGGGGTGGGAGGAGGGGGAAGGACGTGGTTACCATTGCAGCTCATACCAATCATGACACAATAACGTCATTGTTACTCTGCCTCCACAGTCAGAGCCCATCTGCCCCCATGAACAGTTCTTTGTGCTTCCAGCAGCTTCCATCAGAAGGGAAAGACATCCTCCTTGGGGCTCCAGCAGCAGCCACCTTCCATCTTCGTCCCTACAGAGGCGCCCCCACCACCCTGAACTCAAGGCTCCAGGCTCCTAAAGCCCCATACACCTCCTCCCTGCTGTTTTCCCTCCAGGGAGAAGGACCAGCCCATCAACCCTCCTTTCCTGCTCAAGGGCCCCAAGAGTAAAGCTTGCCCACCCAGGAGCAACTGCCTGTCCCAGGAGAACATCCTCCACCTATTCATTGGTGCTGATCAGTCACTTTTTTTTTTTTCTTTTTAGGGCTGCGCCCTCAGTATATAGAAGTTCCCAGCTAGGGGTTGAATCAGAGCTACAGCTGCTGCTCTACACCAAAGCCACAGCAACGTGGGATCCGAGCCACATCTTTGACCTATACCACAGCTCACAGCAATGCCAGATCCTTAACCCACTGAGCAAGGTCAGGGATCGAACCTGCATCCTCATGAATACTAGTTGGGTTCATAACCCACTGAGCCACAATGGGAACTCCAAGGCCTCACTTTTTGATGGGAATAACTCCCCGGCCCAGGCCATTCCCGAACCCAATCCCCACGGCCCCTCAGCACACACACCTTGGCCCTGAGACCTGAGACTCCACTAGGCAAGGCGCTTGCTGGTCTGAGATCCTCACCACCCCCACACACCCCATCCCACTCTGGCTGCTCTTCCAAGGGTCCTCAAGGTCGACCCCAAGCCTCCCAGAGCCATCTGTACCCCTGAGTTCACTGTCTTCCTTTGTTCCCGCCCCTCGGCCCCATCTTCACCTCCCTCCTTCTCTGTTTGAGGTTAAGAAGCATCCTCTGGCTGCCCATAAATTACACAGCCAGCGTGGATGACAAAACCAAAATGTAATTCAGATTAAAGTCACCATCCAGCTGAAATGATAGTTTATGAACTAAGCGGCGAGGCTGCCAATCCACCTTGCTGGCAACAGGGCCCCTTTCTTAGTCATATTTCTTGGGGTGATTTAGGATCCACCTGGGCCCTCCGAGAGGATTCTCCCATCATTTCCTCCCCATCTCTCTGGATCAGGCTGCTGGGCTTGGCGCAGTTGACAAATTCCCCAAGTAATCCCTCAAAAGATTGGAGAAATGCTCCGAATGCTCCATTAAATTTATTTTCCATGCTTTAAGAGACCCAAAACTATGTCCAATAAATAAGTGTTCCCTGTGATTTACTGAAATGCTCCTCTGATTTAAAGTTATAGGGGGAAAAATATGGAGCCCCTGGGAGCCCAAGACCAGCCTTGCAAGTGAGACCAGATGTGAGATTTCTGCCCAGGGAGGCGGGGGGAGAAACAGCCCGACTGATGGCGGTTTGAAAGTGACAATGTCTGAACCCCAGTTCTCGGCTTTAACATAAAAGGTCCCCAGTTGAGCATTCTTTCTTACAAAATTTATTGTGGTTCTGGTTGGAGGGGGAACCATCAAAAGAGTAATTCTGGCCCTTGTTTTGCAGAGCTCTTTTGATAAATATGATACTTAGAAATATGCCTCCCGCTAGACAGAAAAGCCATATAGTTAAAATGAAGTAATCTGTCAGTAAACTCGCTAGAATCAAAGCCAAAATGAAACCTGTAAAAGGAGAAGGGGGAAAAAAACTCCACTTAGAAGTGCTTGAGTCAAGCAGGGAAGAAGGTGGAGATTAAGAATTGTCCTTTATTCAGATATTTTTATCTGCAGAGTTAAAAGCGGAGATTTATTTTTAAAGGGGGCTATTTATGTTCCCATCTCCACCAGATGGGCCTGTGTTACTGCCTCTCGTGCAGCCCAGGCTCAGCAAAAACAGCTCCTCATGTGAGCTGAAACTTACCCAAACGAAGGAGGAATAAAAACTTTTGGAAGCGAATGGAACCTTTGGAGCTGCTTGGTAAATATTGGATCTGTTTCCTGCAGAGGCCCAGGTGAGCCCAAAGCAAGAAACAAACAGAAAGGAGGGGAAACAGCCAATGTTCAGACTAAACTATACATGAATAGACATCAGACACGTGCTGTGCACCAGTGGGGGCAGGGGGCACACGCATACTTGTGGTGGTTCCCAAAGGGCCAGAAAGCTTAGGCTACGAAACGTCCCAGTGGGACCTGACATCATCAGTGGGTTGTCCCAAAAAAGTAGTCTCTTTAGAATCCACTCTGCCATCTGATAAATCATCTGCTTGGGAGTTCCAGTTGTGGCTTGGTAGCTTAAGAATAGGATCTGGTGGAGTTCCCGCCATGGTGCAGTGGTTAACGAATCGTACTAAGAACCACGAGGTTGCGGGTTTGATCCCTGGCCTTGCTCAGTAGGTTAAGGATCCATTGCCGTGAGCTGTGGTGTAGGTTGCAGATGCAGCTCGGATCCCACGTTGCTGTGGCTCTGGCGTAGGCTGGCGGCTACAGCTACGATTAGACCACTAGCCTGGGAACCTCCATATGCCTCGGGAGTGGCCCTAGAAAAGGCAAAAAGAAAAAAAACAAAAGAACAGGATCTAGTGTCTGAGAGGATGTAGGTTTGAACACTGGTCTCGCTCAGTGAGTTGAGGGTGCGGGGTTGCTGCAGCATAGGTCACAGGCATTGCTGTGGCTGTGGCGTAGGCTTGCAGCTACAGCTCCAATTCAACCCTAGCCTGGGAACATCCATATGCCGCAGGTGCAGCCCTAAAAAAAATAAATAAATAATCTGTTTGGAAAACGCCTTTTTTCGTGGTTTGGAATGAAAAACATTGGGGGTGATTCCCATGGTGAAATTACCCTCGAGTGTTTCTTCTTCCTTCCCCCCGAACCTGCACCAAAAGGGACTCAACGCCATGCTCCGCAGGCTCTGAAGAGAATCACCTTGGAATCTCAGGCTTCCCAAGCCTTCCAGAAGGGTCAGGCCATCGCAGGCAAAGCTCTCCTCATCCTCATCAAGAAGTGCAGGGCTGGGCAGCCTCCCCAAAGCCTCATCCCCAGAAAAGCCTCCTTTTGTTGTGTCTGCCTCCCGGGGGACTTTTCTGTTCTTGTCCCCACAGCAGTGCCTGATTCCGCTAGAGCTTGGAAGTCTCCACCGCTTCCCTGCTGGGGTGGGAGGCAGGAGAACATCCATGCAGTCAGTCCCGAGTTCCCCAGCTACACCAACGGCAGGACAAAAAGATCAAGACCCAGGGTGTAGGTGTAGACAGCCTCGGACGAGTTACAACACTCATGTTCTCCCATTCCCTCCCCAAGCAAGCACATGTGCTACAGTGACATATGCCTAAAACGAACTTGGGGAAGAGGAGGAGAGAGCAGAAGCAGCCTGGAAGGGATCTTGGACATCAGTGACTTCAAATCCCACCTTGGCTCTGCCATGGGGCATCTGTGCAACCTGAGACTGGGGGCTTCTCTTCCCAGACCTCCGTTTCGTTATCTGGAGGATTGAACCGAAGGACCTCCTGACTGCAGACCCTCAGAGGCAGCTCCTTTCTTGTGGCCCCCAAGGCTCCCTCCCTCCGCGGCACCCGCGCTGGTCCGGACAGAGCGGGAGGGTGTGGGGTTTGAGCAACACCTGTGTTTACACTGTACAATCTGCAGTTTACTGTCATAAAATCATTTAATACAGTCATAATTTTTTTGGCAAAGGGTTGTGTTTATGGTGAAGCAAGACAGAGAGGGAATGATTGACTACAACTGATTAAAACGATAAATCAAAAACAAAGGAGAGCACCAAAGCCACAGGCAAATCCAATTTAAGTCTCCGGTTCTAGGCCTTTGTGGGAACCATTCCGTCTGATGAGAAGCCAGCCCTGGAGGTGCGGCCCCAGGCTTGGGGTGGGCGGGATGCAGGCACAGGCTCAACAGGGTAGAAAAATAAGGAAATGGTTTTACAAGAACTCGTTTTACAAGAACTCGTTTCCTTGGGCCTCCATCTTCAAAAAGGATTTGGAAGGAGGACCTGGGAATAAAGGGTTGTGTGTGCGTGTCTACGTGGCGTAATTTCAGCCAGACCCAGAATTTCCCAGCATCAGAACCATCTTTCAAATACAGTATCTGAAATCCCACCACTGGCAGAGATGATTGCAAATGGTTCTGACCTTGCTAACCCTGTCCTTCAGCCACTGCTGGGTGACCTTGCAAACACCGTCCTTCAGCCACCGCTGGGCACCGCGCCAGGGCACAAGGGTGACAAAGGATTGTTCATTCAACACATGCTGACCCAGTGTCTACTCTGCTCCAAGGGCTGTCCTTGGCCCCCGGAGACACAGAGTGAAAAAGAATCCTAACCCCATTTAGCTGCTATTCTTGGCATCCATAACCACATGGACACACATCATGTTCAGCCAAAGACTCATGGGCACACAGTTCTTTAGGCTGCAGTGTCATAAATGCTAATCTAACGGTACTCAAGGGTGAGGAACACCTGAGGAGGTGACTTCGGAGCCAGATCTTCAAGGATGAGAAGAGTTATCCTTTTCCAACCTTAAGATACTGGTGCTCCAGGCAGGGGTGATGGCCCTGGCAAAGGCATGGAGCTGTGGAAGGAGCTGCTGGATGTTCCCGTTGCAGCTCAGCGAGTTCACGACCAGAATAACATCCATGAGGACTCAGGTTCGATCCCTGGCCCCACTCAGTGGGTTAAAGATCTGGCGTTGCCATGAACTGTGGTGTAGGTCACAGATGAGGTTTAGATCTGGCATTGCTGTGGCTGTAGTGTAGGCCGGCAGCTGCAGCTCTGATTCCACCCCTAGCCTGGGAACTTCCATATGCCATGGCTGCTGCCCTTGAAAAAAATAATAATAATAAGGAGCTGCTGAAGATGGGAGAGAAGGTAAAAGTCCAGGAAGGGCTAGGTATTGAACCCACGGTCTGGTTATCAGTCAATGACTTAGTTATCAGCTAATGATAACTAGATATCAGCCGATGATAACTGGTTATCAGCCAATGACTTAGTCACTGAATGGTGCTCTGTGAGCAAGTCTTCAAGGAATAACCCAAGGTCAGTGCTCGGAAAAGGAAAGAGTCACAGAATTGGGAGGCTGTGGGGGAGCATGTTAGATGGAGTCGGAGACAAACCTCACTTATTTCTCATCTCTGCTCAGGGGTGTGCAAAGACCACTAGTGCCCCCCACCCCAGGGTCCATGCCCCCCTTGACCTAGTGTGGTGTTGTCTCTGGGAAGTGGCTGCCCCATTTGCAACTTTCAACTCCCACACCCTCTCCCCATCCCGTGCATCAGTTCCTGGGATTCTTCCCACCAATGCGATGTGAGCCAAAGGGCTGCGTCCAGCTCAGCGCATGTGGTTAAGTCCCCCACATGCTCCTCCACAGAGACTGTGGGGCTGGGCGGTGAAGATGGTGCCCAACAACCACCCCCAAGGGCTCAGTGAGACAACCAACCGGAAACAACCTCAGCAGGTTTTTCACTAGTGATAAATATGCTGTTTGGGGGATCAAGCCACTGAGATTTTGGCATTGTTCATTGTAGCAGTTAGTCCATCCTGATACAGGTCAGCCCTGTTCCAGGTGAAGAATCAGTCTGCAGACAGCCTTATCCTAAGCCAGGTCCCTAGGAAATGGTCTGAGATGGGGCACCGGGTGCAAAGTAACAGAGAAGTGCTCTCAAGATCAATATGTATGATGGGGTGAGGGATGCAGGATGGGATGGAGGGAGATAGTCTTACCAGGATGCAGTTACAGCATCATCTTGAGCTGATGTGGTGGGAGCTCTGAAGCTGGGATGGCCCTCAGCGAGGTCACTGAAGGAAGGAGCCAGGCCTTTGCCCGCCTGAATCAACCAGTCATGGGATGCAGGCTGCCCCTGAGGAGGCAGCGCCACATTTCTGCGAGGGTGAGACGCAGCTGTGAGCCGTCAGTGGTGCACAGACCAGCGGCTAGAGGCAGAGTTCCCCAGCCAGAGTGAACACCCCAGTATCCACCAGCATTCACCCACTGTGTGGCCAGCATGCGTTGCTTAGTGCCAGTTCACACCAGCTGGGGACAGCCCCTGCGGGACTCTGGTTGGTCTCCTTTCCCAGAGAAATCAAACTACAGCCCCTACCCCTACAAGTGGCCTGGGTGTAGCTGACACATTTACGGGCCCTTCCTCCCTTCCATAGAGTCCCCTCCCCCTCCATTAGCACTTCTGTTTGCTTAGGAGGCTTAGTTGGTGGTGTAACCCACATCTTCATTGTTTTTTTTTTTCTTTTTTGGCCACTCCAAAGCACATGGAGGGGGTTACTCCACCAGGGATCAGATCTGAGCCACAGTTTTTACTGAAGCCAAAGCTGCAGTAACCGTGGATCCTTAACCCACTGTGCCAGGCTGGGAATTGAACATGCATCCCAGCGCTCCAGAGATGCCACCAATCCTGTTCTTTCACAGCAGGAACTCCCAGACCCTCATCTTTAAGGAGTCCAAGGCCCTGGTCACTATGCCCTTCTCAGGTTAGGGCTGCTTGTCCATCAAAACTGGACAGGGGACAATGAAGTCCTACTGTAGAGCACCAGGAACTATATCCAGTCTCCTGGGAGAGACCATAATGAAGGGAATTTTTCTTTTTTTTTTTAGCCTGGAGGTTCCCAGACTAGTGGTTGAATCAGAGCTGCAGCTGCCTGCCTACGCCACAGCCTCAGCAATGAGGGATCCAAGCCAAGTCTATGACCTACACCACAGCTCACAGCAAGACTGGATCCCTAACCCACTGAGCAAGACCGGGGATTGAATTTTCATCCTCATGGATTCTAATCAGGTTCATTACCGCTGAGCCACAACAGGAACTCCCAAATGCACTTTCAACCTAAGATATTTTGAACTTACGATAGGTTTTTCAGGATGTAAACTCATCATAAGTCAGGGAAGATCTGTTTTCTACCTATCGTGCACCACAAAATGATCATGAATTTAGGGTACAGTACCGTTTCCTAGACAATTACTTTATCCCCCAGAGTTTCAGTTTCATCGGCACCTCAGTTAAGCCTTCAAAAGGTTTTTCCATCTTTTTATCAGGCCAGGAACTTATGGATCGTATGCTATGTAATACAACCAGTTGTAGCATGGTTACAAGCCCACTGCCCACTCTCCTTTACTGTAAAATGGGTCCCTTGGCTTAAGGCCATATTGTGCAGGGTACCATGTAGGTGAATCTGACTCTGCAAACCTTCACAGAGTCATTTTCTTCCTCTGCAGGGTTTACATTCTACTGGGACCGAAGAAAACTGGCGGCATCTATTCTTAATATACAAAGGCTGGTTTTGCTCACTACCTGGTCCCTTACTCTGTTCCACATGGATGGGCTTGAAAGACAGCTGAGTTCCCCACACACGAGGTCTTACTGTCCCATCAGCAGTAGGTGCACAAGTTCCATAGCGCTGTTAGGAGCACAAAGTTAACAGAGAACTGTGCATTCTCGAACTCCAACACATTGTGTATTAAATGGGTTTTTGTGGACTAGTCTGGGAACCTTGCCACCATCTGTACCTCTCTTTCTATAGGGAAATGTATTCCAGGCAACTGACTTTCCAGTGAACTTTTGGAACAGAACTTATTTGTAAGTGTAGGACTGCCTGTACTTCTCCATAAATGCTCCAAATAACAAGGGTACATTTGACCTAAAGGTTAGAAATGAGTGTATCTGGATGTCACCCAGCACCCCCATTAACGAGCTCAGATGCCTCCAGCAAGTTGCTGCATCTTTCTGAACTTCAGTTCAGATACTTATATACTGTGTTTTATGAAGATTATATTAAACAGGGATTCTGCTGCTAAAAACAAAATCTGTAAAGCTCTATCTGAAAGAAGCAATACATATTTCTCCAATGAATGAATAAATGACTAAAGGAGAAAACTTCACTTCCATTCCTAACACACCTGGAGTCATGTCCAAAACCAAGACCATTTCATAAAGAATTGCTTCATTGGAGCGCCCCCTGTGGTAGGTGTAACGGGATCAGTGGCATCTCTGTAGCACCAGGATGCAAGTTCAATCCCAGGCCCAGCACAGTGGGTTAAGGATTCAGCACTGCCGCAGCTTTGTATAGGTCATAACTGTGGCTTAGATCTGATCTTTGGCCTGGGAACTCCGGATGTCAAAAGGTGGCCAAAAAGTAAAAAATTAAAATAAGAGGTTGACATTAAAAAAAAAAAAAAAGAATTGATTTCTCTTTTCCCCATCCCACTGTGGCTTCTGATCCTGAGTCCAAAAATTTGGGAAGGAAGTAGAATGATTGTCCTCATTCCTGGGGATCCCAACTGCAAATCCCAGTAGGACACCAGGGAGAGAGTTGTTGATGCCAGTATGTCAGATAATGTGATTAGGGCAGGGAATGATTGCAAATCACTCAGCAGCATGCACTTGTCTGGTGACGAGGAAGAAAATAAAGCACTTCAGAGGAAAAATCAGAACAAGAACTAGCTTCACAAATCACCATTCACCCCTTCCCAGGGCAGGACCAGTTCCATTCTAGACCCATCTTCCCCTGTCTTCCAGGAAAACTGGGCTGGTGCAGGGCAAGCCTTGCTGGGAGGTAGCTGGCCTGGGTATTTCTAGCCTAGGATGCTCTCAAACCCCCTCCCCCCAAATCTCAAGGTCAAGCGATGTCTTGGGATGATCTTTATCCCACCCCCTTCCTCTTCAAGCCCCCCGCACCTCACCTCTACCCTCTCTTCTCCAAAGAAGGATGGATTCAGGGAAAGGCAAACATATCAGGTCTTTCTTCATGTAGACAGCCTTAATGGGAAACTCAGAGAAGAAAGTCAGGAGACCTGCGGAGCTGTCACCACATGCACAAGCAAGGAAGATTTATGTGGAGGACCAGGATGTGGACATACCAATGAATTATCCTTTTGTGCCAAGGTAAATTGGATGGAGGAAAATGTGTCTCAGCAAGGCAGAGCCCGGGCTTGGCTGCAATCCTGGTGGCACCGGAAGAAGCTGTCCTTCCTTACAATCTCGTAACAGCAAAACCATCCAGAAGCAGTGATTCTTCTAGGCTCGCCTGCATAAGAATAACTCCTGTGCATTGCGTACTTTTTAAGGCCGGCATCTTACTTGTGTTAACTCACAGAACACTCCAAAACCCTAGGAAGTCAGCAGTATGACCCTACCCACTTCAGAGATGAGTAAACTGAGGCACAAAGAAGTTAACTCATCCAAGGTCACGCAACTAGGAAGAGGCTAAGCCAAGGCATAACCTGAATGATCTGATGCCAGATCTGACTCTTCCACACCAAACTACACCTACTGTAGCCACAGAAAGTAAGTGAAGTGAGGGATGGTGATACAGCCCTTCTCTCTCTAGAGAAAGACATTTCCAAGCTCCCCCATTTGACGCTTGCCAGCACACAAGGACAAAGATGGCAGGGACTTTCTCAAACAGGAAAAGTGCCCTGCTTGTTGCACAAAAGGAATGTAATGCCTCCTATAGTTTCTCAGCATCATTTGAGAAAGGACCAGAAACAGAGGAATCCAAGTATTCTGGACGCTTTTTGTTGTTAACCTTTTCGGGGATTGTGAAATTGTGGGGTATTTAGCTCCATATTTTCCTATACATCTATAAATATCCCAATAGAGTCATAAAGATAATGCCTTCATATTCTCCATGATTAGCCTAACATTATCTCATGACCATTTCCTTTCTTTCTGGGCTGCCCTGGGATGTAGAGGTTAAGCCTGCAAGCTGGACCATGAGAAAGCATAGATTCAAATGTGGGCTCTAGTACTCTACGACCTATCCATTCTCTGGACTTCAGCCCTTTGATAGTCATGATGGCATTTAAAAAAAAAAAAAAAAAAAAAAAAAAACTTCTTTGCTTTTATTTTATTTTATTTTTTTATTATTATTATTTTTAGGGCCACACCAACAGCATAAAGAGGTTCCTAGGCTAGGGGTTGAACCAGAGCTATAGCTGCTGGCCACAGCTCACAGCAATGCCAGATCCTTAACCCACTGAGTGAGGCCAGGGATCAAACCTGCATCCTCATGGATCCTAGTCAGATTCATTTTTGCTGAGCCACAATGGGAACTCCAAATAAAAACTTTGAAAATTGATAAATGGGGGGTGTGGGAAATCAAACATTTATTCTGCTTTTCCTGTATGAACTCTGTTAAGCTAACCACATAGTTAATGAGGAAAGGAATTTTTTTTTTTCTGGAAGGATTCTGACAAATAAGTGGGAAAGGAATAATAAAATTTCAAAATCCCCAACAGAGGACTTCGCTGGCATCAGATCCCGTTCTTGTTTCAGTCTTTTTGATGCCCTTTTCTACCGTTTCTGGAGAAAATTATCTGCTCTTAAAGGGCTGACATGAAAGGTGGGTTAGACCCACCTGGATAATTCCCAATTTTAAGGTCATCTGATTAGTACCCTTAATGACATCTGTAAAACTTCTTTGGCTGCATCCCATAATATAGCCATATGGGTAACACTGGGGGTACAGGCCATGGGGTCTTTTTGGGATTCTGCCCATCCCACCCTCCCACCAGATGTTCCCTTCTTGTGTGAGGTCCTAGCCTCTAGTCTGCCATCCCTCCCCTCCTTCCTGGACAAGAAGTTTCCCACCTTGGACTTGGGAGGGCGGTTTGTTTCTTTGCATGGAGGAAGAGGGCAAGGAATGTAACAATAAGAGGGAAATGCTCTATTTTTCTCTAAATTTTACTTGTTTCTTTTCATTTTCTTCTATTGGGGGGCCAGAGAAATGGAGACAAGCAGAGGCTCACTCTCTGGGGTGGCTGGCACAACTTCAAGCAAGTTATTTATCTTCCTTGGGCCTCAGTCTCCTAGTTTATAATATGCGGGGTAATCAGAGCACCTACTATGTGGGGTTTCCAAGAGGAATAAGGGAGTTGATATATACAAGATACTTAGAACATGCCTTGCACATAGCTATTTTAAATAAGTGTCAGCTATTAGCATCTGTAAAATTTGAATAATTACAATAAATACTTTATAGGGTTATTATGGAGATCAAATGTGCTCCTCATAAGGGAAAAATGGAGTTCCCAATGTGCTTCAGTGGGTTAAGAACCTGACATAGTATCCTTGAGGGTGCCAGTTCAATCCCTGGCCTCGATCAGTGGGTTAAGGATCCTGTGTTGCCAGAACCTGCAGCATAGGTTGCAGCTTTGGCTCGGATCCCACGTTGCTGTGGCTGTGGCGTAGGCTGGCAGCTGCAGCTCTGATTCGACCCCTAGCCTAGGAATTTCCATATGCCACCGGGGCAGACATAAAAAAGAAAAAAAATTACTTTATTACCAAAAAAATGCTGCCCATCCTCTGAGCCTTCAATGAATCGTAGTAACAACATTAAATATCACTGATGACAGATCCCCCATGACAAATATAATATGGAGAAAGTCTGAACTATTGGGAGAATGGCCAAAATGTGACACAGAGACACCAAGTGAGCAAATGTCATTGGAAAAATGTCACTGATAGACTTGCTTGGGGCCAGGTTACCACAAACCTGCAATCTGTAAAAAGCACGATATCCATGAAGCACAATAAAGTGAAATGCAGTAAAATCAGGTCTGCCTGTATTCATTGCTTCCACTGAATGGGAAATAACTCTTCCTTTACTTGACACAGGTCACCAGCTCATTCATGGCCCAGAAGCTCCTGGGGGCTCCCAGGAATGGAACTGTTAGGGGACATTTGACTGAAACTGCTCACCTTGGCCAGGCACGATAATAGCCGCTTACGGGAATTGTCTCACAGCAGGAGGCCCTGATAAGGAACAGGGGCTGCCCCGAAAACTTATCAGGAGAATCTGGGAGGGGCCAGTAGGAGGGAAGAGAGGACCAAGCTCCCAGCATCCTTGACGCTGGAATCCATCTTGGCGGAGAGAGGCGCACACTGCCAGGACCCTGAGCCAGACCAAGTACGGGCCAAGCAAGATGACTGGCCAGAGAGAACCTGGGAACTAACCCCATTCCCATGACACCTGAGACTGCGAGCCGAGTGGCAGAAAGTTCTCCTGGGTTCCCTCAGCCTGCTGCTCTGCGCCCAAGGATCCCTTCCCAAAAGTCTTGCTTTCTCAGCACATGTGTCTCCTCAGACAAACATGTTAGACAAGAGCCCACGCTCAGGCCCTGGAAGGTGTCTTGGCCACAACGAGTGTGTTCCCATTTTTTCATGATCACATGGTATAAGAAGTGTGGAGACTACTAGGCTACCCTGCTTTCCGTGTGCAACCCAGGAGGATGGGGTCCCCGGAAAAGCGGTATGAACACTTTATGCCCAGGACTGCGTAGACCTTCCCCATCGTGGGTTCACGCAGGTTCATTTGAGAATGTCAGCACCCAGATCTCAGCAGGGGAAGGAGCAGGGTCTTGAGGGGGTGGCAGGATTACCCAAAGGCGCTGGGGTGGGGAGAGTGAGGATGGGCCAAGAAGGAGATCAGGGAAGGGGAGGGTGGGAAAGAGGAGGAAGGGTGATAGACATAAGGCAGGCTGAGCCTGAGAGGCAGCGTTTGGGGTGATTTCCTGCCAGGAGCCAACTCCAGCTGCAGACGGCTCGAAGGCTAGATATCAAAGGCTTCTCAGTAACAAATGTACTTCCTGCTGCTGTGCAGAGCTTTGGAACTCTGCAGGTGTGGAGACGAGGAAAGAGACAGAGAGTGGGTGTTTGCACAAAGCCGGGCAGAGTTTACTTACAGGGCAATGGGCCCCCTGGTCCCAGTGACGCGGCCAGCATCTCCTGGAACAGGCTCCAGTTCTCCTGCCCCCCTCTGCCTCCCCAGGAACCAGGGGCATGCGCCCAGGTCACAGGCTGGCAGGACTAGATCTACGGGAATCTGTGACATGTTAGTCCATCACAGGGTGGCACGTCCCCCCTCTTTTCTTTTTCCCACTCATATTGTGAAACAGGGCCCGTGCCTCCACACCTCAGCTACATATATTGGTTCTGACAGCTCAAATTAATATGTCAGATGCTGTGATCCTCGCCGGCGACAGGTCTTTTGACCCTATCAGCGCAATCCGCCTCCCTGATTGAAAATTTCTGCGCCTCAAATTGATTCAGAGTTTTATAAACATCCTGCGGCCATGATCCAAGGAAGCCACCACTAAAAAACCTGAGAGCTTAATTCGTCCTCCCCTGCCCCCAGCCCCTCCAACCAGCGGGGCAAGCCAAGGGTTAAAAGGACTGGGCAGTCTAAAAGTTGCTTAGACTGGGCAGCCCTGTAGGCTGAGTTTCATGGGCCCCTCCCCCAAATAAGCTATGCCCCTCCACCCCCTCCTACCCCCCCATCCCCTCCCCACCGCCTGCCCTGCCTACATCCTAAAATGCAGATTGAAAGATCCCATAAGTTGGAACCTGATTAGGCATTTGAAGTCCTGGGTTGTCTAGCTGTGTGACTTTGGAAGAGTTCCTTAACCTCTCTGAGGCTTGGTTTTCTCTTTATTAAAGGAAGATAGTAATAACCACTCTGCTTAACTCAATAGGACTGCTGTGAGGACAGCATGAGATGAGGCATTCTGAAGTATTGATGAAATACAGGGAATTATGGCTGGTTTTGATAATACACTGGGGAGATGGACGAAACAAAACCAGCAAAATGTTGATAACTGCAAATGCTGGGAGATGAGAACATGGGGATTCACTATGCTCTTCTTCCTAATCTTGTGTATGTTTGAAATCTTCCAAACTAAATTTTTTAAACAAAATGCATTTATTGAGCCATAAAGTACATGGGTTTTAGAAATATGTGTGTGAGCGTACACATGAAGTGTGTCTGTGTGTTGTGTGTCTGTGTGTGCGTGTACATGCATGAGTAGAGAGGACAAATCATTTCCCAGTGAACGCTTCCCCATCTATCACATTTAGGGGCCTCCAGAACTGCCCATCGGTACAGGGACTCAACCAAAAAAAACGATGATGGAGATGAATTTGGATCGACATGAAAAGATGTTTGTGATACATCGCTGGTTTTAAAAATAGGTTACCAGGAGTTCCTGTTGTGGCGCAGCAGGATAAGGACCCGACATAGTCTCCATGAGGATGTGAGTTCAATCCCTGGCCTTGCTCAGTGGGTTAAGGATCTGGCATTGCTGCAAGCTGCTGCGAAGGTCACAGATGCAGCTTGCACTATGTTGCATAGGCTTCAGGGGCAACTCCAATTGGACCCTAGCCTGGGAACTTCCATATGCCACAGGTGCATCCATGCATACATACATATAGATAGATTATATATATAATCAAACATCCAGGAAAGGTACACTTTCCTAGAAAAGGGTCAGCAGTGAGCAGAGCAGAGCTTTCTGCACAGGGGTTCCCTGTCTGTGAAGATCTTTCCACACAGAGACCAGCGCCCCCGGGTCCCCTGGCTCGCAATTAGCTCACGCATGGATAGATCATCGTTTACCTGCCAGCTCCTGCCAGCCCTAGGCGTGCAGGGCTGCAGTGTGGGGTAGGGACCTTGGTCCTAGGAACCCAGCACAGCACATAGCACGTTGTTGATTGAATCAGAAAGTCCACTGCACAAAGCTACTCACTCATCTGCTCTGTGGTTGCCTCTCTCCAGCTTCCAGCTCCTCCATCCTGCACTATTCTCAGGCTGTTACCACAGAGTGTCTGCCCATCCCAGGAGACTAGCATCTCTACTAAGTGTTCTCGGGAGTTTGAGGGGGTTTCAAGTACACACAGGTGACTCGGACAGGTGCTCACACTTGGGGCAGCCCAGCCTGCCCAACATCAGCAGGACGGGTCCTTTCCTTGTCAACCTCTCTGGACAGGTTCCAACAATGGTAGGACTGGACAGCCTGGCCCCTGACGATGGGTGCAGCATTTTCCTCCCCACGTGGATGCTGCCACAGAAGGAACACAGAACTTCCTCCAAAATTCCCCAGGGCTTCAGAGCAACTCTCAGGGGTCCTCCATGCCCCCCACTAAGAGGTCACTCCCTTCCACCCACAGCTCCCCCCAGCAAGCCCATGCTTAGGAGGGAGAACAGATAAGCAGGAGAAGAGGAGGAATGCAGGGGAAGAAGGGAGGACTGTGATTCCAAGTGAATTAAGGGCACGCCCACGGTGGGGCCCCAAGGTTTCAATCCAGAGTCCTTCTCAAACCACAGGGGAAGTTCTTGCCAATCTCAGCCCTTCCTGGGCAAGGCCAACGGTCAAGAATGCCATGGCTCAGCATCCTAGAGGACACTCCCTCCCACCGTCACCTCCCTGGGGCTCCAGAGGAATAATGAATACAGGCGCCTCCCACTTACTTCCTTAGCCCTTCCACTTCCCAAGTTGTCACAAACCAAAATGCCTTCCAGCTGGTCTCCTTGAGTCTAAGTGAAACTACTCAACCACTGCAAATTGTCTCCAAATAGACAATGACAACTAGATACAGCACTTATGTCTTCAAAGTCCATCTGTCTAGAGCGCCCCGGCTCTGCAGCCCTACTGATCTGGTGTCTGGTCCCATGTATGTTAAGTCTACAAAATGTGTGACCTTGCGCTCAGATCCTGACTCCCTCACTTACCAGCTGTGTGGGGCATAGTTAATCTTTCTTTCTGTGACTCTATGTCCTCATCTATAAAATAAGAATAATTATTGTATTTATCCCATAGGGATGTACAGAGGACCAACTAAGTTTATATTTGTAAAGGGCTTAGCACACTGTCTCACCATCCTCACCATCCTCACCATCACCATCACCATCATCACCATCCTCACCATCCTCACCGTCCTCACCATCATCCTCACCATCCTCATCACCATCCTCACCATCCTCACCATCACCATCACCATCCTCACCATCCTCACCATCCTCACCATCCTCACCATCACCATCACCATCACCATCATCACCATCCTCACCATCCTCACCATCACCATCACCATCATCACCATCCTCATCACCATCCTCACCATCCTCACCATCCTCATCATCACTTACTGTTTATTAGGAACCTTTGTTTCTGGCTTCCTAAAAATTCATCTCTTCTTCTCTCCTTCCAAATCAAGCTTCCCACATCTTCATTTACTAAAAAAGTCTGTTCTCCAAGTCCAAATCATTTCTCAAAACTAAAATATGATTTTTCGTTTTTCTTTCTCGAGGTCTCCTCCTTCCCACAGGCCAGACTCATTCATTCATGGTGTTTTATGATTCCCCAAGACATTGGATTTTCTCCTGCTAAAGCAACAAATTCGCCTGTGTTCATCCTTGAGTTTGTATTAATAACTGCAGCCAGTTTACAAAGCTCTTTTTCTTATGCTCTTCCCTTTATAGGGGCCTGGAAATGATAAGTGGGTCACCCAGGGCCCTTTCCTTTTCTGACTATAGCTTGTAAGTGGTGGGGCTGCAGCTGGACTCCTGGCCTCTCTGACCCCAAGTTCAGTCTTCTCCAAACTTCACCTGCCTTCAGGAAGACACAGGTGACTACTCACCTAGAAACAAACACTGGCCGCAGGAGAGAAGTCACTTCCCAGCAAATCTTTCTTCTCACAAATTCAGAGGTCTCTGGAACTGCCTGTTGGAACAGAGTTTTTTTGTTTTGTTTCGTTTTGCTTTTTTTTTCTTTTTTAGCCACCAGCCTATACCTCAGCCACAGCAATTCGAGATCCAAGCCTCATCTGTGACCTATACCACAGCTCACCGCAACGCTGGATTCCCAACCCACTGAGTGAGGCCAGGGAGAAAACCCGCATCCTCCAAACAGATACTAGTTGGATTCTTAACCTGATCCGCCACAATGGGAACTCCTAGAATAGTCTTAATTTAAACAGGATGATGGAGATGAATCTGGATCAACATGGAGAGAAGATGTTTGTGATACACTGTCAACCTTAAAAATGGGGTATAGGAGTTCCCGTCATGGCTCAGAGGAAAGGAATCTGACTAGCATCCATGAGGACACAGGTTCTGTTCCTGGCCTTGCTCAGTAGGTTAAGGATCTGGCATTGCCTCGAGCTATGGTATAGGTCACAGACATGGCTCAGATCTGGTGCTGCTGTGGCTGTGGTGTAGGCCAGAAGCTACAGCTCTGATTATAGACCCCTGGCCTGGAAACCTCCATATGCCGTGGGGGCAGCCCTAATCAAACAAACAAAAATAAGGTATAAAACTCTACATAAAAGATTTCATTTTGTGAAAATACACAAAAGAAAAGAAACAGAGAGGACATATATATTTGGTATTGATCATGGTAAAAAATAATGCTTTTTTTTTTTTTTTTTTTTGTCTTTTTGCCATTTCTTGGGTCACTCCCGTGGCATATGGAGGTTCCCAGGCTAGGGGTCCAGTCGGAGCTGTAGCCACCAGCCTACACCAGAGCCACAGCAGCTCGGGATCTGAGCCGTGTCTGCAACCTACACCACAGCTCACGGCAACGCCGGATCCTTAACCCACTGAGCAAGGCCAGGGATCAAACCTGCAACCTCATGGTTCCTAGTCGGATTCATTAACCACTGTGCCACGACAGGAACTCCAAATAATGCTTTTTTAATTCTTTCTAATTTTCCCACCAAATGCATTACTGCATTTGTAATTTAAGGAAACTAAGGTTGGGATGAGGGGGAATGGACACAGATGCACAAATGCTTTACGGTCCACCCCAGGGATGCTGGTTTGGATCCTTCTCCTTAAGGAAGAGAAACGGTTTCACAAGAGGGGTCTGGACTCTACTTGGGCTTCTTCTTTTTTTTTTTTGTTTTTTGTTTTTGTTTTTGCATTTTATAGGGCTGCACCCACCGCATATAGAGGTTCCCAGGCTAGGGGTCTAATCGGAGCTGTAGCTGCTGGCCTACACCACAGCCACAGCAACACCAGATCCAAGCCACATCTGTGACCTACACCACAGCTCATGGCAACGCCGGATCCTTAACCCACTGAGTGAGGCCAGGGATTGAACCCACAACCTCATGGTAACTAGTCGGATTCGTTAACTACTGAGCCACGACAGAACTCCTGCTTGGGCTTCTTTGCACGAGGCCCAGATGCCACATACAACAGCTACCCCCATGTTTCCAGGAGAGCTTTCATTCCTCCTCAAAGGCAGAGCGAGACCAGGGCTGGGCATCTTCAATGCCATCACCTCCATCTTCATCCTCCACATTGGCAAAGTGCTTACACAATTTCTAATTTAATCTGCCTGAGAGGTGAGTGAGTCAGGCATTATTTACTCCATGCCAATGATGAGGACATGAGACCTACAGAAGTGAAGGCATTTGCAGAAAATCCTGCAACGGGAAGAGGCAGGCGGCCATGGATGAAGCCCAGGTTTCCTGGCACTAAGGTTGCCTCACTCACACCAGGTCCCATTGACGCATTCTATTCACAGTAGCCAGGCTATTGTGCCCTGGATTTGAGAGGTCACAGTAGCCCCCCCGCCCCGGTACCCACAACCTCCCTGCCCAGGAGCTCCCCACCCCATCTGGTCTCAGAACTTCCTGGCTGGAAGCGTTCCCAGCCAGGTGACAGCAGAGGAGGCCAGGTGTGCTAGAGAGCTAGAGCTGCCGTAACAGCACACCACTGGTGGGTGGGTGGCTGGTACAACAGGAATGTGTGGTCACACAGTTCTGGAGGCTAGAAGTCCAAGATCAAGGTATGGGAGGGGTTGGTTCCTTCTGAGACCTCTCTCCTTGGCTTGGCTTCTCCCTGCATCTTCCCACCCTCTTCCCTGTCCCTGTGCTCAAATTTTCTCTTCTTATAAGGACACCTATCATATGGGCTTGGGACCCACCCTAGTGACCTCATTTTAGTGACTTCTTGAAAGAGCCTGTCTCCAAAGAGAGTCACATTCTGAGGTGTCCAGGATTAGGACACCAACAGGTGAAGGACATATGGGGGAGAGAGTTCATCCCATAATACCAGGTGAGGTTCCTCCTACCTGGAAGTGTTCCTAAACCTCTCCCATTGGCACTTCAGCAGGAACCGCTGACCATTGAGGTTAGTAACCCTTTGAGTCCTGAGGGGGATGAAGTTCCAAGAGGCAATGCTGGATAAAACTGGCAGTGACAAGTCCTAGGACTGGGGGCAGGGGGTATAACACGAAGGAACTGGGAAGATCACTGTTGAAGAGGGAATGTCCCCCACAGCCTGGTGACCTGGCCTCTAATGGCCTACGGGCCCATGGAAGCAGTCACCCCACTGGCGAGTGAGACAGGTGTATCATGAAACTTTTTCCTGTAAAGGAGGATTATGATAGGACAATTGCTCTTCCAGAAAGAAAAGAATTAGAAAGTTCTGGAACTGTGGGCAAGTTGCTTCCTTATCAGTAAGAAAAGGAGAATAGAAGGAGTTCCTCTTGTGGTTCAACAGAAATGAATCTGACTAGCATCCATGCGGATGTGGGTTCCATCCCTGGCCTCACTTAGTGGGTTAAGGATCCAGTGTTGCCATGAGCTTTGGTTGTAGGTCGCAGACGTGACTTGGATCTGGCGTTGCTGTGGCTGTGGCCAGTGGCTGCAGGTTTGATTCAACCCCTAACCTGGGAACTTCCATATGCTACAGGTGCATCCCTTAAAAATGCAAAAAAAATAAAATAAAATAAAATAAAATAAAATAAAAAAGAGAATAGAGTAAAAGGTCTCTAACGTCCCTTCCTGTTAGAATGTTTTCAGACTCTAAGACATGATTCTTTTTTGAGATCTCACCAGAAGTGATGAAATGTTGTCTGGAACTGGCACGAAGTAGGTACTCAGATAAATTCAGCTTCCTTCCTCCAGCCATCCCCTTTCATTCCCACAGCTATTCTCAGGTCCCAGTTCCTCCTCCTGGGTTAAGCAGCAGAAGAGAGAGAAAGCAGAGAGGGCAGTACAACCCCAATGATTTACACCAGAAAGGCAAATGGAAAAGAGAAAGATATTCACATGCAATGTCATGGATGAGATGCTTGTCGACTGCCGGGGAGGCAGGGTGACTTTTCTGAAGGCAGCAGGACCATCAAAATTGTCACCGGAAAGTCAATGTGTTACTGAGCCCGAGGCCCTAGCCAGTATTTCCCTTCCTCACCACCTAAAGAGTGAAGGTTCTGTTCTGTCATCAGACCCTGACAAAGGTCTGTCACTTAGCCCATGTGGGCCGGGTTGGGATCAGGGGCCCCAGCCTCTTCCCAGCTCTGCCTCTCTGACACAGTGAACAGGCAAGTCCCAAAGGTAACATCCAATCTCTTTTCGGCATTCATGAGATGATTTCTCTTCCCCCTGATGAGCTCCTGGGCGTCTCTCACACTTCTGCAGGTGCCTTCCCAGTGCCAAGAAAAGGCCACTCTCAGCTTATTCCAGGAGTCAGAACTTCTGTTCTCAGACCAAGTTGAGCCCTCAACACACAACCTCCCAACTGGGAATGAGGGGCTGGTGGGGGGTCCCTGAGGAAAAGACCAACTCCTGGTAACAGGTCCGCCTTCTAGCTCCAGGTAAAGGACATCTCTCTGAGAACCTGATGACAAGGTGTTTTTGCCTTCAAAGACATTTTCCTTACATCATCTAATTTGAGCCTCACTACAATCTCTGGAGACACTCAAGGCAATTATCATTCCCCTTTTACACATGAGGAAATTCAGAGGTGTGCCCATCCCGCCACACTAAGGGCACTGCGCTCAGCTCCCACGCCCTTGTGATTCCAGATTTGGAAACAAAAAAGTAGCCCAAAGCCCAGAGTCCCCACTTCCTATTTTCCCTGTTTACTAAGGGTTAATTTCCGGCCCCATTCCCTTAGAAGCCAGTTAAAATGAGACAGAAAAACACTGGAGGAATTCCCAAGGGGCCCGGCAGGTTAAGGATTTACCCTCTATTACAGCTCTGGTTGCAGCTATGGCATGGGTTTGATCCCTAGCCTGGGAACTTCCACATGCCATGGATGTGGCCCCAAAAAAGGCAGCAAAATATGGGGAAAAAGAATGGATATATTTGTACATTTAACTGATCCACTTTCCTGCACACCTGAAACTAATACAACATAGGACGTCAACTATACTGCAATAAAATAAAATTTAAAAAGCAGTGGATGGAGCTCCTGCTGGGGCACAGTGTTTTAGGAACCTGACTGAAGCGGCTCAGGTGACTACAGAGATGCAGGATGAATCCCCATCTGGCACAGTGGATTAAAGGGTATGGCATTGCTGCAGCTGCAGCACAGGTCAAAGCTGTGCCTCAGATTCAAGCACTACTTCTATATGTAGAGGATCTGACCATTAAAAAAAAAATAGGCAGTGGAAGGAGTAAAGTCACTCTGACCAAGGCTCCAAGGCCACCACCTACTAGCAGGTGACCTAGGACAAGTCGGTGGCTTCTCCTAAGCTTCAGTTTTTACCCAGAGTTGTGCAGAAATATTTTGTGTCAATCTGATTATATTTTAATCTTAGCTGCCACTTCTTAGATGTGTGACCTTGGGCAGCTCACTTAACCTCTCTGAAATTCTATCTCTTCAGTAATATAATAAGCACAAAAACCATTGATGTCTATTTGCACATATCTGTGTCCTAGGCTTTATGTAGATAGATAAGCTCATCTAATCCTCACCACGACTCTGATATATGGGCCCCACATTTTACAGATGAGGAAATCTCCCCTGAAAGGGGAGGGCACTTGCTCCAGGTCACACAGCCAAGAAGTACAGTACAGAATTCAAATCCAGTTCAGCCTGGCTCCCAGACGTCTGCCCTTCACCTCCGTCTCCACTGCAAGACCATCCCAGGGATGGCAAGCCCTTTACTGAGTGGTAACTGTCTCCAACCTACAAACCACTAGTCCACCTGGTATCTGGAATGACCATCCTGGTGACCCCAGATGAGGCAGATGGGTTACCCCTAGTGAGGAGGTGTCCCCTTAAGCATAAGAACTTGATCTGATGCACCTCTGTCCTTCCCACCAAGACTAGCACCTGGACCACTTTCCCCTCCTTGTCCTTATCAACCACTATCCTACACCATCCACAATATACCCTCCATCCTATTGAAGTCTTGGGCCCCAATTCCAGTCTCTCTCCACCCAAAGTGCTGCCATCCTCAAGGGTGGCTTTAATCTCTGCCTGGGTGACTCATTCTCCAAATTGGTCACGCACCTCCTTGACTCCATTGCTCTGGTGACCTTTTCATCCACTCTTCTTTAGCTACTCTTTCCCAAAGCGCCATTCCTGAATCAGAGATGCACAGCCTATCATCCTTACCATTATCCTTCCCAGAGCCTCTGGATCTTTGACCCCACCAACATGGGGACTCCTTAAACACACATCTGCTACTTTCTCCCTGTTCCCTCTCTGTCTGCCTGCAATTCCTCTCCCTCCAGCCCAGATTCCATAGGTCATCCCCTCAACTTCTCTTGCCAACCAGACTAACCCAACATGCATCCCTTGGACATCTTGATCTTATCCAAGGTCCTTGCATCATACACACCTGGCCAAACCCGGAAACAGAGAACCCAACTGCCTGACCCCTCTGCAGCTACACTGAGATCAGCAAGCACAGGTAGAGGAAATCCTACAGGATTGTAGACGGGTTTTCCATATTGCCCTTCAGACAAAAGCGAAACGCCTTAATGTGGTCTTCAACACCATGTACAATTTGCCACTTACCTCTCCAGCCATATCTCTAATCCATTCAACAGATAATTATTCAGCCCCTACTCAAGGTGGTGCTTACAGGGCTCAGTGGCCCTCTGCCTTGCACCCTATCTCTAGCCTTGATAAACGTCTTTCCGTGTGTGACATGTAATCCTTCTCACCCAGACCCCCCTCTGCTTAGAAGACTCTTCTACCTTCTTTCCCTGACCCCTACTCTCTCATTCACTCTGCAGACCTCAGCTTCAATGTGGCTTCCTCTGAGCATCTTTGTTGACATCAGCTAGATTTGGTGGCTCTGCCAATGGGCACATGATAACACCTGTCCATTCCCTACTATGGCACTTTTTGATAAGATATATTTAATTATGTGATCTAAATTGCTCACTGTGGTATATCCAAGTTCAACTTTTTGAAGGGAAGGAAATATGTGTGTGTGTGTGTGTGTGTGTGTGTGTGTGTGTGTGTGTGTCTGTATCAATACATACACATACACACATAGATACATATATATGTATATATATTTTTTAATTTTATTGGAGTATAGTTGACTTACAATGTTGCATTAGTTTCAGGTGTACAGCAAAGGGAATCAGTCATACATATACACATATCCATTCTTTTTTCCCATAAAGGTTATTACAAACTACTGAACAGATTGTCCTGTGCTATACAGTAGGTTCTTGTTAATCATCTATTTTATACAGTACTGTGTATGTGTTATTCCTACCCATGCAATTCCTCCCTCCCCTCACTGGTTTTGCCTATGGTAACCATAATATTGGTTTTGAAATTTGTGAGTTTTTGTTTTATAAATAAGTCTTTTTGCATCATTTTTTTTAGATCCCACATGTAACTGATATTTGTCTTTCTCTGTCTGCCTTACTTCACTCAGTATGATAATCTCTAGGTCCATCCATGTTGCTGCAAATGGCATTATTTCATTCTTTTTATGGCTGAGTAATATTCCATTGTGTATATATATGTACCACACCTTCTTTATGTATAGGTTTTAATAAATAGCTACAGAAATTAAGACTTTGTTGTGAAATCACTATGCATGCATCTCGGGCCACCTCATGTGTTTCTGAGGTTGACTTGCAAGATCTGACAAGGCAGCTATCCAGTTATTAATCCCAGTATGTCTCTTCCTTTGTAGCCTGGATGAGAAAAGTGGTACCTCTTCTCTGCCCCTTGTAAGAAGTCTGAAATCTTTCAAGGCCCATCTGAGAAGGTTGTAGAAATGGTCCACTCCCTTGGGTCCCTGCTGGGGCTGGATGAGGGAGACCCAAAAGGCCAAGAGGCCAGAGGATGGCATCTCTACGTAGACTTTCTCCTTGCCAGAAGGTGAACGTGCAAAAGATGCACCATGAAGCCCACCTGTCTCACCTCCATCCCTCTCCTGTTCTTCCTGCCATGAATGCCTACTCAACAGTCTGGCCTCCACACTACCTCCCTGCTCTCTCCCTCCCCCACTTTTACTCATGTTTGACCTCTCCCCCCACCATGTTGCAATGGCAAAAACATTAGGCTATAAAAAAAATTTTTTAATTAAAAATAAATAAATAAATAAATAAATAAAAAGAGTTCCCACTGCAGTTCAGTGGGTTAAGAATCAGACTGCAGTGGCTCAGGTTGCTGCCGTGGCACAGATTCAATTTCCAGCCTGGTGCAATGGGTTAAGGATCCAGCAGTGCTGCAGCTTCAGTGTAGGTTGAAGTTGTGGCTTGAATTCAGTCCCTGGCCCAGGAACTTTCCTAAGCCATGGGTGTAGCCATTAAAAAAAAAAAAAAAAAAATTGTTAGGCTAAGGGTCAGGAGGCCTGAGAGGGCTGAGTGCCAGCCTGGGACCAGTTGTGAGATTTGGGACAAGTCACTTCGCTCCTATGAACTCTCTCCTCTCGTGGGTAAGAATGGAGATGGTCACCCCTGCCTCCCCCTGCTGTGGGGGAGGGGAGATGGAGTAACAGCTGCAAGACTCGGGAAATTCTCTGTAGATGTTCAATAGCTCAACCAATATCCCTCGCCATCCTTCCCAGCCTCCTGCTTCATGAAGTCTCCCAAATGACCTTGGCCCTTCCTCGTCCCTTCCTTGTCCCTAATTATCAGTGTTGTTTAGGGAATTCTCCTTATATACTGAGATTGGAGAGCCATAAATTAAGGTATCCAATGGAAAAAAAATAGAGTAAAAATGTTCAATTATATGTACTAAGAAGCAGTGCTAACAGAACCTGCCTTTGAAGCCATTGTTGTGAGGATTCAAAGAATTTATATGTTGCGTATAGGAATATGCATATCTACATTAACATGAATTAATATATACGCATGTGAATTAAATGAACTAATTATAAGCATTTAAAATAATGCTGTGCACATGGCACAAGTATTAGCTATTTTTATCATCGTTATCATTATCATTCTATGCTGATCCCCCGGAAATTTGTGGCAGCAGCTGCCTCGGGGAAGAAGGAAGAGAGAAGTTAGGGGACAGAGAAGGCTGCAAGTTTCCTGTCCTATGTTCTTTTCAAATTTTAAAACACAGGGACGTATATTACCTGTTAAAATAAACTGGTTCCAAACTTCCCCCCGCCAAAATCACAAATTATGGTGTAGCCAGCATGCACAGAGCCCTGAATTGGTGGCAGTCATTGGGCTGTTGGTCATTTGCTCTGTCAGCAGATCCTGTCCCCCATCGTCACAACCACAGTGGCGATGTTGCCTTTGGCGCTACTGACCCAGTTGCCCCAAACACCGACTCCCTTACCCTTCCCATCAAACTTGGGAGCTGGGGAATATCACTGTCTCCATTTCAGAGGTGAGGAAGTTGAAGAGCCCCAAAGACAAGAAACTAACCCAGGATTCCACAGAGAGTGAGGGACCGAGCGAGGATCACACCAGGCATGTCTGCCTCCTGAAGAATACTCAGGACCGTCTGTTGTTACAGCCCCTACTCCACCTGCCCCCATCCCACTCCTACCCAGCCAGGCTGACAGGGCCTGGCCCCTCAAAACAGGTCCAGGGAGAGGGGGAGGGAGTGGGATGCACTGGGAGTTTGGGGTTAGTAGATGCGAACTATTACATTTAGAATGGATAAGCAATGAGGTGCTGCTGTACAGCACAGGGAACTATAGCCAAACACTTGTGATGGAACACGATAGAAGGTAATATGAGAGAAAGGGTGTATATATATGTGTGTGACTGGGTCATTTTGCTGTACAGCAGAATTTGACAGAAGATTGTAAATCAACTCTAATTTTAAAAATTTTTAAAAGAGGTCAAGTTTCTAGAGAAAAGAACCTCTGCCATCTTTTCTTGTATTTCCAGTGTCTTTCCCTCCTCCCCCCACCGCCACTCCCCATGCCCCTCTCACCCCCCGGCCAAGATATGAACAGTAGCTTTCCTAGTCCTGGGCAAGAATGAGTAGTTGTGGGAGTTCCCATCGTGGCTCAGTGGTAATGAACCCGACTAGTATCCATGAGGATGTGGGTTTGATCCCTGGCCTCACACAGTGGGTTAAGCATCCTAGCTCCAATTTGACCTCTAGCCTGGGAACTTCCATATGCCGTGGGTGTAGCCCTAAAAAGACAAAAAAAAAAAAAAGAAAGAAAGAAAGAAAGAAAGAAAGAAAGAACGAGTAGTAGTGAAATATTTGCTGAATTGAATTAAATGAAACTTGTCAAAAACCTAGTCCCCTTCCAGGCCACACTGTCTTCCTCAACATTATCATCATCTCAGGTAAAAATTTCCTGCGATGTCTACACAGTGCTAAGTTCCAGAGGAGATCCATAGGTCTCTAAGTTCTGGAAGATCGAGAAAGAGCTCCTGGATGATTCTTGAGGGAAGGGAGGAGGGGTGGGAACCTACTGAGCACCGCTGGAAATGTTCTCAGATCTGCCTTTGCTCCCTTTCCATCCCACACACACCCATGGCATTTTCTCAGTTCAGATAAGGTGTTTTAGCTGTAAATCCATCATGGTGGGGCAAGAGGTTTTATTAAGCAATTACAGAGCTGCTATTGCACTACAATTATCAACTCCAGGAGGAAAGGAGCTTATCTGCCTATCTCCAGGCTCTGGCTAACATACCTGTCAGATGCCTGTCAGCACCAGTGCCCCCAGGGCCAGCCGGCTGCCTTTGAGGTCTGACATCTCTGAGGCCTTGCTACATGGAGCTGGCCCTGGGGCCAAGCAAGGTGCTGCCACTCACATGGAGGAGAGATGGATGGCTCTCAGTAGACACCCCCAAAGAGGACATTCTCCTTTACCACCCGGATCCTTGAAAGGAGGAACCTACTCAGCCCTGTGAACCAGGCACCTAAGTCCTTCCAGGCAGCCTGGGAATAGGAGCTTTTACCCCTGGAGCTTCCCCAGAGGAAGGGATAGCCTGCAAATGGTCCAGGTAACAGAATCAGAGTCATCATCACGGATCCAAAATATATTGCTGTGATTGATGTCAAAGAGTGTTCTGACTATGTTTTCCTCTAGGAGTTTTATAGTATCTGGTCTTACATTTAAGTCTTTAATCCATTTTGATGTGGTGTGTATATATAATGGACTATTACTCAGCCATAAAAAAAGAATGAAATGATGCCATTTGCGGCAACATGGATGCAACTAGAGATTCTCATATTAAGTGAAATAAGTCAGACAAAGATTAAATATCATATGATATCACATATATGTGACAATCTAAAAAGTCTTTTTATTTTCTATTTTTAATTTTTTTGTCTTTTTGCCATTTGTAGAGCCACTCCCACGGCATATAGAGGTTCCCAGACTAGGGGTCGAATCAGAGCTGTAGCCACCAGCCTACACCACAGCCACAGCAACTCGGGACCTGAGCCACATCTGCAATCTACACCACAGCTCAGGGCAACACCGGATCCTTAACCCACTGAGCAAGTCTAGGGATCGAACTCACGACCTCATGGTTCCTAGTCGGATTCGTTAACCACTGCGCCACGACGGGAACTCGTGACTTTTTAAGAGTTTTTAAGAGTTCCCGTCGTGGCTCAGTGGTTAACGAATCCGACTAGGAACCATGAGGTTGCGGGTTCAATCCCTGCCCTTGCTCAGTGGGTCAAGGTTCCGGCGTTGCTGTGAGCTGTGGTGTAGGTCGCAGACGCGGCTCGGATCCTGCGTTGCTGTGGCTCTGGCGTAGGCTGGCATCTACAGCTCCGATTCGACCCCTAGCCCAGGAACCTCCACATGCCGCAGGAGCGGCCCAAGAAATGGCAAAAAGACAAAAAAAAAAAAAAAAGTCTTTTTAAATTATTCAAATAAAGTTATTTACAAAACAGAAATAGTGAGTTCCCTTGTGCTGCACCAGGTTAAGGATCCAGCAGTGTCACAGCAGTGGCTCCGGTTGCTGCTGCAGTGCAGGTTCAGTCCCTGACCCTAAACTTCCACATGCCTACCAAAACAAAACAGAAACAGATTCACAGACATAGAAAACAAACTTATGGATGGTTGCCAATGGGGAGGGGGGAGGCAGTAGGATGGACTGGGAGTTTGGAGTTGGTAGATGCAAACTAGCACATTTAGAATGGATGAGAAATGAGGTCCCACTGTACAGCATGGGGAACTATATCCAATCTCCTGGGATAAACTGTAATGGAAAATAATACAAAAAAGAATATATATATGTATGAATGAGTCACTTTACTATACAGCAGAAATTGGCATATAGTAAATCGACTACACCTTAATTTTAAAATTTTTACATAGAAAAAATAAAAAGAAAACAAACTTATGGTTTCCAAAGGGGAAAGTGGAGGGGAAGGATATATTAGGAGTATGGAATTAACAGACACACATTTTTTTTTTTTTTGTCTTTTGTCTTTTTAAGGCCACACCCACAGCATACGGAGGTTCCCAGGCTAGGGGTCAAATTGGAGCTGTAGCCACTGGCCTATGCCACAGCCACAGCAATTCAGGATCCAGTCCATGTCTGCAACCTACACCACAACTCACGGCAACATCAGATCCTTAACACACTGAATGAGGCCAGGGATTGAACCCGTGTCCTCATGGATGCTAGTTGAGTTCGTTAACCACTGTGCCACAACAGGAACTCTCATATACACACTATTGTATATAAAGTAGACAAACAACAAGGACCTGCTATACAGCACAAGGAACTATAATGGAAAAGAATCTGAAAAAGAATATAGATGCAGATATAGAGATATAGAGAACTGAATCACTTTGCTGTACATCTGAAACATTGTAAATCAACTATACTTCACTTGAAAAAAAAAGTCATCATGGGGAACCAGCCTGCGCAGATCCCCAAAAAGGTTACAAAACACCTACTGTCCATTATCTCATTAGCTGTTATTTCACAACAACAATCCATCCATGTCAGCAGGACAAGTGTTATACGCTCATTTTCAGGTGAGTCACAGGGAAATGAGGTGAATTGTCCAAGATCACACAATTAGTTAATGACATATATTAGGTTGGTCCATCTGGAATTGCCAATACAGATGGGAGACTACAGGTCTTCTCTCTCTGAATTCGGAGGCCAAAGGGGGATCTTGACCTGGCAAAGCCCCAGGGGAGTCAGAGCCAGTCTGTCCCCGACAGGACCACATACAGAGGGCAAAACCACATCCTGGACTTGGGGGAGGAGGAGAGAAGTAGCCTGGCCCTGGCCCTTCTGCATCCTCCACTCTTCTCTATGTGCAAGACCAAAGGGGCAGCTGGTCAACCTCAGCACACCTTCAAAGGACCACAGAACAAGGACTGAGTGCAGAGGTCACTGCCACTCACCATACCTGCTCAGGCTGTCTTTGACCAGATCCAGGGCTGCTCATTTCCTTCTCCGCATGGGGACAGCATCTGTTCCCCCGGCATCAGGCACCACCCATATCCTCCAGGCTGAGGCCCCGCGTGGCCATTTCTGCCCTTGTCCCAGGCTCCAGACTCCTTCTTTAAGGCCATAAAGACATTTACGTGTGGCTGCCTTACCTCACCATAAGGTACATGCCTAAAACAAGAGGGATGCTGGTGCCCTTTGTCGTTCCACTCGCCCCCACCCCCCGCCGTTGCGCCTCTCTCTCCCTCCCTTTCTCATCATCTCTAAATCCTCTCTGCCCCTTTGTATTTCCAACCACCGAAAGTTGCCACTATCATTTTATCAGCACTGAACCTCACTGCATCCTACCAGCCTCAAGGTGGCCTCCAGAAAAGCATCTCTGTTCCCCTCACAGGCACAGGCGGAAGGCCAGCACATTTGTCTTGGGGAGCCCCCTCCTTCCCTTGCCCATGGCCCTGATCTAGATATGAGCTCTGTGAGGTTGGGTGGTGTCTCTTTTCTTCACCCACCTGGCACACAGCAGGGACTCAGAAACTCCCCACACAGGTACTAGGAACCTACAATTCCTACCACTAGTTCTGCTTCTAGTGTTTTGCACCTTTGGGAAAGAAAGCAGAACCAGGAGGGGCAGCAGGTTTAGGGAGCACCTCCACTCTAACCTGGCTTCCTTCCATTTTTCAACCTGTCTGACTCCATCCATCTTCCCAAACTTACTCTATGACAGGTCTTGACAAACACGCTCTGAACTCTGGACACATAGATCTTTTTTTATTATTACTATTTATTGTCTTTTTAGGGCTGCACCTGCAGCATATGGAAATTCCCAGGCTAGAGGTGGAATCAGAGCTGCAGCTTCTGGCCTACACCACAGTCACAGCAACGCCAGATCCAAGCCATGTCGGTGATTGACACTGCAGCTCAGGGCAACTCTGGATCCTAAACCCACTGAGCAAATCTGGGGAATCAAAACCATGTCTCATGGATACTAGCTGGGTTTGTTACCACTGAGCCACAGTGGGAACTCCTGGACATGTAGGTCTTGGCCAGAGCAGTGTAATTCAGGAAGCAGTGTTTCTCTGCAGAGGAGGCAACTAGGATTTCAGAAGAATCAAAAAGGCATTACCTCTCTTCTCACCAGGGCTAGAAATTGACGGGGAACAAAGTCCAGTTCTGTGTAGCCAGGAAAGAGGCTACAAAAGGAAGCACATCTGATGGGAGCTAAATATTGACTTAAATTCACACTAGGGTGTGAACGACTACCCACAGGTCCTTTCCTGAGAGCTCATTGAGGAGGATATTTGAGAGAGGGGTGAAATCTTACAGCGGAAGAGAAGGAGCAATGAGAATTGAGGTCTTTAAGGAGTGTCTTTCAATGGAAAAAGTACTGGACTAGGGGTCAGGGACATGAATCTCTGTCCCAGATCTGCTAACTTTAGGACTGTTGTTCTACGTCTTTGAGCCTCAATTTACAAATCTATAAAATGGGATGATTGAGTTCCCACTGTGGTGCATTGGAAAAGAATCTAACTAGTATTCATGAAGTTGCAGGTTCAATCCCTGGCCTCACTCAGTGGGTTAAGGATCTGGCATTGCCCTGAGCTGTGGTGCAGGTCACAGATGCAGCTTGGATCCCACGTTGTTAGGGCTGTGGCATAGGCTGGCAGGCGCAGCTCTGATTTGACCCCTAGCCTGGGAACTTCCATATGCTGCAGCTGTGGCCCTAAAGAGCAAAAAATAAATAAAAATAAAATAAACAAAGTGGGACCATTAAACTAGCCATTCTCTAAGGTCCTCTCAGGATCTGGCCAACTGTGATTCAATTATTTCCATTTGGCTTCAAGCCTATCCAGTCCTTTACTTTTAACCTGTACTTTTAATGATGTTCTTTTACACTGTACATCGAGCAAGTGTTTGCCATGAATGTGCCTAAAAATCCCCATTGTTCAGATCACAAATCAAACAATGCCTCTCAAGTTGATTTAGAAACCAAGGTCATCACCACCTTGAAGAACAGAAACAGAAGTGGAGCCCGACATGCTTACAATCCTTTGGAATAACTGGAGCGGAGGCTCAATGAAATGAAACAAACCCCTGCAATGCCACCTATGAAATTACACTAATCCCCCAGATTTGTCGAGTGATTTGCTGTTAACCATCGTCTTTCACATCCATTATCTGATTTGATCCTCTCTAAATCTGTGCGAACCAGACAGGGTAAGAATTATCACTCCCATTGTACAGATTTAGAAACTGAGTCCCTGGCTGAGGAATTACAGCAGGTATGAGGCGGCCAAGATTCGGCTCA
The DNA here is from genome assembly GCF_054392235.1 of Sus scrofa. Lineage (NCBI taxonomy): Eukaryota > Metazoa > Chordata > Mammalia > Artiodactyla > Suidae > Sus > Sus scrofa. The sequence continues at coordinate 62,943,552 of NC_139397.1, read as the reverse complement.
GATGGAGTGATCGCTTGCCTTCTGCCCGCTCCCCGCCACCGTGCCCTCCAGATCTGAAAGTAAGCTAGGGAAAGGCAGAGGGAGATGAATGAGGAGAGAAAGCCAAGTGATCTGCAGAGGCGGTGGGTGCTAAAGAACCCTCATTAGCCACAGCCAGGAAACCCCTCGCCACCCCTGCTTTTTGCTGCTGCCAAGGCCCAGTTGCCTCTAGGATCGTTGCGAAGCAGGAGGCTCCTGCTCGTGACTAATCAAGCCCGTAGGACAGAGGTAAGAACAAACCCAACTGGGAAAGGAGGTGGAGGAGAGAGAGAGAGAAGAAAAATAAAGAGAGAGAGAGAGAAAGCCGCTTTAATAATAGGGTAATTGCTCTGTTTAGGATTACAATCTGCCAGCATTTCAACTAAACTTTATGACACACGATGACAAGTTAATAGGCCAGATACCTCACCGTGTGCGTTCAACAGATGCCCCAGCCTCCTTGTGCAGAGAGGTAACCCCACCCCCAGCCAAAAAAAAAGAAAAAAGAAAGAAAGAAAAATCCAGCCAGGTGTGGGGGAGGGGGCCAAGAAGGTGGGGAAACTGGTTATTTCTGTTGTCAAAATGGCCCCAGTAATAAATCACCATTAATAATACTGTCATCTATCAAAGAAGAGCTCTGGTTGCCAAGGCCTTTGAAGTGGCAGCACCTATAATTTCCCACCTATAAAAGGTACCTTTGTGCGTCTGTCACGCTGGAAGCTGACAGGAGTGAGACGCTGAGGAGTTCAGACCTTCCCCACGCCCAGCGCAGCAGCCAACCCAGGAAGCTCCCCGCCCAGCATGACCTGCAGGCCAGGCCTATCTCCACTCACTCTCTCAGCCCCAGGCTGCCAGGCCTCTAGCTGCCGGCAGAACCAGGAAAAGGGATGGGGAAGAACTGGGAGGTGGGGGAGGCCGGGTGTTCCCACAGATCCAGCAGCTTCCAGCCTCCTCGGTGATTGAGGGCTCACGCCTGCCAATATCCCCGCAGCATCCACCCCCAGGAAGGCAGGCCTGGGTGGACCTGAAGGTGAGGCCAGGATGGACCCTGTTCTCAGAGCCACCGGGCACTTTCCCAGGGCACCTCCCAGACATGACTGAATGGAGGGGCGTGGTCGCCGAGACTGCATCCTTCACAGGTGCCCCTGCGGGAGATGTTCAAACACACCAGAGTCTATAGAGGCTGCACCAATTTACTTCCCAAGAAGAGTATGCTCAGGTTCCCTTTTTCCCCACATCTTCACCAACATTCATTGTGTATGGTCTGTTTGACAATAGCAGCCTCTGTGGAAAACAGTAAAGAGTTTCCTCCAAAAGCTAAAAAATAGACACTAATTCAAAAGGATATATGCACCTCCATGTTCATAGCAGCACTGTTCACATTACCCAAGATATGGAGGGTACCTAAGTGTCCATCATCAGATGAATGGATAAAGAAGATGTGGTACATATATACACAATGGAATATTACTCAGCCATAAAAAGGAGTAAAATTTTGCTGTCTGCAACCATGTGGGTGGGCCTGGAGAGTATTATGCTTAGTGAAATAAGTCAGATAGAGAAAAACAAACACTGTATATTATCCCTTACATGTGGAACCTAAAAAATAAAATAAACCTATGAATATAACAAAACAGAAACAGACTCATAGGTACAGAGAAGAACCTAGTAGTTACCAGTGGGGAGGGGGTGAAGGGAGGAACAAGATAGGGGTATGGGGTTAAGAGGTACAAACACTATGTATAAAACAAATAAGCTACAAGTATGAGACAGGAATAGAGTCATTATCTTATAATAACTTTAAATGGAGTTTCATCTATGAAAATATTGAATCACTATATTGTACCCTTGAAGCTAATATAATATTGGAAATTTACTGTGCTTCAATTAAAACACACACACACATAAGATCTTATTATGGCTCAGCAGGTTAAGGACCCAATGTTGTCTCTGTGAGGATGCAGGTTCAATTGCAGTTACTCAGTGGGTTAAGGATCTGGTGTTGCTGCAAGATGTGGTGTACGTCGCAGATGTGGCTCAGGATCCTGTGTTGTTGTGGCTGTGACGTAGGCTGGCAGCAGCAGCTCCAATTCAAACCCTAGCCTGGGAACTTCTATATGCTGTAGGTGCAGCTGTAAAAAGAATAAATAAATAAAAATACACACACACAAGTCTGAAAGGTGCTGGTCCCTGGTCCTGTTCCCTCTGCCAGACAAAGAATCTGAACAGCGGGGAAAGGTGGTCACTGATGCTCCTAAGGCCACAGGAGGAAGGCTGGGAGCAAGCCAAGTTTGTGAGCTCTGGATGCCTTTACTAGGAACCACAGACAGAGTGGCTTCAACAACTGGAATGTATTTTCTCACAGTTCCAGTGATGAGAAGCCCTGAGTCCCCAGGTGAGCACAGCAGTTTCTGCGGCCTCTCTCCTTGGCTTGTACATGACTGTCTTCTTCCAGTGTCTCCACTGGGTCTTCCCTGGGTCTCCACTATGTGCCTGTCTGTGTCCAAATGTCCTCTATTAGGCCCCACCCTAGTGACCTTATTTTTTTTTTTTTTTTTTTTGTCTTTTTGCCTTTTCTTGAGGTTCCCAGGCTAGGGGTCCAATCAGAGCTATAGCCACCGGCCTATGCCACAGCCACAGCAACTCAGGATCCAAGCCACATCTGCGAACCCACACCACAGCTCACGGCAACGCCGGATCCTTAACCCACTGAGCAAGGCCAGGGATCAAACCCACAACCTCATGGTTCCTAGTCGGATTCGTTAACCACTGCGCCACGGCGGGAACTCCGTGAACTTATTTTAACTTTGTGGCCTCTTTAAAGACCACACCTCCAAATACTGTCGCATTCTGATGGACTAGGGGTTAGGACAGGAATATGAATATGTTAGGACAGAGATTGAGAGCTCTGTTATGGGCTGGTTTGTGTCCATATGAATGGGGGGGACACAACCCAGCCCAAAACAGAGGCCTAAATCTCAGCACGTGGTGAGCCCCCCCACTGGACCAAGGCCCTAAAAGTCCCCCAGTCCACTGGCAACATCTGAGCTGAGATAAATCTGAACTAACTGAACCCAGCACTCCTGGCCCTGTGTCACCTTGCTGGTGATTTGTCCCCAGGCTTCAACAGAACCTGAGTGCCCACATACTGTCCAAAGGGGCAAAGTCCTCTTTGGTTCTGCCTCCCAGGGGGAGGTCCTTTTCATTGTGACCTGGACCAAGATCCCAAGGTGTCCCTAAAAGGGAACATTAATTGAGCACATACCATGTCCCCAGAAGAGCTCCGAGAACCGATATGCTTTCATCCCTACACGACTCCCTACGAGGCAAGTACATCAGGAAACTGAGGGAATCTGCCCAAGGTCAACAGTCACCGAGACCTCCTGACCCCTGACTCCTTCCCCTTCGCCTCCCCTTCACACACATAGATGCTGAACGCAACACTTGAGCTGCCTTTGAGAGCCCGCTGAGCTGTTAGGAGTTAAGGACAAGCCTTTAACATTTTATAGGGGATTTAAAGCTACTTTTATCTGCGGGGCATTTTTCCAAAATCGCGGCCGTATACGATTATGTGTTTTACACACGCACCTCGGTGGTTTGTCGACAGCCATGCTTGTGTGCGTCGGTTCCAGCTCAAGCCTAAGTTCCCGGGGACCCACCTGAGACCCTGCAATCTCTGGGCCAATGGCTTTCCTTTTGCCACTCATCCTTTCCCTTCTCTGGCCTCCTTTTCCTCGGTGGTAAAGGAAAGGGTTAAGCCGTGCTGTTCCTACCATCCCTTCCTTCGCAGGCCCCTCTGATTCTCAGGGAAACCCTGCAGAGGAAAGAGAAGTGAGTTTGGCATAAACAGTCTGGCCTTCCTGGAGAGCTAAAATCTCAGCCCTAAAGCCACCCACGTGTCCAGACAGGAAGTTCCCGCAGCCGCCACACCAGGACCACAGAGTCTGTCTGGGAAGGGGGCCCCTCGCCGGTTCCCCTCCATCCCCAGGTTTCTGAGATCTTCCAGCTTCCTTTCATTTTCTCCCCCAACCTCCACTTTCTCATGAGTGTCAGTCACCCAGCCCCAAACCCATTGTCACTGCCTCCAAGAACACTAGAGAAGGGTGAAGAGAGGTTTCTTAAAACTGAGGGGCCCCTTCTTGATGTTTCAAATCCTGACGGATGATTCCTGAGGCCTTGATGCTCTGCTCATGAGCAGGTGCTGGGAGCAGGGCTCTGAGCCCTGGTTCCCTGACGAGCCGGAGTCGTGGGGCTCTGAGCAAACTCTTGGTCCTCCTGGGCCTCGGCCCTTCTGAAGAATGAGGGGCTTGGGTTCAAGGGTTCTGGGTTCTTCACCCCATCTGCCTACTTGTGAAGGCGCCACAAAGCATTTCACAGCCCCACAGGGGAAAGCACAGAGCAGCCCTCTCACACACACACACACACACACACACACACTCACTCTGGCCACTCCTGCACCCCTCCCTGCTTTCTCTCCCCCACCACAAACAATCCCATCTCCAGAAGCAGATCCAGAGATGGAATGGCCCCGCAGCGGCTCCACAGAGGACAGTTTCTTGGCAGAGATGGGAGTGGGTGGGGTAGGGCAAATTTTTTCCTTTGAGGCCCAAAGGGCTGTCAACCATCTTCAGCTGCCCTGGGGCCTGACAGCCACCAAGATTTACGACCCGGGCAGCTTTGATCCAAGCCTCTGATAAACATCAGGAACAGCCTGACTCTAAGCCCCTGAGAAGGAGTTTTATGGATGGGAATGCAGCCTCCAGGGAGGGGTGCCTGGGGCAGGCTGGGCCTTCAAGTCTGCTCATCAAACAGAGCCTCTGGCCGGGTGAGTCTGCCCTTCTGGGAGAGGGCACAGGAACGGGGGTCTCCAACCTTAGGTGACACTGTTCACAGAGATGTGACATTCCCATCAAACGTGCAACTGGGAAGGGGGTGGTCCGCTGGCCTGGGGCCCCCGAAATGCCCTCACACTTGCTCACCTGTTCTTCCAAACATGCTACCCACGTTCCTCTAAACATAGACCAGAGGGAGGCCGGCTAAGACAGGAACTGACAAAGGCACGTTCCGCTCAGGCAGCCGTGGGTTCTCGTTCTTGTTGACATGCTGTTGTTCTTAGCGATGCCGGGGGTGGCGAAGGGCTAGATTAGCTTTCATCCCCACCTCCTTTCAGAAAGGACAGAAGGCAGAACAATCTCCACGTGGCCACAGAATGCCTGTGGCTCTTCCTCTCGCCCTGTACTTGGCCTCCGGGAAGGGCAGGACATCGTATGCCCTCCCACAGCAACCCCAGCTTTGCCCATTGGAAAGATACCCCCAAGACAGAGCCACTTCCAAGGCAAAGGAGGAGCCCGATGGTGTCACTAGGATCCCTGGGTTGGGTGGCCTCAACTTTAAGTCTCAGCCACTTCCAGAAGGCTATTGCCCTCAGGGAAGCAGGTCGGCCATGGACAGCCACTATAGGCCTTCTCAGTGAGAGCCAAATGGGCGGAGTCTTTGCTCTCTGGGGTCTGTAATGTGATATAGACATCAGGAGACACACGTCTTAAGAGAAACCCCCCAGGAATGTAAATTGGTATAACCACTATGGAAAACAGTATGGAGGTACCTCAAAAAACTAAATATAGAACTACTATATGATCCAGCAACCCCAATCCTTGGCATCTATCTGGACAAAACTTTCATTCAAAAAGATCCATGCACCCATATGTTCACTGCAGCACTATTCACAATAGCCAAGACATGGAAACAACCCAAATGTCCATCAACAGATGAATGAATTAAGAAGATGTGGTACATATATACAGTGGAATACTACTCAGCCATAAAAAAGAATAAAATTATGCCATTTGCAACAACATGGATGGAACTAGAGATTTTCATACTATGTGAAGTAAGTCAGAAATACCATATGATATCACTGATATGTGGAATCAAATATATGGCACAAATGAATCTATCTACAGAACAGAAACGAATTTATGGACATGGTGAACAGACTTGTGGTTGCCAAAGGGAAGAGAGGAGAGATAGACTGGAAATTTGGGATTAGTAGATGCAAACTAGTATTTAGAGTGGATAAGCAATGAGTCTCTGCTGTACAGCACAGGGAGCTATAGCCAATCACTTGTGATGGAACATGATGAAAGACAATGTGAGGAAAAGAATGTATGTATATGTATAGCTGGGTCACTCTGCTGTACAGCAGTTTTTTTGTTTTGTTTTGTTTTGTTTTTTTGCTTTTGAGAGCTGCACCCAAGACATATGGAGGTTCCCAGGCTAGGGGTCAAATTGGAGCAGTAGCTACCAGCCTATACCACAGCCATAGCAACCCAACGCAGGATCCGCCAAGCCACGTCTGTGACTTACAACACAGCTCATGGCAACACCAGATCCCCGACCCACTGATCAAGGTCAGGGATCGAACCTGCACCCTCATGGATACTAGTCGGATTCGTTTCCACTGTGCCACTACAGGAACTCCTGTGCAGCAGAAATTGACAGAACATTGTAAATCAACTATAATTTTTTAAAAAAACTTTTAAAGAGAGACATCCCCCCAGAAACCGGTAGCCATTCATGGGCCCAGCAGCGCATCCACGGCCACACTGGCCAGAATAGATGCTCAGCATCAAGCTGGGTCTGATGACCCTGGCTCGTCTCACAGGGTCATCTTGAGAAATAGCTGATGTCAGACCCTGGGACCGAGCAGCTGTTCCCCATTTGCACTCAACAAGAGGAAAGGGCCTTGAATTACAGCGGGAGGGATTAAGGTTAAACATTAAGAACAGCTTCCTGGCAGGGAGGATTTGGAAATACTGTAATGTGTTCCCCAGGGACTGCCGGAGACATGCCTCCTTCAAGGAGGCTTTAAAGAAGAGGGAGGTTGGGGGCCTGCCCAGGTCATCGTGTCCATCCTCCTGGAGGCCAGGGCTTCAAATCCACACCCACCAGGCAAGGCCCCTCTGGACACAGCATGACCTTGACGGCTCCTTACAACCAGGAATGTTGTGGTTCCGAACAAGTCCCCACACCCCACACAGTGAAAAAAAGAATCCAGAGAAGGGAGTTCCCATTGTGGCTCAGTGGTAATGAACCCAACAATTATCTATGAGGATATGCGTTCAATTCCTGGTCTCGCTCAGCGGGTTAAAGATCCAGTGTTGCCACAAGCTGAGGTGTCGTTTGCAGATGCAGATCGGATCCAGCGTGACTGTGGCTGTGACTGTGGCTGTGGCACAGGCCAGCAGCTGCAGCTGCAGCTCCGATTCAACCCCTAGCCTGGCAACTTCCATATGTCGCAGGTACAGCTGTTAAAAAAAAAAAAAAAAAGGACATGCCTGTAGAAACAGACTCCTGGCAGAGTCTGCTGTTGGACTTTGCCAGCTGCCCCCCAGCCATGCCTAGACTAAGTTGCTGCAACCAGGTCTCCTGGAAACACCCCTAGACAGGACCACAGCAGCAGAGCAGACAAGAGAACAGACTCTGGAGTCAGACTGACTGGACCCCTCTGGGCCAGCTCCTTCTCTAGGCTTTAGATTCCCCACATGTGAAATGGAAACACAAGCACCTACCTCATGGTACGCACTCATTAAATGAGTCAATACGTGTAAGCGATGAGGACAGAGCCTGGCACTTAGCAATTATAACGTACATGTAATTAAATGAAAGTAAATGCCTATCTCCTCCAGTTTTAAGATCACAAGCCAGGAATCCACTCCCAGGATTGGGGACTCCAAGTTTGGAAGGAACCATCTCTCTTCCAGCACAAGAATCCTTCCAACCACAGCACCCGAGGGTGAGCATCAGGCTCTGGAATACCTCCTAGGAACGGGGCGTTCACCACCTTCATAGTGTTAGTTACCTATCTAACACTATTCCAGTGTTAGATCATTTTTTTTAATTTAAGCATAGTTGATTTACAATGTTGTGTTACTTTCTGCTGTACAGAACAAAGTGATTCAGTTTTATCTATTTATTCACTATTTCTTTTTTATTTATATTCTTTTTCATATTCTTTTCCATTATAGGTTATTACAAGATGTTGAATTTAGTTCCCTGTGCTATCGTGCAGGTCCTTGTTGTTTATCTATTTTATACACAGTAGAGTGTTTCTGTCCGTTTTGTTTTGTTTTGTTTTTACCCTGAGCTACAAGCAGCCCACCCAGAGCTTCCACCTCCTAGCCTGAGAGCCAAGCCTGCTCCTGCCCACGTGAGAGCCCCCAATTCCCCTCTCAACGCCCCACCACCACTACCACTCCCGGGCACCCTCAGCTATGCACTGTGATTTACAGGCGATTTCCATGCTGGCAGGGGATGCAAACCAGCCTGGCACATTCTTGCCTGCGTCCTGCACCTTTCCTCTCTGAAGCCCCCAGGCCGGCATTCCAGCACGCGCTCTGGTGCTGACAGCTCCCCCAGCAGCTCAGCCAGGACGGTGGCCAGAGCCAGGGATGGTGCCCGGGGACAAAGTGGAGAGCGTGAGCTCTGAGGAGAGCCTCCTAGCCCATTTCCCAAGACAGGGAATGGAGAAGTGTTTCTAGAATCTGCCTCGCTGGAGGCAGAATAAACAGGTGGGGGCAGCTGGGAGGCACCAGCGAGTCTTACCCTTTCTAAGGCCTTGTGCTTTGGGCTTAAGCATGGCTCTTTCACTCTTCTCCTTTATTCAATGTAAAAACTGATGAGAGAGATATTACATAAAGCCTGTGGTCCTTTGGTGAGAATGAAACTGCCATTTGTAGTGGGCAAATGACAGGACGAAGCACCTAGGCAGAGAGAATATTTTGGAAAATGGAGGAAAGAGCCAACTCCTTCCACCTCTCAGCTTGCCAGGAATGATTATAAATATTTATTTTAGAGCCTACCATGTGCTAGGCATTGCCCTGAACCACTGGCCTAAAGGAGTACAGTTCATCTCTATAGCAACACTATGAAGTAGACACCCTTCCATTTACAAACAAGGAAATCCAGACTCAGAGACCTCAAGCCAAGGGCCAAAAGTCACACAGCTAATAAGCGGCTGCATCAGAACACAAATTCAGGTCTGGCTCTGTGCTAAGCCCTCTCTGTGTGACCAGACCCATGGTCTTCTCAGTGTCACCCAAACACTGTAACAGTCTCCACATCAGGAGTTCCCACCGTGGCGCAGTGGTTAACAAAACCTGACTAGAAACCATGAGGTTGTGAGTTCAATCCCTGGCCTTGCTCAGTGAGTTGAGGGTCCAGCATTGCTGTGAGCTGTGGTGTAGTTTGTAGACGCGGCTCAGATCCTGAGTTACTGTGGCTGTGGCTGTGACCTAGGCCCGTAGGCTGGTGGCTACAGCTCCGGTTGGCCCCCTAGCCTGGGAACCTCCATATGTCGAGGGATCGGCCCTAGAAAAGGCAAAAAGACAAAAAAAAAAGTCTCCACATCAGCCTGGACAAAGTTCGTCTCTCTCATATACATACATACACACAGGAATACGCGCGCGCGCACACACACACACACTCCTAGGCTCACAGAGTCTGCCCAGGACCCAGGGACCCAAGCCGGCCTCAGCCCCTCTGGATGAGTGGCCTAGCACAGTGGCTGAAGCCAGGACTTCAGACCCATTCTGCCTGGTTATGTTCCCGGCTCAGCCTCCCTGGAGCATGTGATCTCTCTGAGCTGCAGCTTCCCTGTCTGTAAAGTAAGGAAAACAGCTCCTACCTCCCTGGGTCTGGTGGATGATGGTCACTATGTAAACAGTGAGCAAGGGCATGTCCCATACCTACAGGCGTAGCCTGGCACCCGGATAGGACATGAGAGGCCCGGCCAGGGATTTTCTGCATCTCAAAAGAAGAGGGATTGTTTCAGGAGCCTCATAGTTTTTCCAAACTAAGCATCTGGGGACAAAGCCCTAGGTGCTTCTCTCTGGGGTACAGACTTCCTAGCAGACAGCATAGGCTTACAGGGTCCCAGACGCCAACAAGCCCCGGGTGTCCCTGGGGGACATAGGGACTTCTTCCCAGATCTTTTAGAAAGAAAAGTTTGGTTAAACATTGGGAGTTTGGAGTTAATAGATGCGAACTGCTACCTTTAGAATAGATAAGCAGGGAGTTCCCATCATGGCTCAGCAGAAAAGAATCTGACTAGCATCCATGAGGACGAATGTTTGATCGTTGGCCTCACTCAGTGGGTTAAGCATCTGGCATTGCCGTGAGCTGTGGTGTACGTTGCAGATGCAGCTTGGATCTGATGTTGCTATGGCTGTGGTATAGCCCGGCAGCTGCAGCTCCGATTCTACCCCTAGCCTAGGAACCTGGTGAGGCCCTAAAAAGACAAAAAAAAAGAGACAAAATTTAGAATGGATAAGCAATGGTGTCCTGCTGTACAGCACAGGGAACTATGACCAATCTCTTGGGATAGAACGTAGTGGAAGATAATATGAGAGAAAGAACGTATATATATGTATGACTGGGTCACTTTGCTATGTAGTAGAAACTGACACACCACTGTACTCTAATAAAAATTTTAAAAATTAAAAAAAAAATAATGATGAGCATCAGCTCAACTGCCAGCCAGCTGTGGACACTTGCCTTTCTGGCTCAGTTCTCTGATCTGTGGGGCTCGGCAATCTCTCCTGACCTGGAGCACAGAGCAGGTGACAAACCACACTCTCAACAGCACAGATGGTCCCCAACTTTAACGACAGCTCAACTTCCGATTTTTCAACTTTACGATGGTGTGAAGGCAATATGCATTTGATAGACACCATGCTTCGAATCTTGAATTTTGAGCTTTTCCCAGGCTAGCGATCTGCAGTGAGCTGATCTGGGGTGCTGGGGAGGGGACCCAGCCATGGCCCCCAGTCAGCCCTGCCAGCATGAGAGGAAATAGCAGATGCAATTACCACTGTTCTGCACCCAGACAACCATTGGCCGTTTTCCACTTTCAGCACAGTATTCAATCAATTACAACAGAGATGTACCTTGGGATGATAATAGAAGCCTGGTGTTGGATGACTTTGCCCAGCCATCGGCTAACAGAAGTGTTCTGAGTGCTTTTAAGATGGGCTAGGCTCACAGGATATCCAGTAGGTTTGATCTATTAAATGCATTTTTGAATTAACGATATTTTCAACTTAAATGGGTTTATCGGGACTAACTACGTCGTAAGCCGAGGCAGGTCTGAGCTCTTGAGGGCAGTGGCTAAGTGCACCAAGTGTTACGTGGACCTGGGTTCAAACCCCAGGTCCTCCGCCTTGAGCAGGTGGCCCATCACCTCTAAGCCCCATCAATAAAGACTGACTTCCCAGCACCACTACAATCAGTAACTGGCATCATGCACCCAGGACTCCCCACACGCACGTAATCAACCAACACACAGTGGAGTGATCAGAAGGACGATGTGGCCATTTCCATTATAACTGTTGCTATTAGTCCCCAGAGTAAAGGGCAAAGGAGGTACAGGGAATTCAAGCCACATCTGCTGTGACAAAAACGACTTGGGATGATTGCTCCTGGCAGAGTGGGTGGCAAAAAAAATTGAGAAATCATGAATCCAGATCTCTCTGTCTCTACTAGTGTTAGTGGGTGGAACCACACACCTTCCCCCAGAACCCCTTCTTGCAAGGTATAGAAGAAAGCCAAACAAACACTTGTCTTTGTCTTCTGCTGTTGATCCAAAGATCTCGGTGCCATCCAGGTGGTTCCCCAGCTTGTCTGGTCAAGGGTCCCAGGCAGGCAAGGCACCCACCCAGGGTGGCACGCTTGGGGCATGGTGCCTGAAGGAGCTGAAGTCACAGGCTCTCTGACCCTGGGGACCCCCTGCCTGCCCAAGGCCCATCTACAAAAAGCAGAACTACAGGCATCTGGGGCATCCTGGGTGTGTCCGGGGGCTGTCCCTCAGCCAGAAGGCCCAGGTCACCACTGCGACCCTTGGGGAAGGGCCTAGGTGGAGGAGGACAGAGAGGAGAGAGTCCCCTAGGGACCAGGAGAAGTTGGGCCTGAAACCCTTCTCCCAGCATGAACACTGCCAGCTCCCCAAGCTGCCCTGAGCCCACCCCACCTGCCCTCCCCTGTGGCCTCTGCCGCCCACTGGAGTCTGGCCGCTGGCCAACCCTCAAGTGTCGCCTTCAGGTCAGGGACTCAGCAGCTTCAAGGCGCTGACCCTCCTGCCAGAGTTTGCTGACAAACACCTGTCACAGGCGTGAGTGCTAATTACAGCCCCAAGTGAGGGGCCCCAAGTGAATGGCGTTAAGGGGAACACCTGCATTATTACCTTTCGAAGGTCAACAGTGCCTGTTTAAGCACCATGGGGCACGGAGTCCCTGGCTACCTTGAAGAGATCATACTGAGTGAAGTAAATCAAAGACAAATATCACATGCTTTCACTTTTATGTGGAATCTAATAAAAATGATACAAAAGAACTTATTTATAAAACAAAACAAATTCACGGATTTCAAAACCAATCTTATGGTTACCATAGGCGAAACCGTGGTGGGGGAGGGAGGAATTGGGAGGGTGGGAATAACAGATACACACTACTGTATACAATAGATAATTAACAAGAACCGGAGTTCCCGTCGTGGCGCAGTGGTTAACGAATCCGACTAGGAACCATGAGGTTGCGGGTTCGATCCCTGCCCTTGCTCAGTGGGTTAAGGATCCGGCGTTGCCGTGAGCTGTGGTGTAGGTCGCAGACGTGGCTCAGATCCCGCGTTGCTGTGGCTCTGGCCTAGGCCGGTGGCTACAGCTCCGATTGGACCCCTAGCCTGGGAACCTCCATATGCCGCGGGAGCGGCCCCAGAAATAGCAAAAAGACAAAAAAAAAAAAAAAAAACAAGAACCTACTTATTGCACAGGGAAATCTACTCAATAGTTTGTAATAACCTATACGGGAAAAAAGAATGGAGATGTATAAGATGTATAATTATACATGTATAATTCACTTTGCTGCACACCTGAAACTAATACAACATCGTAAGTCAACTTTTTTTTTTTTTAAAAAAAGGGCAATTTGTCTTCCTCTGTCTCCTCTTCTTTTGCTCCAAGGGGAGAGAGAGAAGTTACAGGTGGGCTGGGGAGAGCCTTAGTACCAGTAATGGAGACCCTAACCCATGAGGAGAAGGAGGGAGGGCTTCTCGGAGGGGGTGACATCTGAATCTTGAAGGATGAGAAGACTTGTCTGTGAGGCGACAAGGACAGCACATTTCTCACAGAAAGAGCTGAAAATGCAAGGATCCCGGAGAGGGAGAGCGTGACAGAGTGTTTCCGATGACAGCACGCTGTGGATGGGCCAGGTGTTGACCTAAAAGTCGGGAGGAATTTCTACAAAGATAGCTGCTCCATTTCCCGAAAATGGAACAGGTGTCCGGCGGGGGAGAGGGGGGAATATCCCGACACTGATTTTTAAGGGGTCTGTGCATGTGATACGTGGTGGGTGGTGTTATTATTGTAAAAAGATGTCAGGAATAAACCACAGGCCTCCCCGCAGATGTCACGGCCAGATGGGAAGACTGGGGGGATTCTGACCTTGCTCGCTCCCGGCGTCCCTGGATCCCCCTAAAGCCCTGCCCAGGGACCCAGACACCACGTACCTCTGTCAGCAAATCAGAGGCGGGAGAAACAGCAAGACAGCAATGCCCAGAGCTTCCGCTCCAGGCTTGTCTCCCACCAGGGCGGCTGTATTACTCCATATTTTCCATTGCTCCTCCTCCTGCAGGTCTGCCCCTCAACTTAAAGGCCATTTTCCAATTAGGGAAACTGAGACTGCAGTCACTGAGCTTATAGCTCAAAGCAGAAACCAGGGGTGATGATAAAGGTAACAGGTACATTGATTGCACCCTAGCTTAGTCCTAGATACAAGCTAAGGCTATTCCGTTATGCACTCCTCCCCTTAATCAGAATCTCCCCTTTATGGATGAAAAACCTCAGAGAAATTGAGGGAATTGCCTAGAGTCATACAGCCAGTTGATGGGTAGAGAAAACCCTCAAACCCATCCATTTGGACTCAAAGGCAGTTTTCAACCATAGGTCCAGGAGCAAATAGGCTTAATGGCCAGATCTGGTCCCTGGCTGGGTGTGAGGGACAGAGCCCCCAGGGGAAGCTGCAGGAGCAGGTGGAGAGCCTGGGACTCTTCCAAGATCATCTCCCTTCCTCGAAGAACAGAGAAGTTCCCAAGGGCTGGCAGGAAGCAAGGCCTCGGGGTTTAACCCTGTGTTGGCCTGAAGAGGAATTCCTGCATGAGGAGAGCAATGAGAGAAGAGAAATCTAAGCCATAAAACCTCCCCTGCCCCCTGAGGTAGGTAACGGGAAGGAAACGAGGCCAGCAGCCATATATCCCCCTTTGATCCATATTTCGTAGGAAAGATGATAACAATTGGCCATGTCACTCCCGAAAACCAGAAACTCAAAGCAATTTTAGATGAACTTTCAGAATGATGAAAGAAATGGCCGTGTTCGTGTTATACACCAAATAAATCACACCGAAATGATCGTTGTAATTCCCAAAAGTACACAGAGAATTGATTTTACTATGACACTGATCATGATGAACGGGTACACCCCGGCAAGGGCCCATCGTAAGTGGCTCCTGTTTTAACCCCATCCTCCCAAGTCTGGCTCATCTGCTCCCCAAGCCCCGGCCTGCCAAGCCACCTCCTGAAGCCAGGCTCTGCCCAGGGGCTCTGCCTACGTGTGTCACCACCAGTTTCCAAACCCTGGGTGAGCCCAGGGACCACAGCTGTCTGAGGTCGGCAGAGTCCCACTCCAAAATAGGAAGCCCTCCCTGGCTTCGTCTCCCTGAGTGAAGGAAGAAAAGAACTACTGTTTTTTTCGTTTTAGGGCTGCACCTGTAGCATATGGAGGTTCCCAGGCTTGGGGTTGAATCAAAGCTGTAACTGCAGGCCTACACCACAGCCACAGCAATGCCAGAGCTGAGCCATGTCTGCAACCTACACCATAGCTCATGGCAATGCCAAATCCTAACCCACTGAGTGAGGCCAAGGATCAAACGCACATCCTTAAGGATACTAGCCGGGTTCTTAACCTGCTGAGCCACCACAGGAACTCCTCATTCATTCATTCATTCATTCAGGGGTCAGCAAGTATCCTTGAGCCTCTGTAGGTGTCAGGCACTGGGTTGGGGATCCAACTGAGAATAAGATGCTGTTTCTGCCTCACGGAGCTCACTGGACACAAATAAACGAAATGGAATGAACTGCAGCAGTGACTCAGAGCTTTGGGGGCATGCATGGCACTGTCCCATGAGAAGGGGAGCTGTCTGGGTCAGGCAGGACGGAGAAGGCTTCCCTGAAGACCTGAATGGGCATCCCAAGAATGGGACAGTGCCAACCAGCTAGATGGATGACTGTGCAGTGGAGCTGGGATCTGGAGGCAGCTGACATGGCTGGGGTGGAAGAGGAGGTGAAGGAAGCAGCTGTCAGAGAAGACCAGAGAAATGGGGGCCCTGAACCAGTAAGTCAGGGAGCTTTTCTCCATCCTTAGGAAGCTAGGGAAAGCCATCACAAGAATTCAGCAGGGAAGGTAGGGACATGTTCAGGTTTGTGTGACAAAGTCTCAATCCTATGTGGATTTGAAGACCAGGCTGAGTTTAGGTGGCCTGGAGGCTGAGCTTTGTGTTCAGATCAGGGGCCAAGCAGGCATAAGGCATTATGGTGTGTCTTCATGGGAATATTTACTTGCTACCAATGGGAAGTCAGAATTAGACGGCTCACCATCAAAGGCCGCTGTCAGACTTCTAGAACAAAGACTAGATAGAAAAGTTCTACAACATGAGCTATGAAAATCAGCTTGGGACAAAAATCCAAGAGCGTTTCTGAAGATAAAAATAGATGATGTTTCAGAGTTAATGTCATCTAACAATGTCAACGTTATGTCTAACGTTTCAGAGTTAATGTCTTTAGCTCTGTAGCACCATGTGCTTTTACCTTCTACCCTCCGAGCTAAGATAACCGCCATTTTGTTTTGTCCAGGGTTCCTTATGGTTTGCTTTAGTTTGTCTTTTGTTTCCTAAATGCATCTGCTCCAACCCCAGTTCTGCCTCTTACACCTTTGTGATCTGAGGCAAAAGTCTTAACTTCTTTGAACTTCAGTCTTTCCTCTGACTTTACAATCTTACGAGGCCATGACATGCAGAGATTCTATACGTGACAGACGTATTTATATCAGACACTGAATGCTTGTCAACTTCAAGCTCTGGGAATTTACGGTCAGACATATTCCAGAGAACAAATAACAGAAAAGCCTTCTAGCCCCCAGGTCCCCAAACACAGGTCCACTGGGCCCCAGGAGTCTGGCTCAGAGCAAAAGACATAATTTTTTTTTTCTTTTTACAGCCACACCTGCGGCATATGGAAGTTCCCAGGCTAGAGGTCGAATCAGAGCTGCAGACCTACACCACAGCCACAGCAACACCAGACCCTTAACCCACTGAGTAAGGCCAGGGATCGAACCCCCATCCTCACGGACACTATGTCGGGTCCTTAACTGGCTGGAACTCCAGAAGACAAACTTTTAAATCAATAACCATGACAATATGCCTCCCAGTTTCAAAGATGAGGAATAATGGGGGCAATGATCAGAATACAATCATCCTAAAATTATGGAAGAACAAAACAGAAGGACTCAGGTAATTACTTCCCAAGAAGTTTCTTTTCTTTGAATTCTCCAAGGTATAAGATAAACATTTAATAAGTTAAACTAGAAAGGACAGAAATTTTAGTGATGCTGTTCCCCTGAACACACAAGTTTAGAGCAGGATAGTTGACAGAGACTATGGCATAACTTAGCAAAACCTAGATATGAGCTCCTACCAGATGCCTTTAAGCCAGTAATTTTCTAACTTAAGTAGTAAAGAATGAAAGCATATTGGGGGGGGGGGGGCTCCCATTGTGGCTCAGTGGGTTAAGGACCTGACATTGCCTCTGTGAGAATGTGGGTTCCATTCCTGGCCTCACTCAGTAGGTTAAGGATCCAGTGTTGCCGCAAGTTGTGGCGTAGTTCACAGACGCAGCTTGGATCCCACATTGCTGTGGCTGTGGCACAGGCCGGCAGCTGCAGCTCCGATTTGACCCCTAGCCTGGGAACTTCCATATGCCACAGGTATGCCCTAAAAAGAAAAAAAAGAAAAAAGAAAAATGAAGGGGAAAAAAAAAATCTCACCAGTCCCCACAGGGTTGACTTAAGTTATTTTATGGTAAAGTTAATATATACAAACATTCACCGAGATATAAATCCTATGCTTCTAGCAATTATGCAAATCTCAAATAAAAACAAATTTATAGAATAAATACAATTAAAACTCCCAAACCAATAAAATTCAAATTAACCGTGTTAACTTACTGTGATGGATAATGATGTCCTGTAGAAAGGAGGCCCCATGCTGGGCTCACCAGCAGAGAGATATCATTGCTTCAGCCCTCAGCTCCATTGTCAGCTCGATTCCTTGGACTTTAACATGATGGACCATCATTTAATCCAGAGGTCATCAAATGTTTTCTCTAAAAGGCCAGATTGTAAATATTTTAGGTTTTGCAGACCATATGGGCTCTGTCACAAACTACTAACTCTCCCGTGGTGGCATGAAATCAGCCGGAGACAATGGTTAATGGATGGACCTGGCCGTGTTCCAACAAAACTTTATTTACGAAAACAGGTGCCAGGCAGGATCTGGCCCAAAGGCCAGAGTTTGCTGACTCCTGATTTCATCCATCATCTTTATTATGTCATCATTTGGCCTTTTGCCTTTTAACAACGAATTTCGCTCTTAACTATTGATTTATTATTTTTATGGACCGGCCCATCCCATCATTCACTCTAAAATTTAACCTTGAAAAGAAATTAAACAGAACAAATTTTTTGCCTATTTACGACTCAATTGCTGCTAAAGAGTCGATATGAAAAAAGCAGGATCTGAGCAAAATACCTTCTAAGGGAGTGCATTTAGGTTCTGGTGCCTGTGGTCCCCTGGGCCATGTGGCAATTCTGTCCTCTTATTTCTTTTCTCTATTTGAACTGCAGACTTTCAGCAAGCAACATCTTTCTACCTTTGTTGGACATGAACGTATCATTTAAGATGGTCAGCCTATGCTGCTTTCTCTTAATTTTACCATTCAGTCATTTGAACAACAAAGAATTGTTGAGCACTTACATATGTCAGGCACTGTTCTGAGCACTTGAGATCCTAAGTGGGAAAAGCAGCCCCCCCCCAAAAAAAAAACGTGCCTTCACAGATCTTACATTCAGATTGGGGAGTGAGCGGCAGAAATGAGTAATAAAAAATATTGTAATAGTTATACGAATTCATCACTGGTGTTGCTTTAATGGTCTGTGTTCAATAACTTAAGAAACCAGCATCCTGGGAGTTCCCATTGTGGCTCAGCGGGTTAAGGACCCAACTAGTATCCACGAGGATGTGGGTTGGATCCCTGGCCTCGCTCTTTGGGTTAAAGATCTGGCCACAAGCTGTGGTGTAGGTCACAGATTAGGCTCAGATGTAGCATTGCTGTGGCTGTAGTGTAGGCCAGTAGCTGCAGCTCTGATTCAGTCCCTAGCCTGGGAATTTCCATATGCTGCAGGTGAGACCCTAAAAAGAAAAGAAAAAAAAAAAAAAGAGAGAGAGAGAGAGAAACTTTCTTTTTCTTCATCTCAGAAAATGATCCTCGATTCTGAAATCGCATCCCAAAGAGAAGTGTTCTGTTTACCCTCTGCAAGAATTCAACCACAGCAAACAGGGAAGGTGTGTTTGGTTTTGCCACTAGGAGAGGTCAGCCTAACATGAGCCAAGCTTGCTCACCAGTCCCTCGGGAGCCCCCGACGCCACCCCATGCTGTCACATCTGGGACTCCTTAGGTACCAGTGTGGCCGAAACACGAAGGCTTCGGACCTGAAACTGGGTGCCATATTTGGGGCTTGCAGGTGACCTAGGATGTGCTGGTGTTGTTGGCTGGATGGTCTCAGCTCCGCCACAGCCCCTCACAGATGGCCTGGAGGTGATGTAAGGCTTTGGCCAGGTCCTGGCTCTGCCCCTGGCAACTGTGGATGCATCCTGTTTGAGTCGTGGTTTCTCCATCTATAATTCTGGAATGACAGAAATGCTTTTCCTGGTTCTTCTTTCTGAAGAAAACTAAATGAGCTAAATAATGACAGAGTTGTGAAAATTAATCTGCTGAGTGTTGGCTTGGCCCCAGAAAATAGTTGGAGGGCCCCGAAAAGGACAGATTTGTATCGATGAGCAACGTGGCCGTGGGCCCCCTCCAGCTCACTGGGCACTGCTTATTTGCATGGGTCCTTAGGTTTTTCAGCCCAGTGTCCTATTATAAACCTGTAGTATAAATCTATAAATGTAAGGATGTAGCCAGGCTATTACTGTTATTTATTAGGATATCAATGTGTTGGAAGAACTACTGAAGTCCAAATTTCTAGAATGTTCACACATTTGGATCCTCTTCACAAAGGAAGGACTCTTGGAGTTCCTGCTGTGGCTCAACAGCAACGAACCCAACTAGTATCCATGAGGATTCAGGTTCGATCCCTGGTCTCGATCAGTGGGTTAAGGATCTGGCATTACCATGAGCTGTGGTGTAGGTCAAAGATGCCGATCAGATCTGGCGTTGCAGTGGCTGTGTTGTAGGCCGGCAACTGCAGCTCCAATTCGACCCCTAGCTTGGGAACTTCCATGTGCTGTGGGTGTGGCCCTACAAAGCAAAAAAAAAAAAAAGAAGAAGAAGGACTTTTATCTCTTATCTATATATTCATCTTAAGTGCATCAACATAATTAGCTAGCAAGCCTAAAGATTTTTTTCCTCTTTTATTTTTTTCTGGCAAATCCTTTTATACACTGACAATATATATTATTCCTATTATCTTTGGCTTTAATCAGTTTCGAAAAACTATCCCCCAAGCCCCATTTCTATTGCATTTTCCTCCAGACTTTGGAGAAGAAAAAAAGCAAAGCAAAATAAACCTCCCCAGCCTGCAGACAATATTTCTGCAGGGTCATGAAGGGGAAGACGGATAAATATTAGTATTTACTGAATATGAACTGGCAGGATGACTTCTTTCCTAAAAGCTTTTGAACGTCTGTGCAAACACCCTCCTCCCATCTAGTCCCTACTGTGTGAAAGCACTGAATCAGAACAGACATAGAATCAGGGTTTACTAAGCCCTGAGCATATGCATCACACTGTCCTGTGTAGATTAATACCATCCAGGGTGTTTACTGAACTTCTACTGGTGGGGGGTGCTCTATGATGTACGCCCATCTAAACAGAAACATGAGGAGTTCCCGCTATGGCACAATGGGATCAGCAGCATCTCTGCAGCACCAGGACGCAGGCTCAATCCCCAGCCCAGTATAGTGGGTTAAAGGATCCTGCATAGTCGAAGCTGCAGCGTAGGTCACCATTGTGTCTTGAATCTGATCCCTGGCTGGAACTCCAAATACCACAGGGCTGCAAACAAACAAACAAATAAAAAAACTCAAACACAGATGCTTCTCTTTTTCTGTTTCCCTCTCTCTCCAACTGGCCCTCCCTGTCCCATACACTCTGACCACAGACCAGTTGTCCTCAATCAAAGGCTGCCCAGAGTTAGATCTCATAATGCTGGGAGCAATAGCCTGAGGTTTACAAAGTCTAATAATAATGTGTTCCCCAAGAGGACTAAAACATCGTCCTCCACCCTCCCCACCTCCAGCCACCAGGCACCCCACTCCCAGGAGGCAAACGCCAGCCAGATCACCCCCAAGAAAACCAGCCCCCTAAGATAACAACATTTTCAATTTGCATTCTGATTTTTTTCCCCTTTAATATGTGTGTTGTGTGCTTTTCCCTTTGTCAAAAGAGCACAAGGCTTTCATTTTGCCTTTTATTTGTCTTGCTGCCGGTACTGGGAAAATGTATTGGCTTTTCAGTTAGTGATTACACATCCTCACATACCCAATTTATAACACCGTGCCCCAAAGAACAGATGTAATAAAGCAAGGGCAGGAAGTAGCAACCTTATAAAACAGAGCGGCCGACTCAAAGGTCTTTGCGTGTGTGCAGGGCAGTGCTGACGCGAGGCCTGGGAACTTGTATTTTGCCAATGATTGCCGATATTATGGACACAGCACCCGTGGGTAGGTGGGTCCAGGAAGAAAGAAAGTGGGAGACCAAATTTCCTGGCCCAAGGACACAAGACCTGTGGCCACCGCAAGGAAGGGGAGTTGTTAACTTTGATTCTAGGCCCACTCCATCCAGCCAGATCCAGGGCCAGCCCTTGAGGCCAAGGAGCCTGCCTTGGCTGAGAGAACAGTCCATTCTCCAGTGGTGTGCAATTCTATTGAGTTGCAAGAAGTTCCCTGGGACTAGGGTCTTGAATAGGGCCTTTAGATGGCCACTTGCTAGCGATACCCGCCCCCCCAACCCCGATCCTCAGGGACCCCCAGGCTGCAAAAAAAAAGATCTACCTAGAAGGATCTTGTAAAGATTTTCCTTGGCTCCGTGACCATATGAACAGAAATTATACCAGCATTGTCACTGCTGATTTTTACAAACTGGACCCCCAGACTGGCTCTGTCATTGCCAAGCTGAAGTGTCATCTCTCTCACACCCTAGACAAATGGAGCCATGAGCATCTTCACACATCCTGAAGGTGGTGTCCAGCTGTGGGCTACCGGGGGAAGGTCATCAAAGAGCCGTTCATGGGAGTTCCCTGGTGGATCAGAGGTTAAGTGTCCAGCATTGTCTGTGGCTCGAGTATGATCCCTGGTCCGGAAACTTTGGCATGCCTCGGGTGTGGCAAATAAAGAAAGAATAAAGAAAGAAGGAAAGAAAGAAAGTCTGTCTTTCATTGCAAATGGTCCAAATCCCTTTGTCTTTGGAGAGCAAGGGTTTGGGGATTGATAACCAAGAATGGATATTTGAAAAAAAAAAAAAAAAAAGAATGGATATTTGAAGAATACTCCAGAACAGACTTCGTGTCACACTTTGAGGATCTGAGTAAACTACTTTTTCATTTGTGTTTTAATTTAAAACTACTTTTTCTGATTATAAAAATTATCATATTTGCTGTATGGCAGAAATTGACTGAACACTGTAGATCAACCACAGTAAAAAACTTTAATAAAAAATTTTAAAAGTTATAGAAAATACAGAAAGGTAAATATGTATTTTATATATTTATATGTATTATATTTATATTACATATATAATATGTATATTACAAGTTAAAGAATACAGATATATATATATACTCTGTCACAAGTTTCCCATGTTTATGCTAAGATTCAGATCAACCTGCGTGGTTGACAGAACATTTTCCTTTTGTTTTCCAGTTGTTACATATTATTATACAATTAATTTCCCATGCCATTAAAAAACCTCATTAATGACATCATCTTTAATGACTATAAATTCTCCCTCATTTGGCAACCATTAATTTATTTCACTCTTCTCCTATCCTTGGCCATTGAGGTTGTAACCATTTTTTAAACCTAACAACCTTAGGAGTTCCCGTCGTGGCACAGTGGTTAATGAATCCGACGAGGAGCCATGAGGTTGCAGGTTCGATCCCTGGCCTTGCTCACTGGGTTAAGGATCCAGCATTGCCGTGAGCTGTGGTGTAGATCACAGACACGGCTCAGATCCCATGTTGCTATGGCTCTGGTGTAGGCCGGCAACAACAGTTCTGATTAGACCCCTAGCCTGGGAACCTCCATATGCCACAGGTGCGGCCCTAGAAAAGGCAAAAAGACAAAAACAACAACAAAAAAAAACCTGACAACCTTGGAGGCTCCCTGGCATACACAGAGGCCTGGCATACACAGAGGTGAGGAATCTGGCACGCGCAGAGGCCACAGGTGCCTCTGGTCCCACCCTCAACCCTCCTACCCTCCAAGCTCCACGCTGGGGTCCTGTTTCATTTACAGGGTAAAGACCTGAAATCCACCTCCAAGCTGCCTCTTTGCTCACATCTCCAGAATGAACACCTTCGATGGCTAACGAGCAACACTGTTACACTCACAGACATAATCTAGTTAGTAAGACAGTGATCTCAATTGTAGGGGAATCCACTTGTACTAGAATTCCATAAGGTTTATTGAATAAAATACAACCCATCACGCTCTTCCTCTCTTTTTTCCTTACCTTTGATATGGTCTATCTTGGCCCAAACTCTTTTCATTGCAAGAGTCAGATTCCAAGGAGCTCAAAGGAAAGGTTAGGGTTATTGCAAGGATACTCAGGGGTCCTGAGGGAAACTGGGACACATTGAATGGGGCCTGAAGCAGGGCAGATCCCAGGGATGTGCTCTCTCTCTTCACTCACACACGATCTCTCTGCTCTTCTCTCAGCTCCCACTACCCACTTCTCTTCATCCTGACTGGCTTCCCCAAGGCTCAGTTCCTTATACCTTCAGCAAGGTCATATACCCAAAGTGGTGCCCCTTATCCCCAACTCTACATGGAACTTTCAGCACACGGGCCTGGCAGTGACCAGCAAAATCCTTCTGATACCTGGTTCAGATTCCCAAAGACGAAATCTTATTGGCTTAGGAGAACACAGACACTATAGGTAGTTCCCTCGCCAGCCCAGAGTCAGGCTACTCCTGGCTCCTATGTCAACCCCTGGCCCAATGGTCTGTGACAGGGCAAGCAGGGTCACATGGACCCCGGGCACCCAACAAGGCCATGGGAGGACAGAAGTTTCCCTGCAAAGGAAGTAGTTTCCTGTGTCTAATTCGTACATTAAGGGCAATAGACCAAGTCAGAGATTTGATTTCCACAGAGGTTCCAGAAACACAGTCATCAGGAAAGTGCCAACAGGTGTTCCCGCCATGGCTCAGAGGAAATTAATCTGAATAGCATCCATGAGGAAGCAGGTTCAATCCCTGGCCTTGCTCACTGGGTTAAGGATCCAGCGTTGCCATGAGCTGTGGTATAGGTCACAGTCAAGCACTTGGATCTGGCGTTGCTGTGGCTGTGGCGTAGGTCAGCAGCTACACTTTGGATTTGGCCCCCTAGCCTGGAAACCTCCATGTGCTGCGGGTGCAGCCCCGAAAAAAAAAAAAAAAGAAAAAAAAAAGACATCAGGAAAGTGCCAACCAATGCTAGCTCAGGAAAATCAGGAGAACAAATAACATGGTTCCTGGACACCATAAAGCCCTGTGTACCCTTAACCAAGCCCCTGATTCCTATCAGGAATCTAGAGCCCCCAGGGTTCTTCAGGTCAGGCAGGACCGGCAAGCTCAGGGCTGCTTTCACAGCATCAAACATCATGGGATTGGTCTGACGGTGTCCTGACTGGTAGGTTGCTGCCTAGAGGCTTCCCCAGGTCCCCTGCACATCTGTCTATTCTGCAGGAGGCCGTGGGTGCAACTCAAGGACACAGAGCCTCACACCCTTAGAAAAGATTTCCTAAGTACACCACCAATAAAGGAGCTAATGGTAAGGAAGATGCTGATATATTAAATTACATTAAAATTAGAAGTTTCCGGAGTTCCCGCCCTGGTGCAGTGGGTTAAGAATCTGACTGTAGCGGCTAAGGTGGCTGCAGAGGCATGGGTTCTATCCCTGGCCCCACACAGTGGGTTAAAGGATCTGGCATTGCTGCAGCTATGGCTTGGTTTCAATCCCTGACCTGGGAAATCCCATGTGCCATGGGTACGGTTATAACAAAACAAAAATTAGAAGCTTCTGTTCATAGTAACATACCATGAAAGAGTGAAAAAGCAAGCCATAAAGCAGAAGATACTGTGCAATAAATATCCACTAATACAGAGCGATTAAAATATCGTAAGAACACGTACACCTGTTTTTAAATGCAGTAGAAAAAGGACCCAAAGCTCTGACCAAGCCCTTCACAAAAGAGGATATTGAAATGGCTTATAAAGGTATAAAAAATGTGCTTCACCTCAGTAGCCACTGCGGAAATGCAAATGACAAAAAACCAAGATGAGACATCACTTTCCCTTGTCAGGTGACAAAATGAAAAAGAAGACCAATACCAAGTACAGGAGAAGATGGAGAGAAACAGAAACTCACCCACTGCTGGGTGGGAGTAGAAATGGACACGCCCATTTTGCAAACCTACTTGATGAGATCAATTCAAGCTGAGCCCTAGACATGCCGTAGGACCCAGCAATTCCTCACCAGGTATATTCCAAACAGAAGTGCAGGGACATAACATTATGGGGAAGTGCCCCAAACTAGAAGCCACCTAAATCTCCATCAGTGGTAGAATGGATACATTGGGGTATAATCACACCAGAGGATATTATAAATATGATATAATATTTATACATTATAAATATTATCATGCAAATTAATAAATGAACTACTGCTACCTGCAATAACATGAGTGAATTACACCAACATAAAAGCCAGACACAAAAAAGAGTACAAAAATTCCCTCTGTGGTTCGATGGGTTACGAACCTGACATAGTCTCTGTGAGAATGTGGGTTCAATCCCTGGCCTCACTCAGTAGGTTAAGGCTTGCTGCAAGCTATGGCATAGGTTCCAGATGCGGCTTGGATCTGGTGTTGCTGTGGCCGTGGTGTAGGCTGGCAGCTGCAGCACCAGTTCGACTCCTAGCCCAGGGAACTTCCATATGCTGCATGTGGGACCATTAAAAAAAAAAAGTACATACCGTATGATTTTGCATATATATATATATGTATGTATACACACAAAGGCAATATTAGTCAATGGTGTTGGGATTGTGGTGTTGGGAGGGGTGGTAGGGAGAGAGCAGAGAGGAGTTCTGATAATGTTACATTTCTTCATCTGGGTAGTGCTTACACTAGTGTGTTTACTTTGGGGTAGTTCACCAAACTGCACTCTTATGACTTGGGCAGCTTTCTGAGTGGACATTACATGTGGATATGTCAATATTCATTTTTTAAAACATCATTGCTATATGATGTCACACATGTAACTACCCCTAAACATTAATATCCCATTACATATGTGACACCTGCAGGACAGACAAGTTAAGGGATTTCCTCGAAGTCACCCAGGTAGCGGTGGGCCAAGTCGACCTGGGTTATGAGTCTCCAAGGCCAGTGCTCTTTCTACAATTCTCTGTTGCTTTCATGTTTATACCAAAGCCCCAAACACAACCCCCACTCCTGGCAAGACTGGTCAAATAGGGCTTCACCTCACAGAAAAAGGACATAATTGATATTCAAGACTTGTTTTGGGCCATGAGCTAACCTTGCTGTTATGACATCTCCTTAGTGGGCATTAGCCAAACTCAACACTCCATCCCTCTGCTTTGCATACATAAGTCATTCCTGCAGAAACACTTCATCAAGGAGGCACCAAACCAAGGTGGCCCCCCTTCCACCAGCATCCCCAGACAGCGGCTGTGCTGCTGACCTCATGTCTGATACTCCAGCTTTGGCAAGAATGCTCTTCCTGGGGCCATTATTGCTGTAGGGATCTATCTAGTCTAAATTCAAACAAAAGTGAAGAGAAAGGAGAGAAAGTGTAAAACTAGCCTAAATTAGGAGAGGACAGCGACTCAGCTTGCTGGCTGGCACTTGGACCCAAAGCATCACTCTGATTTCTTTCTTTCTTTTTTTTTTTTTTTTTTTTTAGGGCCGCACTTGCAGCATACAGTAGTTCCTGGGGTAGAGGTCGAATCAGAGCTGCAGCTGCCAGCCTGCACCACAGACACAACAATGCCAGATTCAAGCCACATCTGCAAACTACACTGCAGCTTGAGGCAACACTGGATCCTCAACCCACTGAGCAAGGCCAGGGATTGAACCGGCATCCTCACAGATACTAGTCAGGTTCTTAACCCACTGAGCCTCACAGATACTAGTCAGGTTCTTAACCTACTGAGCCACAATGGGAGCTCCTGAGGCATCTCTTTGAGATTGTGGGTATCTCATGGGAAAAAAAGAAAGACCTTCCCTAGGAAGAGTTTAATATCACAGAACTCATCCCAGTTGATAGAAATGTTACAAGGAACAACTTTGAGAGCAGACAGTAATACAGACAACACTTGGGAAGCATTTGACAGGTTCCATAGCCTTTCCGCCTTTCTCAGTTGACTCTCCAGGAAATCTTTTCCAATCAGATAGTATTATCAGCCCCTTCCTGAGACAAGGAAATCCAAACTCCAGCCGTTTTCAGAGTTACTAGGTGGTGGCCTCCCATAATAGGTCTCAGGTTGGTGGAGTCCAAATTCGCAGCTCTTTCCACCTCCCCTACACTATAAACCACACCCCCCTCCAAGGAGACACCTAAAATTTGTCCTCACTACTTCTCAAGAAATCATGAATCCTGGGACCAATAGGGTCCCAAGAAACCCAGCTAAAGGATGTGTTGGCCCAAGACTCTGGCTGGTTCCAGGCTGAATGTCTATGGATTCTCAGAGAGACACCTGTGCGTCTATAACACACTGCATTTGTTTAGAGTAACCCTCAGCCAGCCCTCTAAGTCTGCAAGGTTTAACCACTTCAGAAGCTTTATCCAGCTTAGTTGCCCCAGATCTGGCTTAAGAATGCCACAAAGTTAATAGAAAGCAGGGGGAATCAGATAAAGACATGACCCTAACATCCTCCAGAGCTGAAATGCTGCCCTCATCGTACCAACATCTGCAGTTAGCCAGGGACCTGCGTTCTCCTGGAATGACTCCAGAGAAGACACAGAGCATATCAGCTGGAAGCCTTGTCCACAGCTGATGGGTGAGCACACACAACCAGCAGGTCCAGGAAAGTGACGGGAAGGTCCCACAAATCCTGTTTCTCCCCAGTGCACCTCCAAGCCCTGCTACGGGTGACCTGCAGAGGAGCCCACTAACAAGAGCCTCAGACTAGAAGTTTTTTTGTCCAGATCTCTCCCAGCTGCAGAAGCAAAACCACAAGCAGCCCCTGAGAAGGCTCCTCACCTCCCAGGACCAGCAGGATCCTGTCGTGGGACAAGGGAGCCCTCCCAGTATTTATAGCATAGGGTCCATGGACCAATTATCGTATTAAGTCAAGTAAGTCAGACAGAAAAAGATTAATATCATATGAGATCACTTACATGTGGAATCTAAAAAAAAAAAAAATGGTACACATGAACTTATTTACCAAACAGAAATAGACTCACAGACAAACTCGTAGAAAACATACTCAGTTAACAAAGCAGATGGGAGGGGAGATAAATTAGGAGTTTGGGATTAACTAATACATATAAAACAGATTGCAGGATCCTTAACCCACTGAGTGAGCCCAGGGATTGAATCGCATCCTTATGGATGCTAGTCAAGTTGTTAACCCACTGAGCCCACAATGGAGATCCAAAGTGTTTTTTAGGAGTTCCCGCCATGGCGCAGTGGTTAACGAATCCGACTAGGAACCATGAGGTATCAGGTCTGGTCCCTGGCCTTGCTCAGTGGGTTAAGGATCCCAAGTTGCTGTGGGCTGTGGTGTAGGTCACAGATGCGGCTCAGATCCCGCGTTGCTGTGGCTCTGGGGTAGACTGGCGGCTACAGCTCTGATTCGACCCCCAGCCTGGGAACCTCCATATGCCACGGGAAGCAGCCCTAGAAGAGGCAAAAAGACACACCAAAAAAAGTGTTCTTTTAATAAAGTAAAATAAAATACAACAGATAAACAACAAGGACCTACGGTATAGCACAGAGAACTTTATATCTTGTAATAACCTCTAATGGAAAAGAATATATATATTGCTGTACACCTAACACAATATTGTATATTAACTATACTTCAGTTTTTAAAAATAAAAAAAAAATTTTTTGAACAATTAGCATTCCTGTTCACAGTCTAGCCCTAAACAACAAGCATGAAGGAGACAGCTGTGTGCACAGACAAAGAAGGAGGACTCAGAAAGGACATCTCCCTGGTGTTTGGAAATCCAGCCACTCAAAGGAAATTCCTTTCTCAGAATTACCTCTCTTTGCACACAGGCTCTGATGGCCCCATTAAAAACCCTCTTCCCTTGGCCAGTTAGAGGCAAGGGATAGTTTAAATATTGCTGCAGCAGGACTGTGGCCACTACTTTAAAAACACGCTCATGAGCATTCCCGTTGTGACTCAGCAGTAACGAACCTGACTAGCATCCATGAGGGTGAGGGTTCAATCCCTGGCCTCACTCAGTGGGTTAAGTATCCTGTGTTGCTGAGAGCAGTGGTGTAGGTCTCAGATGCTGCTCAGGTCCAGCATTGCTGTAACTGTGGTGTAGGCTACCTGCTGCAGCTCTGAATTGACAGCTAGGCTGGGATCTTCCACATGCTGTGGGTATGGTCAAAAAAGACAAAAAGAAAAACATGCTCATGGAGACACCCCTACCACTGAGCCAGTGGGCCTGCTCCCATGGCCAGAGGGGCTAGGCCAGGCTAGCTTTCAAAGGAGCCGACCCAGAGAGCTGGGGTTCCAACACTTTGAAAGTCCCTCCCTGTAACAAGATGACTCTGGGCTGGTCATCCCGTCTGCTGCTGCCTCTGCCATCAGAAGGAAGAAAAATCTGGGCCTGGAAGAAGAGTGGCTGGTGGGCTGGAGCCCAGCACGGAAGAGCAGACACCCAAGCATCTGTCAAGAGTGTTAATTGTTGGCGGGAATGTACATTGGTGCAGCCACTATAAAAAACAGTCTGGAGGTTCCTTAGAAAACTAAATATAGAACTACTATGTGATCTAGCAATTCCATTCCAGGGCACATATCCAGAGAAAATCGTAATTTGAAAAGATACATGCACCCCAGTGTTCGTTACAGCACTATTTACAGTAGTTAAACTTGAAAACAACTTAAATGTCCATCCACAGAGGACTGACTAAAGAAGACGTGGTACATACATTTGATGGAATACTACTCAGCCATGAAAAATAATGAAATAATGCCATTTGTAGCAACACGGATGGACCTAGAGATTATCATACTAAGTGAAGTAAGTCAAATAAAGACAAATATCATAAGATACCACTTATATGTGAAATCTCTTTTTTTTAGGCAAGAAATAGATTTGTTAAGATATAACGCTTGTGAGAGATGCAAACGGGCAGGAAAGGAAGCTCTGCTATATGTGGAATCTAAAGTGATACAAATGAACTTATTTACAAAACAGAAAACAGACTCACAGACTTCAAAGACAAACTTATGACTTGTGATAGAACATGATGAAGGATAATGTGAGAAAACGTGTGTGTGTGTGTGTGTGTGTATGTGTGTGTGTATGACTGGGTCACTTTGCTGTACAGCAGAAATTGACAGAACATTGTAAATCAACTGCAGTTTAAAAAAAATTTGCTGGTGGGAATGTAAACTGGTACAGCCACTATGGAGAACAGTTTGGAGATACCTTAGAAATCTATACATAGAACTTCCATATGACCCTGCAATCCCACTCTTGGGCATCTATCCGGACAAAGCTCTACTTAAAAGAGACACATGCACCCTCATGTTCATTGCAGCACTATTCACAATAGCCAGGACATGGAAACAATCCAAATGTCCATCGACAGATGATTGGATTCGGAAGATGTGGTATATATACACAATGGAATACTACTCAGCCATAAAAAAGGATGACATCATGCCATTTGCAGCAACATGGATGGAACTAGAGAATCTCATCCTGAGTGAAATGAGCCAGAAAGACAAAGACAAATACCATATGATATCACTTATAACTGGAATCTAATATCCAGCACAAATGAACATCTCCTCAGAAAAGAAAATCATGGACTTGGAGAAGAGACTTGTGGTTGCCTGATGGGAGGGGGAGGGAATGGGAGGGATCGGGAGCTTGGGCTTATCAGACACAACTTAGAATAGATTTACAAGGAGATCCTGCTGAATAGCATTGAGAACTATGTCTAGATACTCATGTTGCAACAGAAGAAAGGGTGGGGGAAAAACTGTAATTGTAATGTATACATGTAAAGATAACCTGACCCCCTTGCTGTACAGTGGGAAAAAAAAAAAAAAACAAGTGTCCCAGCAAAAAAAAAAAAAAAGAAAAATTAGCAAAGGGGACAGGTTGGGGGGGTGGACTAGGGGGTTGGGGTTGGCATCTGCACACTATTGTATATGGAATGGATGGAAAACGGGGACCTGCTGTACAGCACAGGGAAGGAACTATACCCAATATCTGTAATAACCAAATGGGCAAAGAATCTTAAAAAGAATGGATGTGTGTATGCATATAACTGAATCACTTTGTTGTACAGCAGAAATTATCACAACTCTGTAAATCAACTATAATTCAATAAAACTTTCAAAAAAAAAGTGAGTGTTGACATTGATTGACTATAGTGGGCTGCATCAGCAACCTCAGGGGTCACTGAGGACCAGCCCCAGAGAAAGGCCCAGAAAGACCACATTGCCCAGGCAAAATACGCTCCAAACCCTAGCCCTGCGAAGGGCAGGCCTAAACCATCCCAGACACAACAAAATTCCCTCAGCCGATATGAATGTGTGTCATAAACAAGCAAGAGTCCTTTGGTCCAGTGATTCCTGGCACTACCACCCCCTCATGGGCTAATTGGAAATTTGGGGGGTGGGGTTCAGATTGCCATAGCACCTGGGGGATGCTACTGACTTTTAGAGGGTAAGAACCAGGGATGATAAGCCTCCAGCAATGCAGAAGACAATCCTCTGCTAAGAATTATCCTGCTCAGGGAGTTCCCGTCGTGGCGCAGTGGTTAACGAATCCGACTGGGAACCATGAGGTTGTGGGTTCGATCCCTGGCCTTGTTCAGTGGGTTAAGGATCCCAAGTTGCTGTGGGCTGTGGTGTAGGTCGCAGATGCGGCTCAGATCCCGCA
Organism: Sus scrofa; assembly: GCF_054392235.1. Classification (NCBI taxonomy): domain Eukaryota; kingdom Metazoa; phylum Chordata; class Mammalia; order Artiodactyla; family Suidae; genus Sus; species Sus scrofa. The sequence continues at coordinate 62,911,792 of NC_139397.1, read as the reverse complement.
TTGCTGTGGCTCTGGCACAGGCTGGCAGCTACAGCTCCGATTCGACCTGGGAACCTCCATATGCCACGAGAGCGGCCCAAGAAATGGCAAAAAGACACACACACACACAAGAAAAAGAATTATCCTGCTCAGAATGTCTAAAGCGTCCTTGCTGAGAAAGCTCCACACCTACCCGCCCTCAAATTTATCTCAGCCTGACTTTGTCTTGTCTCCCTTGAATCAATGTCACAGTCTCCCGTGGTGCTGGGCAGGGTGGGGGATTCGGGAGCGTCCGGGAGGAGGCTGTGTCCTCCAGCCTGGTGCTAGGTGGCTGGAGAAGCCATGTGGTAACATGTCACAAGCACAGGCTCAGGTGAGCCTTCCCAGTTCACACATCCTTCCTCTGTGACCATGGTCGGTGCCCCATCTGTACATTTGGGTGATCATCCTCCCGAGTAGAGTAGTTTTGAGGATCCCACGAGATCAGGCAGGGTGGTTCTCCTCAAGTATAGCGGTTTCTGCTCTCCAGGAACTGCTAGCCCAGGAATCTGGGTTGCCATTTTTCAGTAGCAGACACGTGGGGAAGAGTACAATGAAGATTGACTGGGATGTAGAAATGGAGCTTCAAACCCTAGTTCTGGAAGTTCCTGTTGTAGCTCAGAGGGTTAAGAGTCCAACATAGTGTCCATGAGGATGCAGGTTGGATTCACAGCCCTGTTCAGTGGGTTAAGGATCCGGCGTTGCTGCAAGCTGTGCCAGAGGTCAAAGTAGGTCACAGATTCTGCTTGGATCCAGTGTTGCTGTGGCTGTGGGGTAGGAGGGCAGCTGCGGCTCCAATTCAACCCCTAGCCCAGGAAATTCCATATGCCCCAGGTGCAGCCATAAAAAGAAAAGGAAAAAAAACACAAAACCTAGTTCTCCTTTGTTACCCATGAGGTCATAGGACAATCAGCTGACCTCTCTTGAGCCCATCCTTTCACACATGAAATTGTTAATGTACCAGCAAATCCTTCACTGAGTGATTGTGAGGATTAACGGTTATTAGGAAGTGAAGATGATTGGATTGCCATAAAGAGAGGCGCAAATATAACGTGTTCCATCCACGTAGAACCATCTAAAGCTAGAATATCTACCCATATGTTGGTATTTTCTGCTTCACTTAAGATGATATCATTTCCTCTGCAATTAAAAGTAATCAACGCAATGACATATAGAAAGATGTTCAACCTCACTAATAATAAAAGATGCATATTAAAATATCAAGAGACCGTTTTTCACTTAGCATGTTGGCAGAGATTCAAAAGGCAGATGACGCTCAGTGTTGGCGGGGGAAACAGGCTTCTTATATATAAACATTGTGGGTGGAAATATTAATTGATACAATATTTCTAGAAGACAATATGGCAAGACCTACCAAAAATTACTTAGATGCATATACACATATATATAAAGGCAATAATTATTAGTTACCAAAAAGTTGTACAAAAATATTTACTGCCACATTCCTTACAATTAAAATACAATTTTCCTTAAAAATTGGAAATAGCCAAAATGTTCTTTAACTGGAGACTGGTTAAATAAATAATGCCACATCCATATATTGAAATATAGGGAAGGGGTTTCCATTGTGGCCCAGCAGAAACTAATCCCACTAGTTTCCATGAGGATGCAGGTTTGATCCCTGGCCTCATTCAGAGGGTTAAGGATCCGGTGTTGCCATGAGCTGTGGTATAGGTCTTAGACGTGGCTCAGATCCGGCATTGCTGTGGCTGTGGTGTAGGCCGGCAGCTGTAGCTCTAATTCCACCCCTAGCATGAAATAGAGAAGTTCTCTGGTAGCTTAGTGAGTTGAGGATCCAGGGTTGTCACTTGCTGTGGCTCAGGTCACTGCTATAGCACAGGTTTGATCCCTGGCCTAGGAAGCTCCACTTGCTGTGAGCATGGCCAAAAAAAAAAAAAAATGGTACAATCCCATTGCTACAAGGAAAAAAATACAAATATTTTATAGCTACATTTCAGAAGTCAGAAAGGAAATACAATAGACTCAGTGGTTACCTCCCTGAAAGAGATGGGATGAAGGAGAGAAAAAAATTCAGTTGATGTCTAGAGGTGTGTTTTATTCAGAAGCATGTTCCACCTGAATGTCAAATGGTCAAACGTTTAAATTCAGCCGAGGAGTGAGGCTATACATAATTTTATGTTAAAGCTTTATCTTTGCAATTTTGTATTAAAACAATAGTGAAATTGTGAGGGCTGAAATAAAGAGCAGAAGGAGCTTTTCTGAACCATCAGCTTAAAGGGATTTTCCTCGACGCCTCCACTGCCAGTTCGTCTCATTGAAGAGGTGGCCACTTTCAAACAAGGTAGGTGAGAAGCGACACATTTTGAGGAAGGCCTCATTTTTCTCAAACAGTGTCTTTTTTTGGCTGTCCATGACATGCAGAAATTCCAGGGATCGAACCCAGCACCGTAGCAGCAACCCGAGCCACAGCAGTGACAATGCCAGATTCCTTAACCAACTTAGCCACCAGGGAACTCCTCCAACAGTGTCTTTTTTCTTCATTCTTTTTTTTTCTTTTCTTTTCCTTTTTAGGGCCGCACTCACGGCATATGGAGTTTCCCAGGCTAGGGGCAAAATCAGAACTATAGCTGCCAGCTACAGCCACAGCCACAGCAACGCAGGATCCAAGCCACATCTGTGACCTGCACCACAGCTCACGGCAACACCAGATGCTTAACCCACTGAGCGAGGCCAGGGACTGAACTCACAACCTCATAGTTTCTAGTCGGATTCGTTTCCGCTGCACCACGACAGGAACTCCTTTTTTCTTCATTCTTTTTACATTTTCCATTATGTCTGAATCAAGGCACCTTTATCATAGATGTTGCATGTGATCTGGGCAGGTCTCCTCCTTTTAAATGTGAAGGTGGTAAAGTTGACATCCTGTCTTTTATTCATCTTCACAGGATGTGAAGAATTCTCAGATGAGACTTTTTCTTGAAAGACGGTGGTCTAAATAGAATTAAACATTTAAAAATTAGAAAACAGTTCTGAAAGGTTGTTTGGTTTAATGTCAGGAATGTATTACAACAAATAATTCTATAAAATGAGATTAATGACACAATCTAATTATCTTCATCATTCAAGGTGCTGCATCAAATTACTGCAGAATTAAACATTTATTTCTCATGGTTCCAGAGGATGGAAGTCCAAGATCAAGGTGCCAGCAGGTTTATTGTCTGGTCAGAATCCTCTTCTTAGTTTGCAACAACAGTCTTCTTTTTTTTTTAAGAAATTTTTAGGGGCTCCCTGGTAGCTCAGCATGTTAGGGATTCAGCATTGTCACTGCTGTGGCTCTGGTTATAGCTGTGATGTGGGTTCAATGCCTGGTCCAGGAACTTCCACATGCCAAGAACATGGTCAAAAAAATGCAAAAACGAAATCTTTAGATTTACTCTTTTTAGTTACAAAAGCAATAGATGCACACTGCAAAAAGTCTAAAGAATAAAGAAAAACAAGGGGAACAGCATCGCCTATAACTCAAAAGAGACAGTCATGGCTAAGAATGTGGTACCTCCCTTCCAGCATTGCCTGTTTGGGTATAATGGAGAACAGAGATTAAACAATTTTTGTACTCTGACCTTTTTTATTTCACTGAACATTATAACATAGGTGTTTCTTAGGAGAGAACTTTAAACTGTTGATTTTTTGCTGCTTGCAGCAAAAAACTCTTTAGAAAAATGTCAGAAATGTTGCATGCTTGTTTTAGAATCCAGAGAGTCCAGAAAGTGGTGAGAATGTTTCCATTGTCAGTAGGCCAGAGGGCAGGGAAACTCTGGTGGACAGCCTGGTGGCAGTGGCAGAGAGAGTAGGCAGCCAGCCTTGGGAGCACCTGGGACTCAGAAGTCCTGGCTGGAAGCTGATGGCACCAAAGCCTCTGACCTTCCACCTGATAGGCAACCCCCTACCAGCCTAGATTTTCTTCTTCTCACCAGCCAGGTTCAACCCTTTATCCTCGTCTTCAGGAGGCTCCATGCCTGCTCTGAAGCATCTGTAATCTTCCTGTTGACCAAGAGGGGTGTGGCTGCCGGCAAGAGTGAAGGGAACCCCTGGACCATTGTAGCAGTGGAAGAGGTGTTCTCAAATGCAAACCTAGAACTTGCATTTTCCTAGAACTCGTACTGCACATGTTAGTTCAGTTACTTAGGGCACCTTGCCAGGTGACCTAAAGGTCCTCCCTCAAGGCATGAGTGTCCCCACCCCAAGAGTGTCAGAGAACATAAGGGGGACAGTGGGGCCAGATGACTGTCTTCTTGCTGTGTCCTCATAGGGCTGAAGGCAAGCTGGCCCTCTGGTTCTCTTCTCACAAGGGCACCAATCCCACCCTCACAACCTCATTTGACCCTCCTTACATCTCAAAGGCCCCACCTCCATACGCCATCACACTGGGGGTTCAGGTTCCAAAACATGAATTGGTGGGGGGACCCGCTGAGTCCACAGCACTAATCTACTTTTTCATCTTGTTATTTTTTAGGTTTTCATAGTATTTTTGGTTCCCCAAAAGGAGTTGAAGATATCCTGTTTTTCACAAAGTTGTCTAGCTCGCATATTTCCACCTGTCATTCACATTGACAGCCATTCCCCCTCTTTATTTGACTATTCGAAAGTTCATAATTTTTGTGCATAAAATTAACAACCTTCACACATAGTGCAGCACTGTACTCCTGCAATAATAAAGGCACATCTTTACTGCACTAACTGGTTAAGATTCCAACATATAAGCACCAAAGAGATCCCCTTTCCAAGTAATATCTATAAACCTTGCCTCTATTTCAAAATGATTGTTTAATTAATAAATCTGAATATCACACCTTGATCATATCACTGGTTGCAATCAGACAATCGTTGATCCAGTTTGGCAAGGCCAGAAATGACAAAGTCAGCCTCAACTATCTGCACTTCCAAAGGCCAAGGCCAAAGCTGAGGCCAAGTATCAGGTCTGCGCAGAACACTAAGGCCAAAGCTGGCCTTCGGTGCATCTTGAACTTATTCTTGTCTACATTGTTTGATTCTTTTATAGGAAACATATATCTCTTTCATGATTGAACAGATATTTCTATTAAAATCACATACCAAAAAAACTAGCATTCATACATATATTCAATGGAATACTACCCAGTCATAAAAAAGAATTAAATGATGCCATTTGCAGCAACATGGATGCAACTAGAGATTCTCATATTCAGTAAAGTAAGTCAGAAAGAGAAAAACAAATGCCATCATGTGATATCACTTATATATGGAACCTAAAATATGGCATGAATGAACCTATCTATAAATCAGAAATAGACTCACAGACATGGAGGACAGACTTGCGGTTGCCAAGGGGGAGGGAGTGGGATGGACTGGGAGTCTGGGGTTAGTAGATGCAAAGTATTACATTTAGAATGGATAAGCAATGAGGTCCTGCTGAATAGCACAGGGAACAATACACAGTCTCTTGGGATAGAACATGATGGAAGATAGTGTGAGAAAAAGAGTGTATATATGTATGACTGGATCACTTTGCTGTATAGCAGAAATCGGCACAACACTGTAAAACAACTATACTTTAATTTTTAAAAAATAAAATAAAAAAAACTAGGAGTTCCCTTTGTGGCACAGTGGAAACGAATCTGACTAGGAGCCATAAGGTTGCAGGTTCGATCCCTGGCCTTTCTCAGTGGGTTAAGGATCTGGTGTTGCTGTGAGCTATGGTGTAGATCACAGATGCGGCTTGGATCTGGTGTTTCTATGGCTGTAACATAGGCCAGCGGCTACAGCTCTGATCTGACCCCTAGCCTGTGAACCTCCATATGCCACAGGTACAGCCCTAAAAAGCAAAAAAACTCCCAAAAAATTGGCACTCCATCTTCAAAAAAAAATGAGTGGGAACACTGGATTTAACTTCTAAGTAGTTCCCAACCTTTTTGAATAGTGATTGTTTATTATTTCACCGTGGATTCTACCCTCTGAGAGCTTGCAGTGACCCACCAGGTCTCCAGTGCAGAAGTTCCTGAGGGAGTCAGCAATTTCCCTATCATAGACTCCCCTCCGGCTACATTGAGATTTGAAGCAATGTAGAGGCAGGGTCTCAAGCACAGATCTGAGCCCCCATGCAAAGCTTGCTAGGACCTCTTTTACTGACAAGATAAAGCCTAAACCTTGGGGTAACCCTTAGCATCTTCCGAAAAATGTCCCCATCCTACCTTTACAGTGCATCTCAGGCCACCCTTCCCCTGTTAACCGTGCTCCTGGCACCCTGGACTCTGCTCCTCTGTTCCCTTTACCTCAAGGACTCTTCCTGATGAACTTGTACTTACCCTTCAGTATCCAGCGTCAACATTGGCCTTTCCATAAAGTCCTCTGCCCACATGTTCCAGCAGAATTCATCTGTCCTTGCTGCCAGTATAGACAGTGTACCCTACCCTCACCCCACCCTCCCACCCCCACCCAGTCTGCAGATTCTTGGAGGCAGTTCCTACATTATTGTCACCCTTCGTCCCAAGCCCCCTGCAGGGAACAGATACTTTTTTCTGGCAAGCAGAAGGATCTTAGCAAATGGTGAAAGACAGAATGGCTGGAAGAGTATAATTAGTCCCAAATTTTTATGTAAAGTTTATGCCCACCCTTTGGTTTTCACAGGAAAGTTCTGAAGATACTGATCACTGGACCATTAGTTTTCAAGCCCCATTCTCCTGAGGCTCCAAGTTCCCGGCAGCCACAGGGGGCAGCTGTGGGGTCCCAGGAGGAGTAGCGGACTCAAAAAACCAACAGACTCAGCCACTTATTACAGCACAGACCCTCGCTGGTCTTTACATGCAGGTTCCTTGGGAGAGTGCGTTTGTAAGGGGGGAAATGCCTGCCAGGAAGAGGATGAAAACCACTACCTTAGGCCAACAGGCCACTATTGGATAAGCAGGTCCAATCTGAGAAGTTCACCTGTAAATCGAGAATGTCACCGCAATAAAAAGTACTGGTTTGGGGCTTCCTCCAAAACCAGCTGTGGGTTCTTGGGCAAGCCTTTGCTTCAGTCTCCCCTCCCCCATCACACTGCCTGCCATCTGTGTGTGATGTGGGGAGGGGGACTTGAGACATAACAAAGTTTGTAAACTGCACTAATGTTTTGTTTTGTTTTGTTTTGTTTTGTCTTTTGTACTTTCTAGGGCCATACCCTCGGCATATGGAGGTTCCCAGGCTAGGGGTCTAATTGGAGCTGTAGCCACCAGCCTACACCACAGCCACAGCAATGTGGGATCCAAGCCGCGTCTGCGACCTACACCACAGCTCACGGCAATGCTGGATCCTTAACCCACTGAGCAAGGCCAGGGATTGAACCCGCACCCTCATGGATGCTAGTCGGGTTCGTTAACCGCTGAGCCACTACGGGAACTCCGGTAAACACTATTTTGACTTCTTTCCCCATAGATCAGTTTTGCCTGCTTTTTTTAATCAAATTTTATTATTTTAATTGAAGTATAGTTGATTTACAATGTTGTGTTAATTTCTGGTGTACAGCAAAGTAATTCAGTTATATATATACTTTTTCATATTCTTTTCCATTATAGTTTATTACAAGATACTGAATATAGTTCCCTGTGCTATCCAGTGGGACCTGGTTGTTTATCTATTTTATATATAGTGGTGTGTGTCTGCTAATCCCAAACGCTTAATTTATTCCTCCTCCCCCTTTCCCCTTTGGTAACCACACATTTGTTTTCTACGTTTGTGAGTTTGTTTCTGTTCTGTAAATGAGTTCATTTGTATCATTTTTTTAGATTCCACATATAAATGATATTGTATGATATTTGTCTATTTCTGACTTACCTCACTTAGTATGATTATCTCTAGGTCCAAACATATTACTGCAAATGGCAATATTTCATTTTTTTTATGGCTGAGTAGTGTTCCAGTGTGTGTATATGTGTGTGTGTGTATATATATATACCACATCTTCTTTATCCATTCATTTGTCAATGGACATTTAGGATGCTTCCATGTCTTGGCTATTGTGAATAGCGCTGCTCTGAACATAGGGGTGCATGTATCTTTTCAAATTAGAGTTTTTGCTCAGGAGTGGTATTGCTAGATCACATGATAGCTCTATTTTTAGTTTTTTAAGGAACCTCCAAAATGTTTTCCACAGTGACGGCATCAATTTACATTGATTCCACCAATAGTGGAGGAGAATTCCATTTTCTCTACAGCCTCCCCAGCATTTATTATTTGTAGACTTTTTGATGATGGCCATTCTGATCAGTGGTACCTCACTGTAGTTTTGATTTGCATTTATCTAATAAGTAGCAATGCTAAGCATCTTTTCATGGGCCCATTGACCATCTGGACGTCTTTGGAGAAATGTCTCTTTAGGACTTCTGCCCATTTTTTGATTGAGTTGTTTGGGGTTTTTTGTTATTGAGTTGTATGAGCTGTTTATTTTGGAAACTAAGCCCCTGTTGGTCCAGTTTTGCCTGCTTTTAAACTTCATACAAGTTGAATCCTAGAATGTGTTCTGTGTCTGTCTCCTTTCTTTTAACCTAGTATCTGAAATTCCATCCATGCTTCTGTGTGCTTTCCTCAGTTGTTGAAACAGTCAAATAAAATATCAGGGAGGAAAAGAATTTTGAAAGCATAAAAAACAAAAATGGAAGTTCTTATTGTGGTTCAGCAGGTTTAAGAACCCGACCTAGTGTCTGGGAGGATGCGGGTTCTTTGATCCTTGACCTCACTCAGTGGGTTAAGGATACGGCATTGCTGTGGCTGTGGTGTAGGCCTGCAGCTGCAGCTCCAATTCAACCCTTAGCCTGAGAACTTCCATATGCTTCAGGTGCGACCTTAATAAGAAAACAAGAAAACAAAAACGAAAAAGTATAGTATTATTAGCTGAGTCTGGCAATCTGTGGGCCATAAGCTCCTTGAGAGCAAAAATCATATCTTACTCATTTTTTTTTTTTTTTTGTATTTGGATCCCTTAAAATTACGCTCACAATCAGGAATCAACAAATATCAGTTGAATTGAAAATTATTATTGTTGCATAGACCATCTGACCTTTTACATCCCATGTTTTAATTTGGTTTTTTTTTTAATCCACAGCCTAAATGCCTCACCCCCTATCTCCCCAACACAGGCCCACCTGGAAGGACTCTGCCCTTTGTCTTTGCTTTCTGGGCTGTGCCCCGGGGTCTGTCCCCGTTTTCAGCTGTCTTGCTTCCCTCTCCAGATGCTAGGATGACTCACTGGGGTGGAGAGAAGGGAGCTGGAAAGGAGTGGGGTGAGTGACTCAAAGGCCTAGACAGAAAACTGTCAGGAGAGGATCCTGGCTGGGCCAGGAGAAGAGCTGGAAGAAGCCTAGATTTGGTGGTCAGACAGGAGACAGGGGCAGGTCCAGGAGGGTAGGGGGCACCCATCCCTGGCCTGGGCTCCAGACACGAGTGCCTCTGCCGCCACCGGGGAGCCCCTTCGTCTAGCTCTGAACCCCACCACCTTCCCTCCTGGATGGGCACCGCGGCCAAGTTCAGAGCTCACCCCAGCTGTCAGGACACACTGTCACTCCAGCTGTTCCTGAGCAATGGATTCCTGTTGCCAAGATATGGATTTGGTTTTAATAACAGTTAGTGCAAACACTGTAAATTTACTGCTGCGAGAGAGAGTTTTTGAAAACGTCCACTCTGGCTATAATTTTTCAGCCGCGCCAGCTGTTTGTGCTCAGCTCATACCTGACATGGTGCTTTGAAATAGCAATCACTGTATTTATAAGAAGGCGAGGACTCATAAATATGTCACAAGTGGAATATACAACGCCATATTTCACCATTTTCTATTTTAAAATTGTGAGTTATGGCTGCAGAAATGCACGCCCATTAAAGGTGATATGATGTATTTTCTGCCCTGTTCAGGAGTCCATCCATCATCCAGACAATAAAGAAAACCGCACTTACTTTTTTCCTGTCGTCTGTAATTTATGATCCCCAAAAAGCTGTAACCTTTTGGCAGGCTTTGCAGAAACCACTGCACTGTTAGCAACTAAATAACCTTTTATAAGGTTTTAAATGTGTTGCTACAGTCTCAATGCACTTGCTGTATTGATCCAGAAGATCTTGGGGGGGTGGGGGGAAGGAGTGGAAGGAATGGAAGAAGATGATCTATAACCAGATCAATAACGGCATATAGATTGTTGAAAGATGCTTCTAATGATTTTTGCCAGCCATCATCTTTCAGCACGCCACGCCCTATCTCTTAGGCTTGGGTCTTGGCTGGAATTGATTGACCTTGCTTTTTTGCTCCCTCCCTCCCTCTTGTTGAGCCGCCAGACAGGGGAGATGCAGAATGAATTGGCCACCGCAGGCTATTTGCAGAAAAGCTCTGAGAATCATAGGGCTGGAAGCTCTGAGAATCGTCGAGACTATCTCAGCACCCAGATGAGGAAACTGAGGCCAGCCAAGAGGCTGTGACTTGCCCAAGGTCAAGCGGCAATTCGGGAGCAGAGCTCGGAGGGTGGATTCCTGGTTTTCAGTCCAATCTACCATCTCATGTTTGCCCCAAGGAAGAGGGTGTGCCAGGAGCCGCTGAATGCATTCCTGATGAGATCCGCAGACCCAATAAATCTGCCTGACAATGAAAAGATGTGGGAAGATGGTGAGCTTGGGAATCCGACAGAACCGGGCTGAATCCGGACCCCGCCTCTGCTTCCGGTAACTGGTAACTAGCCTAGCTGTGTCTCTGCTACTCCACCTGCAAGACGGCAGTCATAGTCCACCTAGTAAGGTGGTGGAGACGATCAGATCTGGTGTCAGGCGATGCCAAGCCCAAAGCTTGCATGTGACCTGGCTCCTGCCCTGCCCCCTTCAGTCTCCTCTCATCGCCAGCATTTTCTGGGTCTGCCTCCCTCTCCCTCTGCTCTGCCTTAGCCTCTAGGACAATGGTGATGGAAACCATCAGGAAAGAGGCAGCTATGGAAGAAAGCTGGATGATCTTTTTCAACCACAAAATCTTTGGTGCGGAGGCGTTACCTTAATTGTCAACGATGAAGGCAGCTGAGGGGAAAGACAAAACTAAGCACAAGGGAAGCCAAGTTCCTGGAGCTTGGAGACCACGCCTGGTCAGTTCCCTCTGAAAGGGCCCACAAGAGGCCATGGGTAATTGGGCTTTTAACATTATATTCTTGGTAGGGAACATTTGCAGGGAGGAAAAAAAAAGTCCTTGTGAAGCAACTGGACTGTGGTGCGCTGGCTGTGTCACAAAGGACTCTCCCGCCAGACAGGCCTGCATTCTCAAAAGCAGCACTTTCCGCCCCAGGAACATGCTGCTTGGGGGGAGGATGAATAAACGGTCGGCAGGACAAATCCAGCTCCTGCCTCTGTCTGCAAATAAATTTTGCAAGAACACAACCACGCCCATTCGATTATGTATTGTCCACGGCGGCTTTCAACTACAAGTGCAGACGAGAGCAGTGGTCCCTCTGTGTCCAAGGGTCATGGTTCCAGGAACCCCCTCAGATGCTACTATCCTCCAATGCTCAATTCCCTTATATACAATGGCATAATATCTGCATAGAACCTACACACTTCCTCCCTCATCTTTAGATTGCTTATACTACCTAATGCTATACAAATCTTTGCCTGTCAATGGCAAATTCAAGTTTTGCTTTTTAGAACTTTCTAGAATCTTTTCTCCAAATGTTGTCCATCTCTGAGGATACAAAAACCTAATGGATAAGAAAGGTCAACTGTAGTTCTGATAGAAATCAAAAGACACATCAAGCCTAAAACAGTTTCCAGCTAGCCCTTTCTCCCCCCAAAAGCTCCAAATCCCTGTGCTGAGGTCCACTCAGCACTGCCACAAGCCAGAGGGCTTCCCAGGAGCACGTGATCCATAAGTACATGAGCAGGGATTTAGAGTTTACAAAGTACTTTCACAGAGGTGATCTTGAGGAAAACTCCCAGCAACCTGTGAGCTGGAGAGTCTGATTCAGAGGCACATACTGAGACCCAGGGACCAGAGGACTTGCCCAAGTCCCCAGGGATGGTCAAAGACAGAGATGAGACCTGAGCCCAAGCTGAGAGGCCCAACCTCCCTCTATTGCACGCCCCTCCAGGGCCCCAGACAACCAGCTAAGGACCTGGGCAAGTCACTGGGCCCCCCTGGACCTTAGTTTCCTTACATCCAAAATGAACAGTCAATAAAACACTCATTTTGAAAGATGCTAAGGGGAGTTCCCGTTGTGGCTCAGCAGGTTAAGAACCTGACATAGTGTCCGTGAAGATGCTGGTTCAATCCCTGGTCTCGCTCCGTGGGTTAAGGATCCAGCATTGCCATGAGCTGCAGTGTAAATCAAAGATGTGGCTCAGATCTGGCATTGCTGTGGCTGTAGTGTAGGCCCGCGGCTACAGCTCCCATTCACTCCCAAACTCTCGTGTTGCAGGTTCGGCCTTAAAAAGGGAAAAGAAAAAAAAAAAGACGCTAAGGGACTCTTAGCAAGCACCCTGTGAAGTAATTCCCAGGGGGAAACATCCCAGCTCCTACACCCAGTCTGATCCACACATGGACAGGCCATCAGAGAAGCTAGTGTGGCAGGCCCAGAGTAGGGATGAGAAGGAGGGGGAGCCCAACTCTGTGGACTGGCTCCCCTAAAACCCTGGACCCCCAGATCATGTTAGAGCACGGAAAGGCTAACAGTGGGCCCAGAGAGGCTGCCCACACACACAGGACTGCTCTCCAGCTCCTAGGTATTCTGCCCGAGACAGGGTGTCTGCAAGATGGTAAAAGCCCCTCCTGCCCCATATACTTCTGGGGTAGGGTGGGTCGGGGCAGGTAATAACAGGGAAAAGAGCTGTCACCCCTTTGTCACATGCCCTGCGATCTCTCTGTGTCTCCCTCTCCCTCTTCCTGGTCTCTCCCAGAGCACCACCCCCCCAGATCATTATTAACATTATAAATAAAAACGAGAGGCAAGTTATTAAATGTAAAATATGCAGTTCCTCCCAGAACTCGCTGGGCAGTTCATAAACGTGACGGCTTAATTTTGCTGCTGATCCAGGCAGCTGATGAAGCATCGCCAGCTCGTGGGCTAATTGAAGCTGTTAACAAAGTGGAGGAGAAAGATGATCACAGCGGGGTTGGGGGGGTTCCTCTCCCGCCTGAAGGGAGCAGGGGGCAGCCCGACAGAGACAGAGTTCTCCACCTGAACCTCCATCTGGAGCTGCTTGAAAGACCAAGGGACTTCCCTGAGTCTCCTGTGGAGACAAGCAGCTTCAAACACAGCTTGGGGAGTTCCCGTCATGGCACAGCAGAAGCAAATCTGACTAGGAACCATGAGGTTGCAGGTTCGATCCCTGGCCTCTCTCAGTGGGTTAAGGATCTGGTGTTGCTGTGGCTGTGGTGCAGGCCTGCAGCTGTAGCTCAGACTGGACCCCTATCCTGGGTGTGGCCCCAAAAAGCAAAAATAAATAAATAAATAAATAAATAAATAAATAAATAAAGCACAACTTGGGGTAGAGTCTACACAGGGTTGGTTTTAGCACAATCAGAGAGATTCTGGCTCTCAGATCCCAGGTTAGGTGGAAACCACCCAAATGTCCATCAACAGATGAATGGATAAACAAATTGTAGCCAATCCATACAACGGAATATCATTCAGGCATGAAAGATAAAAGAGAATAAAGTATTGATGATGCTACAATGTGGCTAATCCTTGAACATTGAGTGAAAGAAGCCAGGCGCAAAGGTCACATCCTGGAGGATTCTATTCATTTGAAATGTCCAGAACAGGTAAAGCCATAGAGACAGAGAGCAAATGAGTGATGGCCAGGGGTTGGGGGAGGAGACAGTGGGAAGTGCTGGCTTCTTGGATACAGGTATTTTGGGCAGTGATGGAAAGGTTTGGGAGCAAGATAGAAGTGGTAGTCACATGATATTGTGAATTACTAAATGCTACAGAATTGTTCTCTTTGGAGTTCCCTTGTGGCTCAGGACTGATGCGATGTTGGAGGAATCACAGAGTTTTGGACACTGAGAGCCCAGGGTCCTGAGTTCTAGGAAGGACCATTGGCCAAGTCTATGAGCCATTTAGAAGTCACTTAAATATTTTGGCTTTAGTTTCCTTCTTTTGAAGGAGGGAGACTTAACTTTATATTCCTCAGACATCCCTTCTGGTTTTAAAAGTCTGCTACTGAGCTAAATTAAAAGACAAACAGGAAATGTATTTTTCATTGTTATGTCAGAAGATGGATGTTCTTAATATGTAAAGGGGCTTTTAAAAATCAATAGGAAAGGAGTTCCCGCTGTGGCACAGCATGATCCACAGCATCTCTGCAGTGCCAGGACGAGGGTTCTATCTCAAACCCCACACCATGGCTTAAAGGATCCAGCACTGTGGGAGCTGCAGTGTAGGTCACAGCTGCACCTCAGATCTGATCCCTGGCCTGGGAACTCGATATGCTTTCGGGTGGCCAAAACAGAAAAAAAAAAATTTAGGAAAAAGAGGAATATTCCAAAAGGAAAAAAAAATAGATAAATAACACAGGATTTTTTACAAAGATTTTCCCATTAACTATAATAAGGAAAAATTAAAAACAGCCTAAATTCAAAGCAAGAAAAGTTCTTGTCCTAATCACAGCAGTCATATTACTAGTCATTGCAAATATATTTCTTCATAATATTTAATAATAAAGTGTTTATAATAAAAGAGGAAAAATTCAGATTTCCAGTTTTATGTCTTATTTGTCTAAAAAAAAAAAAAAAGACAGTTATAGGTAGATGATACATAGGCTAGAAGGATATGCACCCAAAAGTTAACAGTGGTTATCTCTGAGTGTAGGTTGATAATTTTATTTCTCCTTTATACTTTTATGTTTTTCTGAATTTCCATAATGAGGACATTATTTTCTAATTTAGAAAAAAAATGTTTAATCTATGATGCAACAGAATAGCAAATTCAGGGTTTTACATTCAGCTCCATTAAAATTTCATTCTGGTACCAAAGTGATAAAAACCTTCACCACAATAAATTTTCAAAGGTTATTAAAAATGCCCTTTATTATTCTGCAACTGTTTCTCTAGGACAGCATCTGTCTCACTCAATTGTTGATTAACCTACATAAATTCTCAACTATTCATAAAATGTCTTGAGGACAGGAATCTAGCCAAATTTATTCCCAGCACCAAATACCATAATAGGTGTTTAGAAGATGTTGGTTGACTCGAGGGCAAGAACTGGGAGATTAGCAGTCTGGGAGAAATTGAGCAAGAGGCAAGAGAAAGTGAAATGATTATATATAGAGAGAGAAGGAGAGAGAGAGTTCGTATTGTGGCTCAGTGGGTTAAGAACCAACTAGTCCATGAGGATATGGGTTTGATCCTTGGCCTCAGTCAGTGGGTCAAATGATCTGGCATTGACACGAGCTGCAGCATAGGTCGAAAATGCCACTCAGATCCCAAGTTGCTGTGCCTGTGGTATAGGCCGGCAGCTGCAGCTCTGATTCATCCCCTAGCCTGGGAATTTCCATATGCCTCAGGTTCAGCCCTAAAAAAGAAAAAAGAAAGCGAGATGAGGAGCCATGCAGAATGGGTAGCTGTGGGCAATTTGTCAGTTCGTTCATCTATATAATGAACATGCCAACAATGAAGATACTGACTTCAACAGGACTCAGAGCCTCAAAGTTAAGGGATAGAGACAGACATGCAAAAAAGAAAAAGAAAAAAAAAAAAAGAGTTTCTGTCGTGGCCCAGTGGAAACAAATCTGACCAGGAACCATGAAGTTGCAGGTTTGATCCCTGGCCTCGCACAGTGGGTGAAGGATCCGGTGTTGCCATGAGCTGTGGTGTAGGTCGCAGGCGAGGCTCAGATCCGGCATTGCTGTGGCTGTGGCATAGGCCATCAGCTGTAGCACCGATCAGACCCCTAGCCCTGGAACCTCCATATGCCATGGGTGAGGCCCTAAAAGAAAAAAAAGACAAAAAAAAAATGGGAACAAAATAAAATAACAACGCCTCAACAGGGAGAACAAAGGAAAGCTGCTCATCCTGCTGGCACTGGAGGGCAGGGAGAGAAGCAGGGAGAAGGGATGGGACTATGAGGACAGTCTTAGAGGGACATGGAGAAGGAGGGCAGTGATCAGAACTGAAGCTGGGATGCTGAAGAAGAGGCTGGTCATGAAGGATGGCACAGATGAGAATACCAATCCACATCCTTCACCATCATCCACACAAAGCTCACAGGTGGGGAGCTGAGGCACGGGGAACATGCCCACCTTCTCAGAAGGGTTTCTACTGCACTTGGACCTGGGTGGGCATCCTAGCAACTGAGCCCATCACACTTCCACTGTGACCAATGTCCTGGACTTCAATGCCCTGTAGGAATCCCATTCCCCACTCCACCATGAATACCAGCTGGGGGTACATGCCCAGCTCCATGTCAAAATTATTTTAACCTTGAGAGAAGACAGCCCTCAAACTGTGGAGCCTATAACCACACACCCTGCACCAACAAGTCCATCACCTACTGGTAGTAGAGGATGGGTCTCGCCTCCTGCATGCCTCCCTGGTTTTTACATGGGATGACCCTCCCTGTTAGCTGGTGAGCCATCTCCCAAGGAACACACTGAAAACACACACAGTCTCCGGAGTACAAGGGGGCGGGGTGGGGGGGTGGGGTTCCATCCCAGGAAATGCCAGCATTTCCCTCAATGTCGTCATTGCCGGCTCTGATCTGGAATGCATTATTTGACCTCGGGCAACTATAAATTAATGTTGTCTTCAAGCTGAGCTTCTCAGCAAGGTAACAAAATGTTGACATCAGCCTGAAAGTCAAATTAGGCTCTGCATTATGTAGTGTGACCTGAAGTGTTGACACCCTGGCCGTGTGCTTTTCAAGCTTGAGGACAGCACGTGGTGGGAACTGCACTCGTGACTTCAGCTGCTTCCCAGAAAGTTCCTGGACCGCCAAGAATCCTCAGGGAGCAAATCTGTGATGTTGCCTCAGCCTCTAGCAGGAAAAGTGCATGATGCGTTCTTTCTTCACACCAGGGCTGAATCTCTACCCTGTGCCTGTCACTATGATGGGTCCTTGCAGGTGACAAACAACAGATGTAGATCCCAAATCTTCCCAGGATGACTGTGTCTAGCTGCCACCCCATAGCTCTCCTCCCTCTCCCAGCCAAGTTGGTTTTACCATGAATCCTCTCCTCCATACCTCCCTATTACCCCGCAGTCCACAGCAGGCTGCCTCTGCCCCCACCTCTCCATGGAAACTGCATCCACTGAGGACAACATAAATCTCACCCAATGACAGGGCTCAAGGCTGTGGTTACCCAGCCTCCTTCTAAAGTTCATGCTGTTGATGCATCACTTTCTGAAATCCTTCTCCCTCTCAAGTGTTACTATTCCCTTATGGTTTTCACCAAACCTTCTGACATACAATTCACCTTAAATAATTATTAGAGAAATGCAAATCAAAACTACTATGAGGTACCACCTTACCCTAGCCAAAATGGCCGTGATTAAAAAGTTTACAAAGAATTTAAATGCTGGAGAGGGTGTCGAGAAAAGGGAACCCTCCTACACTGTCGGTAGGAATGTACAGTGGTGCAACAACTGTGGAAAACAGTATGGAGGTTCCTCAAAACTTAAAATAGAACTACCATATGATCCAATAAACCTATTCCTGGGCATATATCCAGAGAAAACCGTAACTAGAAAAGATCCATGCACCCCAATATTCATTGCAACACTATTTACGATAGCCAAGACATGAAAACAACCTAAATGTTTATCAACAGAGGAATGGATAAAGAAGATGTGGGTACATGTATACAATGGCATATTTCTCAGCCATAAAAAAAGAACGAAATAATGCACTTGCAGCAACAGGGATGGACCTAGAAATTATCACACTAAGTGAAGTTAGACAGTGAAAGACAAACATCATATGATATTACCTATATGTGGAATCTTTTTTTAAAAAAGGATACAAATGGACTTATTTGCAGAACAGAGACAGACTCAAAGACTTTGAAAAACTTATGGTTACCAAAGGGGACCGGTTATGGGGAGGATGGACTGGGAGTTTGGGATTGCCATATGCACACTGAGGTATATGGAATGACTAGCCAAATGGGACCTGCTGTACAGCAGAGAACTCTACCCAATATTCTGTAATAATCTATGTGGGAAAAAAATCTGAAAGAGAACGTTTACATGTATATATATACATGACTGGGTTGCTTTGCTGTATAGCAGAAATGATCACAGCCTTGTAAATTAACCATACTTCAATAAAATTTGGGGGGAAAAAAGAATTAGGCGTTCCTGTCATGGCTCAGCAGTAACGAACCCGACTAGTATCCATGAGGAAGCAGGTTGGATCCCTGGCCTCATTCAGTGGGCTAAGGATTAGGCGTTGTGGAAGGGTGTGGCGTAGGTCACAGATGTGACTCGGATCCTGTGTTGATGTCACTGTGGTGTAAACTCCACATGGAAGTTCCCAGGCCAGGGGTCGATTCAGAGCTACAGCTGCCAGCCTACACCACAACCATAGCAACAAAGGATCCAAGCCATGTCTTCCACCTACGCCACAGCTTGTGACAATGCTGGATCCTTAACCCACTGAGTGAGGTCGGTAACTGAACCCACATCCCTCTGGATACTTGTAGGGTTCTTAATCTGCTGAGCCACATCAACAACTCCTGTTTTTTGTCTCAATGACATTTTTATTTTTCTATCTTGCACTGCCACGAGATAACTAGAACCATGACTTCCATTTCACAATTTACTCAGTGATTACATGTGCATTTGAGAGTTGAGGCATGGATCCTGCTGTCATAATTTTTTTCCCATCTGGAAAGTCGGAGGGAGGTTGTGTTCATGCTCCCTGCGACTGTGGCCTTCCAAGGTCATGGTTTGCCAGCTCGCTCTCCCATGCACCTCCCAGCCCACTAAGGGCAGTCAATCATGCCCTTGGAGTGGGCACCGTTAAGAACTAAAACCAGCTGCGCTCAAGGGCCCCCAGGATCCAGCAGGAAGGACCCTCTTGCCTTGGCCACGCTAAAACGTCCTCTTCCAAATGTCCTTGAGAAGCCAAAGCCCTGGCTCTGAAAGGAGGCTGCTGACTCAAAGCATGGAGAAGGGCTTTTCAGAAGTGGCATGAGAGAGAAGTGGGGGTGGGTGGAAGAGCCACGAAGAAGCCCAGTGCCTAATGTTATGTTTTAAACCACATGCCTTTTTCCAGACTGGGTTATTAAATTAATTCAGAACTTATGCTCACACTTAAAAGATTTCTGTCATATTTTATGAACACGATGATCTCAGAGTAATTTGCACTGGAAATGTGTCATATTAAATCAGGGGCACTAATAAACTTTATGACTTAAACTCCACATGGATCAGACGAGGCAGATAAACCATCCTACTTTTGCACTCATATTCCTGCCATTGAAATACAGTTCCTCCTATGGGAAAATATAAATAAACTTGATAACACTCCGGCTGCCCCACCATGCACATACCCGCCGGGCTGGAGGCATCACCTGCCGGTCCTGCCCTGCCACACGGAAGCTTGTGATGCGGGTGGGATGAGTTGACTCAGGCAGAGATATTTCTTAGGGGTTTTAAAACACTTTGACTCCCCATGGCTTTATGACCTTCCATTCACACCAGCATGGCCTTAAAGCTGGGCTGTGTGTAACTGCTCAGAAGTGTTTTACAGGTACAAGTGTGGTGTAAAAAGTGCTGGATGGTGAGTTACGACCCCTGAGTCCTTCTGGTTCCTCTACCAGCTGGCTCTGGGATCTGAGCACAAATCAGACAGGACAGTATAACAGAAAGAGCCCAGGCCCTGGAATCAAAGGTCTATTTCCACTTCACAGATGTTTTTTGAAAGCCTAACATGATCCAGGCCTTGTGCAAGGCACTAACAATTCAAGAATGAGTAAGAATTCAATTAGGGAGTTCCCACTGTGATGCAACAGGATTGGCTGCGTCTCTGGACACAGGTTCAATCCCCTGACCAGCACAGTGGGTTAAGTGTGTTAAGAATTAACAGTGTGTTAAGGTGTTGCCACAACTGCATCTCAGATCTGATCCCTGGCCTGGGAGCTCCATGTGCTGTGGGGTGGCCAAAAAAAAAAAAAGGTCAATTAGAATTCCAACAGGATTATTTGGTAAACTAAATTAAATTATTATAAAATAGGTGCAGATGGGTACCAGTCTACAGAAACACTCTGTGATTCTTTTAAAATTCATATAAATAAATAAATGTCTGAAAATAGCCAAGGAAATTCAGAAGAGTGAGGCAGGACTTGCCTCACCAGATATTAAATACAAAATTGATATAGTCAAAGTGATGTGGTGTCGACAGGCTTCTATGTAAACTTCCAGCCAACAAACCTGTGGATGTGGGAGTGAGGAAGAAAAGAAGAGAAATGACTGAAAGTCTGGATTTGGATCACGTTGACCTCCCAGGAGTCCTCAGCACAAGCAGCCAAACATCTGCCTTCCCTACTACACAAGGAAGCTGGAAGTCTTTTCTCTGAAAAAGAAAAGTGAAGCCAAAGAGGTTCTAAATTGAGCGGGACAGGTTCGTCAGAGGACAAGAACAAGGCAAACAGTGAAAATAAGGGAATTCCATGAAACTCTACTCTTTACATATGATGGACCCTCTGCCCTTTCCTGCTCTATTTCCAGAACTCACGTAGCCAAGTGCACCCTCACACACTCAACAGAATTCTAAAGCAGGAGACTGGATGGCACTTCTCTGTCATGAAACAAATGACCCTCATATACTGACACTAAAGAAATACAACAAAAAGGATCGCTGGCAACCAGCTCCTCTCCTCCTCCAGTAGACCCCCTCTCCCATTCACGAACAATTCCAATTAAACATAGACAAAGAGCCAAGGATCATCAGACCCTTAAGGAAATCCTTTTCATGGAAAATACAATGGAAAGTAAACACAAAACAACAAATTTAGAAAGAAAATAGACAAAGCAATAACATTCTCAGAGAGATGATTTAAATAGTAAAATGCCATTAAAAAGGCATTAGTGCTATTAATGCCCTACTTGAAAACAAGAAAGAGTTCTTATCAATTAAGATTGATAACCAAAATAACATTATTTAAAGAATTAAAAGGTAAGAAAGTCTCCCATAAGTTATAACTAAATGACAATAGAGTATAAAATAGAAGTATAAAAGCTATGAAAACTTGTTGTAAACCCAAAGAGTAAAAATCCAAATAATAAGAATTTCATAAGAATAGAAGAGAAAAACTCATGGGAAAGAAATTATCAATGGAAAAATTAAATTAAAGGGAATGTGCATATATATACGTATAACTGGCTTACTTTGCTGTACAGCAAAGATTGGCACAACATTGTAAATCAATTACACTTTAATTTAAAAAAAGAAAAAAAATTAAATTTCCTAGAACTGAAGGACATGGGATTCTCCAAATGACTGGCATAATGAATGAAAAAAAAAGATCCCATTTGTATGATATTTCTAAAGACAGCAAGTCTCTAGGAACAGAAAGTAGATCAGTGACTGCCTGGGACCAAAGATGGGAGTAGAGATTGGCTTGAAATGGGCACCAGGAGACTTTGGGGGTGTTGGAAATATTCTAAAACTGGTTTGTAGTGACGGTTGCACAACTGTATAAATTTGCTAAACTCAGAGTTCCCTGGTGGCCTAGAGGTTAAGGATTCAATGTTGTCACTGCTATGATTTCAGGTCAGTCCCTGGCCTGGGAACTTCCTCATGCCACAGGTGCAGTTTAAAAATAAATAAATAAATAAATAAATAATTTTAAAATAAATAAATGTACTAAATTCATCAATATGGACAATTAAAATAGGTGAATTTTATGGTAGGTAAATTACATATCAATAAATCTGTTTATATTTTAAAAAAATAAAGTGGCATTCACAATAGCCAAGACAGGAAAACAACCTAGATGTCCATCGACAGATAAATGGATTAAAAAGATAAGGTACAGGAGTTCCCGTCGTGGCGCAGTGGTTAACGAATCCGACTAGGAGCCATGAGGTTGCGGGTTCGGTCCCTGCCCTTGCTCAGTGGGTTGACGATCCGGCGTTGCCGTGAGCTGTGGTGTAGGTTGCAGACGCGGCTCGGATCCCGCGTTGCTGTGGCTCTGGCGTAGGCCGGTGGCTACAGCTCCGATTCAACCCCTGGCCTGGGAACCTCCGTATGCTGCGGGAGCGGCCCAAGAAATAGCAACAACAACAACAACAACAAAAGACAAAAAAAAAAAAAAAAAAAGAAAAAGAAAAAGTACATATTTACAGTGGAATACTATTTAGCCTTAAAAAAGAATGAAACAATGCCATTTGCAGCAACATGAATGCAACTAGACACTATTATACTAAGTGAAATAAGTCAGAAAGAGAAGGACAAATACCATGTGATAGCACTTACATGTGGAACCAAAATATGGCACAAATAAACCTAACTACAAAATTGAAATAGACTCATAGACATAGAAAACAGACTTGGGAGTTCCCTTCATGGCTCAGAGCTTAACAAACCCAACTAGGATCCATGAGGATGGAGGTTCGATCCCTGGCCTCACTCAGTGGGTTAAGGATCCGGCGTTGCCATGAGCTGTGGTGTAGGTCATAGACTCAGCTCGGATCCCGCATTGTTGTGGCTATGGTATAGGCCAGTGGCTACAGCTCCAATTTGACCCCTCGCCTAGGAACTTCCATATGCCAGGGGTGCGGCCCTAAAAAGCAAAAAAAAAAAAAAAGAAAAAGAAAAAAGAAAACAGACTTGTGGTCACCAAGGGGGAGGGGGTGGGAGGAGGGAGTAGAATGGACAGGGAGTTCGGAGTTAGTAGATACAAACTATTACAATTAGAAGAGATAAGCAATAAGGTCCTCCTGTACAGCACAGGAAACTATGTCCAGTCTCTTGGGACAGACTGTGATAGAAGATAATATAAGAAAAGGAATGTATACATATGCATAACTGCACAGCAATTTTTGCTGTACAGCAGAAATTGGCCCAACATTGTAAATCAACTATACTTTAATAAAAAAAAAAAAAAGGTGGTGTCAGTTATTCCTCCCAACACTTACTGTATTAATCAAAGAGCCTTGTTCCGAAATCCTGAAAGCGAGCAGGTGAGGCTGGTAAAAGGAACAAGATGAAATTATCCACTGAAGTACTTTACGATGCCCAGAAGGAAGTGAAGTCTTTTTATTTTTATAACTTTTTTTTTAGAAGTGCAGTCTTTAGGGGCTGCTCTGCCACAGTCCAAGAGCCAGGGTGGAGCCAGAGTTCTTCTTCCTGCAAAGGGAAAATCATGGTAGCAACACCCTGTGAAACTGCCAGATGCTGCTTCTCAACGTCAGGTTGGGACATCAGAGCCCCAGGAAGAGGGACCATATTGCTCCCCATTCTCCCAACCTGAAGAAGAAAGGAAGGAGGAGTCCTTACCATGAGGTAGTTAAAGGAAAGGAGCAGGGCTGGATGTGTGTGTGTGTGTGTGTGTGTGTGTGTGTGTGTGTGTGTACATACAAATGCACCAGGATACAGTTAAACCCTTATACAGAAATAGACCCATTCAACCTACTGTATAGCGCAAGGAACTAATTCAATATTTTGTAATAACTTATAAAGGAAAAGAATCTAAGATATATTTATATACTATACATAACAATATATTTTATATATTCTAGAATATATAGTCTATATAACATATATGTATAACTGAATCACTGTGCTGTATACCTGAAGCGAATACAACATATTCATATTCACAAGTAAATCAACTATACTTCAATTTAAAAAAAAAAAGACCCATTTGTATGTATGACATAAAAATAAAGTTTCATTACAATCATATCACCAACATATTACACAGTTTTAATTATAGGGAAATGATAAGAAGGCAATACACTCAAATCCTACTCTTGGTTGGTTGCTCATTTTTAACTAGGAAATGAAAAAACTTTTTTCAAAAACTTCCCTTTTTACATGGGTTGGCGCACATACAAATTGGCAGGCAGCATCTGTACAGAGAAAGTCTCTTTATCTGGAAAGGTAAATACTTAATTCAAGCTTTTGTGTAATGAAATTAATTCTAATATAAATAAGATTTTAAAGGATAAAGGCAGTCTAGAATGTTAATTTCAAAATGTGCACCATTACTGAAAGAATAGATGTATTAGAAAACAAGGAAACAAATTAAAAACACTTGCACTGGGTGAAAATAAAAACCTTGACCAGCTTCATTAGCCTGGGAATCAACGTTCTTTATTGCCACCAGCACCAGCCATGTGATCTTTGCTATGGCTGTCGTTGTTTAGTGCGTAAGAAGGTGAGGGAGACCAAGAAGGCAGAAGCTAAATCTGGGCAGAGGAAAAAACCTAAGTAACACAGGTCCTCAGAGGTAATTCTTTTGCTTGTATTTCCAGAGTGGCTGGTTCTGTAATCAGATTAGCCAAATATTTATAGAATTTCTATTTTCCCATTATGCTTGACAGACATAACAGTGTGATTAGCTGGCACGGAAAAGTTCATGGAGGTCAAAGGTAGGGACCTACCTGTGAACCAGCCCACACATGCTGAAGACACGGGGGACCCGAGATACCCTCAGATCGTCTCGAGAATTGAGTGGTGCGATGTCTGGTAAAGCAGTTGCCATCAAGAGGCCACCCAAAAAATGGTGAATCTTTCCCATTTCCTTCCACATTTCACCCACTCTTCACTATCCTGCCCACCCCACCCCCACCCCACCCCACACACACACACGTCTCACTCCAAGAAGATTTGTTAACATTTCCTATGGGAAAATAAAAAGGAAACATTTTCAAGGAGAAAATCTCAACAGCATATTAGAAGGAGGAGTTCCTAGTGTGGCTCAGCAGTAATGAAGCTGACTAGTATCCATGAGGACTCCAGTTCGATCCCTGGCCCTGACCAGTGGGTTAAAGATTTGGTGTTGCCGTGAGTTGTGGTATATGTCGCAGACACAGCTCAGATTCTCCATTGCTATGGCTGTGGTGTACGCCTGCAGCTACAGCTCTGATTTGACCCCTAGCCTGGGAACTTCCATATGCCACAGGTATGGCCCTAAAAAGAGAAAAAAAAGAAATCAAAACATTTTCTGAGTCTTTAAAAGTACTGGGACACTAGGCATTGTCCTACTTGCTTAATGGTTAGTCGCCCCTCCTAGGGAGGATGCTAAAAGAAACAGAGCATCCAGCCACCAGATCTGAGCACTGATTCTGATCTGAGCTTGGGAAGAGCTACCCACCATGTCCCCAAAGCCCCTGATCATATACTGTATTTGCTCTCATGACAACTTAGGAGCATGGAACAAGGCACCAGACAACTCATCGATGGGTCAGAAAGGCAGTCTCCTCTCAGAGTTAGGAAAACATTCCTCTCTCCAATCGTTGACTGTTGTTGACACAATGGGACTTGGAAGAAGAGGCTGCCCCATACAACAGGGTGTGTAGACAAGAAGGTCTGCCCATCATTCAACATCATAAAACTATCAATCATGCACCACAAACATGATGAATTCCAAAATACATTTGGGAGTTCCTGCTGTAGCACAGTGGGTTAAGAATCCAACTGCAGTGACTCAGTTTGCTTTGGGTTTGCTCCCTGTCCCAGGAACGTCCATATGTTCGAGGGTAGCCATAAAAAAAAAAAAAAAAAAAAAAAAAAAAAATCCAAAAATGGAGTTCCCATTGTGGCACAGTGGAAACAAATCTGACTAGAAACCATGAGGTTTAGGGTTCCATCCCTGGCTTCACTCAGTGGGTTAAGGATCCTGCCTTGCCATGAGCTGTGGTGTAAGTCACAGACGTGGCTCAGATCTGGTGTGCCTGTAGCTATGGCGTAGGCCGGCAGCTATATCTCTGATTGGACCCCTAGCCTGGGAACCTTCATATGCCATGGGTGCGGCCCTATAAAAGCAATAAAAAAATCCAAAATACATTTTAGCTCACACTAATCTCCTTCATTTTATAACCCTTGTGGTTTTCAAATCTGTTATTTCCTGATGCATTAGTTTCAGCACACAATATCTGTAAGACACATTTTCTAGGCTGACCGACTCATCCTAGTTGGCCCAGGACCTTCATGGTTTGGGCACTGAAACTTGTACTTCCTGCAAAACCTCCCAGTTTGGGGCAAACCAGGACAGTTGGTCAATTTTTAATATCTAATCATCATCCTCTGCTGACATTTAAGTGTTTAGACCAACAAGATGAAAAACACAGAACAGAATTTTTAAGTAGCAATTATAATTCTGGAAAGTTCTAGTAGGGTCCAGAGCTGTACTCAGCAAGATGGACACAGGCCTTGGATGTGGCCAAACCAGGTCCCCCTGGCTTTCATGGCAATCTCGGTAGGAAAAGAATGACTGCAAGTCAACTCCTTCTTTTCTGGGCTCCCTGGAATGGCCTCTTCCATAAATACTTTAGATGATTTGCCAGCAGAGAAAAGGGATTCAGGCAGTGGTTCTCAAACCACAAGGCACTTAAGAATAACCTGAAGAACATGTTTAAAATATGCCTTTCTGAGCCTTATCCCTGCCACCAAGAAAGATTAGCTTGGATGAGTCCAAAAAGCAGTCTTTTTAAGAAGAACCCCAAGGGGATCCTGATCCATGTGTGGAAATATTTTCAGATAAAAATCCTAATTCATCATCTCTCAGTACAGAAACTCATGGAGGCAAACACAGGATTGTTCCACAGGCACGCTATAATCCCAGACATCAACAGGAAAAAGAATTCCTGCAGACAGCATCCCCACAGGAAGATGGGCTGAGGCCAAAGTCACAGAATATAGGAGAAAGGTGAAAACCATGGTGGGCAATCAACATAACCCCACCCTGCCACCCCTCATCCCAGGAAAAGGAAGAAATGACACCTGTGGAGCTAGAAATAATAGGACAATCTGAAAGGGATTTTGAAATCGGTTCTGCTGGAAATAGAAAATCATTTCAGGGTTTTGAGAAAAAGCCAGAAATGCTGAAAGTTGTGTCACACTTTCACTGTATATGGAAGTTCCCAGGCTTGGGGTCTAATCGGAGCTGTAGCTGCCGGCCTATGCCACAGCCACAGCAACTTGAGATCCAAGCTGTGTCTGCAACCTATACCATAGCTCATGGCAATGCCGAATCCTTAACCCACTGAGTGAGGCCAGGGATCAAACCAGCATCCTCGTGGCTACTAGTTGGGTTCATTAACCACCGAGCCATGACAGGAACTCCTGAAAGTTGTTTTAGAATGCTGAGGGTGGCCATGACACAATTAAATGGAGGCAGCAAGAATAGATTAAGAGACCTCATGCTCTCTACCTGCAGATAGTGTTCCCTCCTTCTCCTCAACTCCTCTAAAATTTAACCTGCACATCTCCTATGACCTTATAACCCCACCACTTTACCCCACATTTTATAGCTGTTTTCATGTACATAAGCCATGTAAAAACGTGCTGCACTCAAGGCTCTCTTGATATATATACACATATATTCTTTCTGTACCCTCCTGAAATAGTATGCTGGGCCCATGGGAGAAGTTCCATAAAGGTTTCAGGAATAAAAGATCCAACACATGAACAAGTGCTGGGTTGGAAAGCGATTGATCAGAACCTTGCTCCGTGGACCTCCAACCTGACCTGGAGCACAAAACCAACCTGATGGCACATCATTAGTTTGTCTCCCTAGGACCGGAGAAATTCCCTAAACTGGTTCTCTTCTTAGCCCATGAGGACATCATCTGTCAATGTATTTAAAAGTCAGCTGGATTCAGTGACAGCCTTAAGCCCTGTCACACTGATGAAAATCTTTCGCTATATGTGGATTTCCCTGGTGCAGGTGGATGGCTGTATCACCTGTCTTCCTCTTCAAATTGACTGTCAGCTTACAGACATCTGATTCTATGCAATAGCAAGTCTTGCCCTAAATCTGACTACCCCATTCCTAATCATTTAGAGCCCTTCTCCTTCCCTGTTTGAGGAAGAAGTCTCGATGTAACGGCCAAGCCCTGGGAAACAGCAATGACAAGAGCTTGCAAGAAGCACAAAGCCAGCACACTGAATAGCACAGAGTCAAAGGTTGCAAGGCCTCCTGAAAACCCCAGAGCCGAGCACATCACCAAAGCTTGCCTGTGTGGTGGTGATGATGGTAACGATGATGACAGTGACAGCAATGACCCAAATCTCTCTCTGTCTCTGTCTCTCTCTCTCTCTCTCTTTTTTTTTTTTTTTTTTTTTAGGGCCAATCCTGTGGCATATGGACATTACCTAGCTAGAGGTTGAATGAGAGTTGCAGCTGCAGTCCTATGCCACAGCCACAGCAGTGCAGGATCCAAGCAGCATCTGTGACCTAAGCCACAGCCTGCGGCCACACGGAACCCTTAACCTACTGATAGAGGCCAGAGATTGAACCCGAATCCTCACAGACACTATGTCGCTGAGCCAAAACAGGAACTCCCACAAAGCTCTCTTTTATTGAACATCTAATATTGCCAAGCATTATGCTAGCCCTCATCAGTATAATTTGGCATAAAATTCTCACAAGAATCTGATTTAAATGGTACTGGCATACCCATTTTACAGATGAGAAAATTGAAGAAGTTAAATGTCATCCTTGGTAAAAATCTAGTAGGCATCAAAGCTGAAATTCAAACCCGGGTCAGTCTGAATGTAGCTTATATCCTTACCATCCCACCACTCCACCCCACCCCACCTCCACAAACACACACACTTCCCACTGCACATGCCCAGGCTGCAGTAAAACATCCAGCAGCCCCCAGCCTCATTGCATAGTTGTCTCAAGGACTTCAGATGATGTACATGGGTTTGGGAGCTGGAATTATTTCCCAGGAGACTGGAAGCACGCACAAGAACCAGCTTCTTGAGTTTTGATTCCAGTTTCGCTGATGGCCTCTTCAAGAGACTAAGTAAATCTGGTTTCAGCATGAGTCCTCCATTTCATTCCACAGAGAAAGAGCCTATCCTGCCCAGTTCCTGATTTTTGCACCCTCAGTGGGAAGCCAACTACCCACCCACATGGCCAAAGCAACTGCAAATAGATAGCTTTGAAACTGTAGTGGGATTCTTTGGGGACACAGAGTAAGGACAGATTGGAGAAATAGCATTCATGGCACATTTGGGTACTTACTTCACTGAAATGGTCCATTGCCAGTGTGGTCAAAATACATTGCTTTGGCTTTCTCTCTACCTCAAAATAACTGCAGAATTAATTATTTTAAAGGGCTTCAAGCAACTGAAAATGAGTGATTTCTGTGAGTGAATCTACAAACTACATGACCATCAAGAAGATAATCAAAGAAATAAACTGTGGTCCAGTCACACCGTGAAATATTAGGAATTAGTAAAAACAGATGAATTAGGAGTTCCCGTCATGGCACAGCTGAAATGAATCTGACTAGGAACCATGAGGTTGTGGCACAGTAGAAACGAATCTGACTAGGAACCATGAGCTTGCGGGTTCGAACCTTGGCCTCACTCAGTGGGTTAAGGATCCAGCGTTGCTGTGAGCTATGCTATATGTTGCAGACATGGCTTGGATCTGGCGTTGCTGTGGCTGCAGCTGTAGCTCCAATTAGACCCCTACCCTGGGAACCTCCATATGCCATGGGTGAGGCCCTGAAAAGACAAAAGACAAAAAAAAAAAAAAAGATGAATTACATTACAGCTACTTGCAACAACATAGTTGAATGTTAGGAACATAAAAATTTGGTATGCTAAGATCAAATGACTCCAAATCAAGAAGAAAAATAAATACATAAATAATAGAAAAAATTCAGTGGGGCAGGTATTAATTATCAAATAGGGAATTCAAAATAGCTGTTATTAATATGACCCCCCAAAGGAAGGAAAGAATAGAGAATTTTACCCAAGAGCTATAATCTGTTCAGGAAAGAGTCAAATGGAAATCCTAGAATGAAAACAATAAAATTACTGAAATTAAGAATTGAATAGATGGTTTCAAAAGCAGATTAGATGTCGCCAAAGAGAAGATAATAAAGTACAGAGGGAGGAGTCCTCATTGTGGCTCAGCAGGTTAAGAACTCTACTAGTATACATGAGGAGGCAGGTTCGATCCCTGGCCCCACTCAGTGGGTTAAGGATCCAGCGGTCTGGCAAGTTGGGGTTTAGGTCACAAATATGGCTCAGATCCAGTGTTGCTATGGCTGTGGCTGTGGTATTGGCTGGCAACTGGAAGTCTGATCTGACCCCTAGCCCAGGAACTTCCATATATCACAGGGACAGCCCATTAAAAGAAGAAAAAAAAAGCACTGATGCATAGAATATGGGTGAATCTAACAAATACAATGATGACTGAAAGAAGTCAGACACAAGAATGCATACTTAATAATTCCAAAACTAATCTCTGGTGGCATTAGTCAGAGAGTGGTTACCTCGCTGTGGGAGTGGGTGAATAAATGACTAAAAAGGGGCATGAGGGAAGCTTCTGGAGGACCAGCACCAAACCATAACTTAGTCTAGGTGTGGTCATATAAGTAGATGCTTTGTAAAAGTTAATCAAGCTGTACACTTAAGGCTTGCGCCTTTTATGGTGATGTATGTTACACTTTAATAAGTTTTTTAAAAGCAAAGGGATGATAAACAAAAAATGCAGGAGAGTGGTCACTTCCAGAGGAGAAACCAGGAAACAGGATAAGAAGGAAACACAGACAGATGCTTTAAATTTACATACGTACTTGGAGTGGATAAGCAATGAGATCCTGCTGTAGCACAGGGAACTATATCTAGTCATTTGTGATGGAACATGATAAAGTGAGAAAAAGAATGTATATGTATGACTGGGTCGTTCTGCTGTACAATAGAAATTGATAGAACATTGTAAATCAGCTATAACAGAAAAAAATAAAATCTTTAAAACATTTTTTAAATAAATAAATTTACATACATGGCGCAAAGCTACACACTTCTCTAGGTATCAAATATTATATGTGAATAAAAAATATTTTCAAAAAAACCAAACTATTCAAATATTTAAAGCACATGGGCTGGACTCAGGGAAAATTTTTAAAGTAAAATTGATATAAATGACTTTCAGTGATATTTAAATACAGGAAGACGGTTGCATTCATTGAATAAGTGCCCTCCTCGCACCATGCTGATTGTCCCTTCAAGAGACCACTTCCTATGAGGTGGAGCAATAATAGTGACAGGCATTATTGAGTCCATACTGTTTGCTGAGCACTGCCGTGAATGCTTTACATGCATTTAATTGTCACATAACCCTATGAGGCCGGTCCTGTTATCACCCCAATTTAACAGATGGGGAAACACACACACAGGGAGTTCAAGTGATGTGCCCGTGGCCTCACAGCAGGCCAGCTCGAGAGCCAGCATTTGAAGGCTGGTTTTGAACTGCGATCTGGTTTCAGAGCCTATTCACTTAACCCCTACACCACGCTGCCTCTTGCAAGAGGCACATCTCCAATTTCTGGGAGTTCTCAGCCATACCCGACTCTTGACAAGGCCTGAAATGGAGTTCCAGAGTTTCATTAACACCTTCCTCCTAAAGAAGAGGGTTTGTGATGTGCCCTCAGTTACAGTGACAATGAATTACATTGTCATGACTGCCAATAACAACAGCAATAAACATGAAGCCTACACTGTCCTGTTAGAGTAGATCTAAAAGCGGCCATGATAGAATGGTTAACATGTGGGAGTTCCCTGGTGGGCTAGTGGTTAGGAACACTTAACGTGTGTCTTCACTAAGAAAGAAGTAACCTGGATAAATAATCTTTTCTCTCTGAAGCTTTTGTTGTCCTTTCCTGGCTTATGGCACCTACCACTTTATGCACAAGATTGACTCATGATGTGTGTCTTACCTCTCCTCCAGGAAAGTAGGGTTTGTTTCTGATTCTTCCTTGCCTCCTAATGATGCATAGTAGATGCTTAGCAAATATCTGTGGGATGATGGTGTACATGATATAAATAAAGATGAGGTCCAACCCTCCAGTTTTTTATAAAAGCGTCCACATATCCCTTGACCTTGCACATCAAATTCATGGCTGTACTCCTGGGACTTAGAAAAAGCCTGTAAAGTGGTTAAATACTAAATACAAAATTTTGGCTGAATGAATGAAAACATGAAGGACAGATAATTCTCCCACACTGTAAAGTGGCTATAACCAAGTCTGTGAAAGTTGTGCTCACACTTGGAACATGTCTGTCAACTCAGAGGAATAAGGAATTTGCTGGTGCAGTGCTGGGTGTTGATGATGGAATGAATGAGTTTGCAGTGGAGTGATGGGCAGTTGGCTTGAGAGAAAACACAGCACACCGACCCAAGCCTGTGGAGGGGCGCCTGTCTTTGGGATTTGTAGTGAGTGAGCAATTCCTATCATGCAGTCTGGTGGGGGGCAGACAGGGGGAGAGTGCAAATGTTTGAGTATCTTCTAGAATTTTCTCCCCCCCCCCAGCTTTATTGAGATGTCAGACATATAAGGTTGTGTAAATTTAAGGTGATATTGCAAAATCACCACCATAATGTTAGCTAACATCTCCATCTTGTCATATTTCTTTCTTGTGGTGAGAACATTTAGGACATACTCCCTTAGCAACATTCAATATTATTAACCATAAATTAGACTTCGTAGAACTTATTCATCATATAACTGGAAGCTTATACTCTTTGACCAAAACCTCCCCATTTCCACCAACCCCACCCAGCTGCTGGCAACTAGTCTCTGTTTCTATGAGTTCAGCTTTTTTAGATTCCACATGTAAGTGAGATCATACAAGATTTGTATTATACCCTCAAGGTCCTTCCATGTTGTCACAAAGGCAAGACTTCCTTCTTTCCTATGGCTGAATAATATTCCAGTGTGTGTGTATACACATGTATCACATAGATATAGGTACTCTAGAACTTTATCCATTCATCCCTTGATGGACACTTAGGTTGTTTCCCTATCTTGGCTATGGTGAAAAATGCTACAATGAACAGGAGATGATCTTGGAGATGCTGTTTTCATCTCCTTCAGATGCACACCCAGAAGTGAAATTGCTGGACCGTATGGTAGTTCTATTTTCAACTTTTGAGGAACCGCCATACTGTTTTTCATAGTAGATGCACTAATTTAATTTGCACTCACAGTGCACAAAGGTTCCCTCTTCTCCACATCCCTTCCAGCATTTATCTCTTATCTTGTTGATGACAGCCATTCTAACAGGGGATAGTTAATTGTGGTTTTGATTTGCATTTCCCCGATGATTAGTGATACTGAGCATCTTCTCATGTGCCTGTTGGACATTTGTTTGTCTTCTTTGGAAAAATGTCTATTCGGTTCCCCTGTCCATTTTTTAAATCATATTATTTGATCTTTTTGCTACTGAGTTGTATGAATTTTTCATATATTTTGGATCTTAATCCCTTATCAGATATATGATTTGCACATATCATCCCCCATTCCGTAAGATGCCCTTTCATTTTGTTTGTTTTGCTTTTTTTTTTTTTTTTGCTTTTTTTTGTTTGTTTGTTTTTACTTTTTATGCTGCACCTGTGGCATATGGAAGTTCCCAGGCTAGGAGTTGAATCAGAGCTACAGCTGCCAGCCTACACCACAGCCAAAACAGCACCAGCTCCAAGCTATGTCTGCGACCTGCCTTTTCATTTTGTTGATGATTCCCTTGGCAGTGCAGAAGCTTCTTAGTTTGATGTAGTCCCGATTGCCTATTTTTGCTTTTGTCTCCTTTACTTTTGGTGTCAAACCCAGAAAATTATCGTCAAGACTGATGTCAAGGAACTTACCACCTAGGTTTTTTCCTTAAAGTTTTATGGCTTTGGGCTTTAAGTTCAAATCTTTTTTTTGTTGAGTTGCAATATTATATTAGTTTCAGGTGAACAACATAGTGATTCAATATTTTTATAGATTACACTCCATTTAAAGTTGTTATAAAATATTGGCTATATTCCCTGTCCTGTACAAGATATCCATGTGGCTTATTTATTTTATACCTAGTAACCTGTACCATGTTCAAGTTCTTAATACATTTTGAATTGATCTGGGGACATGGTGTAAGATAGAGGTCCACATTCCTTCTTTAGAATTTTCTTTCTTTGTCTAGTAAGAAGTCACAGAGTTCCTGTTGTGGCTCAGCAGGTTAAGAACCTGACTAGCATCCTTGAGGATGTGGGTTCGACCCCTAGCCTTGTTCAATGGCTTAAGGATCCGGCATTGCTAAAAGCTGCAGTGTAGATCACAGATTCAGCTCAGATCTGGTGTCGGCCTCAGCTGTAGCTCTGATTCGACCCCTAGCCTGGAAACTTCCATATGCAGTAGGTATGGCCCTAAAAAGGAAAAAAACTCTCAGACTGGGCATCCAGCTTTGCGGGAGGAGGAAGGGAGGAAGTTCCCCTCCTCGGTATCCCCTCCTCCACTTCCACCTCCCTGGGGGGAATTATTCCTCCAGCTATGGGAAAGGCATGTGACAGCCCCTTTTAGACAGGAAGCGTCACGAGCCAGGGTGAGCTATGCCTTGGGGCACCTCTGGAACAGACGTTTTTCTTCCCTTCCCTTAAATAGCAGGCCTTGTTCTTGCAAAACCCAACGCTGCCCCTCCCTCCTCACTGCTCCCAGTAGCCCTTCACCTCCTACCCAGCCCCTCCTTCAAGCCCAAAATACAGCTCTCCTGTCTCCACTTCTGCCCACCCTCCTCCTTCTGGTCTGCAATGGGTGAAGGCCACAGCTTGAGGCCGGGAGCAAAAAGAACTTACAAAACAGCCCACAGAGCCTGGCAGAGATGCCCTGGGACCAGGTGGTTCTCAGAACCTCGCTCAGCAGAACATCGGAACCTGACCCTCAGTCCAATTGGTCTGTTCCGATCTTTTTATTGCAGAAAATCCAGTGCTGGCCATTGCGTATTTAAATGTCTGACACACACAGTTCCCACTGTGGCACAGCAGAAACAAATCCAACTAGTATCCATGAGATTGCAGCTCGATCCCTGGCTTTGCTCAGTGTGTGGGGGATCTGGCCTTGCCTTGAGCTGTGGTGTAAGTTAAAGACGCGGCTCGGATCCAGCATAGCTGTGGCCATGGTGTAGGCTGGCAGCTATAGCTCCAATTAGACCCCTGAGTCTGGGAACTTCCATATACCATGGGTGCAGCCCTAAAAAGCAAAAATAAAAATAGAAATAGAAATAAATGTCCGACACAGAGCATCACTCCGCCAGGCACTGAGCTTACACCTTCCCA
Source organism: Sus scrofa (assembly GCF_054392235.1). Taxonomy (NCBI): domain Eukaryota; kingdom Metazoa; phylum Chordata; class Mammalia; order Artiodactyla; family Suidae; genus Sus; species Sus scrofa. Next base: position 62,876,539 of record NC_139397.1, on the reverse strand, counting down.
CCACCCTTCCCTTGGTGGAGGAGATTTGAGGGCTCCCTTAGGGATGGGAGGAGCCTAACCCTGACACTGAGACTCAGAACCCAATGACTAAGTTTCCTCCAGATGCTTCTTGTCTCCTAGAATCATCTATTCATTCTAAACACTCTGGGTGAGTTTTTATGGCACCTATCTCAACCACTTTGGTTGTCTTCCTTCCAATTATTTCTATCTCGGTCTATTTCCTCAGGCTTTCTCTCCACCACCTCTTTTATATCTCCTTCAGCTTCTTCTTGCCTCTCTTTGGGTCTCTCTCTGTCCAGCTCCAGTCCTCCTCACATAGCCCTGTGTCTACGCCTGGTTTCCCATCTCTACCTCCTGCCTCCGTCTCCATCTCCTCCATCCTCCATCCTCCAGGAAGCTTTGGGAAACGCGGGAGTTCGCCGCTCGTGGCGCCAGCGCTTTCAACCCGATCCAGGTGGCTACAATCCAGTACAGGATTTACGGTGCCCTGACCCTGAGCCGTCAAGAAGGAACAGCCAGATTAATGGGGTGGGCGGGCTGGGGTAATAATCGTTTGTTTGATGTGACAAGCCTGATAGGCGTTGATTTACTTACAGACTGATGGGCTTTTAATTGAGCACCTCCATCCCAGGCACTTCAAAGGCAAGGGAAGTTGACAAGGGGCCCCTTTCACGGAGGGCTCCGGGTGACTGACAGCCCCCCTCTGCCCACGCTCCCCTCGGCCTGGGATTGGGCCGGGCAGCCCTGACTCGGCCCCTCTGGCAAAGTAACACGTTCTTTTTTTTTTTTCTGTGCAACTCAGAAATGGCCTTTTGTGTGCTGCCAAGGAAGGCAGGCCCTGCTCGGAAGGGCCCCGTCTCCCAGAAGGATGAAGAGTAGAGAGGAGTGGGAGATGCTGAGACCCGACACCCGGCCTGGGGAGGACCAGGGGGGCGGGGCGAGGATGCCAGGCCCTGGCTTAGGAACTGCTATTTAGTTCTTCGACTTCCCACTTCCGCTGTGCGGCGCGGCTCCTCACCTCTTCCTCCTTCTCCTCACTCTGTCCCTCCTTTTCAACCCTTCTCTCGGTTTCACCCTCCCCAGCTCCCAGGCCTCTTCCTACTCCTCCACTTTCCCCTCCCACTTCCTCCTTCCTTCTTCTGGGGAAAGGCCAGAAGAGGTGGGGCCAGCTTCTGCTGACCCGGGATTGGCCTGTTGACACCGGTCCCCTCCCCCTCCCTGACAGCCGCCTTTCTTCCCTCGGGCTACAGGCTTCTTCGCTTCTTCGAGGCCTCGGACAGGGACACCCTTGGACCTGTCCCTCCTGCCGGCAACTCTGCCGTGAACAGGCCCAAGACCTCGGTGGCTAAGGGCAGGGACTAGGGTCCAGTGGGATTTCCATCCTATTCTTATTTGGTCCAGCAGAGGCTTTAACAATAGAGGCTTTCTTCTACTTGAAATTTTAGAAATTAGTCTTTATCAGGGAAGTTCTGTCTGAGTGGATTTGCTTTGGGGTTTTTTTTGGTTTGTTTGTTTGCTTTGTTTTGTTTTTTAAGAGCCACACCTGCTGCGTATGGAGGTTCCCAGGCTAGGGGTAGAATCAGAGCTGGAGCTGCGGGCCTTCGCCACCGCCACAGCAATGCCAGATCTAGTACTAGAGTTGAGTACTCTAGTACTCAACTTGTACTCATGGGTACTAGTTGGGTTCTTAACCCCTTGAGCCACAACCGGGTTTTGTCTGTTTGTTGTGTTGTGTTAAGTCTTGGTGTATTGGCAGATGAACTTTCCTTATTCTTAGAAGATATGCCCAAAGCTCTCTCCCTGTATCAAGTCACTTGCTGCAGCCAGGCTGGGTCCGAGGAGTGGGGACAATGAGAGGTAAAGGCTAGAACCTCCTCCCCATCCCAGGGGCAGAGTGCCTGAACTCCATAAGGGATCCTCAAGCTTTCTTACTAGGTCAGAGGTCAGTGAGACATCCCCTGCCTCCAGCCTGGAAGAGCTTCAAGTTCTAAGTCAAGCTGGTTTAGTGACTGTGGGAAGCTGTGTTCCCTAGGTTTTAACCCCTGTAGTAACTTGTCCAAGATCATATAGCCAGGAGTGAAAGAGCAAGTACTTCTCTAGAAAGATACAATAACTCACTTCGGTAAAGCATTGCTGAATTCAGAAAGTACTTTCTCCTCTCTCTTTCTCCCTCTCTCTCTCTCTCTCACATACACACACATACTTTTTTTTTTTTTTTTTTTTTGGCTTTTTAGAGCCACACCCGTGAAATATGGAGGTTCCCAGGTTAGGGGTTGAATCAGAACTACAGCTGCCAGCCTGCGCCACAGCCGCAGCAACGTGTAATTCAAGCCGCATCTGCAACCTACGCTACAGCTCACAGCAACGCCAGATCCTTAACCCACTGAGAGAGGCCAGGGATTAAACCCTCATCCTTCATGGATACTGATCAGGTTTGTTGCCCGCTGAGCCACAACGGGAACTCCCACATGTGTTATCTTAATTGGTCTTTTAACCACCATGTGAGGTAGTAAGTGCAGTGTCCTTAAAACCATTAGACAGATGATAAAATTGAGGCTCAAAGGATAACATGTTCCTAAGGCAAAATCAAACTCAGGTATTCTCCCTCCAAGCCTTTCCCTTCCTGCACCTCACTTAGGCCCAGGCACTATTGTCCCATTCCTCCGAAAGCTACATTTTCTTACTCCAAACGGGTGGTTCCTTCCTCTTTCTCTCTCTTTGTCTTTTTTTCCCCCCTTTTTCAGATCCTCCCCCAACTCCCCACCATCCAGGTTGGGGTGTCCAGAGACAGAGCCTCCAGCCCTAGTGTTGAGAGGCCACACCTCTCCCTTTGTCTCTGCCCCCAAAGTCACTCCCAAGCCTTTCTTGAGAGCATGATGGTCCCTAAAGATCTGCCACCCCCAGGGCTCCACACATGAAATGTCCACATACAAACTGACCACAGGTGAAGTGCCTGTGCCTTTGGCTCTCTGCCCATCATTCGAAGGTCCACCCAACAGACTCTTCTCAGAGCCAAGAAAACATGTGTCTCTCCTGACCTGCTGGAGCAGTAGCTTCTACTACAGAGCTGAGCCCCAGGGCAGAAGCTTTCAAGCAGCTAAGCATCCCTCCATTCTCTGCCCCTATGCCTTGGATGTATTTCCACTGATGCCACTTAATGTCCCAAGACAGAGTGACGTGTTTACATATTGGTGCCCTCACTGGAGTCCACAGGCAAGCACATGTCTTTTCATCTTCTATCCCCAGTGACCAATATGAAAATTTTTTATTGTAGTTGATTTACAGTATTATATTAGTTTCAGGTGTAAACATAGTGATTCAATATTTTTATAGATTATACTCCATTTAAAGTTATTATAAAATATTAGCCATAGTCCCTGTTCTATACAATATATCCTTGTAGCTTATTTATGTTATACATAGTAGTGTGTACCTTTCTTTTTTTTTTTTTTTTTTGTCTTTTTTTAGGGCCACACCCGTGGCATATGGAGGTTCTCAGGCTAGGGGTCTTCGGAGCCACAGCTGCCATCCTACACCACAGCCACAGCAAGGTAGGAGCCAAGCCATGTCTGCAACCTACACCACAGCTCACAGCAATGCTGGATCCTTAACCCACTGAGCAAGGCCAGGGATGCAACCCAAGTCCTCATGGGTCCTAGTAGAGTTTGTTACCACTACGCCAAGATGGGAACTCTGGTTTGTACCTCTGAATTCCCTATCCCTAGCTTGTCCATCCCACCACCCCGCTCCCCACTGGTAACTACTAGTTTGTTCTCTTTATCTGTGAGTCTGTTTCCATTTTGTTATATTCACTTTATTTTTAAAATTTCACATATACATAACATACAGCATTTGTCTTTCTCTGACTTATTTCACTAAACATGATACCCTCTAAGTCCATTCACATTGTTGCAAATTGCAAAGTTTTCATTATTTTTTATGGCTTAGTAGTATTCCATTGTGTGTGTCTATATATATATATATATATCTCACATCTCCTTTATCCCTTCATTTGTCAATGGACACTTAGATTGCTTTCACATCTTAGCTAAAGTGCATAGTACTTCTATGAATATTAGGGTGCATGTACCTTTTCAAATTAGTGTTTTCATTTTCTTTGGATATATATACCCAGGAGTGGAATTGCCAGATCATACAGTAGTTTTATAAAGTGTGAAATTTTTTTTCAAGGGTGAATTATTTTATTCTATAATTTCAGAGTGGAGACTTTTCTAAGCATAAAAATCAGAAGTCATAAAGGAAAAGTTGGATAAATCTGACTACATAATTTCCTTTCCAGATTTCGCAAAGAAAGACAAATGACAATAAACAGGTGTGTGAGGAATACTTGTGAAGATACATGTGTAATAATAATATTGCTATAACCATTACTTAATAAAACAGCAGAACATTTGGAAAACATAGCTATTAAGAGGGAACAGATAAGTAAATTTCCAATACATAACGGTGAAATTTTTGTTGAAATGATTGTTGCTGAAATATTTGATGAAAGACAATAATGTGGCAGTGGAGTCACGCAGCCTAGGACACGAGTTCCTGTTGTGGCTCAGCAGATTAAGAACACAACTAGTGTCCATGAGGATGCAAGTTCAATCCCTGGGCTTGCTCAGTGGGTTAAGGATCCAGCATTGCCACTAACTGCAGTGTAGATCACAGATGCGGCTTGGATCCAGCATTGCCTTGGCTGTGGCATAGGTAGGCCAGCAGCTGCAGCTCCAGTTTGACCCCTAACCCAGGGATTTTCCACAGATGCGGCCCTAAAACAGAAAAAAAAAAAAAAAAAAAAACCACCTAGGACACATTCCCAGCTCCACTGCTTGACATCAGTGGCCCTTGGATAAGCCTTTTAAACATTGTATTGCCTCAGCTGCCTCATCTGTAAAATGGGACCAAAAAAATGTAACTACCTCATAAAGTTACTGTGAGGATTGAATGAGTTAGTTACACATTTCATCTAATAATCTACATTAAGCCATTACTTCAGGTCCAACAAAGAAAGAAAAAATGCTGTGAAATAATCTATGACACAATGCTTTAAAAAAATTCAATGTCGGAGATGTGAAAAATGCAAAAAACAAATGCATCTTAGAATTGATGAACTAAGTCTGTGCAAAAGACTTAGAAGAGAGATTGTGCACTGTCTGTGCCATGTAAGCTACTGTCCTGGTTGTTAAATTGCATCTCGAAAGAACCCCAGGATGGGTGAGTTAATCCTCATTTTACAGATGAGGAAACAGAGATTCCGAGAGATGCACTAGCCCAGCAGGCATTTCAACCTGCCCTTGAGGTGCAATAATCCACAGTTATTACAAGAGCTGGCAGCCACCCACCAAGCTGCCAGGGAGTTCAGAGCTGAGTTTTGTTCTCAATTGCATTAGCTTTCCTAATCTAAGGTTTTTTCCCCCTCTGGTGTAATTAATTATGCTCCTTCCTCCCCCTTCCTCCTTTGTCCTTGGCTCTGATCTCGTTACTTTTCAGCTAATGGCTTCAGGTTTGACTGTATCTGCATTTTGAATTGTCAGGGACCTCAGATCTTTTCTCCAGAGGCAGAAGGGGTCCAAATAAGTATAAAGGTAAAAATTACTTTTTGGAGTTCCCTTGATGGTGCAGTGGAAACGAATCCAACTAGGAACCATGAGGTTGTGGGTTTGATCCCTGGCCCCAATCAGTGGGTTAAAGATATGGTGTTGCTGTGAGTTGTGGTGTAGGTCGTAGACGCAGCTTGGATCCCTCATTGCTGTGGCAGTGGCTCAGGCCGGCGGCTACAGCTCCGATTAGACCCCTAGCCTGAGAACCTCCATATGCTACGGGTGCAGCCCTTAAAAAAAAAAAAATTAGCTTTTCAAGGAGTCCCACTTTTGGCTCATCAGGTTACGAACCCAACTAGTATCCACAAGGATGATGCGGGTTCCATCACTGTCCTTGCTCAGTGGACTAATGATCTGGCGTTGCCGTGAGCTGTGGTGTAGGTCGCAGACGTGGCTTGGATCTGGCGGCTGCAGCTCCGATTCACCCCTAGCCTGGGAACTTCCATGTGATGCAGGTCCCCCCCCACAAAAAAAGGAGAAAAAAATTAGCTTTTCAAGATAACACATAGCAAGAAAAAGGGTGAGCGAGAAAGCCCACCATCACGTATAGGCTCGGTGCCGACACGTTGAGAAATAGTCCACCACCCTCCCTCCACTACCCTCCGTCCACAGAGCGACAGTGATGCTGGTGTCATCCAGAGAGGCAGAAAGTGCAACTTGCCCCTCAAGCTAGATTGTCTGCTCCACCAGACTCTTTTCCATGACCTCGTGAAGCGCTATGGGTTGGAGGGGCAGTGGGGACTTTGGGAGGGCCTGGGGGAGGGTAGTTAACTTATCTAAGACCTTCTCTGGCTCTTCTTTGTACTACCCTTCCCCTGAAAAAAAAAAAGCAACATCTCCTTGAAACAGTGTGAGTCTCTAGCTCACTATTGCAATGAGTCTTCAGCAAAGGAGGGCATCCCACTAGCTCCAGTGCAACCAAGGCCAAAGGTGTATTGTTTTTAGCATTGAAAAGAGAGACTTTAGACATATGTTCTTTGGGGTTTTGTAATAGTCTCCCACAACCCTAAGGGCAGCCCAGGACCCCTAGCCATCAAGATCACAGAAAGATACCACGTCCCACTTCTGCATCATGTCCCCCCAGGTGAGGAACCCCAGTATCCTACCTCCTCTTCAAGCTTGTCAGGCCCACATTAGCAGATAATGACTAAAATGGGGCATAATATGTTACTCAGCTCTTCCCTCCCAAGCCCGGAAGCCACAAGCTGGCTAGAGGGTGGGATCTGTGAATTCATTTGGGTTTTTCAGGATGGAGAGAGTTTTTCTAGAACTTCTTTCAACTCTCCCACATGCCCTGATACCTGAGAAAAGAGTGGAACTGAGGAGTTCATGTTGTGGCTCAGCAGGTTACAAACCCTTACATATAAGGATCTATGGGTTCGACCCCTGGCCTCGCTCAGTGGGTTAAGGATCCAGCGTTGTCATGAGCTGTGGTGTAGTCAAAGATGGGGCTCAGATCTGGCATTGCTGTGCCTGTGGCATAGGCCCTCAGCTGCAGCTGCAATTCGACCCCTAGCCTAGGAACTTCCATTTGCCGCAGATGAAGCCCTAAAAAGACAAAAACCAAAAAAGAGTGGAGCTGAGAGCCGGGCGAATACAGGAGCTTAAAAAGGACAGTTGCTGAGTCCCCTGATGGCCTAGCAGGTTGAAGATCCAGCATGGTCACTGCTGAGGCTCAGGTCACTGCTGTGCAGCAGGTTCAGTCCTTGGCCCGGGAACTTCTGCATGTTAGGCCAAATTAAAAAAAAAAAAAGAGAGAGAGAGAGAGCGAGAGCAAGAGAGATGAATAAATAAATAGGACACTTGCATTAGGGAGCTTTGCCACAGAACCCAGAGAGCACACATCATCCCTCAGTATCCCTGAACCAAGCCTGCTGGTCTTCCTCTAGGATGGACTGAAATGTGCTCTGGGCTGGGATCCTCCAGACAAAGAAAGATATAGCAGCAAAGGAGGGGAAAGATGAAGATGAAGTTCAGCTATTCACTCATGTCCATGCAGTTCATCTCGAAGTCTTCCGAAACAGCAGCCGCACACCAAATCCCTTCCGATGCCATCTCTATCCCAGCCTCCTGAGAGATAATCCTCTTAATGGAATATTTAAGAAATCGGATATAAATCAGCAACCTTTTATCTCACCTGAGAGTCACAATTCACGGACCACACGGTGTACATGTCTGTCTACACACAGATGGATGCAGGTGCCTTTCTGAGCAGATGTCGCCATGTGGTTGGGCTTGAGGTGCTTTTCAATTTCTGAACCTATTTTTTTTTTTCTGGATGGAAAAATATAAATGTGAGAGATCAGAGCCCAGAAATCAGAAGCATCCGGAGGCATTTCGAAATTAAAACACACATCTCGGAAAAAAAAAAAAAACCTTTTTTGTCATTGGCAACCAACAAAAATACCTATTGTTATGACGTGCTCATAAATAACTTGATTTTGGCATATGCTTTCGTACCAAACAAAAGATGAATAAATTAAAGTTGATTTACAACCCTTTTCATTTTTATTAGCCCTGCTCTGAAGAGTTTATGTAAGGGACGTGCCAGAGCAGTTATGCCAAATGTTTTAAGGCGTTGGTATTGATATTATATAAATTAAGGTGTTTTAATTTGCATTCTTTAATTAACTAAATACTGGCAGAAAAATAAAACACAAGGGCAGCCCTGACTTATTGCCTCTATTAAACTGCTGACATCTCCGAAAAGATGCTTTAAGTAATCCAATTCATTGGGAGTATGGGAGGGAGGGGTAGTAAGGCTTTCTTATTTGGCAAAATATACTGGGGTTTAAGAAACCAATATCCTGCTTTGCTTGCAGGGTGCTTGAGGCGGAGGGAGGCGGTGGTTCTAAGGTCTGAATGAGTGTCCCTAAGGAGGAAGCGGACCAAATGCTTTAAGCAGCCATCCTGTCCAGGTCTGAGCTGAAGGGTTGAAGGCAGCCCAGCCCTGCCACTGAGCATGGGCAGGTTCCAGGGTACAGAGCTGGCTGCCTTTGTCACCCAGGGCTGTATCCCTGCCAATATCAGAAAAGACCAGTTGGTTGAATTAATTCAGTGGTCTGATGGATCCCATGTCAACATAATCATGTCTACAAACCAAGGAGAGAAACAGTCAATAATTTTTTGGTGGAATTAGCTGCTTCTGATCAATCTTTTCCATCACATGTAGGACACTCAAACCACACACACACACACACACACATACACACACACACGTACAAACTTTCTAAAACGATGTGCCAGGAATGCTCTAATTCCTTTTCCACCTGTCCTGTCACCATATCCAGAGACTTTTTTTTTCTCTTCCATTATGGTTTATTACAGGATATTGAATATGGCTCCCTGTGCTATACAGTAGGACCTTTTTGTTTATCTATTTTGGCCACACTTGAGGCATGTAGAAGTTGCCAGGCCAGGGATCAAACCTGCACCACAGCAGTGACCCAAGCCTCTAAAGAGAGACAACGCCAGATCCTTTAACCTCTAGACCATCAGGGAACTCCCACCTATTTACATACAGTTGTTTGTATCTGCTAATCCCAAACTCCTAATTTATCACTCCTTCGCCCCCTTTCTCCTTCCTCCAAAAAAAATTTTTTTTATGGCCACACCAGCAGCATATGGAAGTTCTCTGGGCCAGGGACTGAATCCAAGCCACAGCTGCAACCTATACCACAGCTGCAGCAATGCTAGATACTTTAACCTACTGCACAGGGCCAGGGATCGAACCTCCACCTCCACAGTGACCCAAGCCACTGCAGTGGGACTCTTAACCCACTGTGCCCTGGTGGGAACTCCATATGAGAGACTTTTTTTTTTTTTTTGTCTTTTGTGTTGTTGTTGTTATTGTTGCTATTTCTTGGGCCGCTCCCGCGACATATGGAGGATCCCAGGCTAGGGGTTGAATCGGAGCTGTAGCCACCGGCCTACGCCAGAGCCACAGTAACGCGGGATCCGAGCCGCGTCTGCAACCTACACCACAGCTCACGGCAACGCCGGATCGTTAACCCACTGAGCAAGGGCAGGGACTGAACCCGCAACCTCATGGTTCCTAGTCGGATTCGTTAACCACTGCGCCATGACGGGAACTCCATGAGAGACATTTTAAACATTCACTCTTACGGTGGAAACAATAGCTTCTTTCTTTTCCAAATTCTTCCTTTCCCCTACTTTCTGGATCATTCCTAATTTTTGCTCTCTTGTTTCTCCACCCCCAGTAAGCACTCATTCTGTATTATTTTCCCTCCAGACATTTAGGCGGGCACAGCTCTAAGAGGAAGATTACGACTTCCAGTGGTTGGCCACAGGAAAGAGCCTGCTCTGAAAACACAGGTGAGAACAATTTATTTCTCTTCCCTAAACCCACAGGGAATGAGCCACCTGCACAAGCTTTCTGGTTCTCTGGCCACTCCCAGGGGATCCAACTTTAATTCTCTGCCTGGACTGGGAAGCTCAAGTCAAGGGTGGGTCTCTAGGGCCCACAGATGCCTGCTGAGCAGAGCAAAGACCTCAGCCAGGGGCAGATGGGTTAGGGAGCCAAGTTCACCTTTTTCCTCGCTTCACACTGCCTCTGCACCTTCACGAACATGGTCCCTTGTGTTGCTTTTAATAATTCTTTTTTTTTTTTTTTTGGCCAGGCCCATGGCATGTGGAAGTTCCCAGGCCAGGGATCAAACCCAAGCCATAGCATTGACCCGAGCCACAGCAATGACAATGCAGGATCCTTAACCCACTGAACCACAAGGGAACTTCCATATGGTCCCTTCTGAGAAAGCCCAGTTGGAAGTAGTTGAAGCCCAAACCCCCTTGACCAGACCTTAGAGTACTATCATTATGCCATGTCTCTACTCCAGGTTTCTTCCCAGATATGTTTCTTTCCTTGCTCCAGAAATAAAGGATGGATTCCAACTCCTTTTTTTTTTTTTTTTTTTTATGGCCTCACCCTCTGCTTATGGAAGTTCCTGGGCCAAGGATTAAATCTGAGTCATAGCTGCAGTAATTCCAGATCCTTAACCCAACTGTGCCGGGCTAGAGATGGAACCAGAACCTCTGCAGCAACCCCAGCAACTGAACTTGGATTCCTAACCACCTGCACCACAGCAGGAACCCCCTGGATTTCAACTTTTAATAAGAAAAATGCTATTCTCCTTTGCCAGCACCCTAGCCCCTCCCCTACTCCCCCCACCCCAAAATCGCACTTTCTTGTCGTTTCCCATCTTGCAGCTCTGTCAGTTGTTTTAAAACAAAAACGTGTCTCCTGTCATAAATAAGATTGTCATCATGCATTTTTGACTGCAGTGAGGAAAAATTCACCAAGGGCCTGATGCGGAACAGGAATAAACATCCTGAGGAAAAGAACACAGTTTCCTCGGTGTTTTTTAACTACCAGAGCATTTCTGGTGTGCACTATTTGGGTTGTTTTTGTTGTTATTATTGTTGTTATCATTTGTTCATTGATTGAATTATTCAAGGAAATTAATGAGAAAAACAAAGAGAGCCTGGCAGAAAAGATTCCATTAGCTGTATAAGGACAGGCTTGGGAGATGAGGAAGGTGGAAGGGGCCCTCAGGATGCCTGAAAAAGGTCTTCACGATGCTGGAATTCTGCTTTAGACAGCCTGGAATGTACCACTATCCTGATTCCACAAGTTCATCAACACTCGTCCCAGTCCCGATGGTTCCTCCCAGTATCACAAGGTCAAGGTCAAAGAGTGGGCTTCGAGGAGTTCCCATTGTGGCTGAGTGGGTTAAGAACCTGTCTAGCATCTATGAGGAGTCAGGTTCAATCCCTGGTCTCACTCAGTGGGTGAAGAATCCAGAGTTGCTGCAAGCTGCAGTGTGGGTTGCAGATGCAGCTCGGATCTGGCATTGCTGTGGCTGTGGCCCAGGCCTGCAGCCATAGCTGCAGCTCCAATGGGAATCCTAGCCTGGAAGCTTCCATGTTCCACAGGTGTGGTCATAAAAAGAAACCAAAAAAAAAAAAAAATGTGTATTTGAGAGTTTCCTGGTGGCCTAGGGGTTAAGGATCCAGTGTCATCACTGCTCTGGCTCTCGTTGGATCCCTGGTCTGGGAATTTCCACATCCTGTGGGTGTGGCCAAAAAAATTAAAATAAATAATGTATATTTGTCCATATCATGGATTCTTTTAGGCTAGACCTAATTATTCCTCTCCTCCTTCTTCTCCAACTAAATGAGGGAGAAGGTGGGGAGAGGAAGAGGAGAAAAGCAGGAGAAGCATGCACGTTTTTCTAAATCCAAAGTCGGAAATGGAACTTTTTCTTAATGAGCCTTTAAAATTCCCCAAATGAGGAGTTCCCATTGTGGCTCAGCGGTAACGAATCCAATAACCATGAGGACGCAGGTTCGATCCCTGGCCTCACTCAGTGGGTTATGGATGTGTCATTGCCACGAGCTGTGGTGTAGGTCTCAGAAGCAGCTCGGAATCTGGTGTTGCTGTGGTTGTGGTATAGGCCGGCAGCTGTAGCTCCAATTAGACACCTAGCCTGGGAACTTCCATATGCTCCAGGTGCAGCCCTAAAAAAATAAAAAAAAAATTAAAAAAAAAAAGATATAATTTCCCAAATGAATGTAACGAGAAGTTTTAGAGGTATGTCCTTTGCTTTCTTGCCTGAGTCCCCCAGCTCAGCTTCCAACTCACTCCAAGGCGATCCTACCTACTTTCTTAAAAGGGGCTTGTTTTGAATGCACATGGCTTTTGACCCAGCAACTCTACTCCAAGAAGTCACCCTACATTTTACTAGCACACACGGAAAATGACATTCATCATATGTGTACATACAACACAGAGAACTATATCTAGTCACTTATGATGGAACATGATGTGGGATAATGTGAGAAAAAGAATGTGTATATATATATATGTGTGTGACTGGGTCACTTTGCTATACAGTAGAAATCGACAGAACACTGTAAACCAACTATAATGGAAAAAATCAAAATCATTAAAAAGAAAAAAACAATGATATTATATATATACATACACACATATACATACATATATATATGGTTATTCACTGCAGGAGCAAAAACTAGAAAAAACACCTAAATATCCACCAGCAGGGAACTAGTCAAATTAACTTGTAGCACATCCATCTAACAATGCCATGAAACTGAAAAAAGTAAATAAATACCCCGTGATGCAATCCCCAAAATATATTAATTAAAAAAAAAAAAAAAAGCAAGTGCAGGAGTTCCCACTGTGCTGCAATGAGTTAAGAATCCAACTGCAGAAGCCTGGGTCACTGCAGAGATTCGGGTTTAATCCCCAGCCTGGCACAGTGGGTTAGGGGATCCAGCATTGTCACTGCTGCAGCTTGGATTTGATCCCTGGCCTGGAACTTTCCATATGCCATGGGTTCAGCCATAAAATTTACAAAAAAAAAAAGCAGGTGCAGAAAACTGTGAAGTATGTTGCCATTTGTGTATAAAAGGGAAAGAGAATCTACGTATTTGCTAATATACATACTAGAGGGAGGCTTTTTTCACTGTACATAGCTTGGGAATTCGGCATCATGGACATACACTTCACCATTAATAAATAGTGCATTAAAAAAATAATAATAATAATTTAAATCACTTTTTGGGGGGCCATGCCTGCAGCATACAGAAGTTCCAGGGCCAGGGATTGAATTGACGCCACAGCAGTGTAACACCGGGTCTTTAACTTGCTCAGCCACCAGGGAACTCCTAAATCACTTTTAAAGGGGGCTTATTATGCACATCCCCACTCTGAATGGACCACTATACTTGGATACTCCCAGCTCTCCCTTTGGTTGGGACTCCGCCTCTCTGGTTTCCTTCTCTGAGCAGAGGCTGGCAGAGGGCCACGGAAATAAACACTCCTCGAAATTGTTCTGACATCTTGGAATTTGGTTTCATCAAATACAACCAGTGGTAATTGAGCCACTGCCTGAGCAGCTCTCCCATTTTCTCTAATCATATTTGTTGAAATGAATTTGGAGCTGCACAACCCAGCTAGTTGTGAGCCCAGCCTAGAAAACAGCAAGTTTAGAGGCTTATCTGGTGGGGGGTGGGGGGAGTCATAGAAACATCATCACCTTCATGACTGAGGCCCAGGGGTCAGAAGCAGGTGTGACACCCGCCCTGGGCAACTGAGATGCTCACAGTTTGCCATCACGATCTCCTGGGAGGGCAGTGGTTCCAGCTTGGGAATGCTCAGAGCATGTTGGCAGGATATCTGGGTAGGCCTGGTCCCCACTTCCTTTTCAGGGGCCTCTGTTCTGCTCTTGGATCCAAATGAGAGATGGTACATGAACACATCATCTAGAATGATTCATACTGGCATCCGGAGGTGCTCAGTAAATGTAGTGGAATCAGAATTAACTTGGAGCAAAGTCACTTAAGAACAGTGGGCAGCTGGTACAAACAACTGTGGATGAAATAAATTAATTACAAGGAGATATTGTACAGCACAGGGAATATAGCCAATTTTTTCTTTTTTTCTTTTTCTTTTTTTTTTTTTTTTTTGCTCTTTAGAGCTGCACCGTGGCATGTGGAGGTTCCCAGGCTAGGGGTCCAATTGGAGCTATAGCTGCCGACCTACACCACAGCCACGGCAACGCAAGATCTGAGCCAAGTCTGTGACCTACACCACAGCTCAAGGCAACACGGGATCCTTAACCCACTGAGCAAAGCCAGTGATCAAACCCGCAACCTCAAGGCTCCTAGTCAGATTCATTTCTGCTGCGCCACGATGGGAACTCCCTAGCCAATATTTTTAAAATTTTTTTTGTTTTTTTCTTTTTACAGCCACTGCAGCATATAGTAATTCCCAGGCTAGGCATCAAATCAGAGCTGCAGCTGCAGGCCTATACCATAGCCACAGCAATGCCAGATCCAAGCCACATCTGCAACCTATGCTACAGCTTACAGTAACACTGGATCCTTAACCCACTGAGCCAGGGCAGTGATTGAACCTGAATCCACATAGACACTGCGTCAGGTTCTTAACCTGCCGAGCCACAACGTGAGCTCCTTTATAACAACTTTAAATGGAGTATAATGTATAAAAATTTTGGATGACTATGTTGTACCTGAAACTAATATAATAAGTCAACTCTACCTCAGTTTTTAACATAATAAATAAAAATAAGAAATAGGGAGTTCCCGTCATGGCTCAGCAGAAATGAATCCGACTAGGAACCATGAGGTTGCAGGTTCGATCCCTGGCCTCGCTCAGTGGGTTCGTTGTTGGATCCAGTGTTGCCGTGAGCTGTGGTGTAGGTCACAGACCCGGCTCGGATCTGGCGTTGCTGTGGCTGTGGTGTAGGCCGGCAGCAACAGCCCTGATTAGACCCCTAGCCTGGGAACCTCCATATGCTGAGGTTGGGGCACCAAAAGGACAAAAGACAAAAAAAAATTTTTTTTTGATTAAAAAAAAAAGAGAAATAAAAAAAGAACAGTAGGCAACTAAACTACAGGGTAATGAGAGGGATTTAAGTTAGAGGGAGTTCCCTGATGGCCTACCGGTTAAGGATCCAGCAATTGTCACTGCAGTGGTTCGTGTTCAAAACCTGGCCCAGGATCTTCCACATGCCAAGGGCACAACCAAAAAGGAAAAAAAAAGTTAGAGCATCCTGACCTTTTGTTGTTGTTGGGGGATTTGTTTATTTATTTATTAATGTAATGGCCACATCCATGGCATATGGAAATTCCCCAGCCAGGGACTGAAGTGGAGCCACAGCTGTGGCAGGCTGGATCCTTTTAACCCACCATGCTGGCCAGGGATTGGACCCCCACCTCTGCAGCAACCCAAGTCCATGTAGTTGGATTCTTAACCCGCCGCACCACAGCGGGAACTCCTCTGACTTTTTCTTCTATTCTGCAAAAGAAGCCCACAGATGCCAGAAGGAAAGGGCTGTCTTGACTTTTAGGAACTGGGACTGTGTGCAGGGAGGTGGCCTGGACCTGCCAGCTTGCTCTGGTCCTTACTTGCCCTGGGATCACCTTGGGCCTGTTCCTACCAAGTGACCAAGAAACGGCAATTGAATGAATTCAGTCAATCCAGTTCAATCAATGAAATGAGCTTTTGCCTCACTTCCTTCTCTGCTTCAGTTTCCTCTCTACCATATTCTCACTCCTGGCGACAGGAAGAAAATCATGGTCACGACAACCCCAGCACTCCAGGAAATGGTTGAAGTCATTTGCTTTCCATTCTACCTGCTCTGGGCCTTCCTCTCCCTTGGTCCTGCCCTCGGTAAACTGGCTCTGGAAACAGGCTCCCTGGACTCAAATCCTAGTTCTACCAATTTCCAGCTGTGTAACTTGGCCCATTTACTTAACCTCTCTGGACCTCAACGCTGCAACTATAACAGGCTCAGTAGTAGTCCCTGCCTCATCAGTTTGTAATGAGTTAGTACAGGTAAGGAGCTCAGCCGGTCTGACACACAGTTAAGTCTCCATAAATGCTCTGATTACCTGGGGTAGAACCTTCACTGCCAATCACAGTTGAGACGTTGGCTGACGACTAAAGTATGATCCCTTCCAGCAGGATTTGTAACTTAAAAGAGGAATCTTGAAGGCCCAAAGGAACAAAGTAGTCAGGGGTGACTGCCCAGGGCTAAGGTTGCTGCCAGGGGTGGGGCAGATGGAGGGGGGAAACTTCAAAGGCACACCTATTCCCATCCTCCCCCACCCCCAGCCCTGCCTATCTCCCCGAGGGCTGATAGGAGATAAACGAAACCACTTCTTCAAAGTAGCCAGCTCAAGGACTGGGATCAAACACGTGGCTGGAAGATAAGCTTCAGTCTACATTTCCTTTGTCCATTTCTTCCCACCACTTCTCCAAAGGGAACTCAAGAGGGAGGAAAAGTAGTTAATTCCTCCTTCTTTGATCAAAAGGAGTTCCCTCCCAGCCAGGAGAGCCAGGGAGAGAGGAGGGTCTCTTCTTGCCTTGCTCCAGGGTTGCTGTGTGACTTCAGACTCCCCCAGAAGCTCTCAGAGCCCAGGTCTTTATCTGTCAAAAGGGATGAAAACACCTGCCTGAAATAACTCAGAAAATTGTTGCGAGGTGATGAGCACAAATACGTTTTGGGGGAAAAGATGCTTTAAAGGGCTCATACAGCTGATGTTCTGAAAATTACAAAGTCATCCACCTTTTTACTAATCCACTGAGAGTAGATAGAAATGAAGAGCCCTCGTATGTAAAATTCTTATCTATTCATCAACAAACTTTCACTGGGCACTTCCGGCATTCAGACTGTGGGGATCCGTACCCACCACTTCTTATCAGCTGGGACTTAGGGCAGGTTAGTAAACCTCTCCGGGCCTCCACTTCCTCCTATGTGAGGAGGGGTAACAACAGGACCCACCTCCTAGGGCTTCTGTGATGATTAAATGAGATAACTCCTGCAAAGTGCTTCCAACAGCGCTTGGCTCTCACTGTTGACTGCTGTGATGATGGCTTAAACATCCAGCCAGGCAATAAGAATACAAAGAGGATGAGGCTGATACTTAAGCCTTCCCAGTCCAGCAGGAGAATGGACAAGTCAATAAATAACGGCAGATGCCCCGTGAGGAGTATAATAATAGAACATAATCGGAGCCATGAGAAAACCGGAGAGGGGGCTGCTGGAGTGTGCTTCCCCCGTGGCTGGCTGGTCCTTCTTGCTTTGCCAGTTTGCTCCCACTGTTCCTTGACCCCTCTGGCCTTCTTGTGCCCCTGGGGCTGCGTCAGAAGCTGGAGATGGGTAGACAGAGGAAGGGCTCCGGGTGCCCTGAATGCAGTGCGCTAAACCAGGGCTCCCAGCCAAGGCTGTAATTGCCAGCCGCTGAAAGATATTAAGCGCCCGGGGAGCAAAACCAAGTCCTCGATGAGGCAGACTTTTCAGAGTTCTTACAGCTTGTGTTAAAAAAAAAAAAAATGTAAATAGTTACCCAGTGAGATATTATTTCATGTTGTTGCCATTAGGGTTTGAGTGTTATGCAGAGAGGCGATCGTTCAGGCAATTCCGCCTTGGCGCGGACTGAAAACTCCGCATTAACCCCGCACAGCAAAATCTGCCATCTCTTCTCCCAACCTGACTCAGGCATTTTTGGGGTTTTGTTTTGTTTTGTTTTGTTTTTTTCCCCCTGGGAAGTGAGTTTTATGTAAATTGAAGTCGTGGAAAATACCTATAAATATTCAGAATTTCCTCAAGGATTTTCTTGATGGCTTCTAAGAGGCTTTTTTTTTTTTTTTAAGGTGCATTTGGCTGGAAGCTGGGGGAGAAAGAGCTCTGATTTGGTAGGATTCTGGGGTGGCTTGGGTGTTCTGGTGGCTTCCCTGGTGGTGGGAGCCTCTGCCGGATATAGGTGTGCAGGCTGGAATGTTCTCCAGAGCAATGGCCCCACAGAGGCAAATGATGCTGTTGAACACAGCCCTCATTTACCTGAGACTTTCTTGGTGCCCAGCACTAGATGTGTGACATGCATTTTCTGTTTGGGGCTCCCTGACTCTGAGGTGGCCACTCTCAGGTTTTATACATGAGGAAACCCAAGTTTCCAGAGGTTTTCCTGCCCGGGACCCACCACGGCATTGTGGCTCAGAGGCCTGGCTCACTGAGACCTGACTCCAAGTGAGAGCTCTGCTGCTCACTGGTCACTTGCCTTTGGGTAAGTGACTAACTAACCTCTCCAGCTGTAAATGGAAAAGATAACAACAGTAACTAAAACTTATCAAGAGCCTGACACACCAGGTTGTAATTCCTGACCACATTGGCAGGGGGAGTCCTCACACAGTGCTGGCCCCTGTCCTGTGGTCCTGGTGCCATCCCTCCCAGGGCAACCTAGGAAGGGCCTGGAGAGAAGGGGAAAAGGCCCCTTAGCCACAGAACTGCAACTTTTCTGCAAGGGGGTGGCTTGTGTCCTGTACGACAGTGTCTTCTTGCATGGCCTTCTCAACCACACCCCATTACCCTCAATAAAGTCAACCCAAGTAAAAACTTAGCCTGATTCTCTTGCAGGTGACAAGCCACTCCTTTGGACACAGTCCTTGCTTTAGGTCACTAGAGCCCCACTTAGGACTATGCAGGGGTCAGCATTTCAGCTAAGTGGATGTCAAGTACTGGTTGTAGGGAGTTCCTGTCGTGGCTCAGCAGTAATCCACCTGACTAGTATCCATGAGGATGCAGGTTTGATCCCTGGCCTTGCTCAGTGGGTTAAGGATCTGGTGTTGCCTTGAGCTGTGGTGCAGGTCACAGATGGTTCTCAGATTCTGTGTTACTGCAGCTGTGGCGTTAAGTAGGCAGCTGCAGCTCTGATTCGACCCCTAGCCTGTGAACTTCCATATGCCTCAGGTTTGGCTATAAAAAAGGGGGGGGGGACTGGTTGTAATAACCATCTAGTGTCTCTTAATTAGGCCTCTGGCCTGGCTAAGTATGGTTTTCCATTTTCCCACCTAAGGTGACTGGATGGGTCCAGCCAAAGGGGCCCTGCTGCCCTCACCAGCACCCCAAAGGGAAGGGTGGCTCTACTCCCTTGCTAGCACTTTCCGGGAAGGGGCAGCAGGCCT
Organism: Sus scrofa; assembly: GCF_054392235.1. NCBI lineage: Eukaryota > Metazoa > Chordata > Mammalia > Artiodactyla > Suidae > Sus > Sus scrofa. The sequence continues at coordinate 62,857,396 of NC_139397.1, read as the reverse complement.
GGTCTCCACCTCAGTGCTGTTTGACACCTCCTCTTCCTAGTGATCAGCTGTGAGCTAAGGGAGTGAGGATTTCTAAGGACAACATGTGACTACCTGAGCTGACTCCTCACCCTCCATCCTGAGCCTGGCCTTCCCATCCCCACCTCCTCCTTCCTCCCTTCCTTTCGTTCATTCCTAGGCCTCTTCTTCTCTTTTCCTCTCCAAATAGAGAGTAAATATTTTATCACCCTCCATTCTTCACCCCATTCCTGCTGCCTCCTGCCCCTCTAGTCCTTCCAAACTCCTAAATGCCTTTGTCTGTCTCCTCTCCCCTTTGTACCCAACTGATTCTCCATTAATCACTCCCAACACACATCTGCTTGGGCCCTAGCAGGAGTTCTTGGCTGGCACTCACAGCTGAGCTGGTTACAATCATCAAGAAGGGGTCTTTCATCTCTTCCTGTCTCCAAGGGTGCCCCTCTTCCCAGTTCCTCCTCTAAATGCCTACAAAGGCCCACCCTCTTCCATTCTCACTTCCTCTCTCTGCAGAGCAGTCTCCCAAAGGCCAAATGACCTCTAAGACTGAAGCAGCCCTGCAATGGACATTTAAAATTGGTGTTGGCAGTGGCAGGGACGTTAGAGTACTCAGAAGCTGGCACGAGAAGAGATGGGGGGTGGGGAATAAGGACAACCACAATGAAATAAGTGGGCCCCCCCTCCTTCTGGTACCCCTCTTGCTGCAATATGGAATACATCACCCAGTCAGGACATCCCCTGGCATTCATTGTAACCTAATTTTACCAGGATGAAAGTTAGGGTAGGGAAAGCCTGTGTAATTTTTTAGAGGTCTATGCATACTGTCTAAAAAACAGACGCATCCAGGGAGTACATTCAGTTGAGCGTATGACGGATAGGGCCTGGGAGTGGTGCCTGCTGCCTCCTTTACGGAACATGATAAAGGTTCGTGATTGCTATTTGTTATTTCCATGACAGTTGTTTCATTCTGTTGGAAGGACCCCTTTGAAATCATCTATCCCCGTCTTGGTTCTCATGTGATCGCAGGGCGTTGATCAACGAGCAGCAGAGTCAGGGACGGGTAGTCCTGGAGCAATATGCCCCGAGTGACAGGCCTGACAATCGGAGTGATGGATTCGAGCTGGGAAAGTGGTACTCCAAGCGAGGCAGTGACACCAGCGCGCCTCCACTGGTCGCTGAGAGCACGGCGAAGTGGTCTCCCCGGAGGCCAGAGCACAAAGACCCAGGTTCACCTTCTGATCCGCAGGCAGGGAACCTTAATGATGTCGAGATTAGGTCTATGTAAAATCTCTGCCCGGTGCGAGGCTGGCAATGCAAACTTTATTAGAAAGGCACCAGGGGAAGGAGGTGGAGTAGAGGAGAATACTGTTATTTTTAATACAAAGTTTTTAACTCCGAAATTTCCCTGGGAAATTTACCCCCTCCCCAGCCCCGAGAGAAGAAAACATGTGGGGGACGCATCTCTAGAGTTTGTATCCGGGTGCAGCACTTAGATTCCCCCAACCCCCAAATAGCAGCAAGGCTCTGTGCCGTGAGAGAATTTTATGCCTCTAAGCAGGACATTGTAAGAAACCTGAAAACACACTCAAAAACATCGAACCTATAAATCTGTGCGCCGGCGGCGCGCACAACCTAGGGAACAGCGCCTTATCGCAATCATTTCACCCCCTAAGGGAGTCCTCAAACTTGCAGGCTTCGGACAGGACTGGCTCAAAGTTATTGGAGCGCTTTACCCCGCATCCCGAGAACCGCTGCTGCCTCCGGGTCTCGAGCGCTTCCAAATGAGCCCACCCGGGAGAAGCCAATTAGGGGAAGAGAGCTGGACCGGAGCGGAGCCGGAGCTGAGCCTGAGCAGAGCCTGAGCAGGGCCGCAGCAGAGCTGGGTTCCCGAGGCACGGCCCGCCCCCAGGCCGCCTCGGGGAGAGGCTTGGACCTGACTGTAAGAGAGCCAACGCCGGGAGCTCCTACCCCACCCCCACCCCAGTCCACCCCACCCCAAACACACACGGCCTGAGGGTGACTGCCCCCGCCAGCACCAACTCCCCGCGGTGCGAAGGGAGAGAGAACAGAGCGATAGGGAAGCTAGCGAAAGACAGGGCGCAGACCTTGGGGTCACGGAGAAGTCCCCTGCTCTCCGGGACCCCAGGGTAGGGGTGGCCCAGTTGGGGGGAGGGGAGGAGTGCGGAGAGTGGTAAAGGCCGAGGCGGGAGAGGCGCGCGCAGGCGAGGCCCCTTTAAGGCTCTCCCCGCCCACCGGCGGCGCCGGCCTCCGCCCGCCGCTCTCCCCGCCCCGGGGTCCCGGCGAGAGCTGCGATTGGGCGGCCGCGGCGATCCCTTTGAAGTGTGGCTGCCGATCGCGGCTATTTGACGTGCGGCTCGCGGAAGGCGAAGGTTTTTGTGTTGCTCGCCGGGAATAGCGGCGGCGGCGGCGGCTGCAGCGGCGGCGGTGGCGTCGGTGGAGGAGGGGTGGAGGCGCAGCGGCTGCTGCACCGCGCTTGGCGCTGCGGAGCGAGCCCACCCGCCGCGGGAGCTCGCCTCCCCGGTGCTCCCCCTCCCTCCCCGCCCCCCCAGTGGCGCTGCCTCCTCCAAATGAGCGATTCGCCCGCTGGATCTAACCCAAGGACACCCGAAAGCAGCGGCAGCGGTAGCGGCGGAGGCGGGAAGAGGCCGGCGGTGCCGGCGGCGGTGTCTCTCTTGCCCCCGGCGGACCCCCTGCGCCAGGCAAACCGGCTCCCCATCAGGGTCCTGAAGATGCTGAGCGCGCACACCGGCCACCTCCTGCATCCGGAGTACCTGCAGCCGCTGTCCTCCACTCCCGTCAGCCCCATTGAGGTCAGTCGACTGGTCGCTGCCAGTCCAGCGCCGGCCCCATTCCGCCCACCACTGCCGGGCCCACGGCCCTGCTCCCTGCGCCCTGGGGCTCGGTGCGACGCTCAGGTCCGGCCACACTGGCGGACGGTGTGAGAAGGGACGGAGAACAGAGGGATCAGAGCCCACACGGTTCTCCCTGGGCTTTTCCGGAAAGGTTCCCCTTCCACACTCGCCTTTCGGAGCTACATGTTTTCTCCCGGATTGGGTTTGCTCTTGGAGTCTCCACTGGGTCTTTTACTTTTCCTCGCCACCCAGTTTCCAGGCCGGAGAAGATCTCTCCTGGGCCTCTCCCGCCCACCTCTCTCTACCCGGGTTTGTTCTCTTTGAAGCCGGATCGGCCCGGTCCTGCTCCGCCTCTGTCCCATCCGGTTAGAGCGCACTACGCCCCGGCACTCCCGATCCCAGGTCTTTCTTCCTCCCACTTCCCTGGGTGCCCTCCCCGGGAGGGAGGGGCTACCAAGAGAGCGCCAACGGCAGCCCTAGCTTCAGAACGCGCTTTTCCCGGCTTCTACCCCGCGGCGCCACCGCCTGAAACCCGTCCTAAGCGAAGTTACCCAAACTGAAGCAATAAGTTTTTCCCTGGGCATAGACTAGGGGGAGATTCGAGGGCAGGGGGCGAGTTACAGGCCCTCCCTCAGCCCTGACTCCAGAGAAGTCACCTTTGGTAGACTACTTGCACTGCTCTTTTCCCGGGACCGGTGGCGCACTCCGGGGACACCGAGAGCGAGGGATCTCACCGGCCGGCAGGGTTAGCGCAGTTCCGCCCAGCAGCCCCGCCCTCGCTCTCCAGACCCTGTCCCCAAGGTCTTCTCGCCTCGTCCCGCCGCCTCGTCGGCTCCCCTCGCCCCCCCCCCCAGCTTCCCAGGCACCCCACTTGTTCACTCTCCCGAGCGGTTTCTCGTCTCACCCCCCTTCTCCCTCCCCTTGCCGCTGTCTCCCACAGCTGGACGCCAAGAAGAGTCCTTTGGCGTTGCTGGCCCAGACTTGCTCGCAGATCGGCAAGCCGGACCCGCCGCCCTCGTCTAAGCTCAACTCGGTAGCGGCGGCCAACGGGCTGGGAGCAGAGAAGGACCCCAGCCGCTCCGCCTCCGGCGCCGCCTCCGCTTCTGCGGCTCTCAAGCAGCTGGGGGACTCCCCGGCCGAGGACAAGTCCAGCTTCAAGCCCTACTCCAAGGGCTCCGGAGGCGGCGACTCCCGCAAAGACAGCGGCTCCTCCTCCGTGTCCTCCACCTCCTCCTCCTCCTCCTTGTCCCCAGGAGACAAGGCGGGCTTCAGGGTCCCAAGCGCCGCCTGCACGCCCTTCCCCCCGCATGGAGCGCCGGTCTCCGCGTCCTCGTCCTCATCCTCCCCTGGTGGCTCTCGGGGCGGCTCCCCGCACCACTCTGACTGCAAGAACGGCGGCGCAGGCGGCAGCGGGGAGCTGGACAAGAAAGACCAGGAGCCCAAGCCCAGCCCGGAGCCTGCGGCCGTGAGCCGCGGCAACGGTGGGGAGCCGGGCGGGCACAGCGGCAGCGGCACGGAGGCCGGGGCCTCCGGGCGCAAGTCGGAGCCGCCCTCCGCGTTGGTGGGGGCCGGCCACGTGGCGCCGGTGTCGCCCTATAAGCCGGGCCACTCGGTGTTCCCGCTGCCACCCTCCAGCATCGGCTACCACGGCTCCATCGTGGGCGCCTACGCCGGCTACCCGTCTCAGTTCGTGCCTGGCCTGGATCCCAGCAAGTCCGGCCTCGTGGGAGGCCAGCTATCGGGGGGCCTGGGCCTGCCGCCGGGCAAGCCCCCCAGCTCCAGCCCGCTCACCGGGGCCTCCCCGCCCTCCTTCCTACAGGGATTATGCCGAGACCCCTACTGCCTGGGAGGCTACCACGGCGCCTCACACCTTGGAGGCTCCAGCTGCTCCACCTGCAGCGCACACGACCCGGCCGGGCCCGGTCTTAAAGCTGGGGGCTATCCGTTGGTGTACCCCGGGCACCCGCTACAGCCCGCCGCGCTCTCGTCCAGCGCCGCCCAGGCTGCGCTCCCCGGCCACCCGCTCTACACCTACGGCTTCATGCTGCAGAACGAACCGCTGCCGCACAGCTGCAACTGGGTGGCGGCCAGCGGGCCGTGCGACAAGCGCTTCGCCACCTCGGAGGAGCTGCTCAGCCACCTACGGACCCACACGGCCTTGCCCGGCGCGGAGAAACTTCTGGCCGCCTACCCTGGGGCCTCAGGCCTGGGCAGCGCCGCTGCGGCGGCTGCGGCCGCCGCCTCCTGCCATCTGCACCTCCCCCCGCCCACCGCCCCCGGCAGCCCCGGGTCGCTGTCTTTGCGGAGTCCACACACTTTGGGGCTAAGCCGGTACCACCCCTACGGCAAGAGCCACTTATCCACAGCTGGGGGCCTGGCCGTGCCGTCCCTTCCCACAGCCGGACCCTACTACTCACCGTACGCGCTGTACGGACAGAGACTGGCCTCAGCCTCCGCTCTCGGATACCAGTAACTACAGCCCTGCCTCTCTCCCCAGCCTCCCCTCCCTCCCCCACCTCCCCTCCCCCCCTACTCCCGCTGCAGCCTCCGCCACTGCTTATCCTTGCTGGATCCCCCCCCCAGACCCTCTTCCCCACCGGACTGTGTATTTATTTACTATAATGTTAGCTTACAAGCTGGGAATATAAGTGCATTAACGGCCCACACGAGTCAATGGTATGCAAAAAGTCTGTTTCCCTCTAAATAATAATATTAATTACACGAGTAACTACAGGTTCCCCCGCCCCTCTTCCTTTATTTTCTGCTTTTCTTTTTCTTAGATGTAAGTTTTATTTTTTTTTTCCTTTTGCCTGTTTTGTTTGTTTGTTTGTTTTTTGATTGGTTTGGTTTTCGGGGGAGGAGGGAGAGTGGGGTTCTTTTTGTTTTCCCTTCCTGGGGAATTCTTGCATGCTTCTTAACCGTTCCAACTACATTTCCTGCTTCTCTTTCCCCTTCATTCCTTCTTGTTTCCGTCCATTAGCGGTTCTGTTGTTGGTTTTTTGTTTGTTTTGTTTTGTTTTTTTCCTTTGTACAAGTAACAGAGAGGAGATATTTTTTGTAAGGCATTTGGGGGTGCAGGGAGCGGCCTTGGGAGCTGGAAGTCTTGCACCCTTGTAGACCCGGAACTCAGCTCTGTGACTCCTCCCCGCCCACTTTCTCCCCGCAGGATTCCTGAGCTGCAACCTCCCCACCACCACCCCCAATTAGAGTCTGGCTCCCCTGTCTTGCTCTGAGCAAGAGTCAGTGGCCCTAGAGGCCTTCTACAGAGCCTTCCCACTTCCAGACCCTTGCTGTCTCCAAACACCAGTGGTCACACTGCCTGCTGGTGGGGGACCTTGCAAGGACTCATCTTACTCAAGAAAAAGTCCTTAGAAGGCCCTGCTGGCATGAAACTTTGCTCTTTAGAGTTTGCGAAGTGCTTTTCTAGTCACTGTTTTTCTCTCGGTCATCGGCCCCTGTCCTGGTGGTAGGGGCTGGGTCAGTGATTCTTGCTAGATCCTTCCAAAGCAGACCCGTGGTAATATCGAGCTGGTGATACAAACTTGTTAGCTGTTGGGGGGGAAGGTGGGGGAGTCAGGGAGCACGGGGATCATAGCGGTCCCCGCCCCTTCCCACGCCTTACCCAACAGAGTCCCCACAGTTGCCGTGGGCTCCCTCAGTCATTGGGATTGAAGACTCGCCCCCTGGGTCTTCTCCCAACACCCTCCCTCCCTCCTGGTCTTCGGCAGCCTCGCGGGGCTGCGGGGCCTGTTGGGGATGAATAGAGCTCTCCCTTGGTAAGACTTATTTTGTTAATAAATGGAGTACTTGGCTATATTCACACCCTGGTGTGTTTCTTGCCTCACCCACCGTCCCATTTCCAGACACCTTAGCAGATGCTCTTTTATTCTTGCCTAAAATACCTTATGGTTTCCTTCTCAGATTTCCGTTCAAGGACGAGTTTAATGCCTTTGCTCAAGGAAGGAGGCGGGGGCGGAGAAAAAAACAACTTCTGCCAACCCATTACAAATAACCTAAAACTGCGCCCCCCCCCCCCCCGCAACTTGGTTACTTAGCGCCTAGCCTCATTTCAAAGGACTTGACATTTCCTGGGAACAGGGTGGAGGGGATGTGTAAATGTGGGTTTTCCTCTGGGTCGAGATTCGAGGTACAAGGGGCTGAGAAGGGATCCAGGGCCCAGAGACTTGGTAGCACTGTCCCCAGGCCCTGCGGGTGAGCAGAAGCGACGTGCCTCTGGCGCCACCTGGTGGCAGAAGGGAGAGACTGGCGTCAGTCCCGACCTCACCATCCAAGCTTCGAACTCCAAATAGGGTTTCTTTTCCCCGACAGTGCCTTTTATACACCTGGAAGCCAAAAGGTAAAAGCACCTGCACAGAAGGGTGCTTCTCAGGTTTGGGGGCTTCCCAAGGCCAGCGCTAGATTGTAGATCCCAGTCATCTGCGCCCCCAGAGACTGCTCTGAACGGAGTTTGGTTTTGCGGAGAAGGCAAGGCTTTTTAGTAGATTACTCGGGACCTAGAAGCTACCCTCGGTCCTTGTTTTCTTGAGCTCACACGATTGACACCGGCTTCCGCATCCTCGGGCAGGCGAGGGTTGGGGTGCTCTTTTGCGGGATGGTCGGAGAGGGCCGAGGCACCTCCCCACTGCGCAGGGTATTCTGGGGGGCGGGGGAGCCCAGGGCCTGCGCGTAATCTCGGGTGCTAACTCGTCCACTACCCCCGAGCTTGGGGAGGGGGAGAGGCGCCCCCAGAGGCTGGCACAGCTCAGCTTCCTGCTGCGGGACGCAGGGCGCCCGCCTCTCCCAGCATAGCGGGCCAGGGCGCCTCGGCTCTCCAGAGCCTAAGAGCGTGCGGGGCCACCTGTTAGGCGAGCCTTCCTCGCCCCCTCCTGGCGGCTCTCCTCTGCGTCGGCGCCGCGAAGCCTTTGGAGGTACTGTTGTTGATGTTTGTGTTGTTTTGCTTTGCTTTCTCTGTGAGGAAAGCCACTTTGGGGGCATTTCTGCTCCGTAAATTCTGTCCTTTTGAAACGACCATAGACCCAGAGGTCAAGTGCAGAAGGAGGAGACAGAGATGCTTTCTCTGCGCGCTGTTTCAGCCTACAGCCGGCCCCAAACTCCAGTAGAGAATCACAGGGTGGGCATCAACTTGGACCTGACAGAACCTCAGCGAAAGATGTTTTCGCGGTGGTGGGGGAGAATAGTTTGGGGGGTTGGGGTACCCCTATAGCTTTGTTACTGGGCATAATTCCTTCACTAATCAAGAAAGCCCCAGTCTTCTGCAGAAAATGGCAGTGCCGGTGCTCCAGCCGACTCCGTGCGTCTCTGGGGAAAGGACCTGGACCGCTGGCAACGTTGCGAGCACAGAGGGGGCTGGGCGGTGGGCAGCGAAGTCAGGGAGAAACTGCCTGGGCTGGAGAAGTTGCCCTGAGAGCAGTGTCCTCGGGGTCCTCCTGGGAAATTATCCTTATCCGACGTCTCAGAGTTCACATCGGCTGGCCGGAAGCTTTGAAAGACGTGAAACGTAGTAACTTGACTTTTCTTTTTCTCTGTTGTTTTGCACTCGGTTATTCTCTTTCCCATCTTCCCTGCCTCTCAAATCCCCCTCTTTCCTTCAGATACCTTTTTTGGTTGGCTGGTTGGTTGGTTGGTTGGTTGGTTGGTTTTTAAGGGCCTGCGCAAACTGCTGGAACTTGCTCCCTCTGCAGGGGAACTTAAACTTTTCTCTTTCTTAAACTGTGGACTTTAGACCTTCCTATCTAAGGACCACAGAGCTCTGCTTGTTGGCACAGGAGAAAGCAGACTCTCCATAGGGCAGAAGAAACTTTTTTCTAGGTGTTTGGCTTACACTTGAGGTGTGAGAATGCCAGTTAGAAACTCCTCAGAGGATTACATTTCCTCCCAGAAAATGTATGGCCTTACAGACCTGGAAGGGTGCCTTTGGCCTGGATGGAAAAGGCCGTCCCCCACTGCATTGTGACACCAAGAGCAGGCATTGCGGTCCGGAGCAACCCACTTCTCACCCTCATATGTCAGCTTTCCCTGCCGTAAATGGGTAACCCTCCTAAGACAGGCAGCTGTTTTTATTAGCTTGTGGTGGTGGTGGTGGGGGGACTTTGTTACTTTCAGGAGCTACATTCTCACCAAATAAAGTTGATGTTTTAGGAGTTCCCATTGTGGCTCATCGGGTTATGGCATGGGGCTAGTATTCATGAGGATGTGGATTTGATCCCTGGCCTCGATCAGTGGGTTCAGGATTCTGTGTTGCCACAAGCTGTGGCATAGGCTGCGGCTGCAGCTCTGATTCAACCACTAGCCTGGGAACTTCCATATGCCACGGGTACAGCCCTAAAAAGCAAAAAAAAAAAAAAAAAAAGTTGCTATTTTAATAGAGATAATACCCCCACCAGCTGCTTATTTGCATAGGTCATTCACCCGGCAACTGTAATCTTTGAGAATCAATTCTACCTTCCATCTCTCTGTCTCCTTTTCTCCTTTTCTTCCTAACCTTTCTCGCTTCTTCCTCATACCCTCTCCCAAGGCACCAGGAAGAGTGGCGGCCACAGAGCCAGAACCTGAGACTCTGGACTGTTCCTGGCTCTAGGTCCTATTTTCACACCTCCTGCCTGGTTATTTTTGTCGTTTCATGGGCAGCAGGAGGAGGGCAGAGGGAGAGGGAAGGAAAGGCCTGGTGTACAGGTTTGACAGAAACGGAATTTTGTAGTGCAAAGTTTTTCACTTCCCAGTCATTCCCACACTTCCTGCCCCAAGTCTATCCCCTGAGAACCCACAGCCCAAGTAGGAGGTGTGGGGCCCTCTGCCACTTTTATGCGGCCATCATTGCCTTCACCTACCCAGTGTCCCGGGTTGTACATCTCTCCATATAGGAACTAACTCCTTCCTGATGGGTTTTCCTTGGAATCCATCTTCCAATAATACTCTGGCTCTGTACTTTATTAATCATTCTGGAGGGGAAGCGGCACTCCAGTTTTCTGTTTGATTTGATTTCATTCATCCTGCCTTTTTGCAAAATAGATGGTTGAGTGCATCCGATAATGTATGGTTTAATTTGAAGCACTATGGGTTTGAATTACCATTTTCATAATGCACTGCGCATTAATGTGTTACATCATTTATAAAGAGGAATGTGCTGGGTTTCCAACTTTCTCCTGAAAGCCAAAGTCACCTCACAGAAACAAAGCCAAAGCACATGGACGCATCTCCCGACCTCGCCGCCAAGGAAACTCTCTTGCCTCCCTGACCCAGGAGAAATGGGCCAACCCCATTAAACTCTGCCCCCCTCCCCCATGAGGTTTTTGTTTTCACATCATGCAGGTGGGTGTCAAGGTTTAGAGGGGAACTTGCCCGTGGCTGTCAGTGGCAGCACAAAGCTCCCCCTCATTACTGCGCTGCAGCCCAGCCCTTTCGAGGAGACCTCCAGTAGATGGTTCTCTCTCAACCCTGATCCCAGCGCTCCCTCCCCAATGGCTGTAATAACACCAGCTGTCTGTTACTCAAACTCTGACTGAGGAGGAAAAAGCACTGATTATCCAAATACAGTCATTAAAGGGGAAATGTGTTTTTAGGACTGTCAGAGTGATTAATGAGGGCTAGCCATCTTTGCAAATGCACTTGTTTAGTCTAACTGGCAGCTTCTATTTTCCTATTGATTTATTGCAGCCGTTGCCCGGCCTCAGTGTGTGCGGAGTCAGGGCGCTTCACAACTGTGCCCTGTTTAAACAGGAAAAGCATGCACCATTTTGTCCAGGAGGGAGGGAGCAGCCAAAAGTCTCTCCTTCAGTTCGGTCTCTAGGGCCCCAAACCAACAAAGAAGACATTAAAAACCTGCAGACCAGAGAAAGAAGGAAACCGCCTCCCCTGGTTGGCCAGGGTCACTTAGTTCCAAGGTCAGCGGAGGCACAGTGTGGCCTCTGGACAAAGCCTGCCCTATTGTCACACTCAGCATGCCCTCACCCCCTCCTCCAGTCCCCCCCAAACCAGCTGTCAGGCACTGGGTCCAAGGACAGGAAAGGCCCCCGGCCCAAAGGGGCTGGTGGGGAGGGGGGCTGTTGGGCTCTGCCAAGCTAAAAACAGAACCAAAGCAACCCTGCAGTCCAGGAGCGAGAACAAGGTCAGGTGTTTTGTGGTAAATTGCCCTCATGGTTCATCTCAACTCTTTTTTTTTTTTTTTTTCCTTTGGCCACCCCCATGGCGTATGGAGTTCCCAGGCCAGGGCTCGGATCCAAGCCACACTTTCAGCCTATGCTGCAGATGTGGTAACAGTGGATCTTTAACCCACTGTGCCGGGCTAGGGATCAAACCTGCATCCCAGCGCTACAGAGACTCTGCCTCATTGGGAACTCCAATCTCAACTTTTAAAAAGAGGTGGAGGGGGGAGTTCTCATTGTAGCTCAGTAGTAACAAACCCGAACCCAACTAGTATCCATGAGGATGCAGGCTCAATCCCTGGCCCTGCTCAGTGGGTTAAGGATCCTGCATTGCTGTGGCTGTGGTGTAGGCCAGCAGCTGTAGCTCTGCTTCATTCCGACCCCTAGCCTAGGAACTTCCACATGCCGTGGGTTTGACCCCTAGCCTAGGAACTAAAAAAAAGAAAAGGAAAAGAAAAAAAGAGGTGGAGGGGGCCACAAGAGTGATACCAACTATGTTATGTTTTGACAAATGATGTATTGAATAACCAAAATAAAGAAATGGCAGCTTGAAAATAGAGACCCAGTATTTATTGGTGAATTCCAAGAGGTCAATCGCCAAAGCAAAGAGAATTTACAGAATTCCCATTACATGCCTAGCACAGTGCTAGGTGCCAGGAGACACAAGAGAAAACTCAGACCACATTCCTGCCCAATTTAGCTGGGGGAGACCAGACACACCCAGAAGCTAGGAGACGAGATAGTGTTCTACGTCACTGCCTTTATGCTGGTCTAATAGGTGCTAAACCCAACAGGGCAGACCGAGAAGAAGAGGACAGGCTGTAGTAGGTGCAGGAGCTGGAGGGAGATCCCACTGAGGGTGACATTGGGGACCCTCCCATGGGAGCGCTGATCTGTTGGGAAGCTCTCCAGTTCCTCATAGGCCCACCTTTTCTTTTTTTTTTTGGCTGCCCCATGGCATATGGAGTTTCTGGGCCAGGGATCAGATCCAAGCCACAGCTGTAGCCACAGCAACATCTTTTTTTTTTTTTTTTTTTGGTCTTTTTAGGGCCGCACTCGCAGCATATGGAAGTTCCCAGGCTAGGGATCCAATCAGAGCTGTGGCCGCCGGCCTATACCACAGCCACAGCAATGCAAGATCCAAGCCTGGTCTGCGACCTACACCACAGCTCACGGCAACGCCGGATCCTTGAGTGAGGCCAGGGCTCAAACCTGCATCCTCGTGGATACTAGTCAGGTCATTTCTGCTGAGACATAACAGGAACTCCCGACATCAAATTCTTTAACTCGTGCCGAGCTGGGGATCGAACCTGCACCCTGGCACTGCAGAGACACCCCCACAAATCCCATAGCCCCACAGAGGAAAGTCCGGGCCCATCCTCCTTTGAAGGCTGGAAGATGGATGGGGTCTTCATTCCAGGGTGGTGAGAGTGCTGAGCCTGGAACCCGTGATTTCCATTCTCCAGCAGTTCAAGGAACAGGCTTCCCTGATCAGCCTGCACCTTCCATGGATAATTCCAGACCTGGAAGCGGTGTGTGCTCCTTCCTAGAGGGAGTGCCTTTACAAGTTCTCCCAGAGGGGGTGGCATATCATCAGCTTTACTAACACTTCCCAAGGCAGGAAAAGCTGTCCATGGATTTGGATCATAGATGAACTGGGCAACTTGTCTCTTAAGAGAAAAGAAATTGAACCTGCTGCCTGAGTCACAGTGAAGTGACTCTAGTCTTCAAAACGGAGATCAGGAGTTCCCGTCGTGGCGCAGTGGTTAACGAATCGGACTAGGAACCATGAGGTTGCGGGTTCGGTCCCTGCCCTTGCTCAGTGCGTTAAGGATCCGGCGTTGCCGTGAGCTGTGGTGTAGGTTGCAGACGCGGCTCGGATCCCGCGTTGCTGTGGCTCTGGCGTTAGGCCGGTGGCTACAGCTCCGATTCAACCCCTAGCCTGGGAACCTCCATATGCCGAGGGGGCGGCCCAAGAAATAGCAACAACAACAACAACCAAAAAAAAAAAAAAAGACAAAAAAAAAAAAAAAAAAACGGAGATCAAGGGTATGAGTGTATTTTGGTGAGTTTGAGGATTGTCCTGGAAGGTCCAAAGGGTATAGTCATTGTACAGATAACAGAAAGAGCATTGAAAGAGGAGTCAGAAAACCTGGATTTTGCTCTGGTTCTGAAGTTTAACTGCTGTGTGACCTTGAATAAGTCACTTAATTTCTCTGAGTCTCTTCTTTTTTTTCACATTTCTGAAATGAAGTTGTTTGACCTTGTAACATTTAAGCCCTTTTTTAAACATGAAGAATTTTATCTTATTTTATTTTTTTTTAATTGAAGTATAGTTGATTTAACATATTATATTAGTTTCAGGAGCACAACATAGTGATTCATTTTTTCTTTCTTTTTTTTTTTTGTTTTTGTTTGTTTGTTTTGTTTTGTCTTTTTAGGGCTGCACCTGAGGCATATGGAGGTTCCCAGGCTAGGGATTGAATCGGAGCTGTAGCCACCGGCCTACGCCGCAGCCACAACACAGGATCCAAGCGGTGCCTGCAACCTACACCACAGCTCACGGCAACGCCGGATCCTTAACGCACTGAGCTAGGCAAGGGATTGAACCTGTTTCTGCATGGATGCTAGTCAGATTCATTTCCACTGAGCCACAACAGAAACTCCAATTCAATTTTTTAATCGATTTTATCCATTATACTCCATTTACATTTATTACAAAATAATGGCTCTATTTCCCTGTGCTGTACAATATATTCTTGTATCCTATTTTATACAAAGTAGTTTGCATTTCCTACACCCCTACCCCCATCTTGTTCCCTGCCACTTCCCCACTGATAACTATTAGTTTGTTCTGTGTGAGTCTGTTTCTGTTTTGTTATATACAACCATTTGTTTTATTTTTTAGATTCCACATATAAGTGATACGCAGTATTTGTCTTTCTCTGTCTGACTTATTTCCATTATCACAGTCCCCTCCGAGTCCATCCATGTTGCTGCAAATGGCAAAATTTCATTCTTTTTTATGGTTGAGTAGAATTCCATTTATATATATATATATATATATATACACATACACATACATATATATACACACACATACACACACATACAAATACATATGTAATTTTATATATATATCACATGTATATATATGTGTGTTTATGTGTGTGTGTGTGTGTGTATCACATCTTCTTTATTCATTCATCTGTTGATGGACACAGGCTATTTCCATATCTTTGCTATTGTAAATAATGCTGTTATGAACATTGGGATGCATGTATATTTTCGCTTAGTGTTTTCTTTTTTTTTGGTCTTTTTTTGTCTTTTTAGGGCCGCACCCACGGCATATGGAGGTTCCCAGGCTAGGGGTCTAATCAGAGCTACAGCTGCCAGGCACAGCCACAGCCACACCAAGCTGCAACCTACACCACAGCTCATGGCAATGCCTGATCCTTAACCCAGTGAGCAAGGCCAGGGATCAAACCCCCAACCTCATGGTTCCTAGTCAGTGTTCATTTCTGCTGCACCACAACAGGAACTCCCATAGGGTAGTTCTATTTTTAGCTTTTTGAGGAGCCTCCAGACTGTCTTCCATAGTGGCTGCACCAACATACATTCCCATCAACGGCGTACAAGTGTAGAGTTTCTCCACATTTAAGCCCTTCTAACTGGGATATTCTGAATTTATAAAATGTTTAAGGGGTGAAATTATGGTAGAGTTGTTTAAGATGCCCTGACACTGGCCCCAGTCAGATGAAATTCTAAAGTTTCCATCAGGACAGTAAATACGGAAGATCCAGAAAAAGAAACCTCGTGACTACCTCCGTGATGGAGAGTGGGAAGGAGTTCCCTGGTGGCATAGCAGGTTAAGGATCCGACACTGTTGTTACTATGGCGCAGGTTCTATACCTGGCCCAGGATCTTCCACATGCTGTGGGTGCAACCAAAAACAAAAAAAGGGGTCGGGGGGAGAGAAGAAGAAGAATGTTGTGATGTGAACTTTCCATCCAGGGAACTGGCCCCAATAGAATGAAGTATTAAAATATTTTTTAATTTAATGAAATGCTGAGGAGAGGGTGACGCAGGTATTTCAGAGGCTGCTTGGGTGCTTAAGTGGGTCAGACATTATCATTTTAAATAATGTTGAGAATCCTGTGAGGTTAAACCAAGGTCTGCAAAAAGAATCCCATTTTTCATAGCCTACAGCGAATTGCTTTTGGAAAATTGGGCTGGCGAGGGAAGAAATGAAAGGCAGATAAAAATCAAACCACAGCGGGTGGACCTTTGCTCTGAGTGGGCAGTGGGCATCTCCATAGCTCTTTGAAACAAAAAATAAATTGATCCTCCTGGAGTTTAAATCAGAGCCAGATTTTAGACTGGAAACAGTCATTTGGAAAATGTCACTGCATGTTCCCTATGTCCTATTTGTTCTCCTGGCCACGTGTGTGTGTGTGTGTGTGTGTGTGTGAGTTATATACAGATTTGTACATAGACCATAAAGGGAAGAGCATACCTGTGCTCTTCTTTGTTTATTTTTTAAAATTTTTTTATTTTTTGCCATACCCATGGTGTGCGCACATTCCCAGGCCAGGGATTGAACCTTAGCCTCAGCAGTGACAACACTAGATCCTTAACCCAATGATCAGCCAGGAAACTCCCATCTTCCTTCTTATTTTTCTTTCTTTCTTTTTTTTTTAGGGCTGCACCTGCGGCATATGGAAGTTCCTAGGCTGGGGTGGAATCAGAGCTGCAGCTGTAGCCTAAGCCAGAGCCACGGCAACATCAGATCCTTAACTCACTGAGTGAGGCCAGGGATCGAACCTGCACCCTCTCAGACACTATGTTGGGTTCTTAACCTGTTGAGCCACTTCCTTCTTTTCACAAGTTCAAATATAGACAGCAGCAAACAAATATACGGAAATAATAGGCAGACCCCAGGGAATCTCCAGAAGCATTGTTTGGTGTGCCATGTTAGAGTGAAATGTAATATTTCACTTAAGTAAATGTTGGGCATTTGATATTTACAACCCCCATGTCATGGGGCCTGATCTGCATCAGCCTAGAGGGGGCCTTTGTCTAAGTCCTCCAAAGCCCCCAGGTAGATGGGGGCAGGAGAGGCAGAGCCTTGCTAACTTTTGACCCATCCCCATAAAGATTCAGTCGGAAAGGAACTTTAGGAGTTCCCCTTATGGCATAGCAGAAACAAATCTGACTAGGAACCATGAAGCTGCAGGTTCGATCCCTGGCCTCATTCAGCCGATTAAGGATCCTGCATTGCCGTGAGCTGTGCTGTAGTTCACAGATGTGGCTTGGATATGATGTTGCTGTAGCTGTGATGTAGGCTGGCGGCTACAACTCTGATTCGACCCCTAGCCTGGGAACCTCCACATGCCAGGAGTGTGGCCCTAAAAAGCAAAAAAAAAAAAAAAAAGGAACTTTAAACCCTCTGATCCGGGGAGTTCCCTGGTGGCCTAGTGGATTAAGGACCCAGTGTTGTCACTGCTGTGGCTCAGATTCAATCCCTGGCCTAGGAACTCATACATGTCATGGGTGTGGCCAAAAAAAACAAAAATAAAAGATTCTGATATCAGACTCACTTTCTGATATCACAACTGAGCCTTGAGTACACATATGTGTGGAAATATTTCTTGAGAACCTGCTAAGTGTTCTAAATGCTATAGGAAGACAGAAGATGCGTAAGGCATGACTCCCCACATCAAACCACTGGCAATCTAGTAGGAACACCAGAATACCTACTAGTGCCATGAAATAAAGTATGACATCAACAGATGAAGGAGAGCCATGAAGAGGGCCAGGCTTTTGGAACACCTGGGCGGGGACTGGAAGAACCCATTCATCCCCTCAGTCACTACCCCCCAGGGGAGGAGGGCCGGATCTTCCAGGCCAGTGGAGCCACCTGAGCAAAATCAAAGCCAGACTGTGTGAAGAACATGGCAGGGCACTGTCTAGCCCAGGCCAACTGGCCACTATCTATCTGCAGGGAAACACAAAGGCACCTACAAATGTAACTGAAGGGGGTCAGTGCTTAGGGCCACCAGCGTGAGTGTCAAAGGGGTAACAGCCCAGTGAAGCGGCCGCAGCAAAAGGAAAGGAAGGCTCTTCCAGGCTTGATGGACTTGATGCTGAGACATGCCCCCACTTGCTGGCCCAACTCTCCTTGTCACAGTCATGCATCCATGCTCTCCTGCTCCAGGGCCCACCTTCCAGGCTCCAGTTACAGCCTCAGGGCCCAGAGTGCAGAGAAGGACAGGGGAGCTCCCTTGACAGTGACCCTGATGGGTGGGGTCCCCACGCCATCCCTTTCTTGAGACTCACCTGTCTCCCCCTACCCCAGTCTCTCCCCTGGGGGAGCTGAGGGAGAAGCCACTCTTAGAAGCATCCTTGCGGGCACCCCTTGGCCCTCACCATCACCCTCCCCCCACCCCTCCCCCAATGCCCTTCCTCCCCCAACCCACACACTCTCCCCCCTCCCTCCCCCACCCCTTCCCCTCCATTTGTTTCAATGAACAGTCCCTTTTATCTATTCTGTAGGTACAAATGAAGCTGTCAAATTTGATCAGGCGCTTGATATGACAGAATGTGGGAGTCAGGACCCCTCGAACAGAGCGCGCCTTGTCCGTCACAGCCCGCCTGACACTTCCCATAATGCCCAGACTGATGAGATTCTGAGTAGGGCCCAGCACATTTTCAACTCTATTTTGGGTGAAAACCCTTCTTGAAAGATCTTGAAAGGAGCTGGCAGTTCAGCCGCCCGGATGATTAATGAGGGTTGGCTCCGCTGGATGGATTTCTCCTGGTGCCAAGAGCCGTCCTCCCAACAGGCTAGGGCAGAGCGTGTGGCCGTTGACTTCCCCCAGCCCCAACACCCCCATCCCCAGCCACAACACCCCCCAGAAAGCCTCTCCCCAAGCCCTGGGACACCCCTCCCTCCTCTTCCCTCTGCCCACACCCACGTCTAGCCCCCCATCTTTCTCTGATGCTGGAACAGCCACGCACATGGAAAATGTTAAATGTCACAGCCGGGGGAGGGGGGCTGGCTGGGGTGCTTTGCAGGCCTGTGGGGCATGGGGGTGGGGACTCAGAGTGGATGAAGGGGCAGTGGCCCAAGCTTTCCTTGAGTGCCATATCACATGCCTCAATGGTCAGGAGTGGGCTGGTCCACTTTTTCCCTGTGGAACTCTGGGGACAGAAAGCATGGCACATCTTGTGCCCCCAAAGAGTTAAGCATCAAAGTCCTTGTGGTTTTTTTTTTTTTCCCATCTCAGTTTCTCACAGACGGGTGCCCACTGACATTTGGAACAAGGCAACTCTTAATTGGGCAGGACCCTCCTATTCAGGGCAGAAGATTTAGCATCCTTGGTCTCAAGTCACTACTTGTTGGTAGCACCCACAATTTGGGAGGGAACCAAAAAATTTCTTCTACTATCCCAGCATCCCTGGTTGAGGACCACCCCTGGAGTAAAGAGCCTCCTCCCCCCTCCACCCAGTCTCCTGCCCCCTCCTCTGCCTCTTCCAGCTCTCACACCCCAAGCCCACTCAGTGGGGAGAGACCCCTGAAAGAGAGGGAAAGAGGAGTTGGGCGTATTACCCCCCCAATACTAATGCTTCCCATCTGACAGCTCCTCCAGCCAGCCTGCTCTAAACTCTATTTTCTTCCCTCCTCTTCTGCTTTGCCATTTCCACTGCAGACTGTGGCTCATCCACACACAGGAGAAGAGAATGGTCCCCAAAACTTCTTTAGGGTTTCCAGGCTCAGCATCCTTCAGGAACTGGCTGAAGGAGAACAACTGGGGTTGTGATGTTTGGCTCCTTCTGGAACATCTAAAGGTATGTTTTTCAAGCCGGGTTCCCAGGTCTGGGGATTCCGTCAGAGGAGAATCCAGGTCCCTGGAACCAGGGTCATCAGCCAGGATCTTGTGACCCAGGCTAAGCACATTCCATGGGGCCAGACCATGAGGGAAGTTTCCCAACAACGCCAAGCCACACCTTTGCTCCTCACTCCCCATTTTCTTCTCTCCCTTTCCTTCTGAAAAAGAGAAAGAGAGAAACCCCAGAGTTTACATACTCCCAGGCCACTGGGTAAATGCCCAACCAGCTCTGAGTTCATCCAGCCACCAGATGGACCCAAGGCCTTCACTGAGCATCCTTTCCTGAGAATCTACTTCCTGTGAGGCAGGGGCCTGCCCCCCTGCATATCCTAGTGAGCTCCTGCCCTCATGGAGCTTCCAGGCAAATACAGAGGAGAACAAACTATGCAGATCAATACGTAATTATAAATGTGGTAGCAGCCACGACAGAAAGTGATTCATGGTGCAGACAGAGCGGGTAACGAGGAACTCTTGTTTAGAACCAAAGTCAAGGAGAGCCTCTTTGGGAAGATGACTTTGCAGCCGAGCCCGGAAGGCTGAGTGGGCTCAGCCAAGAGAGGAGGGTGTCGTTTCTCGGGCTGGAAAATCCATACTTGAATGTCAGAAGAATTATCCGATCAGGTAGGCACCATCCCTTGTAGCTGGGCCTCCGCTGAAGGAGAAAAACCCAGCCTGCCCGGGTTGGGAGGAGAAGGGATAAAGAGCACCAGCATCCACCCACCCTACGCCACCCTGCCCTACCTTCCTGGGACCAGGGGCAGCTGGAGCCAGGGGCAGGGCAAAGAGGGGAGGGATGGGAGGAGGGGAAAAGGGACCTCTCACGGAAGTCATGAGAACATTCCCAGGCAGAGCTTTGAGGTTTTTCTAGCTCCTGGAGCTGTGGCCTGGACAGCTGCAGATGAAGACAAAAATTAAACTCCTGATCACTCCAATCAACCTCTAATTCCAAGGTTCATGCCGCAAGTGTGAAGCTTGAGGGGGAAAATCAGCCTTCTCTCCTCCTGAGAGCTACGTTTTTCATGAAGGATGGAAGGTGTGTTTCTTACTCCTGGAAACATAGGCCTTTCCCAGTTCCTTGTTATCCGCAAGGCCAAACCTTTCCCCTGGCATTCAAGTCCGCCACAGGCCGGCCAAAGGCCCTTTCCGTCCAGCTGGTCCTTCTTCCCCCTCCTCTCATTTTCACCCCAACCACTTGTGGGTTTCCCTCACTTTGAATCTCTTGAGCCCCTTATTTTTTTTTCTTGGCTGTGCCCATAGCATGCGGAAGTTCCCAGGCCAGGGATCGAACTCACTCCACAGCAGCAACCCAAGCTGCTGCGGCAACAATGCCAGGTCCTTAACCCATTGAGTCATGTGGGAACTCCTCGCACCCCTTATGTTATCTTCCTTCTAGTGCATCTCTATGTGAGAACCTCTCATTGCCCTCCACTGGACCATAAGTTCCTTAATGTATGGAAGATTCTTTACCTTGGCAGCCCCTGTGTGCCTGGAACAATCAGGGACATAAGGGACAGTCAGTAAAAGTTTTGAATTCTCTTTAATTTGAAAAGACCTTGACTATTTGTCAATGTCTTGGAACTAAAGTCTTTAGTTGGGTAATGCAAGAAACCTGGGGCTGAGGCCCAGAGCAGGGACAAAAGACAGAGCAACCAGGACAGAGTGAAAGGAGGTGCGCCCTCTACCCGTGGCCCATCACCAGCTGCCCCAGAAGCCTTTCCTTCTCTTGTCATTGCAGAACCGAGGGGTGGCCCTGGGGGGCAAGGGGGTCACTTGAGCCCCAAGCCTAGAGGCAGGCCAGGGAGACCCACTTGGGGATGGGGCTGTCAGTGGCCTCTTTGCTCTACCAACTCACCGTGGTGGCTGAAATTCCATCACTCAACTCATTCCCTGGGATTAAGAAACAATGTCCTGAAAAAACATTGTAAAATGTGCTTATGAAGGAGTTCCCGTTGTGGCTCAGCAGTTAGGAACCTGATTAGTATCCATGAGGAAACAGGTTTGATCCCTGGCCTCACTCAGTGGGTTAAGGATCCGACATTGCCATGAGCTGTGGTGTAGATCAATGACTCGACTCAGATCCCCCATTGCTGTGGCTGTGGTGTAGGCCAGTGGCTGCAGCCCAAATTGGACCTCTAGACTGGGAACTTCCATATGCTCTGGGTGTGGCCCTAAAAAGAAAAAAAATGTCCTTGTGAAAGAGGCAGAGGGGGAAGGCCACCCTCTCACCTGCTGAGGAAGAGCCCCCACCTGGGCAGGCAGAGAGCGGGGTCTGCAGGGAGTGAGAAGTAAGGCCACTGAGGGGTGAAGGAGCCATGTCAGGAAGGCTCTGGAACATGTCCCTGCAAGGAGCTGGCAGCCGGGCAGCGCCCACACCAAGAATGCAGCAGAGGACTCCCTTCAGAGAGCAAGCCCATGGCAACAACGGATTCTCTATCTGACCCTTAACTCACCCCCAAAAGCCACCACCACCAGGGAGGCCCCTGGCCTGCATTCATGGCTGCCTCTCCAGCATCCAGTCCGTAGCTGGCACATAGCAGGCCCTGATGAGATTTCCAGGAAGAATGAATAAGTGAACAAGGCTGAAGAGAGGTCCATCCCCAGCAAGGAACAGTGACCCCCCTCTCAGTTCCACAGAGGGTCCCAGAAGCCTGTGACAACACAGACCCAAGTGGCAGGAAGTGATCCATGGAGCCCCCCCATCTAGCATTCGCGGGTCCACAGCTGAGGACTCATTTGACAAACTTACCCCAGCAGCTTCTGGAACAGAACCGAGCTCCCTGCTGCCTTTCAGAATTTCTTCAGGGAGAAAGAGAATTTTCCTGGCCATTGGGCCAGAATAGAAAAACAAGGCTACATAAAACAGGCCTAAGAGGGAAAGGGTAGGCCAAAACGGAGGTGCCCCTCTCTCCCCCGACCTCACTTCTTTTTTTTTTTTTTTTTGCAGCGAGGAGGAGGAAGAGGAGGGGGAGGGGAGAGGGAGGAGGAGGATGGGGTCCCAGCATATTGACCCCCCCACCCCCTCGCAGAGGTCC
This sequence comes from Sus scrofa, assembly GCF_054392235.1. NCBI lineage: Eukaryota > Metazoa > Chordata > Mammalia > Artiodactyla > Suidae > Sus > Sus scrofa. The sequence goes on along the minus strand of NC_139397.1, from coordinate 62,835,422 downwards.
TCGCAGGCAGGGAGTCGAAGAAAAGTTTTCCGAAGCTGATTACTGAGAGGGTAACTGAGTACACGGAGCACATGTGAACAGGCTCCTCGTTTCCAATTCAGGACTGTCAGATGGTGATTAATGACTAACAGCCACGGAGCGGCCTTGATTGCCAAGTGCCGTATTGTTAATGCTGACATTTAATGATGCCGGACACAACTCCAGCACAATTCCACACCATCATCCGCAAATAGCGCTCGACGGACTTAATTGGTTAAGTGTGTGTGTATGTGTGTGTTTGTGTGTGTGTGTGTGTAGGAGGGGAGGTATAAAGGGCGAGGTATAAAGGGAGGTATAAAGAAGTGAGACGTCTATGTTTGAATTCACCCTAGTTGCACATCTATATTTTAATATGTGTAGCCGTGTTATCACAAGAGTCGAGGTCGGGGGAGAGTCTATCTGCCGACTCACAATAGCACCTCAGTCCCCACCTGACGCCCCCAGTGCCACACCCCACCAGCCACTCATCTGACCCCTGCTGCGGTCCCCCTACCACCACCACCACCACCACCACTGCTGTCTCTCAGGGGCATGTCTGTGAAGTTAAAACACATGAAAGAGCTTTGAAAGAAGAAGTTGTCTGGAAGTGGGCCTGGATCCAGGGCTCCTGAGAAGCCACTTTTTCACTGGACTCAGATCAATGGTCCCTTGGCCCGTCTGACTGGGCCATCCCGCCTTTGCCAAGAGGGAACCGTTACCCCCGTTCCGGAACTCAACCCTCTCTTAGGAAAGGAACAGAATCCATCCTCATGTTCTAGAAACAGAGTCCCAGGCCACAGGGACAGAGAGACAGGCCCAGCAAGGATAACCAGGGCCAACTGAGCAGGGTGACAAGGGGTCCGGGAGAGGAAGGAGATCTTTGCTCCAAAAAGGACATCCGTGTGAGGAATCCATATTCGTGGAGCCTGGCTCCACTGGGCAGAGGGAGGGTGAAGCCCAGGGAGCTGCCATCTGGTTGGGGAGGTAAGTGGGCAGAGCAGGACAGCCTGGACTCTGGCTGCTCAGGCCCCATTCAGAGGTCAGTGCAGAGGAGGGAACTGTCTAGAAAAGGCAGGGAATATGCAAGGGGTCTGACTCCAGGCAGCCCTTGCGTGAAAAGAGCTGGAAAGGCCCTTCTCTAGGTAAGGGTTTTAGAAAGTTGAACTCCCATGAACTCCCCTTCAAAACCTTGTTCCTCAAAGTGTGGGTATAAGACCAGCAGCATTGCTGTGGCCTGGGAGCCTGTGAAAAATGCAGAATTTCAAGCCCCACCCCAGATCAGTGGCTCTACATCTGCACTTGAACTGGTCCCCTCGGGATCAGCAAGTGCAGTCAAGTTTGAGAAGCACAGCTCTAAATGCCCTGGTCAGGAAGCCACATGCAGAAGCAGGCTTGCCCCAAGGACCCGGCTCCCGGAAAGTCTCCTGACGTTTGCCTGAAGTGCTGCTCACCCCAAGGAGACCAGGGCTCCCCACATCTTTCCTGGTCACTCCCCATGACCCTGTGGCCCCTGGCCACATCTCAGAGAAGTAGCAGTGTGCACCCTGTTGCTTTTCTCCATTTGGAGCAGGAACCTAGAGGGAAGGCCCAACAGCCCTGGTTTTTAGGACTTGTTACAGCGGGAGGCCCAGGTGGCTTTGCCAAGCTCACCCCTGGCTGATCCCCCGTGGGCTTGGGTCACAGGAGCAGGTGACTCTTCTGTGGGTGTCCCAGGTCTAGTGGTGGGGACTGAAGCCCCCCATGCTGAGGAATCAATCCATCACTGAGACCTCCTCTGTGTAATGACCCTCAGGGCCCACGTCCACTTCCTTAGGCTCTGCTAACCTCCCTGCCCGCCCTGCTCAGAAAACAATAATCAAAAGCTAATGTGTTTTTCTTGTGGCTCTGGCCTAGGGGTGACCCTGCTGGGACCCCACCTTCCAAATCCCCTTGGATGCCCCAGCACATCTTCCTGCTAGGTCTCTCCTCTTTGAAATGATGGCCTAGGAGTTCCTGTTGTGGCTCAGCTGGTTAAGAACCTGACATAGCCTCCGTGATCCCCGGTCTCGCTTAGTGGGTTAAGGACCCAGCATTGCTATGGTTGTGGGGGAGACCTGTAGCTGCAGCTCCAATTCGACCCCTAGCCTGAGAACTTCCATATACTGCAGGTGCAGCTTTAAAAAAAAAATCTTTTTAATTAAGAAAATAAAAGAAACTATGGCCTATTCTTTTCCTTTTTTTGGCCACACCCGAGGCATATGGAAATTTCCCAGACCAGGATTAAACCCACACCACAGCAGTGACTCCAGCCACTGCAGTGACAACACTGGATACTTGCCCCACTGTGCCACCAGGAAACTCCCTAGCTGCCCTTTCTTTCCCCTCCTGCCAAATTTAGCTTTCCCCCCAGCTTCATTAAACACTCCCTGGACCTTGATCCTGGAGCCTGACCCCACTCTGAATTTGTAGGAAAGAACCAGGAGCCCAGAGACCTGGTTCCAGCTCCTCTGCTCCCCGGGGCGAAGCCCTTCACAGATGTCTTTAGTTTCCTGCTCATAGAGTGAGGGGCTTGAAGAATACGGATGATCTCAGGGTCCTGTTCAGCTGTAACACTGTGATTTTATTTCTGAGGATCACAGTGGAGACAATGACCACGGATGTTACACGACACTGAGAAGTTTACAATGATGCACAAACATTTGGCAATAAGGAGTGCCTTTCCCGAATCACCCCCCAGCCAGTGTCTTTGTAAGTGTCCTATTGTTTTCATGGTGAGAAGTTTATAATGATGCACAAACATTTGGCAATAAGGAGTCCCTTTCCCGAATCACCCCCCAGCCAGTGTCTTTGTAAGTGTCCTATTGTTTTCATGGTTTGTGCGTTTCCCTCGACAGATTGGGAGCAACATGAGGGCAAAGTTGCCGGTTTCTATTTCTTTCGCATCCTCTCTCGGTGACTAATACTCAGAGAAGTCACTCAGCAGCATTGCTCACCAGGTGACAGACTGATTGCCCTCCTAGCTGTATTTTCATTTAAATGACCTGGTAAGAAACTGAACAGAAAAGTGGTCACCTTGCCTTCTGAGCGAGGGAAGGTAAAGAACCACTTTTAAATATGCATGTCTCATTTCTCTTGAAGGAAAGAAAAAAATAGTTTGCCGTCTTAAAATTAGGTGGATTTGGAAATTCAAAAGGAATTTTTAATATTCCCTTGCAAACTAGCACCTACCAGCATGCCCTAGGCTTAATTCTATTCCCCCAGCACTCACTGAGCAAACTGCGTGCTGAGCACCAAGCCTCTGCTCAGCAGGCTCAGAAGAAAGACTATAAAGCAACAGAATTTTCTAACAAACACAGCAGGACTTAGACATCACAATAAATATTGTGAAAATGATTATTTTGAAATGACCTACTGATTCTATTCTCCTGCCTTACTCAAAACTCCTTGGAAATTTTTTTTCTTTTTCAGCCGCCCCCAAAACACATGGAAGTTCCCAGGCCATTAATCGAATCCGAGCTAGAGCTGCAACCTGCACCACAGCTGTGGCAATGGCGAATCCTTAACCCACTGCACCAAAGCAAGAACTCTATGGTACTCTTTAAAAACAACCTGCAAAGCCCATCACGTTCTTTATTGGCAAAGACGAAGCTGCATGCATTGATTAGCAAAAAGAAATGTTTCTTGAAGCCAAGCTGGATGGCAAGGCTCATTCAGTCAGGTCAAGAATCTAAATAGGAGTTCCCTGGTGACTCAGCAGGTTAAGGATCCGGCATTGCCACTGCTGCAACGTAGGTTCAATCCCTGGCCTGGGAACTTCCACACGCTTTGGGTGCAGCCAAAAAAAAAAAAAAATCTAAATAATCTGTACCTTTCAATGATGCTCTTAATCACACATAGGAAGAGCATGCAGCCTTCCCATGTGAACACTTTGAAGGTCCTCTTTCACTGATTCACATGAGCTCAGCTGTGTCATGATGGACTCCTTGCTTCTAGCCTTGCCTACACCCACCCCCATCATTTATTCTCAATCCAGCAGGCCAAGAAATCCTTTAAAAGCATCAGATCAGGAGTTCCCATAGTGGCTCAACAGTTAATGAACCCAACTAGCATCCTTGAAGACGCAGGTTCGATCCCTGGCCTCTCTCATTGGGTTAAGGATCTGGCATAGCCATGAGCTGTAGTGTAGGTTGCAGACATGGTTCATACCCCATGTTGCTGTGGCTCTGGTGTAGGCTGGCAGTTACAGCTCCCATTCGACTCCTAGCCTGGGGACCTCCCTATGCCATGGATGTGGCCCTAAAAGACAAAAAAAAAAAAATCAGATCAGAATTCCTGATGAGACGCAACAGGATTGGGACATCTCTGGAGTACTGGGATGCAGGTTCAATCCCTGGCAGGGCACCGTGGATTAAGGATCTGACATTGCCACCACTATAGCTTAGGTCACAACTGTGGCTTGGATCTGATCCCTGGCCCAGGAACTCCGTATGCCATGGGGTGTCCAAAAATAAAATATAATAATTAATTAATAAACATTTTAAAAATAATTTTAAAAAAACCATCAGATCATGTCATGCACCTGCTTGAAACTCTACAAGAGCTGCCATTCTACTAAGAGCAGAGACCAAAGTCCATAGAGTGGCTCCCCAGTGCCTTCCCCACCTCTTCTCCACTGCTGCCTCCTCCAGTCACTGTGTTCCAATCACATGGCCTCTTCACCAAGCTCCTCTAAAGGCCAGGCATGCTCCAACCTAGCGGCTTTGTTCTAGAAATCTTTTCTCTCCCTGGAGATCTTTTCTCCCAAAGATCTACTTGGGCAAATCTCTCATTTCCCTCAAATCTTTGGTCAACCCTCACCTTCTTAATGAGACCTTGTCTGGCCTTGTATTTAATAACTCTACTAGTAATGTCTTGTATTTAATACTCTTCATTTAATAATTCTACACTCTGCACAGAGACACTCATGCACACTCACCTACACACCCTTGCTCCTGATCCCCTTTATCCTGTTCTTTTTTTTTTTTTTTCATGGTACTTATCACCTTTCATTAGACTATATATAATTTATAGTGTTTATTAGGTTTATTGTCATCTGCATCCCCCAGCTAGAATCTAAGCTCAAAAGGGCCAGTGTATTGGTCTGTTTGGTTGAATCCCAAAACCCTAGAACTGGCACAGAGCTGGCACTCAATAAATATATGTTGAATTGAATTGAATTGGATTGAACCACAGATCCCAATTTATCTATAGTCTGGATTTCCAGTTGCTTAAAAATCTGATGATGAGATCTAGAGACACACTCATTAAAGTGACCAAACAGTACACAACAACACATGACAAAGTGGACTCCATGGTGATGCTGTAGGACCCGAGGCAGGAACGAGTTCAAGGATGAAGGCGGCAGAAGAGCCAAGCTTTCTATCTAATGGAGCAAATCTTCTCCTTGTCCCCAGCACATGCCCGATCATTTTAACCTCTGCTCCTTTGCTCTCCCGTCCCTCTGCCAGAAGTCCTCTACCTGCCTGCCCCCTTTCTCAAACCTTCCCACCCATCAACACGCAGCCACAGCCTCTTCCTCCAGGCACCTTTCCTCTATTGCTCCAGCCCTTCCTGACATTCCTCTCCTTGGAGCTCCCACAGCGCCTGCTTTTCGTATCAGACCATTTAATCTTTAAATATAAACAATCTGTTCTAATAATGTGTATGATTTGCCCAGCTCAGAACTGCATCTTTTACTTCTCTCGTTGAACTGTGTAGTGGAGGCAGCTGGCACAAAGGGCACAGTTGGTTGGCCAACAGGCAGAGAGAACAACGGAGGGCTTTCCAGGCACAGGAAACCCCAAAGCAAAGATGTATGGTGGGAACTGATATGATGAGTATAAAGATATCTCACCCATAGTTCTCAGCCCAGGTAAGATGTGAGTCACCTGAAGGAATCCCCATGTGGGGACCCCAATCCAGAAAACTTTTATCAATAAGAATATCAAGGATGCTTAGGCATCACTATTTTTTTTTTCTCTCTTTTTAGGGCTGAACCTGTGGCATATGGAAGTTCCCAGGCTAGGGGTCAAATCAGAGCCATAACCACCAGCCTACAGCACAGCCACAGCAACACAGGATCCGAGTTGAGTCTGCAATCCACGCCACAGCTCATGGCAACACCGGATCCTTAACCCACAGAGTGAGGCCAGGGGCCAGACCCGCATCCTCATGGATACTAGTGGAGTTCTTAACCCACTGAGCCACAACGGGAATTCCTAGCCATCACTAATTTTTCAAAGCTACCCAAGTGATTCTAATATGTAGGTAGAGTTAGGAATAACCATCGTAAGAGTTCCTGCTATGGTGCAGTGGGTTAAGAATCCGATTGCAGGGGCTCAGGTTGCTGAGGAGGCTCAGGTTCGATCCCTGGCCAGGCACAGTGGGTTAAAGGATCTGGCATTACTGCAAGTGTGGTGTAGGTAACAGCTAAAGCTTGGATTCAATTCCTGGCCTAGGAACATCTGTACGCCGTAGCTTCAGCCATTAAGAAAGAAGAAGAACCACAGTATTAGAAAGAAAAAAAAAAAAGAAGAAGGAAATAAAAGCAAAAGAGAGGGTAAATAAAACTATAAAGCAGACCTAAAAAACTGTCCTTTTCCATTTTGTCAAAGTTGTCTGGATGGGAGTTCCCTGACGGCCTAGTAGTTAAGGATTGGGCACTGTCACTGTTGTGACTCAGACTGGATCCCTGGCCAGGAAACTTCTGCATGGCACAGGCATGGCCCCCCAAAAAGAAAGTAGTCTGAATGGATCAGCTGGGGGCAGATGCTGCTGTTCTTTGCCATGGGTACAATAGGCAGCACCAGCCAATCTGTACCCGTGGGATTTAGAAAAGTTTGGGGAAACTAGAGGATCAGTTTAGGTCACTTGAAATTTTATGTCACATTTTCTCCCCGTCCTGGGTTGCTAGCACTAGTTTACTCTCTTATGACTGCCCATCCGAAAAGCCAAGAAGGATGCAAGTTACAGTCAGCTACCATTTCAGAAATTCCTGGCTAATTCTTTGCACCCCTTCTCCCTCCATCCTCTGAAATGGAGCAGAAGCTGCACCTCCTAGCTCTAAAAGGTCACCTGACTTAAGTACATTGAAGAACGCGCCAGAAACGACCTAAGGAGTATCCAGCCGGCGAATCACTTTTCCTCCGCGAGTCCCTGGTTGCCTCCACTTAAAAAATTCAGGCCGACCAGGCGACCAAGCTGCACTTCCCATGAGCTGCCTTCAGGGGGCGCAGGTGCCGGCGGCCCGTCCTCCCACCTCCACTACCTGCACCTCCCACGCGCAGACTATCTCTGTCACCCAAAGTCGCTAGTCGCCAAACGCCACTGTTAGAGGTGAGGCTGACAATACAGGTGTCTCTGGAAAAGGACATGGGACTTACGTTCAGAGGAGGGTGGAAAGGACTGAAAGCTCTTCCTGAGCTAAGAGAAAGGGAACTATGTTGGCGCTTAGAGGCTGAGGGAGGGAGGGAGGCCAGGGAGGAAGGGGGAGGATGTGGAAAGATGGGCCGCTGACGACAAACTCCCCCAAGTCCCAGCCTGGATCCCAGGGGGCGACTTCAGGGGCGCCTCCCCGCCCCTCCTTGCTCGCTGGTCCCTGTGCCCCCGGCCAACCGGTGGCCTCTCCACGCTGAACACGGCCCCCTGAAAAAGTGGAGGGGGAAGAGACCAGCCCCCAGCAGCGAACCCCTTATATACACAGAGGTAACTCGAAACCCCAGAGCCGGGCCAGGGGAGGAGGGGAAGGGGAGAGGGGATGAGGTTTTTCCACTTCCATTCGCAACTGTCAGGCGGGTGATTAATGACCAACAGGTTTGGAATCGCCTTTATTGCCAGATCAGTATTGTTGCCCGTGACAGCTAATGAGGTTGGACAGGCTTCTCCACACTGAGCTTTATGGGGCCGGCTCCCTCCCCTGCAGAGCTCACAAGCCCTGCCAGCTTTTGTGCTCTGGAATGTTCCAGCCCCACCACCACCACCACCCTCCCTCTGTTCCTCCAACACCGCCCCCCCCCCCAGTGCCCTGAACCACCATCTCACCCAGAACCTGCCCCATCCACAAAGGAAGCTGGTACCAAGAGTCTTCCAGCCTGCTTAGAGAGCCCAATCTGTCCTAAGAGCCAGGACTCCAGCCTTGTGGGATCAGGATTGGGAGAATTTATGAGAAAAAAAAAGGGGGGGAGTGGGGGGAGAGAAGGGAACACAAGTAACCCTTAGGGTCCTTGAGTTGAAGGCTTTTGCACACCAGCTCTAGACCAGCTCTGTTCACAAGCCAGTCCCCAAGAAGTGTGTATCACACTTACTGCTCCAGTCCAGCAAACGTATGGAGGGGGTGAGGGTGGAGGCATAATAATAACAGTTAATAGTGATTTTAACCAGCCACCTCCAGCCTAGATACACAAAGCCTGGTTTCAGGGAACAAACCAACTTGGTCCAAGGTCTCTGGGTCAGGAAATACTGGCTTTGTTTTCTGCTCTCTTACAAATAATCTTTACCTTTGTACCAGTTCACATCTTGATATGGTTAAGCACGTGTTTGCCTGGGGTTTAATATTTGAAGGAGTTGGAGCAATGTAATAAGCAAACAGCTTAAAAGGCCCAGAAAGACCCCCTCAGCTTAAAAATCTATTACTTTTCAATGTGATATAAATGTCTTTTGCTTCTGCTCAGAGCAATTTCCTAGTTTACTCTTATTAAACCAGGAGACGGCTTAGCAGAGTTCTTGATTTATGAAACACATACTAGATTCATTAAAACCTTAAAAGATTTAATACATTTTATCAGGACATTAAATCTGTGCAGGCTTTTTAAATCAAATACCTGCCATATTTCATCCTCCACACCCTGCACACTTACTCAAGAACACTAAAATGTGAACTGACAAATATTATAGGTGTTTCAGGCCCGATTTCTAAGTGGCATTAAAGTTCTTTAGGATTTACAGCCCAGCCTCTCTCCACATCTGATCTTCTGAAGAGCAAGTGACTTCCCTCCTTGGAATTCATCTCAGTGGGATGAGCTGAGACCTCCGCTCCCAACATATATGCCAACGTTTTCACTTCTCCCATCCCATGGCCAGTGGTGTCTTTGTTTGTTTTTTTGTTGTTGTTTTATTATGGCCGCACTTGAAGCATATGGAAGTTCCCAGGCAAGGGGTTGAATCGGAGCTGCAGCTGCCAGCCTACACCACAGCCACAGCAACATAGGATCCGAACCGCATCTGTGACCTACACCTCAGCTCACGGCAATGCCAGATCCTTTAACCCACTGAGTGAGGACAGGGATCGAACCCACATCCTCATGTATGCTAGTTGGGTTCTTAACCCACTGAGCCACAAGGGAAAATCCTGGCCAGTGATTTTTATCCTCACAGTTTCTCCAGGACCCACCAGCAGTACCCACCCCACCCCCCATCTTCCATCTTCTTCCAGGACTCCTTTGAGCTCTGCTTCCATCACTCCCAGCTTCTAACCACCCCCCTCCCACCAGTCTCTACTCCCCTGACTCCCTAGGCCGGTATAGCATCTCATGGATGCAACATCTGTCACATGTTAGGATGCCTGGAAAGCTTGCTCTCTCATTTTCAACCACCCCCCTCTTTTTTTAAGTCCTGCTACACAACAATGGTTCTCAGTTGGGGGCAATTCTTCTATGATTTCATCATTTAGGATCGTGGCTTACAGCTCGTAGATGTGCTATAAAAGTCTCCTGAATTAAACTGAATTACGGTCCTGATATATTGACATTTTCCCAATTCCCAAATGGGAGTGGGATGGGGAAGTACATGGCATTGACAGTCAGAGGATCCACCATGACCTAGAGAAGCGACTTAACCCTTGAACTTGCAGGTCCTCCTCTATAAAGCAGGGTTAAGAGTTCCCATCATGGCGAAGCAGAAGCAAATCCAAATAGGAACCATGAGGTTTCGGGTTCGATCCCTGGCCTTGCTCAGTGGGTTAAGGATCCAGTGTTGCCGTGAGCTGTGGTGTAGGTCGCAGACGCGGCTCGGATCCCGAGTTGCTGTAGCTCCGATTGGACCCCTAGCCTGGGAACCTCCATATACCACAGGTGCAGGCCTAAAAAGACAGAAAAGACAAAAATAAATAAATAAATAAATAAAAATAAAGCAGGGTTAAAGGGAAACTATCCTCACGGATTATTATGAGGCTCAAGTGAGCTGATGTAACTCAAAGCACTTTTTACATCCTAAAGAGTCATGTGATGTTTCTCATTTTATTCAACAAGCCCTTATCGAGTGCCCAATATGTGCAAGGAATAATTTAGAGCCTCTGATATGGGGGTGGGAGAGGCAAAGATGAATAAAATGAAAAAAAAAAGCCAGACGACCCCTTGCCCCCAAAAGAGTACATACTATGTAATTCGATTTATATAAAATTCTACTAATACAAACTAAGCTAGAACAAGTGAACAAGGTGTTGCTTGGGAATTAGGGGGTGGGGGTCATGGAGGGGTGGAAGAGATTGCACAGGGGCAGGAAGAAATTCGGGGTGTGGTGCCTGTGTTTGTTACCCTGCCTATGGTCATGGTTTCACAGGTATATAAGGATGTCAAAACTTATCAAATTGCACACTTTACATGAACTTTATTGTATGTCAATTACACCTCAGTAAAGCTGTAAAAACATGTAATCACAAAAATGATCTCTAGGGAACTTCCAACTGATTTCCAACTCATTTTTTTTTTCATGATTCCTCCTTGATCCCTTTACAGAACTCCCTTAAAGAAACATCATTTAGCCCCAAGCAAATGTCCTTTTGTTGTTAGAAGACACCAAAGCTGGGTCTGCCAGCTGAACAAGTTCTAAGTAACCTCTTAATAATTAAGGATATATTTCTTCACTCCTCTTCCCCCAAACTCACCAAAATCTAACTGGGATCAGATGTCCTAAAACATGACCATCTTTTCTCTGTTCGGGGCATTAAGAAGAAACATCAAAATTAAAAAAAAAAAAAAAAAAAAACTTTCCAGGAACTTCCACTCTTGTGATAGAAATGAAACCAAAAATTATAAGAGTTGCCTGGTTCCTTTGAGGCTAACTTGGTTATTGATGAAATGGGCTCTGCTTGTGAAAGAAGGGGTCTCTCCTACCTTTGGTGAGGTGTCCCCTGCGGGACAATTCGCTTGTTGGAGGACTAAACCGTAATTCAGAGATAAGGAATGTGAATGGCTACGGTGGGACTTTTTTTTTTAAATCTTGCTTCAACCTCCAGCTCCAAAAGGAACCAGCTCAGTTTCAAGTCTTGCAGTTTCTGACCACTGATCTACATTCCTGAAAGGTTACATGTGAAATAAATGTGGTGTGTGTGTGCCTTTTAAATTGAATCATCATTTTCTTTCTTTCTTTTTTTTCTTTTCAGTCATATCTTGGCATATGGAAGTTCCCAGGCTAAGAGTCAAATCAGAGCTGCGGCTGTAGGCCACAGCCGCAGCAACTTGGGATCTAAGTTGCATCTACCACCTTAGTCGCAGCTTGATGCAACCCAGATCCTTAACCCACTGAGCTAGTCCAGGGAGCGAACTCTCATCCTTATGGATATTAGTTGGGTTCTAAATCTGCTGAGCCACAACAGGAATTCCTGAATCATCTTTTTCTAATTCATTGGCTATAATGGAGAAATAGATGTGGGGCCATTTGAATTCTGCCTTGGTGACATAAGCTTTGTGATCTTGGGCAATGCCTTAACTTCTCTAAGCTTCAACTTCCTCCTCTAAAATGGGGTTGAACACAAAGGGCTGAGCTGAAGATTTTATGAAATGAGGAAGGCACAGGGCCTGGTATCAATAATGCTTTATGATATCTGAATTGTAAATATCTACTGAGGTATCATTTCGGAGTCCATTATCTCTTCCTCTGATAAGCCTTCATCTGGTTATTACTCAATACCACATAACTTAAAACGTACACCTTCTGTCACTTTAATAATCTTAATCCACAAGCAGGCAAGAACACATTAAGGGAATCTGCTATTTAAAACAGTGACAGCTAGGAGTTCCCTTGTGGCTCACTGTGTTAAGGACCTGGCATTGTCATGGCTTAGGTCCCTGCTATGTCCATCCCTGGCTCAGAACTTCCACATGTTGTGTGTGCCAGCAGGGAAGAAAAAAAGAAGAAAAACAACAATAGTGGATGTTTATTGAACACTTAAAGTGTGCCAATCATTGTATGTGCTTTTCTTGGTTTATTATTTAATCCTCACAACAGTCCTATAAAGTTCATACATGACCCCTATTTTGCAGACAAAGAAACTGAGGCACAGACAAAGTCATTTTCCCAATGTCACACAGCTAGCAAGAGCCCAACGGAGGGGAGGCAGCCCAGGATTTAAAACCAGGCAGTCTGACTGGAATATCTGCACTTAACCACCACTCTCTAGGGAAAGTTTTTTCTTTTTATGGCCACACCTATAGCATATGGGAGTTCCCAGACTAAGGGTCAAATCGAATTGCAGCTGAGGGCTACGCCATAGAAACAGCAACACTGGATCCAAGCTGCATCTGTAACCTGTGCCACAGATCACAGCAACGCCAGATCCTTAATCCACCGAGTGAGGCCAGGGATCAAACCCACATCTTCATAGATACTAGTTGGGTTCTTAACCTGCTGATCTACAATGGGAACTCCTAGGGAAAGTTTAAAAAAAACAACAACAACAACAAAAATAAAACAGATTTTTAAACACATTTGTTTAACTTTTGTTAAACAAATCATCACAGACTTACCTCCCTGGTACTCTGGGATATTGAGACATAAAAATCACGGGTCTCTTAAGGAAGGAATTTTCAGAAATGTTAGATCACCATCTACAAAAGGCTACCCCCTGCCTCTAGACAGGACCGTAACTAAACAACCCAGGCCTGGTAAAAAAGCCTCCTGAGAACAAAATCCCACAACTTCTGCTCATAGTTCATTCCAGAGTTTAATAGTCAGGAAATTCTTACATTACAACGAATTTAAATCCTTTATATGCACGCTAAACCCATTCCTTGGGCTGATCAGCCTCCCAGTATTTCCATTTCTCTTATTCATTCATTCGACTATTAAACATTTATTGAGTGTAAACTATTTTCTTAAATAACGTTTATTAAATGTACCGGGTGGAGTTCTATCACTGAACACGGGACAGAAAAAACTCAAGTTCCAAGAGGATCAATCTGGAAATTGGTCAAGTGTGTATCGGCCGGGAGGTGAGGGTGGGGTGCCAGAAGTGCAGGAACAGGAGAGGAGAGACCCTCATTTATGAAGGTGGGCACAGAACTCTCAGGAAGTGCCTTGCGGCCCACTTATGGGCTTAACAAATAAGGAAACTTCTCAACACAAACTCACCCAGAGCAAACTCCCAGGGGTGGTGGGGGGTGGGGGGCTGGAAATAGGCCAGCCCCAAGCAACAATGGCTGGAAAACCTACACTTTCCTTTTCCTGCGTCCTAAATCTGACCAACACCACCAGGGTGCCATTTTCCCTGTGTAAAAGCTTTCCCTGTAACCAAGGCTGTAATTAAGTGGACTGTCTCTTCGAAAAAACTTCAGTGGCTGAATTAAAAATGCCCCAATGTGATGCTGTCGACCAGTGAAGGCTGCGGTCTGGGAGACACAAGGTCTGGACGCTGGGCCTGGTTCCACTGCGCTGCAGTCTGGGTTTTTTGGTTGTTTTGTTTGTTTGTTTGTTTTTGCCAGGCACCTAAACGCCCACCCAGGGATGCTGAGGGAAGACGCAGCCCCAGCCCACAGGGAACTTAGAGCCTAGCGAGCAGGTACGGACAAGCAGCAGAACTTACCAGGCCCTTAAGCTCCCGACGTTAGAGCAAAGCAGGCTTTCATCCACGGCTATCCTCGCGCCTCACTGAACCTACGTTTTGTTCACTAAAATTAAGATAATTCCCTCAATCTGCTTTATGGTGCTGCGGGGACCTCAAAGGCCAAAGCTCCTACAAAAGCATAAAGGGCAATTCAAAGTAGTGTCTGTTGATTAGCGACGTAATGGTGCTTATCTGCACTTTTGAAAAAGGGGAGCAGAGAATTAGGAAGGTTGTAAAGGATAACCTGCTCTGAAAAAATAGGAACAGGTTTGGCCTAATCTGGAAGGGAATCCAGAGCAAACTCCAAAGTCAAAGCCTGGGAAAGTGACACCTCGTTCTCAGCTCCCGCAGCCACTGGTGCTGCCCCTGGGGTCACTCTCCAGGTGCCCGCACCACCCCCACCCCGGAAATTCCTGACGGTCGTCTTGACCGCCGGGACCGAGTCACGGGCGCCCTCTGGCGGCAATCCTCGGACAACGACCTCTCGAAGCGCGGGGGCGGGGCTGGCGAACTAGGGAGAGAAGGGGGTGTGGTCTTCTCGCGTGAACTAATGGCGTCATCGAAGCGACGGGCCCGGAAGGAAGTAGCGCGCTGAGGGGTGTGGCGGCTTCTGAGGTTGCACTGGGGTTCGGACGAGTACGGAGCGCCTGGAGGGACAGCCTGGTACGCGGCCCCCGCCTCTTAGTGCGCGCGCTGGGCCTCCTTGCGGCTCGCGGCCGGAGCTGATCATCGTTTTCCCAGGCCCTCGCACAGCATCCTCTCTCCCTTGGGAGCGAGAAAGCAACCCCTTTCTGTCCCCTCCATTTCCCGCGAGCCCCTAGGCGGGACGGAGCGGAGGCTCTCGGAGCCTCCAGCCCCGACCCAGGGCTCTTGGGACTTGCGACCCTCTCTCCAAAAAGGGCAGGGAAGGAGCGCGAGGTGGGGCGGGGGTGACTTCGGGGGAGGGAAGGGCTTTTGTAGAAAGGACGCAGCTGCAGATCGGTAGCTGGAGGCCACACGGTAAAATAAGCGCCTCGCAGACGTCTGCGCCCGAGTTAAGTTAGACCCAGGAGGCAGAGTCCACGCCCTGCGCGGGTGGGCCCCGGCACCCCGATTGGGAACCTCGCTGTCAGTTACCCTAGTTTTTGCAGATCGTTCAGTGTTCAGGAAATGAGTCCCTGGATGCCAGCTCTTTCGCGTCCTGGTGTCTGAATGCAGTTGGACGCCGGAGCCCAGAGTCTCCCCAGCCTGAAGAACCCGCTTTCTGCTCTCACCATGAGCTTGCGGAACCTGCCAGGTGCAAAGCACCGGTCAAGCATATGGGAGGGAGTGTGGCTTCAGTCTTGCTCAGAGCCCTGCATTGTTTAGGGCCAAAGGAATAACTGGGAAAGTGAATGAAAGGCCAGAGAATCCCGCCATGGAACTCCGCTCGTATGCTGTCTCTGTCGCTCCAGCATCTGAAAGGAGTAAATAATGGTTTCCTTTGAAATGGCAGGCAATTAGGACTGGGAGTCTCTGACCAGAATTACACAGCCACAACTGCCTGTCATTTGACATGCTCTGTAATTTGGGCCAACGTACTGCAGCTGCTTCTCTTCCTCTTTTACTAGTATGAGTGGCTCCGGTGACAGCCCCTTCGTGTTCACAGGAAGAGAAGGCTGTGTTCTGAACGCTGACCAACTGGCACTGGTTTTCCCTTGGGCCAGGGCTGTTTCTGGAGTCACTGCCTCTTCCAGGAGGTGGGGAATATCATTCCACAGTTAAGGAATGGATGGGAGTGTCGACTGAGAGCAGGGATGAGGAGAGGTGTAGATCTAGCCTCTGTTCATACTACTATGGGCTGGATGGGAACCACTTTCAAGCGCCCAGCCTGGAGAGGTGCTCTCAGGGTCAGAGCTTTTCTCCCTCAAGTCGGACGGCACACGTTTTCCCGTTCTTTTTCCCCAGGATAAACTTTCACTGATGGCTCAGTTGGGAGCAGTTGTGGCTGTGGCTGCCAGTTTCTTTTGTGCATCTCTCTTCTCAGCCGTGCACAAGATAGAAGAGGGGCATATTGGGGTGTATTACAGGTAAGGCAGCAGCAGGCGCAATTTCCTGTTAAATGACTCTTCCCAAGTCAATGTTTAACAGATTCTGCTATCTCTGTTTGTATTTTGTTGAATAGGGGAGGATTTTAGATTGAGCTTTTGTGTCAGTGGCCATGGGGAGGGAAGTAACACACACACAAATACATACATGAAAGTAAAACTTAGTGGTCTAAGTTGATGCCATGGATGGTGATTGATAAACATTTATAGAGACTTAGAGATAAAACCTAAAGGCAAGCAGGTTCCTTGAAGATCATCTGAAACAGTGTTTGCTCCTACTTCTCTCTAGGCATCTTGGTGCCACAAGCTTACCTCTAATGAGGACCAGTTCTTGATGTAATTTAGACCTATTCTTGAAAATTGACATTTCAGGAAAAATGAAAAAGACTGCAGGTTGATTCACATCCATCAAGGCAAACTCTAGGTTCTTACAGTAACCCATTATGGTCACTTTATTTCATTACTCTTTTAAAAAAAATGTATCTTTATTGGAGTTTCCATTGTGGCTTACTGGGTTAAGGACCCAACATAGTCTCCATGAGGGTATGTGTTCGATCCCTGGCCTCACTCAGTGGATTAAGTATCCTATGTTGCCATAAGCTGTGGTGTAGGTCACAGATATGGCTTAGATCCAGCATTGCTGTGGCTGTGACATAGGCCATCAGCTACAGCTCTGATTGGAACCCCAGTCCAAGAACTTCCATAGGCTGCAGGTGCAGCAATAAAAAGGAAAAAAATACATCTTTGCCTTAATAAAGAGGCATTTATAAATCTTGAGTTGCTTTCCTTTTAGTAACCTCCCTAACCAAGTATTTTGCTTTAAGTCTTTACCAAACCCTTCTTATTTGTGCCCTGTGATGCTTTTTTTCTGGATGCCAATGGCAAGTTCTAAACGTCCGATTGGGTTCCCCTCTCCCCTTTATTTCTTCCTGTCTCTGATTCTACATCCCCAAATACTGCTTTTAAATTTACTGCCATTTACATAGAACTTGATTAGAAAAGTAATTCTACTGCCAAAAAAATATATGTTGATGGTTTATAAAGTGTACTTAAATTTATTCTTTTGGTTGTTCGTGTCCCTGGACTCAAACATTAGTACCATCAACTGATCACCATATTACTGGATTTAACACCCTTACGGATCACCACCAGCTCAACAGATGCGGCAAGATAAGACAGACCTCCTCTCCTGTCTTAAGTATAGCCATGGATTCTGCTCTCTTGATTCCACTTTGCCTATTTTTTTCACTGCAAAAACACAAATAATGGTTTTAGGTTTTACCATTGGGTTTCCTAGAATATTGGGGTCGAGCTGAGAGCGGGGAAAAGGAACTGTGGACCTGACTCTAGCACGTGTCAGTCTAATAGATGTTTACAGTGCTTCCGAGAAAGCAGTGTTGATGTAATAGACACCTCTTCACCGAACTGAGCCTGCTTCTCTCTTCCTCTTCTGCAGAGGTGGTGCCCTGCTGACGTCCACCAGTGGCCCTGGCTTCCATCTCATGCTCCCTTTCATCACATCATATAAGTCTGTGCAGGTATACTGGGCTGGTGGGGTAGGGTTGCACAACAGCAAGTTGGGGGTGGTGATTAAGGCATGATTTGGAATGATTTAGTCTTTAGATGGGTAGATAAGTATAATTCCTTCTCAAGGAATCATTTAAGAATAAGCCATATATACAATATAGATAGATATAAAGAATGAGGCTCCCTGAGCCATTTACTCTAGAGTTTGACTCTAAATAACTGAGTGGGGTTATTACCTTGGCCCATCAATACCAGCTGGGATTATGTCTTCACTTCAAGACAAAGCCAGAGAAGAATCTGTTCCAAATGCACAAAAGCAAAAGTTGGATATGTATGTCTGTGTGCTTTAAGCCACAGGCTCCCAAGGTAGATGGAACTAAAACATGGTAGTGTTGCTGGTTCTTATTTGAACTTGAGCGAAGTGAACATAATTTGGGGTGGGGGGAGTTGAACTCGGTGAAGGGAAATGGCATCTTAAGTAGGGGTAGGATTAGTTACGACAGATCTAAAGCCAGGCTCAGTTAGACTAGCCATCTTTGAAGTATGTCCAACTAAAAGGAGTAAAAAGATTTAGAAAATGACTTTTAAACTGACCCAGGAAAATATCCTGGGATACCTCATCAGCATCAGCCCCTGTAGATTTCTTCTGCCATTTACTGTGCTTTCTGGTTTTCGGAGTACATTCGTGCTGATTATCTCATTTGAGTTTCACAGTGATCCTGAGAATAGGCTGAGCAAGTTTTACAGGCTGAGAGGTTAAATAAAGAATCTACTGTTTCAAGACTAGTGAGTGGAAGGGAGAAAAGTAAACACAAGTCTTAGGACTCCTAATCCAGGGTCCTTCTCACTAAACCATTATTACTCAGCTTGTTCATATGATGGTTCATTTACAGCAGAGCCAAGTGGGTCCCTTTGTTTGGTTTAATCTCACTCTCTGTATGTGAGGAGGATTCAGTGGGGGTATTCACATTTAACAGAGGCAACCTAAATAAGTATTTAAGGACAAGGCTATCTGGGATTCCCAAAAGCAGTCACTCTGTTTGTCACTGCCCACCTTACAGCATTTTATGTCTCCCCTATTTCCAGACCACACTCCAGACAGATGAGGTGAAGAATGTACCTTGTGGGACAAGGTAAGGCGCCCAGGATAAAGCTGTTAAGCCCAAATAAGAGGCAGGGCTGTCTGACTGCTGCAGTAAGAGAGAGTGAAGAGGGGACACACCTACTGGTGGTTTTACCAAGTTCTCTGCCCTCAAGCTCCCTATGTTCTGAGTGACAATAGAGAAAATCATGGAAGGGAGACAGGTTGGGAAGGGCCTTGAATGCTATGATAAAGGCTCTTAGCAGATAAATAACTTTAGTAGAATGAAATGTAGGGAATATTGGAAAGGTGGTAGGGGAGACCCTAGGGCAGGAAATGAAAGAAAACACCAAGATAGTCATCTGATGGAAAAGTAAAGAAGCCCTGAACAGGGACAGAGTAATGCAGTAAATCACACCACAAGAAAACGCTCAGCTTTCCCATCGTGGCTCAGCAGGTCAAGAACTAGTATCCATGGGGCAGGTTTGATCCCTGGCCTTGCTCAGTGGGTTAAGGATCTGGCATTGCCTCAAGCTGTGGTGTACGTTGCAGATGCAGCTCAGATCTGGCGTGGCTGTGGCTGTGGTGTAGGCCGGTGGCTACAGCTCCGATTCGACCCCTATGGGAACCTCCATATGCCGCGGGAGCGGCCCAGGAAATGACAGGAAGACAAAAAAATAAATAAATAAATAAAATTTTTAAAAAAAAAATTTTTTTTAATTAAAAAAAAAAAAAGAAATAAGTTTGGTTTCAAAATGCCAGCAATAAAAGATGTTATGGAAACCACATTAGTCATCTTGGCCTACCCTAACAGAATACCACAGAATGGGTGGCTTAAACAACAGAATTTTATTTTCTCTCAGTTCTAGAAGCTCAGAGTCCAAGATCAGGGTACCCACAAGGTTGGTGGTTCTGGGAAAGCCTCTTTTCCTGCTCTGCGTACGGATTTCAGAGAGTACACAGTTCATATCTATGACAGGAACTTTGGGGGAGGTTTGAAGAACTGGGTATTGGATGATAAAGAATTACTCCCCACTTTCTTAGGTTTGGGAATGATGTGCCTGTAGGCCACTGCATTATTCTTAAATGGTTGATGTTTGCCACAGTGTTAAGGGATAGAGTATCATGACTGCAACTTGCTTTGAAATGTTCAGCAAAAAAAAAAAAAAAAAAGTAGATCAATCAATAGGTAAAATGTTAACAATCATTAAATGTAGGCGTTGGCCTATGGGTATTAGTTGTACAATTCTTTCAACATTCCTGTGTGTTTGAAAATTTTTTGTAATGAATATTGAGGGGGAAGGGAAAGAGCTGAACTAAAGTGATGGTGAAAACAAACTGAGACACCGTGACCATAGAATTCCACATTTTTAAGTTCTGAGAACTCCGTGGCCTTCTTTAGTCTCTTCCCTTTGATTGATTGCTTTATTCAAAAGGCCCTGCAGCATCAAATAATATGAGCCACTCTTTTCTTACCCCCAAAGTTTCCCTGTTTTCCTTGTGGAAATATTCCTAGGACATGTGATTTTTCAGGAGATTTTTCTAGAGGCTCCGAAGGTCTCCTGCCTGCAGAGCCATGTGCCTCTGAGCCCCCATGACTCTCCTTTCCTGCCGAGTCATACACACCCCCGCTCCACCCCCACTTACCCGACCTCCCCGGAGAGGTTCCATGGTCCAGGGCTTAGCTGTGACTGCGCTGTCCCTGCTTCCTCCAACAGCGGTGGCGTGATGATCTACTTCGACAGGATCGAGGTGGTGAACTTCCTGGTCCCACATGCAGGTACGTCCTTGTCCTTGCAGTCACACACACACACACACACACCGCCCCCAGCATCAAGCCCCTCGGGAAGGGACAGTGGCTGTGTCTGAGAACACTGTGAGTCCTTCCCTTCTCGTTCTGAGTCTCTCCTTCCTCCCAGTGTATGATATCGTGAAGAACTACACAGCCGACTACGACAAGGCGCTCATCTTCAACAAGATCCACCACGAGCTGAACCAGTTCTGCAGTGTCCACACGCTTCAGGAGGTCTACATTGAGCTCTTTGGTGAGAAAGCCTCCTCTGACCGCCTTGGGCTCTAGCAGCCCTGCGTGCCCGCTGCCCACTTCCAAACTGCCCACAGGGCAGGGTGGAGACTGATGGGAACCTGGCGCTCCTGGAGTGGGCGGTCGAGCGGGGCAATGCCAGGAAATGCTCGTGACAGTGGAGGAAGATGGGGATAGTGAGCATCTTCCTAAGTGTTGGGCACAGGCGCAATAGTGGCCTGAAACAGAGGCCTGGGGTGGCGGTGTTCCCACTGTCCCCAAACACCATCCGGTAATGAAGACAGGGTCAGTTCCAGAGGAACCTTAGGGATTATCCAGCCCAGCATTCTCCTTTCAGGATAAGGGTACTAAGGCTCAAAGGGAAAAAGTTCCAGGGGTGGCTGGTGGCAGAACTGAAGCTCTGACCTCCCTCCCCTGGCTTCTGGCCTCATCCACACCAAGACAGGGTGATGAGAACGGCAGGGGTCATGTTTAATCCTAGAAGTGGAACCGGAGCTACTTAGGTTCCTAGAACCTCTGAGTTTGGGTATTTTGTTTTTGTTTTTGTTTTTTTGGTTGATTTTTCACTCTACACCTGTGCAGATGAATAGGAAATGCTTAAAAAGGACTCATGTGCTTAGTTGACACTTTCTATCCTTTTTTCCTCCTTAAAGGAAACATAGCCAGACTTTAGGAGCAAAGGAAAGAAACATTTCAGTCATTGTTGTAGCTCTTTTAGGGTAAAGTGTTCTGTTTAAACTTGCTGTCAGGAGTGTTCTAGGAGCCAGTGCAAAAAGCAAATCGACTTTGCAGCCAGAGGTACAGCTAGTCTTAATACCAGCACTGGACAATGACCTTTCCCAAGAATCTTCATTAAGGAGTTCCCGTTGTGGCGCAGTGGTTAATGAATCCGACTGGGAACCGTTAGATTGCGGGTTTGATCCCTGCCCTGCCCTTGCTCAGTGGGGTAACCATCCGGCATTGCCGTGAGCTGTGGTGTAGGTCGCAGACACGGCTTGGATCGCATGTTGCTGTGGCTCTGGTGTAGGCTGGCAGCTACAGCTCCAATTGGACCCCTAGCCTGGGAACCTCCATATGCTGTGGGAGCGGCCCAAGAAATAGCAAAAAGACCAAAAAAAAAAAAAAAAGATTCTTCATTAATAGGACTCTGAGTGAGAACATTATGTGGAACAGAGACGGAATCACTGTCAGTGCCAGTGATCTCAATTAAGCAAACAGCCTTCTGAAGCACTTCTCACTTTTCTACAATAGAAAACGAATCTAAATTCACCTTATAGGCTTTGGAGTCTCTTATTGGGTTTGGAGTCAATGTGCCTTTAAGAAAAATTCAGTAAAATAATTTTTTTTAAACCTCAAATTAATAGAATTTCATAAAATATCATTAGTTTTCTCTAGCCATTGTTTTAGAACTTGGGCCATTAAATGAACATTTCAAAACATTTGAAATGACCAAAGACAAAAGCTCTAATTTCCATGAAGAGAGATTTCAAATGTGAAAATGTTCTGCAAGAGAAAACTGTTACAGATGAATTTGGCAGCTCAGTATAAATTCATGTTCAGAGGAGCTGGGGAAGTGTTTGCTTTGAACTGTTTTTCTTTTTAAAGCTCATGCTTGCCAGCAAGCACTGTTTTGCTTAAAATGCATTTGCATCTGTAAAGGAGAAGCTGTTCCTTAAAGGTGGAAGGTGCTTCTCTAGTCCCTTCCTCTCAGTCTGACCGCAGCTCTTTTTTTTTTTTTTTTTTGCTTTTTGCTTTTTAGAGCCACACCTGCAGCATAAGGAAGTTCCCAGGGTCAAATCGGAGCTACAACTGCTGACCTACCCCACAGCCACAGCAACAGCATCTTGGGATCCAAGCTGCGTCTGCCACCTATACCACAGCTAATGGCAGTGCCGGATCCTTGACCCACTGAGCGAGGCCAGGGATCAAACCCATGTCCTCATGGATACTAGTAGGGTTCGTTTCCATTGCACCACAATGGGACCTCCTTGACTGCAGTTCTCATCACGGCTTACTCTGATGCATCTGCTTCGCCCATTTTATAAAAATAATGTTATCCAGGAGTTTCCATTGTGGTGCAGTGGTTAATGAATCCTACTAGGAACCATGAGGTTGCAGGTTCCATCCCTGCCCTTGCTTAGTGGATTAAGGATCTGTCATCTGTAGGTCGAAGACGCAGCTCAGATCCCTCGTTGCTATGGCGTTGCTGAGGCTCTGGTGTAGGCGGTTTCTACCTCGACTCAGAAATAATTTGAGGGAGTTCCCATCGTGGCGCAGTGGTTAACGAATCCAACTAGGAACCATGAGGTTGCGGGTTCGGTCCCTGCCCTTGCTCAGTGGGTTAACGATCCAGCGTTGGCGTTGCCGTGAGCTGTGGTGTAGGTTGCAGACGCGGCTCGGATTCTGCGTTGCTGTGGCTCTGGCGTAGGCCGGTGGCTACAGCTCCGATTAGACCCCTAGCCTGGGGACCTCCATATGCCGCGGAAGCGGCCCAAGAAATAGCAAAAAGACAAAAAAAAAAAAAAAAGAAAAAGAAAGAAAGAAAGAAATAATTTGATCTGATAAACAGCTGTGTTAGTAACTTATGGAGGGTACAGGCCATCTCACTTAAAGTTGAGCTGGGCTCCTATTTAAAATAGGACATATGGGAGTTCCCTTCAAGGCTCAGCAGTTAACGAACTCGACTAGGATCCATGAGGACACAGGTTCGATCCCTGGCATCTCTCAGTGGGTTAAGGATCCAGAGTTGCCATGAGCTGTGGTGTAGGTCACAGAAGCAGCTCAGATCCCAAGTTGCTATGGCTGTGGCATAGGCCAGCGGCTACAGCTCCAATTAGACCCCTGGCCTGGGAACCTCCATATGCCTCAGGTTCAGCCCTGAAATAGCAAAAAATAATAAAAAATAAAATAGGTTATATGGAATATAATGTTTTTTTGTTTGGTTGGTTGGTTTTGGCTGCACCCAGGGCATATGGAGTTTCTGCACCTGGGGTCAAATCCAAGCCACAGTTGCAACCTATAGCAACACCAGATCCTTAACCCACTGTGCCAGACTGGGAATCGAACCCATGCCTCAGCAGTGACCCAAGCTGCTTCAAAGACAGTGCTGGATCCTTAACCAGCTGTGCCACAGAAGGAGCGCCTGGAATGTAATGTTTATCTCTAGCTGTCAAAATTGTTAGACCCATGTCAGGTGCGAGGTGCTGCCTTCATGCACATTTCTCGGTATGTGCTAAAAGCCTCATAAGACAAAGGCAGTATTTGAAACATTAAAACCCCTTGCTTAGGGACATGCCAGTTGAATAAAATACTGTTTTAAACCCTAATCATCCAAGTGTAGTAATTAAACAAGTTCCTTATTTTAGCTTGAGCTCATCCATGGGTCTCAGTTTGAGCATCTATTAAAAAGCAGGGGTTAGATCTGCTGTTCTTCAAAGGCTCCGGTTTGGGCTCAGGTGACCAAGAATGGCCACTTAAAGCAGATGGCAGCTGACAGTAAGGGACTTGATTCCGTTTAGGTGCCCCAGCCGGGTTTTGTGGCCCCTGCAGAATCTTACCGGGAATCGCCTGGGCCTGGGGCAGGGAAGGGAAGGCCCAGGCCACAGAGGGCCCCTTAGAGCTGCTGTTATGGGGTCACAGCTAGAAGGAACAGTCAGTTCTAGCTCTGCCTACACTTGTCCATGAGACGACTCCGTGTGAATTTCAGACAGAGGGATCAGAACCAAAGCAAACAACAGATCAAAAGCCTTGGGCTCGTTTCCAGAACTATAAATTGTCTGGTGCTATTTGATTGAGTTCCTAGTGGAATTAGTCTTCTTTGGGGCTTTCCTTAACGTCAGAGTCTGTTTTTCCTTTAGAAACTTCTAAAACTGCTAGATTTAATGTGCTTGGCTCTTTTCAAAATACCTACTTGGCCTTTCCACCTTTCTTTGTGAAAGGTGGCACCCACCTTCTCTTTTGCTGCCCTTTCTAGGAAAAGGCTGCTGCCTGACTCAAGAAAGGCACTAATTGTTGTTTGTTTTGTTTTGTTTAATTTTATTGGAGTAGAGTTGACTTGCAATGTCGTATTAGTTTCAGGAGTACAGCAGAGTGAATCAGTTATACATATACATATATCCGTTCTTTTTCAAGATTCTTTTCCCATATAGGTTATTATGTTTGTTCTTCTTTTTAAAGCTCAATTCCCTCTTGGGCAAGGTTGATATTTTCCTGAGGCCCCAGGGAAAGGACATTCACATCTGCTCATGTAGCAGGACGGCGTGGGCTTTCCGCCCCAAGAGTCCCAAGGGGTGGGCTGGGTGGTCTTTGGGGGTCTGGGCACTGATGAGCACACAGCCTTGGGAGGAAGACCCTTTGTCTGCCAGGTGTGTTCTTGGGCTAGTGTCTTGACTTGCACTCTGCCCCCAAGCCCAGAAAGCGTAACAGCTGCTTTTTTTTCTGTCTTGATTCCAGATCAGATTGATGAAAATCTCAAACTGGCTTTGCAGCAGGATCTGACCTCCATGGCCCCTGGGCTTGTCATCCAAGTAAGCGTCGCCCCGATGGGAGCACCCCTCTCCCTCAGGAAGGTGCACCCCCACCGCAGGAAGGCACAGCCTGCCCCTTTTGCAGAGGATGCCTTGCAGCGGGTGCTGGATGATCAGGACCCATAGGAGCAGGTCCCCCAGCACCCTCATTTCCCATCAGGTGCTATTTCTGTCCTTCTCCAGGCTGTGCGTGTGACAAAGCCCAACATACCCGAGGCCATCCGCAGGAACTATGAGCTGATGTGAGTATGACCTGCACCCCCGCTGCACTCCAGGGGCAACCGATGTGCCAGGCGTGTGGTCCCGTCTTGAGTGTTTGTTACAGCCAGTTGCCCTGTGAGACGGAGCAGGCGTGGCGGGACGCTCCCCTGGGCTCCATGACTGTGACTGAGAGCCGCAGAGCAGCAACGCTCTTAAAAGGGCCAGGGAGCCTAATTCGAGCTTCATGGCTCATGCCAGACAGGGGAGGGCAATTGAGTGGGCAGGCGGGTGCCCTTTACTATAGTAAATTATGCTTTATTTCCTGCATGAGTTTTGGGGGCGGCGCAGAGACCTGTGACCGTCTGCAGCAGACCTCCTTTTACCTGAAACGTTAAACGGCCTTTCAGGAGTTCCCTAGTGGCTCAGTGGGTTAAGGATCTGGCATTGTCACTGCTGTGGCTCTGGCTACTGCTGTGGCATGGGTTCTATCCTTGGATGGGGAACTTCCACATGCTGCAGGCATGGCCAAAAAATTAAAAATTTTAAAAAAACAAAAAAGCCTCCCAGCAGAGAGGAGGAAATCACAGCTTGCCTCCCTCGGTGGGAGAGTTTGGCTTCTCCCCGGACAGTGGAATTTCTGTGGAAGCTCATCTCCAGTGGCCTCCCAATGCACACTTTTCTCCCCTCCAGGGAAAGTGAGAAGACAAAGCTTCTCATTGCAGCCCAGAAGCAGAAGGTGGTGGAGAAGGAGGCCGAGACAGAGCGGAAGAAGGCCCTCATTGGTCTGAATGTGCTTCTGGGACCCCCTTTCAGCGCAGAGGGGCTAGGGAGGATGGGGACATTCAGGGAAGCCTGGAGCGGGGTCCTCCAAAGCCCCACCACATGCAGGGGTGGCACTTATCACCCCGGAAGCATAGCTGAAACTGCCAGATCATGGCCAGGGGTCAAAAGTTTTGAGTTTCCATATAGGAACCCTTCCTGTTCATTCAGAATTCCCCATAATAACAGCGCTCACCCAGCCTTTCCTATGAGCAGCCTTGTGTGTGAATCACCTCACCCCTCAAAACCCCCACATGAGGAAGGCACCCTCATTAATCTCATTTCATGGAGCTAAAGCCGGAGAGGTTAAATCACCGCCCAAGGTCACAAGGTGAAGAAGTGGTGGAAATGGGGTTCAAATCCAGCGACTCTGTTCCCGAACCTGGGTTCTGCACCACTGCACTAGACTATTGGCCACAACCCTAGCTACCTCCTAAAGTGCAGCAGCCGGAGGAAACTTTTTAGAGAGTGCCTTAGTGCTTAAAAAATTCCTTTGGAAGAAATACCCTGTGACTTAAAGGGTTTGCTCCTTGTCAAAGGAAGGACTCTTCCCTTTGGCCCAGGTCCCCTGGGCATTGCCTGGCGCTGACACCCCGTTCCATCCCTGCCCCTGCGGCCTGCCATGGCTCTCCCCCAAGCCAGTGGCTCTTCTCTAGAGCTCACCCATGCCCTGCAGCAGACCCTCGGGTCAAGTGAAAGGTGCTTGGAGTCAAACTTTTTTGAAGTGTCAGCGCTCTAAGCCTTTCCTCAACTTGATTAACACAGAGGCAGAGAAAGTGGCTCAGGTTGCAGAAATCACCTACGGGCAGAAGGTGATGGAGAAGGAGACGGAGAAGAAGATTTCAGAAATCGAAGGTGAGCAAAGGTGAAAACTGAGCCTGCCTTTTCCTCAGGCCCCACTCAGCCACCAGTGGGTGGGAGAGTCCTTTCCCTTACTCCTTAAGCTCTCCTCGGATGTCACGGTTTCTTTTTTTTTTTTTTTTTTCATCTTTTTAGGGCCTGCATCCATGGCATATGGAGGTTCCCAAGCTAGGGGTCGAATCAGAGCTGTAGCCACCGGCCTACACCACAGCAATGCCAGATCCGAGCTGCGTCTTCGACCTACACCACAGGTCAAGGCAATGCTGGATCCATAACCGCCTGAGCGAGACCAGGGATTGAACTCACAACCTCATGGTTCCTAGTCGGATTCGTTTCTACTGAGCCATGACGGGAACTCCGGATATCACAATTTCTTTGGAGCATCACATTTTCTCTGTGCTCTGATTCGAGATTGGGGGAGATTGGGGCCAGGCTGGCATTCATCTTCCACATCAGAGAGAGTCACTCATTCAACAGACATTAGCTAGGCGGGGCTAGAAGGAAAGGCAGTCACATGGTCCCTGCGGTCTTGGGTTCACAGCCTGGCCTCAGAAGTAAATGGAGGAGCCAGGTCAGAGCAGCAACTTGTTCCCTGCTGCCTTCCCCTCCCCCTCCTCAGAGTCCATGAACTCCGCAGCTTTGGTCTCTCCGGGTCCCTGTGGGTGTGAAGACACCTTTCAGCACCAAAAAGACAAGCGGAAGAGAAGTGCTTTCTGTGCCACTTCTTTTTCTTTATTGGCCGCCCTGCAGCATATGGAGTTCCTAGGCCAGGGATCAGATCCGAGCCACAGTCACAACCTAAGCCATAGCTATAGCAATGCCAGATCCTTAACCCACATGCCTGGCTAGGAATCAAAGCCAGTGCTCCATAGATGCCGCAGATCCCATTGCGCCACAGTAGGAATTCCTGTGCCACTTTTCTGAATATCACTCGCCTTCAGTTCCCTGCCCCTAAGCCCTCACCTCAACCCCACCTTCTCCATGTGGTGCCTTATATCACACAAATTCTAGGCCAGAAACGGGATCTTAGGGCCCAGCTACAGGCTACAAAGTGCTATGTCCATTTATAATCATGACGGGGCCTGTCAGGCTTTGCAGAGGCCCAGGGAAGAGCTACTTAGGATTCTACAGAATAGCAGCTCCTCACTCAGGAGTTCTTAGCACCTTTTTTTTTTTTTTTTTTTTTTGGCTGCATCTGTGGCCTGCAGAAGTTCCCAGGCCAGGGATCAAACTGTACCACAGCAGTGACAACACCAATTCTTAACCCACTAGACCACCAGGGAACTCCCAAACAACACATTTTTATTTCCTGTAAATACAGATGAGCAGGTGCTAAGGCCAGCTGAGTTGGCCACTTGCAGCCAGAACCCCAGCCAGCCTGCAGGCTCCCGCCCCCCAGCACGCTGCTGAGGCCATGCACCCTCAAACCCACCTTCCTTCCCAGGCTTTTGCTACAGATGTTTCCACACAAGGCTGGCCTGCTTCCGGAGGCCAGAGAGGAAATATCAAAAAGTTTGCATCAGCTTGACCAAAAGCTGGTCTCAGCAGACTAAGGAAGCATTTTGCTTGGATAGAACAGGGGTCTTAATTCAAACAAGTATAATTCTGGACCATGGCATGTAATTCCCTTAGAGTTGTGCCTGCTTAACCACCGCTAATTACAGCCTTTCTGAAATGATTGAGAGAAATAAAAGGAAAATGAAGTTGGAGCAGGGCTGAACTGGTTTTTTGTGGCTGTTGGTTTCAGGGCAGATCTACCTCATGCCAGATCCAGAGCCTTCTTAAGGTTTCTCTCGCTTTTGCTGTGTAGCACCACAAGAGGGGAGAGGGCCGAGGCTGGAGGTTGGGGCGGGGTCCCACCCCCCTCCTCCCAGGCCACCAAAGGAGTAAGCAGGTAGGAAGAGGAAGTATCTCTGGGCCGCAGTGTCTTTCCAAGGTGCTATCAGAGGGCAACATTGTCCTGCACAGCAGCAGCCTTGACCATAGCTTTTCCTCCCCACAGGGAGCCGCTGTCAGAGCACTTCTGCATCTTGGGTTTCACGACTTGTGAAACAGGAAAAAACGCCCTTTCCCTGGTTTTATAAATGAGGAAACCAAAGCACAGGGTAAAAAGCAGTCATGGAGTTGCTGTTATGGCACAGGGAAAACTAACCCGACTAGTAACCTTGAGGTTGTGGGTTCCACCCCTGTCCTCACTCAGTGGGTTAAGGATCTGGCATTACTGTGGGCTGCGGCATAGGCCGGCAGCTGTAGCTCCAAATCAACCCCCAGCCTGGGAACCTCCATATGCCACGGGTGCAGCCCTAAAAAACAAACAAAACAAAACAAAACCAAAAAAAAAGCAGTCTGCCCAAGGTCACGGAGGCAGTTGGGGAAAGTTTTGGGGACCGGCCTTCCAGTAGCCCCTGCGCTTCAATTCACTTCATCCTTCCCTCTAGATGCGGCGTTTCTGGCCCGAGAGAAGGCCAAGGCCGATGCCGAGTGCTACACTGCCATGAAAATCGCCGAAGCGAATAAGGTAGAGGCCCGGCACTGCCAGGCCAAGAGAGGGACCTGCAGTGCTTGAGAGTCTCAGGGGTTAAAAGACCACTGCCCCGCCCCTCACGCTGGAAGTGGGGACTCCTGCACTGTGTGGGCCAGGCCTTCCCTTTCCCTCAGCCGGGCCTTGATAGACCTTGGACACTCCTGAAAACTCTCAGCTCTCACCTTGAGGCTCTGAGCTTACCCTCCCCCAGAGGAGGGGTCGCACGGTCACTGACATAACAGAGAGACAGGGGTGGGGGCGGGGGGCAATGGTTCTCCCGGAGACCCTCTCGGCGTGCGAAGCGACCGGCTGCCCCCCAGACTCTTCCCCAGTCTGACCCCACCGATGTCTGCTTTCCTTTTCCTTCTTCCAGCTGAAGCTGACCCCTGAGTATCTGCAGCTGATGAAGTACAAGGCCATTGCTTCCAACAGCAAGATTTACTTTGGCAAAGACATCCCTAACATGTTCATGGACTCTGCGGGCAGCCTGGGGAAGCAGTTTGAGGGGCTCACTGACAAGCTGAGCTTTGGCTTAGAAGATGAGCCCCTGGAAGCAGGCACCGAGGAGAACTGAATGTTTTTGTCCACAACCTCAGGTGACACTCAAAGAGATCTTGATTTTGTAAAGGACGAACTGGGTTGCCCTCCCCTTCCACACTACCTTTGTTGACTCTCTTCCACGTGAAAAAAGAAGAAACGGACTTAAATCTATTCCCCTTCCCGGGAAGGGAGGGCAGGGATTGATGAATTGGGGTTTTATGCAGGTAAGGAGGTTACACGACTTCTGTTAAGATTTGTAAACCATGTGGTTAGACCTTTGACCTCCAGGCACTGATTTTCACCCCCTTTTGAAGCTGGCTGAATTAGGGATGCTCTCCATGAGGCGTGGGAGAAATACAGGGTGTGATGCCTCCAGGTGACCTGACTGCCCTGCTTTGGGAAAAGGCAGCCCAGTGTTCTTGTCCTGCCTCCCAGTGGGTGACGCTCAGCAACTGAGCAAATCCCTGCTGGTAAGTTTGCCAGTAGGGCTGTGGAGAAATGGCTGCAGAGAACATTGGCATTCCTGGCCTTCCTGGCAGGGCATACCTGACTCACTGCAGAGGCGTGCTTGAGCCCCATAAGGAAAATCTGGTGCTAGGTTTTGCAAGCTTTTCTACACACCGCCCTCCTGGCCCCAGGGCTTAAAGCGTGGTGGCTTCTGACTACATTTCCAGAGTCAGGGTTTGGTCCCCACCACACACATCTTTTTAAAACTTTTCGCCTATTCTGTGATTCGGTTTTTTTTTTTTTTCTCCTCTTAACCTGTTCGTTGGTTCCACTCAGCATCAAGAAGACAGAACAAAGAACTCAGGCATCTTAATAGCTGCTGAAGTGGGACCGTCCTGTCTGCTAGCCACTGTGCTACCTGCTTGGCAAATTGTGTGTGTTCCTTGAGATCAAGTGTCTTTTTACTGTTGTGGAGGTTCTCCAGGGAAGCGCTTCTCTGGGGAAGGTAGAAGGGTCGTCCAAGAGAGTTCCCAGTCTGACTGCCTGTGGCTTGTGCCAGCAGTTCATGTGACATGGTGATAAACAGGAGCCCATTCACAAGGTGGCCCGTGTCTTTAAATCCAGGGCTCAGGGGTCACACGGGGTATTAAATCTCCAAACGCAGCTATGTGGGTGTGGGTCAGAGTTCACGCCCCAGTCCCTGGATTGGAAGGGCTGCTTCAGAATCCATTCACATGTGTTTTCACTGCTGATTAGATTTGGATGGTGAAGGGCAAACATGAGAAAAAGGTTTTATATCCTGAAATTGGAGTTGGGTGTGTGGGTGGCGTACCAGATTGCTGAGTGGTGTCTGGAGTGAACTCGCAAGCATATCGGTGTTGTTTGTGACAAGCTCTAGCTTAGATTTGTTATTAGCTTTGTTTTTAGCTGCCTTCCCCCCTCCCACATACACACACCCCAAAGAGACTCCCACTGTACCCCTCCCACTGCAGTGAAACTATGAATAATACTTTCAGACATAGAGTTCCATCTCATTTTTGGTCCCATGCCCAGACTTCTGATTTCTCAAACGGCCCCAAAAGTTGGCTTGTCAGGAGCTGGGGGAGCACTCACCCTGCCTCAAAAGACACAAAGGGTTAACTCCCCTTAACTTAAATGTTGCCCTTCTCCATTCTAATTTCTGGGACCTTGAATTCTCAAACCCTTGTCCTGATCACACTTTGTACAGGCAGTCAGATGTTCCTGGGAGTGATGGATTTTCATGTGCAAGAAAGTGCTTGCAGAAGGGGGTTAGTCTCCTGAGACCTAGGTAAGGTATCAGTTATCAAGACACACTAGGGCTCCTCCCATTTCAATGCCGTTCATCACTCCTTAGGAACAACAGGTCACGTCCAGCATCCCTGATTTACATACTCGTCTGCTCCTCTGGCCACCTAAGCCTCAGAAAGCACTCCTTCACTAGTGGAATCTGGAGCGAGGACATCTCAGCCTCGTCGGATAGCACAGTTGCTCAGATTCTTAACCGGAATATCTCCCTAATCCTGACATCCTGTGATGGCTTGTCCCTTACACCAGATCACAAAAGGGCCTCAGTAAAGTCCTGCGACACCTGTCCCTCAATGTTAATGTTGCTGCTTCTTTAAGCAGAACGTATAACTGTTGTAGTACCCATTCATTTAAATCCACTGGTTATACCTGCCTGAATTAGTAAAATCATGGATCTCGGCTGTTTCCTTAACTTGGGACAACTAACCAGTCTGTCTGTTTGACTTTGTTTCTTTAACATTTCCTGGAAAACCTACTCTGCAAACATTTGAATTCTAAACATGTTAAATGTGATGGCCTGCCATTTGGCAGGCAGTGAAGTCATGGCTGCTATTTATAAATGGAACCTCTATCAAAATAGGTAAATGTTTATAAAATTCAGTTTTTGTAGGATTTGCCAAGGAAAAGTCACCTTGGTTGAATGTTTCTCACGCATTAAACTTCACAGAAGTGATCCATATTCAGTACTGGTTTTAATCACTTTTTAAATAACAAGGATAGGATGTTTGAAAGGAAGCCACAGTTTGTTCATTTTTATATGACTAAGATAAATTCGGAGGGATCTGTGATCATATTCAGTTAAGGGAGGAAAAAAAAATCACTGAAAGGATTTTAGCAATACAGTCATCCCTCGGTCTCCACAGGGGACTGGTTCCAGGACCCCCGAGGACACCAAAATCCATGGATGCTCACGTCCCTTATATGAAGTCACCTTCTGTATCACAGGTTCTGCATCCATGGATGGGAAGGGCTGCCTATATACTGATCTAAAAAAGATGTTTTATAAATGATCTGTTGCAGTTTCTACAGGTCTCTGTATCTTTCAACACTGATAACTTTACCATTTACAGAGAGTAAGAGCATCATACTTGCTGACTTAGCTATTTACATTTGATTGAGGATAAAATGTATTCTGATGAGTGTCTGCTGTCTGTGAACTTAACCACTGCTTTCTTTAGTTCTAGTTAGTAGGGGTCTAGCCACTGTTTCTGTTGTTTCCTTTTAAAAGCGGTTAAAGCCAATCATTTCATGTTTGTATTTCCGTTCCTCTTTATTTCTGCTTTTGTGGAAGCTGTTGATCGAATAGTCAAAACTAATTCTATGTGCAAAGAGCCCCAAGGGCTGAATGACTCCCTTTGTACCTGAGAAATGATTCTTGTTATATTGCATTCTACAAATGATATGCTGGATTAATTGCCTTGAGTTGATGATGGAGAAACTGCTTTGGACAACACTAAAGGTGTGATTTTATGTCTTAGTTTTATTTTCAGTCTTGCTAAATAAAATGAGTCTTTGTATTTTTTTTATTACAGTGAAATTTAGCAATAGCTAATATTAGGCTAGGTGATATAAAGAGATTAAAACATCTCTGCCTAGTCGGTTAAGTCAATGAATAACTATCCCAGAGTTGTCGTGGCCCAGCAGGTTAAGCACCCGACATAGTGTCCCTGAGGATGCAGGTTTGATCCCTGGGATTGCTCAATGGTTTAAGGATGCTGCGTTGCCACAAGCTGCAGCGTAGGTTGCAGGTGGGCCTTGGATCCAGTGTTGCTATGGCGTGGCAGAGGCCAGTAGCTGCAGCTCTGAATCAACCCCAGCCTGGGAACGTCCATATGCCACAGCTGTGGCCGTAAAAAGAAAAAGAAAGAACATCTACCCCCATTTTCAATGTAGAAACAATGAACAGCTAATTTATGTGACATAATTCTTGGTAGGTGCTACAGAGATTTTTCACAAAGAATCCATACACTGCTGCAATTCTACTACAAAGAGCAAAGATGCTTTTTTTTTTTTTAATTTATTTTGCTTTTTAGTGCATCCTAGAGATACTTTTAATTGACCTCAAATTCATTTTTCTTCTTCTTAGGGATACACCTGTGGCATATGGAGGTTCCCAGGCTAGGGGTCAAATCAGAGCTGCAGCTGCCGGCCTACACCACAGCTCACAGCAACACAGGATCCCACTAAGTGAAGCCAGGGATCGAATCCGCATCCTCATGGATACTAGTCGCATTTGTTTCCACTGCACCAATAGGGGAACTCTCTCAAATTCATTTTGATAGCAATTCAGTGAGAAAGTCCCAATCTCTATTCAGAAAAGCTTCCCAGCTTAGAGTTGCCAAATAAAATACAGGATGCCCAGTTACATGTGATTTTCATATAAACAACAAATAATTTTTAGTTAAAGTATGTCCCAAATATTGCAGGAGACATACTCATACTAAAAAAAAAAAGTATTCATTGTAGAATTTCCTTGTGGCCTAGAGCCTTAAGGATCTGTCGTCACTTCTGTGGCTCAGGTCACTGCTGTAGTGCAGGTTCAATCCCTGGCCTGGGAATTTCTGCATACTGCCAGCATGGCAAAAATAAAATAAAATCATAAAAAAAATTTGTAAAAAAATATTCATTATTTATATGAAATTGACATTTCACTGAGTATCCTGAACTGTTGACCCTTGAACAACATGAGCCCACTTTTTTTTTTTTTTTCAATGAACATGTGCTAAAACACTATACAATCTGCAGTTGAATCCACAGATGCAGAACCACACGTATGAGGGCCTGTTATAAAGTTATACTCGGATTTTTGTCAGTTCCAGGGTTAACCTCTAATGCCTGCATTGTTTAAGGGTCAACTGTATTTTCGTTTGTTTGTTTTGGCCACCCCACTGCATACAGAGTTCCCAAGCCAGGGGATCAGATCTGAGCCACAGTTGCCACCTAAGCCAAAGCTGCAGCAACACAGGATCCCTAACCCACTGTGCTGGTCTGGAGATCAAACCTGCATCCCAGCCCTCCCAAGAGGCTGCTGGTCCCATTGCTCCACAGCAGGAACTCCAGGTCACCTGTATTTTTATTTGATAAAGCTGGCTGTCCTGGCCCACACTTTCTCAGGTTTTTTTTAGTGGTGTTCCCAAACTTTACTGGTTTGAGATCCTACAACACAAGTACTATAAATTTACAATTGAATGGAAGAGTTAAGAACATAGTTACTAGAGTTATACTGCCAAGATGCAAATCCCTGGAGTTCCTGCTGTGGTACAATGGTCTCAGCAGTGTCTCTGGAGCACCAGGACACGGGTTCAGTTCCCTGTCCCAGCACAGTGGGTTAAGGATCCAGCGTTGCTTCAGTTGCAGCTTAGGCAGAGACTGTGGCTCAGATCTGATCTCTGGCCCAGGAACTCCATATTGCTGCGGGGCGGCCAAAAATGGAAAAAACAAAAATCAGCGTAACAAATCTCTGCTCTGCAAGTTCTTAAATGTACTGTCTTGAATAAATTCTTTAATCTCTCTGAGCCTCAGTTTCTTCATCTCTAACATGCAATGAGTGGCTGAAGTGAATTAACACTTGTGAAGGGGTCAGCACTGTGATTAAGTATCCAAAAATAACCTATTTTCAACCATCTGAAAAAACAGATTAAAAGCACACAGGCAATGAGTGGGTACCACTAAGTGGGAAATCAAACAGATGCGATAACATGGAATAAGAGTACAGGTAAGTAGGTAGAAAATTAGCTTGGTTTGGCCCTGCTGAAAGGAGTTGCCCAGGTCTGGGCTCCAACTTAAAAAAAAAAAAAAAAAAAAAAACCTAATGAGGTTAGGAAAAAACCAAAATCTTAAAAGCAAAAGAAAACAGTAGTTAAAAATAATGCTCATGGGTTAACCTCAGAAAAGGGGAGTTTAGCAGCTTCACATTTATAAAAATTGCACCATTGTACAACCCAGGAAATATAACCAATATTTTTAAATAATGGAGGGAGGGGCGTTCCCGTTGTGGCTCGGCGGGTGGTATCCGTGAGGATGCAGGTTCCCTTCCTGGCTTTGCTCACTGGGTTAAGGATCCAGCTTTGCTGTGAACTGTGCGGCGTAGGTTGCAGATACAGTGGTTCCTGCGTTGCTATGGCTGTGGCTTAGGCCAGCAGCTGCAGCTTCAATTCAATTCAACCCCTCACCTGGAAACTTTCATATGCCACAGATGTGGCCCTAAAAAGAAAAGGAGTCCCCCGATGGACTAGCAGTTAAAGATCTGGCGTTGTCACTTCTGAGGCATGGATTTAATCCCTTGCCTGGGAACTTCCACATGCTGTGGGCGCAGCCTAATAATATAATAATAATAATGGAGTATAACCTTTAAAAATTGTGAATCACTATATTGTACACCTGTAACTTACATTGTCCATCAACTACGATTAAAAACTTGGTGGAGGAGTTCCCTTTGTGCCTCAGCAATTAGCAAACCCTACTAGGATCCATGAGGATGTGGGTACAATCCCTGGCCTCACTCAGTGGGTTAAGGATCCGGTGTTGCCATGGCTGTGGTGTAGGTCGCAGACATGGCTTGGATCTAGCGTGGTTATGACTGTGGCATATGCTGGCAACTGTAGCTCTGATTCAACCCCTCTCCGGGGAACTTCCATATGCCAGGGGTGCAGCCCTAAAAAGCAAAAAACAAAACAAAACAAAACAAAACTTAGGGGGAGTTCCTGTTGAGGCTCAGCAGTAACAAACCTGACTAGGATCCATGAGGTTGGGGGTTCGATCCCTGGCCCTGCTCAGTGGGTTAAGGATCTGGCATTGCCATCAGCTGTGGTGTAGGTCACAGACACGGATCAAACCCCACATTGCTGTGGCAGTAGTGTAGGCCAGCAGCTGTAGCTCCAATTTCACCTCTAGCCTGGGATCTTCCATATGCAGCGAGTACGGCCCTAAAGAGAAAAAAATATAGTTAGGAGTTCTCACTGTGGCACCCTGGGTTAAGAACCTGACTGCAGTGGCTCCTGTTGCTGCTGAAGTGTGGGTTTGATCCCTGGCCGAGTGCAGTGAGTTAAGGATCCAGTATTGCCGCAGCTGCAGCATAGGTCATAGCTGCAACTCGGATTTGATCCCTGGCCCAGGAACTTCCATGTGTTATGGGTGCGGCCAAAAAAAAAAAAAAAAAATTGCATCATGGTCGGCCAAATATTCTTTAGCTCCTCAGAGACCAAAGAAGAGGAAATTGGCTTGCAGAATACAACATTTTAAAATAGTTTACTTATGACTAAGATTGGCTAAACTTTGAAATAGGGTGAAGTTGTTATCAGCAAATAGAAGTTCAGGGATTAGCACAGATGACATTTTCTTCTCTGATGATCTTCAGAAACTGGGGGATTCCATGCTGTTTGGGGTGGTTTAAATGTCACTCTTTTTATGTGAAAGATCAGATGATCTCCAAAGTTCCTCCCCAGGCTTAGTGTTCTAGAATCTGTGTTGACATTTCAAAAGCCAACCGTGACATGTTTGCTAAGGCATTGCTGTCATGGATCTCTACCTGAATTAATTTTAACTGAGATGCAGGCATTATTTTTCCATTTCTCTTCAGAGCCAAGTAACCAAGCAACAGTAATTTTCCATTATTTTATCTTTTTAATCCCCCCACAAGAATCACAGAAAACTCATAAGGAAATAATTTTTAAATCCATAAATGTTTTTCTCATAATTTGGGGCCTTAGACTACAGAGGTGAAGGTTTTAAGTTTGACGGCATTAAATGATAAGTATACTAGATTTTTATAAAATTGTTTATAAAATCTGTTCCCCTGGGTATTTGGCTTTCTAATCTCTTTTCCCCTTTGTCCTTGCAAACTGTTGGAACAATTTAAAGTCAATTACCAGTGATGAGGTGATTTGGGACTTTTATTTTTCAAGGATTAGGTAGTAGGGAAGGGTGAAAGTTTAAATCAGATGGTTGACATCCCAGGAAGGGGAGGAGAAGAAACTAAAAAAGAAAATAAAGAGGAAAAAACATAATAAAATTAATTCAAAAGCACAGCTAAGAGAGTTCCCGTTGTGACTAGTTAACCCAACTAGTTAACCGTGAGGATGCAGTTAGATCCCTGGCCTCCCTCAGTGAGTTAAGGATCCAGTGTTGGAGTTCCCGTCATGGCGCAGTGGTTAACGAATCCAACTGGGAACCATGAGGTGGTGGGTTCGATCCCTGGGCCTTGTTCAGTGGGTTCAGGATCTGGGTTGCCATGAGCTGTGGTGTAGGTCGCAGACGTGACTCAGACCCCAAGTTGCTGTGGCTCTGGCATAGGCTGGCAGCTACAGCTCCGATTAGACCCCTAGCCTGGGAACCTCCAAATGCCACGAATGCGGCTCTAGAAAAGACAAAAAAAAAAAAAGGATCCAGTGTAGCTGTGAGCTGTGGTGTAGGTCACAGACGTGCAGATGTGGCTTGGACCTGGCATTACTGTGGGTGTGGTGTAGGCCTGAAGCTGCAGCTCTGATTCCTGATTCAACCCCTAGCCTGGGAACTTCCATATCCCAAGGAAGGAAGGGAAGGAGGGAGAGAGGAAGAAAAGAAAGGAAGAAAGAAAAGACAACCTCGAGAAAAAACTTTAGCTCTTTTCCCACCATAAGAGCATCTCATTCATTAAGTAGAATTACTGTGTGAGAACCAACAGTACAGACAAGAGTACTTCCCTTAACAAAATCAATCTCTACTTGTCCACAGCACCTACCATTTCACCATCTGACTATTAAACCTAGGGTTTTACTATGTTAACCTTTGTATTGTTTGGCTCCTCCCGTTTGTGATTTTCATATTGCCCAGAGCAGGTTACACAGGAAACTCAAGAATTGGGCTCTGTGCCAAGCTCAGGCTGGACTAAAGCTGCCTGTGCTGGCTTCCTAGAAAGCAGCACTTGCCACCAGGTGGGGTACTGACCAGCTGCAATGCCGCCAGTCCCAAATGAGGAAAAGTCCAAACTACACACTGGGTTACAATTTTTTTGTTTGTTTGTTTGTTTGTTTTTTGCCATTTCTCAGGCTGCTCTCGCAGCATATGGAGGTTCCCAGGCTAGAGGTTGAATCAGAGCTGTAGCCACCGGCCTACGCCAGAGCCACAGCAACGAAGGATCCGAGCCGCATCTGCAACCTACACCACAGCTCACGGCAACGCTGGATCCTCAACTCACTGAGCAAGGCCAGGGATCGAACCCGCAACCTCATGGTTCCTAGTTGGATTCGTTAACCACTGCGCCACGACGGGAACTCCTGGGTTACAATTTTTAAAAACTCAAATATGGAGTTCCTGTTGTGGCTCAGTGGTAACGAATCCGACTAGCATCCATGAAGATACAGATTCGATCCCTGGCCTCCCTCAATGGGTCGGGGATCCTGCGTTGCCGTGAGCAGTGGTGTAGGTCACAGACTCAGCTCAGTTCCTGCTTGGCTGTGGCTGTGGCTGTGGCTGTGGCTGGCAGCTGTAGCTCCCATTAGAGCCCTAGCCTGGGAACTTCCATATGCCACGGGTGCAGCCCTAAAAAGCCAAACAAAACAAAACAAACCAACAAAAACCACCTCAACTGGAGTTCCCATAGTGGCAAAGCGGAAAGGAATCCAACTAGGAACCATGAGATTATGGGTTAGATCATTGGCCTCACTCCGTGGGTTAAGGATCAGGCGTTGCCATGAGCTGTGGTGTAGTTTGCAGACGCAGCTTGGATCTGGCGTTGCTGTGGCTCTGGCATAGGCTGGCAGCTACAGGTCAGATTAGACTCCTAGCCTGGGAACCTCCATATGCCACCAGTGCAGCCCTATAAAGACAAAAAGACAACAAACCTCAACTATCTCATTAACTTTTTCTATTGGTTATGTTTAAACTTTACTTTGGGTATATTGGGCTATAGAAAATGTATTCAGGGAGTTCCCATCGTGGCGCAGTGGTTAACGAATCCGACTAGGAACCATGAGGTTGCGGGTTTGGTCCCTGCCCTTGCTCAGTGGGTTAACGATCTGGCGTTGCCGTGAGCTGTGGTGTAGGTTGCAGACGCGGCTCGGATCCCGCGTTGCTGTGGCTCTGGCGTAGGCCAGTGGCTACAGCTCCGATTGGACCCCTAGCCTGGGAACCTCCATATGCCGTGGCAGCGGCCCAAAGAAATAGCAAAAAGGCAAAAAAAAAAAAAAGAAAATGTATTCATTAATTTTTCTTAACTTTCTGTGCCTATTAGAAAATTTTATTTATTTTTGTTTTTTGTCCTTTTAGGGCCGCACCCACTGGCATGCGGAGGTTCCCACGCTGGGGGATCTAATCCGAGCTGTTGCTGCTGGCTTACACCACGGCAACACCAGATCCAAGGCCGTGATGGGACCTACACCACAGCTCAAGGCAACACCAGATCCTTAACCCACTGAGCGAGGCCAGGGATCGAACCGAAACCTCATGGTTCCCAGTCGGATTCGTTTCCACTGCACCACGATGGGAACTCCTAGAAAATTTTAAATTACATGTTCGGATCACATCATATTTCTATTGGGCACTGATCTAAAGGATAACCAGAGGAAAATAATTCGGTACATTGGGATCCTACCATGTTCTTCAGAAACAATTTTCTTTTATATATTTTTAAATATTTATTTTTGGCCACACCCGCGGCCTGTAGAAGTGACTGGCCAGGCACCAAACTTGGCCACAGCTGTAACCGGAGCCACAGCAATGACAAAGCGGGATCATTAACCCGGTGAGCCAGGAGGGAACTCTTTTTCTATGTCTTCTCCTCTCCCCAAAATCATCTGAGATAAAAGCCGTTATCTCCCACAACTGGGAAGAGGACCTAAGGGACCTCTTCTGCCCCCTTCTGTCCCTCGATTGCGTCTGCGGGCTACGGCTAGGTGGAAAGCCCCGCCCCCCGGCAACCCCGGAAGTACGTCACAGCGCCTCCGCACCCGAGTGCCCCGCCCCGCCTCGCGGCGACCTCCCCAAGATGGCACACCTAGGGCGGGGCCGCCCCTCCCGCCCCTCCCCATACTGACGATTGGCTGAGACGAAGACGGGCAACACGGAGACATGAGCTGGGCGGGACCGGAAGGGGATTTAGCCTCGGGTGCCCGGGTACGGGGCTGGAAGTCGGTTCTGTGGAATGTGGAAGGCTGGCAGCATGTCGGCGGAGCTGGGAATCGGTTTCGCTCTGCGGGCAGTGAATGAGCGCGTGCAGCAGGCGGTGGCGCGACGGCCGCGGGTAAGAAAAGGGACCTCGTGGGGACGGTGGGCGGCCGCTTGGAGGAGATGAGACGCCTGCGTGGGAATGGGTCGTCACGGTGACGCAGAGGGGTCTCCCCGCAGGAGCGAGATCTGGCCGCCGCCTTGGCTTTGGCACGGGTTGCCGAGACCCCAGGAGGCTGGTAAAAGGATTCCTCAGCATCTGTCAGGTTTTCTGGAGGTTGGCTTAGTTGGAGCAAAAGGTATCGCTACCCCGGGAAAATGACTGGTCTCCAGGCATCGCGACCATTTACCCATCTGGCTTTGTGTCGGGATCAGCCGCCTTGGCAGAGGGGAGAGGGATCAGGCCTGCACCCAGAGGCTGCAGAAGGGGATGTCCACTGCAGGAGTACCCAAAGGAGGCCAGATCTGCCGAGATCACGTGTGTGGCAGCGTCCCAGATAGTAGATGCACAGTAAATGTCAGTTCCACCCGAAAACGAAGGAAAGGGTGGATTGGCCGTACTTGGGTGACACTAGAGCTGCACTTGTGCGTTTGGGGCAGGAGGGAACTAGACATCCATTCCCAAGCAGTTTAAGATGAGATTTTTTTCCCCCTTATATATAGTTGGTATCTTGGAACTTACTTAAAGGTTACCATCTGCCCCTCCTCAGTGCAAGTTTAAGCTGAAAGGTGTGGTGTGAGACATATTTGAATAGAGAGATCAAAGTTTTCTCTGATTAAGCATTTAGTGTCAGAGTTCAGCTGGCCTGGAGACAGAAGACCTGTATTAGTATAGCTTTTTCTGGGCTGTTAATTAGGTATTATTTTAAACAAGTCAGTTAGTTACTCTAACCCTGAATTTCCTCCTTCCGGCATTAATGATCCTCCAAGAAAAAGCTAAGCTAGAGATTCCCCTAAGAAATATCGCCCTGGGGAGTTCTCCCAACATAACTTACGCAGATGGGCTACCTGTTCCACTTTTTTTCCCTAAAGACTGTTACCTCATAATTCTAGGAAACATGACACAGTCTCATAAAAAGTCAGCAGTGCAGCCCTCAGAAGGAAGGGGAAACTCTGTTAACTGATCTAACTCTTCAGACCCTTTGAGAACATTGATTCTGTAAAAGTTCCGGAGGGTGATGGGGTAATGAAAATGAAGCCATGTGAGGACAGATGAATCTCTTCTCTGTGTGGATTTGGTTGCAGCAGAATTCAGGGAAGCCCCGCTCTTTACATAATGGCCGTGAGAAGGGGGTCGGATAAACCTTATCCTGAGTCCAGAGTCTTCTGTGTCTTTGCATCAGTTTGGCCCCTGGTTCTTGATTAGACTGAACAATTACACTGTAACACAGCAAGATCAATGGCATCTCTGGAGCATTGCGACAAAAGTTCAATCCCTGACCCAGCACAGTGAGTTAGGGATCAGCAGCAGCTCAGATCTGATCCCTGGCCTGGGAACTCCATATGCCATGGGGCAGCCAAAAAAGGAAGGAAAAAAACTACAGTAACCCTAAGGGCGTCGCTTTTGAGAGTGCACGTGGGCAATATTAATAATTACCCCAGGACCAGAGTGTAATTAACCTTGGGGTTAGCCAGATGTTCATCTTGGGGTTTCAGAAGCCAAAAGTGGCCTCCCTTCCTAACAGAGATGCCTTCCCTTAATGAAGTGCTTCTTAAACCACCCACCTTGGTATGCAAGAGTATTGTCTGATAAAGTTTGTTTGAAAGGAGTTTGTTTGAAAGGAGATTCAAAGACTACACCCTGAGATTCAGATTCAGGAGATCTGGAGGGGGACCCAGGTGTTAACTGATGCCATTGGTCAAAGACCACACTTTAAGGAACCACTGCTTTTACTTACCTGCCCAGCTCTCCTGAGAGAGAAGTCTTTTGCTTAATATTCAGTAGCTAAGCACATTAGATTTCAATACAAGCATACAGAAGACTTTTCGTCAACATCATTTGCTACTCATCTTCCCACAGTGTTAGAAAATAGATCCCCTAGTGCCCATTGTGGCTTAGCGGGTTAAGAACCTGAAGTAGTCTCCCTGAGGATGCAGATTGATTCCTGGCCTTGCTCAGTGGGTTAAGGATCTGATGTTGCTGCCAGTTGTGATGTAGGTCATGGATGCAGCTCGGATCTGGCATTGCCGCGGCTGTGGTGTAGGCCGGCAGCTGCAGCTCTGATTCGACCCCTAGTGCGGGAACTTCCATATGCCACAGATACAGTCATTAAAGAAAAGGAAAAAGAATAGTGGATCTTACACAATGCCAAGTTAAAGATCTGTGCAATCAATTCTCCAGGCTATCCTATAGGACTTACTGGGATCTTATTCCCAAATGCTCACTCATCTTGGCTCTCTCCCTCTTGGCAGGAACTCCCCGCCATCCAGCCCCGGCTCGTAGCGGTCAGCAAGACCAAGCCTGCAGACATGGTGATCGAGGCCTACAATCACGGCCAGCGCATTTTCGGGGAGAACTACGTAAGAGTCCTTTTCCAAACTGCGCTTGTGCCCTGGGAAGAGTCATGGTTGCCAGGCTCCTGACTTGTTCTGTTTTTACCCTTTAGGTTCAAGAACTGCTCGAAAAAGCCTCAAACCCTAAAGTAAGTGGAATCTGAATTATTTAGTTTGTAAATAAATTCTTGACTTTTCAGTTGAGAATTAAAAACCCACGCTGGTGGTAGAGTTTTAGATCTGATGGTAGAAATACACTCACCTTGAGCCCCAAATATTTCTCATCTAGAGTTTCTTAAGACTGGTTTTCTCCTGTGCAGCTTTTTGAAGCTGGTGATTTTAGGAGCTTGCTATGATCTTGGATCCTTTTGACATTTGAAAGCTCTTATTAGTTGATTTTTTTTTAATGGGCAATATCAGAAAGAAAGAGGGAGTGGATTGGAACAAGTGACACATAACAGAAGCCCTAGGTTTCCCCTGAGTATCCTCAGGAGCCTGACTGAAGATGACGATGATAGTGGTTTATTGCATAAGCTCTGAAAGGTCAGAGGGGAACGTGCAAGGTAGTTGAGGCAGCAAGGCCTCCACACAGTCTAAGTCAAACATGGTCACCTCTTTCTCCTCAGATTCTGTCTTCGTGTCCTGAGATCAAATGGCACTTCATTGGCCATCTCCAGAAACAAAATGTCAACAAATTGATGGGTAAGATAAAATTTTAAATATGATGACACAATTTCTTGATCTTTGTATCACTTACATACGGTACCTTCTGTGGAAGAGATAACAGATTTTTAGAATGTTTCAAATTTGCTGTTTGTGCTTTGCAATTTCTTTTGGGAAAGAAATCTTAGTTCTCGACATGAGAAGACATCATAATAAGAACAGTGTGAACTCACAATTGACTGGGTACCACATTCTTGGGAACCTGCCCCCCTCTGCACATTAGATATTTTCTGGTGGGCTGTGAAGTAAATTGAAAGGAACCAAAGCCCTTAAAATTTTTCAGCTGCCAAAGGTGACACTTTTGTCCTTTTCCCTTTAAATGAAAGGCTACAGTAAATAAAATACAAAAATATGTTAATTTTATGTATTACAAGTACAGTATATAATAATAAAATACAATATACAGTGAACTACAGTAAACAAAATAAAATTAAAAATTAACTGGGGAGTTCCTGTCGTGGCTCAGTGGTTAACAAATCCGACTAGGAACCATGAGGTTGCAGGTTCAATCCCTGGCCTTGCTCAGTGGGTTAAGGATCCGGCATTGCCGTGAGCTGTGGTGTAGGTTGCAGACGTGGCTCGGATCCCACGTTGCTGTGGCTGTGGTGTAGGCTGATGGCTATAGCTCCGATTTGACCCCTAGCCTGGGAACCTCTATATGCTGCGGGAGCAGCCCAAGAAATGGCAAAAAAAAGACAAAAAAATTAA
The DNA here is from genome assembly GCF_054392235.1 of Sus scrofa. NCBI lineage: Eukaryota > Metazoa > Chordata > Mammalia > Artiodactyla > Suidae > Sus > Sus scrofa. The sequence continues at coordinate 62,790,543 of NC_139397.1, read as the reverse complement.
CAAAAAAAATTAACTGGGAGTTCCCTGGTGGCTCAGTGGTTACAGATCCAGCATTGTCACTGCTGTGGCTCGGGTTTGATCCCTGACTGGAGAACTTCTACATGTCATGTGTGTAGCCAAAAAAAAAAAAAAAAAAAGGATTAACTAACTAGAAAGATTTAGCCGTATGACTAGGGGGAAGGGAGGGATAAGTTAGGAGTTTGGGATTAACAGATACAGACTACTGTACATAAAATAGGTAAACAACAAGAACCTACTGTAGAGCCCAGGGAACTATATTTGTTGCCGAAACTTGACCTCTGTCCACCGGTCCCAAATAGAAACTCAGAGGAAGAGTTTTAGGTGATGAAGAAAAAAATAACTTTCTTGCTGTTCCAAACAAAGGAGGCCACAGCAGGCTCATACCTTAAAGACTGTGCCCTCCCTTGGGAGAGATTAGGAAGTATAAGTGGTTTTGTAGTTTGGGAGTAGAAAATAGGGCCACAGAGAAGGATCAAGGGAGATGCAAGTTTGTATTCTTCAAAGTTGGCGTTTAGTGGCCCCAGGACTGGTTCTGGTGGTCTTCCTGTCTGGCTTTCATTTGTTTTAGTTCAGCAGAAGAACTCAGAGATATTGTCATATACATATTTCTTGAAGAGGAACCAGGACTGTGCCCCAAGTCTGCCCTATTGTTTCTTGACTGCTCCTTCCTTCCCTGATTAGCAACTGTTTGCACCAGCCCTTTGGAACTCAGGGAAGGTCAGGGTGGCTGAAGCTTATTCCCTAAAAACAAGAAATGGGGGAGACACAGAAAGGCTTATGTGCCCAGGAGCTGCACAGGGTCCTGCTCAGTTTCATATTCAATGTCTTGTAATAGCCTATAATGGAAAAGGATTGAAAAATATATAGATAGATAACTGATTCACTTGGCTGTGTGCCTGAAACTAACAATTTTGTAAGTCAACTATAGTTCTTTTTTTTTTTTTTTTTTTGTCTTGTCTTTTGTCTTTTTCTAGGGCCGCACCTGCAGCATATGGACGTTCCCAGGCTAGGGGTCTAATCAGAGCTATAGCTGCCAGCCTACACCCCAGCCATAGCAATGCGGGATCCGAGCTGCGTCTGTGACCCACACCATAGCTCACGGCAACGCTAGATCCTTAACCCACTGAGCGAGGCCAAGGATCAAACCCACAACCTTATGGTTCCCAGTTGGATTCGCTAACCACTGAGCCATGACGGGAACTCCCTATAGTTCAATTGAAAAGAAAGAAAGGAAGAGTGCATATAAAGTGATTAGCATATTGCCTAAAGGATTTCAGTGTTTAATAAAGTGAGCCACTGATGTTGTTTCTGAGGCAAGACAAATACTTCATTTCACAGGCATCTTTGGGAAAGGAGGTGGCTTTGGCAACTTTGGTGTCTCCCTTAGCTGTCAGTGTCATTCCCAGGTCATTCCCATGTCCTTGTTGCATATGCGCACCCCCACCCCAGGAAGTTTAAGGACAGGGTGACACCAGGCCAGGGGAGCACTTTGACTTTCTCGCTGTTTCTCCTTTCCTTATTGTCACCTTGGCCTCTTCCTCTCAATCTGAACTGAACTTTAATCAGATCAGCCTGCTATTCGGAATCTACAGGTACCAGCTTCTCCAAGTTTCTAGAGGGATACATGTGCCACCTGGTTGGAACATGTCCTTGCTTCTCTTCCTTCTTCATCCTTCCGAATTAGCAGTGGGCTGACATTCGAATTCATATTAGTAAAACTGTCACATAAGCCTTCTTAGCTGAACTGAAGACTTAACAGTCCTTTTCTTTCCCTGAGGAATTACTTTTCCATCTACCAAGAAAATATTTGGGGTACATTGCTTGTTGCCGTCGGGTGAGTAAAGAATGACCTTGCCACTTTCTCGTTGCAGCTGTCCCCAATCTTTTCATGCTGGAAACGGTGGATTCTATGAAGCTGGCTGACAAGGTTAACAGTTCGTGGCAGAAAAAAGGTTCTCCTGAAAGGTTAAAGGTCATGGTCCAGGTTAACACCAGTGGAGAGGAAAGTAAGTGATCAGACTTGCATCATGGGCTTTTCTTCTCTTAGGATGGGGAGAGCTCAGGAAGAATGAGGGCCTCGGCATCTGATGGCTCAGATGACAGAAGGAAATCGTGGGCCTTTAAGCCTGTACGTAGGGTCTCTGTGCACCGTGGCAGCCTCAGCCAGCCCACTTGTAGTTTTTCAATACATTATGATTTGTTATTTCTGAATTTTTGAGAAGGCAGGCAAGGGGAGTCAAGAAGGGGATTGTGACTTTGATCATGAAAGGTCACCATGCCCCCAAAAGAGATTGCATGTTTACATGTATAATACTTCTCAGGCCTTAAAAAATTACTTTGGAGCTCCCAGTATGGCTCAGTGGTAACAAACTCGACTAGTATCTATGAGGACACGGTTTTGATCCCTGATTTACTGGATTAAGGATCTGGCGTTGCCGTGAGCTGTGGTGTAGGTCACAGACGTTGCTTGGATCTTGCCATTGCTATGGCTGTGGCATAGGCTGGCAGCTGCAGCTCCAATTCTGTCCCTAGCCTGGGAACTTTTCATATGCCCTGGGTGTGGCCCTAAAAAGACAAAAAAAAAAAAAAAAGAGAGAGAGAAAGAAAAACTTCAGAGGGGTGCAGCCTCACAGAGACCTCAGTTTAAAGTTACTCTTTTGGTCTCCAGGACAAGTTCTTCCAAGAGGCCCTCTTGTCTGAGAGTCACCTCCTCCATCATGAGGAAGGGATGAGAAGGGCACTTCATAAAACATCTTGGAGTGCCCATTGTGGCTCAGTGAGTTAAGAACCCAACATAGTGTCCATGGGGTGCAGGTTCGATCCCTGGCCTTACTCAGTGGGTTAAGGATCTGGCATTGCCGTGGCTGTGGCATGGGCTGGCAGCTGAAGCTCCAATTCACCCCTGGCCTGGGAACTTCTATATGCCTCAGGTGCAACCATAAAAAGAAAATGAATAAATAACAATAAAACACCTTGATAGAAGCATCTTCTATTTCTTTTTGTGAAGGCAAACATGGCCTGCTCCCTTCAGAGACAGTGGCCATGGTAGAACACGTGAAAGCCAAGTGCCCCAGCCTGGAGTTCGTGGGGCTGATGACCATCGGAAGCTTTGGGCATGATCTTAGTCAAGGACCAAATCCAGACTTCCAGGTACTCGGGGTCAGGGATGGGGCCACTGCTCATGTGGGCGGGAAGCATCCAGCGAGATCCTTTTGCAGGGCTGGCTATCATGGTAAATTCCGCAGACATCCTGGAATTTGCCTGTCATGTCATGCTGGTACCCTCTTTTTTTTTTTTTTATTTTATATTATAGTTGATATACAATGTTGTGTTAGTTTCAGGTGTATAGCAAAGTGATTCAGTTATACATCTACACATATCCATCCTTTTTCAGAATTTTTCCCCTATAGTTTATTACAGAATATTGAGTATAGTTCCTTATGCTATACAGTAGGTCCTTGTTGATTATTTATCTTTTATGTATAGCAGTGTGTGTCTGTTAATCCCAAACTTCTGATTTATACCCCTACACACACCTTTCCCCTTATGGTTATTGGTAACCATAATTTTGTTTGAGTTCATTTGTATCATTTTTTTAGATTCCATATCTAAGTGATATCGCATGATATTTGTCTTTGCCTGACTTACTGCACTTAGCTTAGTATGTCCATCCATGTTGCTGCAAATGGCATTGTTTCAGTTATTACCCTCTATGGAACTCTCCTCATATACAAAACACAACAGGTTCCCAAACCCCCACAGACCTTTCTCACCTGACTTTAAACTGGCTAACACCTGGTCTTTAGAGAAGATGAGCTCCAGCTCCCTCTCCAGTGACTGACAGTCTTCTTGAAAGTAGGAGAATTTGCCAGAAACCCTTTCAGTAACTTCTGGCAGTTCTGACAGGCCTGGAAACCATGAGGAGGAAACAAGTACTCCTTGGCAGAGATGTCCCGATTCAGCCCCCCGTCAGGCATCCTCAGAGAAGGCAGTGACATGGGTGTTGCACTGGTCTTCCTATCAGGTGTTAGTGTCCCTCCGGGAGGAGCTGTGTCAGAAGCTGCACATCCCTGTTGACCAGGTGGAGCTGAGCATGGGCATGTCCGTGGACTTCCAGCACGCAGTAAGTATCCTCCATGCCCTTAGGTGCCTTGGGGTAGGGTCCAAGAGTCCACAGCGAGAACGGGGTTTTGCTGGAGAAACCTTCGAAATGCCTCATTGTAGGAGTAGGGCACCCGGTAGCTGTGGTTCTCACCTATTTTGATGATGTCCCCTACCCTACTTCTTCTTTTTTTTTTTTTTTTTTTTGGTCTTTTTAGGGCCGTACCCACGGCATTTGGAGGTTCCCAGACTAGGGGTCAAATCAGAGCTACAGCTAGAGCCTATGCCAACGCTTGTAGCAATGCCAGATCCACTGAGCAAAGCCAGGGATCGAATTCTTCTCAATGGATACTAGTTGGAATTGTTGACCATTGAGCCACGACAGGAACTCCACCCCACCCTGGCCTTTTTTTTTTTTGCTATATTAAGGCTGCATCCACAGCACACGGAGGTTCCTAGGCTAGGGGTTGAATTGGAGCTACAGCTGCCAGCCTACACACAGCTCACGGTAATGCCAGATCCTTAACCCACTGAGAGAGGCCAGGGATGGAACCTGATGCTAGTCAGATTTGTTTCCACTGAGCCACGACAGGAACTCCCACCCTTCTTTTTTGAAATGAAATGTATAGAAATTTTTGCCTGATACACAAGGGGTTTTTTTTAACTCAATATATTTCCCTAAGTGGAATCTAAGGAAAGAAATTAAGGAGTTCCCTGGCAGCTCTGCAGGTTAAGTATCTGGCATTGTCACTGCTGTGGCATAGGTTTGTTTGATTCCTCGTCCTAGAACTTCTTTGTGATATAGGCATGGCCAAAATAAATAAACTTTTTTTGTTTTATATTAACTTTATTTTTTCAAAATAAATTTAAAAAGCATACTTTAAAAAAAGGAAAGAAATTAAACTACAGTTCTTCAAAAGGCATTTCACTGTGTTCATGCTTTGGCATGGTTATGTGGCAGTAAGTCATGAGGAGGTAGCCTGCTGTTTAATCAAACGTGTAGGAGTTCCCGTCGTGGCACAGTGGTTAACGAATCTGACTAGGAACCATGAGGTTGCGGGTTCAGTCCCTGCCCTTGCTCAGTGGGTTAACGATGCGGCATTGCCGTGAGCTGTGGTGTAGGTTGCAGACGCGGCTCGGATCCCGCATTGCTGTGGCTCTGGCGTAGGCCAGTGGCTACAGCTCCGATTGGACCCATAGCCTGGGAACCTCCATATGCCGCGGGAGCGGCCCAAGAAATAGCAAAAAGACAAAACAAAAAACAAAAAAAAAAAAACGTGTAGATTCACCCTGACAGCAACTCCTAAGTATATACTGACATAGGTGTGCTGTGTTCGCAGCTCAAATACACGATCTTCTGGAGGGGTAAATAACTTACTAAGCTCCAAAAATCAAACTCTAAACTTCCCTCTGGGTTTAGTGACCAGGAGCCACATGACCACTGGCCCATGAGAAGGCGCATGGGCTGGACCACAGCCCTTCTTTGTGCTGCTGTGCCCCACTTGTCTGCGACCCCTGTCCCCCACCCCTCTCAGTGCCAGTCATGTCCCTCAATCTCTGAAACCCTTACTGATTTCTCAGACACCGCCCCCAGGGGTAGCACCATACCTGCGAGATGCTCTGCCTCCTGGTCCTCTGTAGCTGCATCCTCATCATTCTGCCGAGGAGCCCCTTGAGGATTTCCTGCTGTAGTTCAGCAGGTTGAGAACCCAGTATAGTATCCATGAGGACGTGGGTTTGATCCTGGCCTCACTCAGTGGGTTAAGGACCCGGCATTGCCATGAGCTGTGGTGTAGGTAGCAGATGTGGCTCAGATCCCGAGTTGCTGTGGCTGTGCTGTAGGCCAGCAGCTGTGGCTCCGATTCGACCCCTAGCCTGGGAACCTCCATATGCCACAGGTGCAGCCTGAAAAAGGAGAAAAAATTTAAAAAGAAGCCCCTCAAATGTGGTGGCGCTTCAGCATCCATAGTGTTTTGTTACTCTGCCCTCAGCCCTCAGTCCTTCTTTCCCACAGATTGAAGTAGGATCTACGAATGTCCGAATTGGAAGCACTATTTTTGGAGAGCGTGATTACTCCAAGAAAGCTGCCCTGGACAAGCCCACAGCGGAGCTGAAGGCCCCAGTAGAAATGGCCCAGGCACACTGAAAAGCGGTCCAGCCCAAGGGCTGGTCCACGAACACTAAGTATGCAGGCACCTGGGCTCTCACCTCTGCATCCACGTTACTGCACAACCACGCCCTACGCGTGTGACCTGGAGTGAGCTCACCGAGGATCATGTGCATGGATGAAAACCACCTTTTCGTGTCTGACCCAGGAAGCTCACTTCAAGTAGTGGCTTTGGACTAGATTTGAGAAGTCCAGACATTTCTGCAGAACAAGCACCTAGTTAACAGCCAGGAGTTGCGCTCAGGCTTGAACTTCACCCAGGACCACAAACCAAGGCATGAATGCCTTTCCCAGGTTAAAACTGGGTGAGAGAGTTCCCTTGTGGCACAGTGGGTTAAGGATCCAGTGTCACTGCAGTGGATCAGTTTGCTGCTGTGGCGAAGGTTTGATCCCTAGCCCCAGGAACTCCACGTGCCATGGGCATGGCCAAAACAAAACAAAACTCGGTGACTGCCCATAATCACCAGAATCAGAAGGAATTCCCATTGTCATCCATTTTAATAGAAAGTCCTATTTCCAACTCCATACACACCCCAACGATTAGTCATCTCTGCTGTTCTGGGGGCATGGTGGCTTCTGCCCTCAGTCTCCATCCCACCCAGTAAACATTGGTCTCTGCTCTGGAATAAGCAGTCCTGCTCACTTCAGGCTCAAGTTAATCTTCCAAACCCACATTGTGGCTGATGAGAGTTGTGTCATTGGCCACCCTGTGGTGTTGACCCTGAAAATTACCGGGCAACCTACAGAAGCGGGCCTTGGGCCTTTCTGACATCCTCCTCAAGAGGTGGTACTCCCCCCCGCCCAACCCCAGGCCCTGCGCTGATGGAAATCCAATGAAAGGATGGATTTCTCTGCCACCATGGTCCTCATTGTGGTGACTGCTCATCAAAGACCAGTGAATCTCTTAGTTCCCAGAAACGAGAGTCCTTCCAAGACATTGAAGGCTCATAGTTTCAACAGCGGCCTGGCTCTGAGCTTCCTGTTCCGAGGGAGTAAGTACTTTTTAGGCTCATTTGTAGCCTCCCCTCCTGATGATCGTATTTTTAAGCCAGGATTTTGCAGCCCTTGATTGTTAATAGAGTAGCAAGCTCTTCGAAAACCAGAAAGCACAGTTCTCAGAGTCACGACCGATGACTGTAGTCTGGGTCATTGTTTTCTAAATGGGTTTTTCTTATTTATCCAAGCCCCAGTCTTTAATTTTATGAAACAACTTCCAGAACACAATGCTGCTGCCAAATGTAATTTTATAAAACCTAAAACCATTACGATTCCTGTGCTGTTTGAATCAAATATAGAGTGTGATATTTCAGGATCTCTTAAATAAAAATGTGAGTTTGAATTATGCCATCTGTGCCAATTACAAAGCAATTAAAAAGTTTATTTTCTACGATTTGGTGTAGTGAATATAATAGCAGGGGCGGGCATCGGACCCAACAGGAAGCCGCTGTGCCTGTCTCTGGCATCGTACAATTGGCCTCAGAGAAGGGCTCCCCTTGGTCACCAAGGCTGCCCAAGCCACACCATGGATGAAAGCGGTATTCTGGGCAGTTAACTGGTGGTCTAATGGGTAGGACTTGGCACTTTAATTACTGCTGCCCAGGTTCGATCCCTGGTCTGGGAACTAAGATCCACGGCAAGCCATGGCCAAAAAATAAAAATAAACAGGATTCTGGACTTTCAAAGAGCAAGAAAGTGAAATGTTGGCATTTCAGGAAATTATAAAAATAAAAATGGTTGCCTTTTGCTGTAAAAAAAAAAAACTTAAATTGCCTCTAGGTGGCGACATTGGCTAACCTGAGGGGCAAGCATTGGGACTCAAAGAGCAAATTACCTTGAAAGAGGCAGAAATAGTCCAGGGAGAACATCCTTTTCCCAGGTGATCTGGCTGAGTCTGGCAGGGTCACAAGTTTCTTCCAAATACCACATTTGTTTGCAAACCTGGCTGAGGGTTCTGAGGATGGCCGTGGGATATCTGGGAGAGAAACAGCCTGAACCAGAGAGCTTTCTGGCTTGTTGTGCCTAGAGATCAAGAACCAAGGTCAAGGAGTTCCTTGGTTGGCCTAGTGCTTAGAACTCAGCTCTTTCTCCACCTCCTCCTGGGTTCAATATCTGGTCTAGGAACTGAGATCCCACATCAAGCCACTGCACACCTCTGCCAAAGGAAAGAACGACAAAGAAGAAGTGGGGGAGGCTGACTCCAACCCAGACTGGGAAAGGAAACCAAAGTACATCTGTCCAGTGTGTCCACCACAGGCTGGCACCTTTTGTGTAGAAAAGAATGAACAAAGTTAGAACTTTTTCCTCAACACCAGCCAGGTATGAGTATGTCCAGGTTTTCATCAAAGCCTTGACAGCATCCACGGCCAGTTTCCTGAGGGACAACAGCAGGCTGGCCTGGGACAGACTGGTCCACGCAGCCTGTCTCCCTGACAGTGCTGTCCACCGCCTGGTGCCTGTCTAGTAGGTCCGTACACTCAAAGGCTCGCAATCATCCATCCAGGTTTCATCATCAGGAAGTTCCTCACAGATTCCCTTGCATCTCAACAAAGCAGCTTCTTAATATTCATACTGCGCCCCCCCCCCCTTTAAATCATTCATGGCACATAAAGCACATCCCCTATAATCTCTCATTTCACCCTCCCAGCACCTGGTAGGGTGATGGGGGCTGTCTGGCGGCATCCCTTTGTGGCCGGGACACTGAGGCCTGGAGCAGGTTCACTGTGCTCCTTTCCTGAGGTCAGAGTGGGCTAGTGTCAGGACAAGAAATGAAGTGAAGACCTTTGATTCCTGGCCCAGAGCTTGCTGACCACACCCCACTGGCATCTTCTGTTGTTTCATGCTTTGATAATTAGCAAGTGGCGTATTCTTAGATTTTTAAGCTCCATTTAAGAGAACCTTCTTACCATGAAAAAATTGGATGTGTTCAGCCTGTAGTAATTGTTGAGAACGGACACATCTTGACACAGAACCAACTTTGAAACCACACGTAGGAGTTCCCATTGTGGCTCAGCAGGTTAAAAATCTGACTAGTGGAGTTCCCATCATGGCTCGGCAGTGACAAACCCAACTAGTATCCATGAGAATGTGGGTTCAACCCCTGGCCTTGCTCAGTGGGTTAAGGATCCAGAGTTGCCTGTAAGCTGTGGTGTAGGCCAGCAGCTGCAACTCCAATTCAACCCCTAGCCTGGGAACCTCCATGTGCCCCAGGTGTGGCCCTAAAAGGAAAAAGAAAAAAAGAAAAAGAAACCACACATAGAGGAGATGAGAAGGAAGGAGAGAATGAAAGCCAGCCTGAGTGGGATCAGCCTTCCCCTTCTGTTATCCTGTTTCCCTCACTTGGATTCAAACTGTGTCACAGCCTGCAGGGCCCAGAGTGCAGGACTGCGCCCTCCTGCCTCCACAGCTAGGCAGGTGGTGAATTCTGTTCCCCAAGGCTGGGCAAGAAGGAAGGAGTTCAAATGCGACATTCTGCACATCCAGGACATCCTTGTCCTTCAGACAAGAGATGGCCCTGGGGTTCCCACCAAAGCCCCATGGGGGAAGACTCGCCCACCAGTTCCTGAAGGGCTATGATGAGGGTGGGTGTGCAATGGGTGACCTGAAATGATTTGCTCTGGGAACTGTGACTGTCTTTACCATGAAATCAGCTGAATGCTGTTACATCAGCCTCGTGACTAAGGGGGAAAGAATCCAACCATCCAAGACATTTTGCTAATCTCTCTTCCACTCAAGAAGCACAGAGGTAAAGAAAGGATCTTTTTTTTTTTCCACCCACTTTGCTTCAGCAACACCCAGTTGTACCCAGTTTGTATAGGCTTGGGCTGTGTGTGGTTGAGTATCTGTTCACAGAGTAGATTTCTTCTCCTGAAAGCACTTCAAGGTCCCAAGGGACCTCAGAGCTAACACTTTTCCTATAAAGTCCAGCACATGACACATGGTGGGGACAGAGATGGGGGGCACTTTTGGCACCTATCTTGCATTTAAATTTTACAAGCTCAAGCCCTGAGCTTTGAGATCACTAAGGAGCAGCAGCCACCCTTTGAGTGTGGAGCACCTTCTAGAAGGTTCTTCCCACTGGCTGGTTGGCTGTGCTCCCGCAAGGGTGCTCCCCCACCCATGCGCCAGCAGAGCCATGCTGCTCCCCAGCTTCAGAGCTAAGCTGGACCCAGCTGCCAATCTCCAAAATAAAATCAATGTGTGACCTTATTCACCAGCTGTACTGAGGAAACTAGCACAAACTAGGGCCAACTTTGAAGCCAAAAGGGAAGATGAGAAGTTGGGGGGGGCACTTGGCTGGACATGAAAGGTGTCTTGTCTGTCTGTTCCCTATTAGGCACAATTCTCTTGCAATCTGCAGCCTCAACATAATTCTCTTGACCAGAAACTCTCCAGAGAGATAGTGTCAGAAGGAAAAACAAACAATAGCATCCCTGACAGCAAAGTCACTTAAAAACCTATTTGTGGGTGGGGGCGGGGGCTGGGGGGAGAAATGTCAGCTTGAGGGGAGGGTGTGCCTCACAGCAGGCAGCATGTGGAGGACCACTTGCCCTGGGACAGTCGGGGACATGAGGTGGAGCCCAGAAGAGAGCTAGTGAGCCAGGCGAGGAAGCGAAACTCCGAGTTCTCTGCCTTCCCAGTGTCACCCCTCATCCTCATGCCTCAAGACCCACCTTGCCTGGCTTCCTCACCGTGCACTCAACACGGCCCACTGTGAACAGGGAGGTCTTGGGAGGGATTACCTTAGAAAAAAGTGGCCTCAATATATGCTAACTCCACTTCCTGTTTCTTTCTTTCTTTCTTTCTTTTTTTTTTTTTTTTTGCTTTTTAGGGCAGCACCAGCAGCATATGAAGGTTCCCAGGCTAGGGGACAAATAAGAGCTGTAAGCCACGGCCTACACCCCAGCCACAGCAATGCCACATTGGAGCTGCACCTTCAACCTACACCTCAGCTCACAGCAATGCCGTGTCCTTAACCCACTAAGCAAGGCCAGGAATCAAGCTCCCATCTTTATGGATACTAGTCAGGGTCCTTAACCCTCTGAGCCACACTGGAAACTCCCCACTTATAGTTTCTGCCCACCATCAGCAGCCAGAGGCCGAAAATCCATCTACCCCTGTAAGCTGAGAGCCAGCTCCCCAGGCTGCAAAGCCTGTTACCCCAACCCCCTTTGACCTGCCTTTGAGCAAAGCCATTGAGTGTTCCAGAGACCAGGCCCCACCCTCGCCTGCAGGAGCCCAGGGGTTCAGATTCTGGAGTTCGGGCAAGGGTCCAGTTCTGGGGCAGGATCCTGTTATAGGAGAGAGATTTTTTTTTTTTTTTTTTTTTTAAGGAAGAAAAACTAATCAGAAGCAAAAAGTAAGAGCTTTTCCCTGCCTTTCGGACTTGTTTATTGCTAGGATATCTGATTTCAGCAGAGGAAGCCGGCACTGAAGCAAGGTTTTTATTGGCCGCTAGCATGAGGAATTCAGGGTTTGCCTTTGATTTGGCTTCCCCAGAACAGGAGGTACAGAAGGGCCCTCACTGCTTTGATGGAGGAGCTCCGCACTTTGGGGGCCCCCCACCAAACTCCCCTTTTCTGCAGCACCAACTAAAACGCCCTGTGGAGGATGAGGGTGGAGCCAGGGGGCCCAGAGTGGAAGGTGGCCTCTGAACATCTCAGCGAGGAGAGCGAAATAGCAGACAAATGTTTTAAAAAGTTCTGAGACTGGCTCCAGGGCTCTCTGCCCCCCCTTCCCCCCGGAGTGGAGGGAAGGTCTGGTTTGGATGAAAGCAGTGTCTCTCCCTGACAGAGCTAGGCAGGCTGCACGGAGGGCCAGGCCTGATGGTTTCAATGTGTGGGGAAGATAAAGCCAGATCTGCGAGGTGGCTTTGCCAACAGCACTCCTCGTCGGATGGGCTGGTGGGCTCTAGGGAGGGGGGGTTACAGCTGGGCCACAGACTCCAGGGGCTGCTGCCGTGATCCCCTAGGGCTCCCCATAGATACCTTCATGCCCAGCCAGCAGCTGTTTGGGGTCTGGGGCTTCCCCTGACACCCCCGCCGCCCCAGCCAGCCTGATCTTGTCCACAGGCTTCCTGACTCCTCCTGGCTTCCAAAAGGGAAGAGGGGGGTGTTCCAACATTTGGGGGCTCAGAGTGAGCCCAGCCATCTCCCTCCCTGCATCCAACATCCATCTTTCCCTCTGATCTCCCTCATCACTCTTCCCCATAAATCACTGGTGACCAGAAGGACCCCTCAAAACTGTGGTCTCTGGAGTTCCCGTTGTGGCTCAGTGGTTAACGAATCCGACTAGGAACCATGAGGTTGCAGGTTCGATCCCTGGCCTTGCTCAGTGGGTTAATGATCTCGCATTGCCAGGAGCTGTGGTGTAGGTTGCAGACACAGCTCAGATCCCACATTGCTGTGGCTGCGGTGTAGGCCGGTGGCTACAGCTCCGATTCGACCCCTAGCCTGGGAACCTCCATGTGCCACAGGAGTGGCCCAAGAAATGGCAAAAAGACAAACAAACAAACAAACAAACAAACAACAAACAAACTGTGGTCTCTAAGTGTCTTTGCTTTACTGCTTTATCCATCCGTGGGCAGGAATTTGCTGCTGCTGCAGGGACTTTGGGTCCTGCACCAATGGAAGAGGGCAGCCCACCCCCCGCCCCCTGGGACGATGCTTCTGCCTGGGTAAGGCTCTTCACGTCCCAAGTTGGTGACTAGAAGGTCCACACGAGAGCCACCTTTCTCCTCTCCTCGGGCCTCCCTGTGTGACGGGTCACAGGCCTGTCTCCCATACTGAGCATGCCCGGCTGTGGCAGGGCCCATCCCTGGCGCAGCTCTTCTCACCGGTGAGGCCCAGGCCCACTGGGGCGGCCCTTGTGCCGTTTGGGGCTCTGAGCTGAGGCCCAGGACCTCCCTCAAGCAGGGGGTGGGGAACAGGGAACAAGGCTCTCACTGTGTCCACTTCAAGGAACCTGGGCATCAAAAGGTCTTTAAGCGGTGAGTTTGAAAAAAGCATACAGGAGAGGACCACGCTAGGGCCTGGAGCTGTGTGCTCACAAACACACTCACATGCACAGCCACAAGGTTCGCTTCATGTCTGTCTGGGTTTGAATCCCAAATCTGCTCCTCACCAGTCACATTCGCTTGGGCCAAAGACAAACCCCCTTGATGTCTCAGTTCCCTCATTTGTCAACAGGTGTCCTGTCTCTTGGTGTCCCTGTGACATTTCCAAGTGAATAAGCACGTGAAGTCCCTGGCACATAGTAAGAGCTCAGGAGCTGTCAGGGGCCAGCATTGAACCCAGCCAGCTGGGCTTACAGTCGGTTGGACTCTCCGTGGAGCAACAGGCGGGCGCAGCTCTGATGAACAGAGCAGATAAAGGCTGTCGGCAAACTGCTGCCTTCCTTCAGAAATGAAATACCATCCACTGAGGCCAAGGAAGAGCAGGCCACTCCAAGAGGCAATTAAAGCTCCGAGGAGTTTCCGTTGTGGCTCAGCGGGTTAAGAACACAACTAGTATCCCATGCAGGTTCAAGCCCTGACCTCACTCAGTGGATTAAGGATCTGGCGTTGCCACAAGCTGTTGGTGTAGGTCACAGATGAGGCTCAGATCTGGCGTTGCTGTGGCTGTGGCGTAGGCCAGTGGCTACAGCTGCTCCAATTCTGCCCCTAGCCTGGGAACTTCCATATGCTGGGGGTGTGGCCATAAAAAAAGTAAAAATAAAAAATAAAGCTCTGAGTGCCCAGCAAGCTTCCCTCACAGGTCTCTCACCAAGATGGGCTGACAGAATGAGGCTGCCCCCTCATATGCTTCAAGCATGGACACCCAAGCCTCTGCTTCCTTCTGGTGCCCCCAGCTTGCAACAAAAGACCCAGCTGGATACCAGGGCACAAAACTGGTAAAATCAGCCCAGAGTGAAACCAAAACTAGACACACCGGCTCACATACCCTGAGTGTCAAGGCCCCAGCGACCAGTCCTCTTGTCCTCAGGACAGGAGGCCCAGAGGGAGGGCCCCTCGACTGCATTTCTCCCAACCTCCCCTTCATCCCCATGCACCTTCCAGGACCCCCAGGCAGGCTGATAGGTCTTAGGAAATAGACCTGCACAGAAGCCTGACCTTGACCTTCCAAGGAGAAAGGGGTGTGGAGAGAGAGAGAGGGACAATGCACAAAGAAGCAGCAGGAGAGGAAAGGAGAAAGAGAAGCACAAAGAGGGGCAAGAAGCGGAGGGTGGTGACAAGAGAGGCGAACATCAAAGGGCCAGCTCCAGAAAGCCCCACAGAGGCCAGCCAGGCATCAGGACAGCTATCCCAGGGAATGGGGTTCCCCACAAAGACCAACTTTTCCAGCAGATTTGAAATCCATCCTGCCAGGCTGCTGACGGGCCTCAGCTGTGAGTGAGGGCATTTCTCTGAGGCTTCCCACCAGCTTCGAGTGGCCAGGAGTGAGTGACCCCAGGGGAAGGGGGCAGTGGTGCCCAGAGAATCAGGCTGGGGAACCTAAAGAGAGGGAGGAGATGCTCCTGAAAGCTGGATTCACAGGCAAGGATGTTCCCCCAGGACCGAGGCCTCCTTCTGCTGCTGCTTCTAGACAAAGAGCAGAGAAGGAAAAGCAGGCCCAGGAGTTCCTGCCATGGCGCAGTGGGTTAAGAATCCAATGGTAGCAATTCAGGTCGCTGTGGAGGTATGGGTTCGATCCCTGGCCTGGCCCAGTGGGTTAAGGATATAGCATTGCTGCAGCTATGGCGTAGATCGTAGCTGTGGCTATGATTCAATCCCTGGCCCAGGAATTTCCATGTGTCTTGGGTGCAGCCAAAAAAAAAAAAAAAGTAGTTAAGTTTCCCAAAAAAGAAAGAAGAAAGGAGTTCCTATTGTGGCTCAAGAGATTTAGAACCTGACTAGTATCCATGAGGATACGAGTTTGATCCCTGGCCTCGCTCAGTTGGTTAAGGATCCAGTGAAGCTGCAGTGTAGGTCACAGATGTGGCTCAAGAAAAAAGTTTTTTTGGAGTTCCTGCCGTGGCACAGCGGAAACAAATCAGACTAGGAACCATGAGGTTGCGGTTTCAATCCCTGGCCTTGCTCAGTGGGTTAAGGATCCGGCGTTGCTGTGAGCTGTGGTGTAGGTCACAGACACGGCTCAAATCTGGCGTTGCTGTGGCTGTGGCATAGGCCAGCAGCTCTAGCTCTGATGGGACCCCTACCCTGGGAATCTCCATGTGCCGCGGGCACAGCCCTAAAAAGACAAAAAAAAAAAAAAAAAAAAAAAAAAAAATTAAAGTTTCGCTTTAGAAAAATAAAGCAAAAAAGGCTCAATTGCCAGTCTCCCCATCTTGCCCCAGGGAAGAGTGAGTAGGGCTGAGAGTGCCAAGCCTAGTTCTTTCTGGTGACCAGCTCCCATCCTGAGTACCACCCTCATTAGCATAAACTCTGGTATGCCCCAGAAGGTCCAGAAGAATCACAGAAGATATTCCTGTCACTCAGGAAAGGCCAAGGTTTTTAGGAGCTCAGGGTCCCCATTTCCCAGATGAGAAAACTGAGGCTTAGGTAAATTGAGTTGCCCAAAGTCACACCATCAGTAAAATGGAGAGCCCAGGATTTGAATCCAGCTTCAGCATCTCATGCCCTTAGAAGCACAGTGCTTGAAACACAGGAAGAAGTTCATCATTTCCCTTAAAGGGTGAGTCTGATTTTTCATGGAGACAGAGGTTATGAGCCTCTCCTGTAGGAGTGCCTAAAGGATATACAGGTGCCTTGTGTGGGATGGAGTCTGATTGGAAGGGAATCCTTTGCAGGCTCAAGTACTTATCTGATACATCCCACAATTCCTACCCATTTCTGCGGGTTGCTGCTCATGTCACATTTGCATTTCCATCCAATCATGGGTCATGGGAGTTCCCTAGTGGCTCCTGAAGGATCCTGCATTGTCACTACAGTGGTTCCAGTCACTGCTGTGTCACAGGTTCAAACCCTGGCCTGGGAACTTCTGTATGCCATGCGTATGGCCAAAAAAACCCAAAAAACAAGAAAGTAATCAACTATTTAGGAGTCATAATGTCATCTATTGTTGGCTCAGGTCTGTATTAGGATCCTACCTCTAGAAGGCACAGAGGGAGCTGGGAAACCTGAGAATCTAAAGACCCTTCACAGGCCTGGAGCTGGGAGGCTAGCCATTGCCGGCTCCAATTCTATACACACGTTTCTAGTCTCTAATAGTCTTTAGTCGCACTTACTTTTCTCTTACACTGGAGCTCCTTCAGAAAGCCTCTGCCTTCCTTGGGTCCTCCAGAAGAATAAGGGACGGGAGTCCAGTTCTATCACCAGCTATAGTCTGGGAGCAGATGTCTACAAAGGTTCAGCTCAGAGAGGGAATCACAGGAGAAAACCTCAAGAGGAAGCGAAGGAGTTTCTTGGGGTAATTATTGACAGCCTCCTCCTCCCCTTGAAATTACAGAGCATGGTGGCTGAAACTGGACTCTGGAGTCCAGAGGGCTGGCTTCAAATCCTGCATCCATCACTTCCGAGCTGTGTATCCTTGGGCAAGTTACTATTAGGGTGCCTTTTCCCCTCTTGTCTGTTAAACAGCCATCATCACCCTGTTGTGAGGACAAAATGAGCTAATTCTTGTAAAATGTAGTCACAAGCATCCGGCACTAACAAGCCTGCAGT
Organism: Sus scrofa; assembly: GCF_054392235.1. Classification (NCBI taxonomy): domain Eukaryota; kingdom Metazoa; phylum Chordata; class Mammalia; order Artiodactyla; family Suidae; genus Sus; species Sus scrofa. The sequence continues at coordinate 62,773,597 of NC_139397.1, read as the reverse complement.
AGATACTAACTGTCCTAGTGTGTGTCTCCTGTGCCAGCTCTTATCTGCTCAGGGCTCCAAGGGTGGGGACACTGACTGTGACCCATCTTCCACTCTCAGCTGCCCCCAGTGAAGGGTCTGCTCAATCGTGGGGATAAGAGGCCCCAGCCACTCCTGGACAAGGGTGAATGGATTAGCACTGAAGCTGGGGGCAAGAGAAAAGTTGGCTAGCAGCTAGCACCCAGCAAAGGCAAACAGTTCTTTAGAGGAACCATAGTGGATGTGAGCCCCAGGCCCCTAAGGGGATAATTATGGTCTAGCAGAGTTAGGTGGATGTGAGCCCAGGCCCCTTTTAAGAAGATAATTATGGTGTAGTAGAATTAGGTCTTCTGCTCTAGATTGGACTAAAACTTTGGGTAAGCCTTCCACCCCCTTTGCTTCAGACAGAATTAATTCAGCCTCCTCCCTCTTATCATGGAACCTTATCCTTACTTCCCTGAAGAACTGATCACATGAGATCAGGGCCAGGGTCAAGCTTCCTAACCAGATACTTGGAGGTTGGGAACTAAGTTTGAGTCATCCTTCTATCTCAAATGAACTCATTCATTCCACCCTACACCTCTGAGAACAGATAACCAGGAAAAAAAAAAAATTTAAGGGGAAAAGCTTTTGGGTAGCTCAGAGAAAAGAGCATTTAAAAAGGTATCGGTGTCTTGACTTATATTTAAGACTTAAATAAGACTTATATATAAGTCTTATACATAAGACTTAAATAAGACTTATACATAAGTCTTATAAATAAGACTTAAATAAGACTTATATTTAAGTCTTAAATATAAGTCTTGTCTTATATTTAAGACACCATCAAACTCCTGGAAGAGAACATAGGCAAAACATTCTCTGACATCAACCTTATGAATATTTTCTCAAGTCATTCTCCCAAAGCAACAGAAATAAGAGCAAAAATAAACCAGTGGGACCTCATCAAACTGACAAGCTTTTGCACAGCAAAGGAAACCAAAAAGAAAACAAAAGGACAACTTACAGAATGGGAGAAAATAGTTTCAAATGATGCAACTGACAAGGGCTTAATCTCTAGAATATACAAGCAACTTATACAACTCAACAGCAAAAAAGCCAACAACCCAACTGAAAAATGGGCAAAAGACCTGAATAGACATTTTTCCAAAGAAGATATGCAGATAGCCAACAAGCACATGAAAAAATGCTCAACATCACTGATTATTAGAGAAATGCAAATCAAAACTACCACGAGATACCACCTCACACCAGTCAGAATGGCCATCATTAATAAGTCCACAAATAACAAATGCTGGAGGCGGTTGGAGAAAAGGGAACCCTCCTGCACTGTTGGTGGGAATGTAAGCTGGTACAACCACTCTGGAGAACAGTATGGAGGTACCTTAGAATCTATACATAGAACTACCATATGACCCAGCAGTCCCACTCTTGGGCATATATCTGAACAAAACTTTCCTTAAAAAAGACACATGCACCCACATGTTCTTTGCAGCTCTATTCACAGTAGCCAAGACATGGAAACAACCCAAATGTCCACTGACAGACAACTGGATTAGGAAGATGTGGTATATATGCACAATGGAATACCACTCATCCATAAAAAAATGAAATAATGCCATTTGCAGAAACATGGATGGAACTAGAGACTCTCATACTGAGTGAAGTAAGTCAGAAAGAGAAAGACAAATACCATATGATATCACTTATATCTGGAATCTAATATATGGCACAAATGAAACTTTCCACAGAAAAGAAATTCATGGCCTTGGAGAATAGACTTGTGGTTGCCAAGTGGGAGAGGGATGGAGTGGGGTGGTTGGGGAGCTTGGGGTTAATAGCTACAAACTATTGCCTTTGGAATGGATTAGCAACAAGATCCACTGTGTAGCACTAGGAACTATGTCTAGTACTTATGATGGAGCATGATAATGTGAGAAAATAGAATGTGTACATGTATGTGTAACTGGGTCACCATGCTGTACAGTAGAAGAAATTTGTATTGGGGAAATAACAATTAAAAATAATAATAATAATTTAAAAAAAAGGTATCGGAGAGTTCCCATTGTGGCTCAGCAAAAAATAAACCCAACTAGTATCCATGAGGATGCGGGTTTGATCACTGGCCTAGCTTGGTGGGTTAAGAATCTGGAATTGCCATGAGCTCTGTGTAGGTTGCAGCCTCGGCTTGGATCTTGGGACCCGGCATTGCTGTGGCTGAGATGTAGGCCAGCAGTTGCAGCTCCAATTCCACCCCTAGCCTGGGAACTTCCTTATGCCGTGGGTGTGGCCCTTAAAAAAAAAAAAAAAGAATTGGAAAACAAGATCCTACCGTATAGCACAGGGTACTATATTCAATGATCTGTGATAAACCATAATGGAAAAGAATAGGAAGAAGAATATTTATAAATATGAATATATACAACATATGAGGAATTTTTGTTGTACCGCAGAAATTAACACAATATTATAAATCAACTATACTTCAGTAAAATTAAATTAAAAAAAAAAATTTAAGTTCCCAGCGCTGGCTCTTTACACCTCAGACATTGTTTCCTCACCATACTTGTAAAATGGAAAGTCACTCGAGCTCCACTCATCTTCCTGAGTGAGTATAGAGGCCAAAAGTGATGATCAACAGGACAGGACAGCGTCCTGGAAATGTCTCCACCTCATTCCCACCTGTGGGAAAGCATCGCCTCATTAAATGTCAGCCTCAGAGAGTGGATGTTGCAGTGGAATTCCTTTCCAGCCTCTGAGTGCCTTCACTTAGCAAAAAAAAAAAAAAAACAGAAATGACAGAAAGACTGTGTGACCCAGGCCAGAGGCCTCCTCTGCTCTGGTCTCTGAGAAGTTCCCTGGCCTGTGAACCAGAGGATTGGGTGGCAGGCCTGCCCTGGGCCGTGGCTCTGTGACGACCCTTCCTAGGAATGCAAGCCCGGCCCCTGCCAGCCCTGCAGAGGGCTCCTGCTGAGGGAGGCCCGTCTTCTCCCTTCCTCCATTTGCAGTCACTATTTATTTATCTTTGGAAGTTGAAGGAACCAGAGCCTGCAACTGGGACAGACCTGTGGAGCCAGAAGGAGCCAGTGTCTGGGCCTGGCATCTGCCGCTCATGTGAGGGAAAGAAGCCATTCCCAGCAAAGGGGGTGGGGGACCCAGCTGATATGCCACTGTACTAGGAAAGGTGCCACATACACCAGCAGAGCCAAGGGCACACAAAGACGGTGACGGTCACTACAGTGGCCGATTCGGTGGCCCAGCGAAGGATGGGAAAAGGAGCTCTGCCCAGGAACCCCTCAACCCTGGTAGCCTCATCTCCACAGCAAAGGTGCCATTTCTACTCCTCACCCCCAGCCTGCATCTCCCTGCAAGTGTCAGAAAAGGCAGCCTCTGTGGGAAGACAAGAAGCAGACACATTGGGCCACACTTCATTTGTCCCTCTGTCCCAGCTTGTGTTTCAGTCTATCTGGGAATCAAGGTGATTTTCAAACCCATCTGAGTGCCCTCCCACCACCACCGCTAACCAGTTTTCAGGCAACAACTTGCATTCACAAACTAGGGGGCAGGCAGGGCCCCACTTTGACCCCCAAGATTCTACCCCCCCCATGTGTCCTTAGAGCTGCCTAGAAAGGGCCCTCCTGACTGGGTACAGTGCTTTTTCCACTCCCAGCACACACCCCTGCTTTTCCCTTCTCCATCCCCCCCATTCCCACTGTTCCCCCAAACACACACGTGGATGTGGAAAAGGTAGGCGGTGGCAGATCTAGCCTGTCTGCCTTGGCCTTTGACCCCTCCTAGGCAGAAAGACATGCACCCCCCACTGGGCGAGGTCAGCCAGCAGCAAGGAGGGTCTGAGCCTCCTAAGACTTGGCTACGATCCTGCAGTGAGTGCCGGCCTCCAGACTGGCCCATCAGGTCAGGGGTCAAGGGAAGCCGAGCCTCAGCAACCCCAGAGCAGTGAACAAAGTTAAACCAAAACATGGACATCTCTGGCCAAGCCCGCAGGTCAACGAAAGTCCCAGAGATATGGGGTGCAGGCTGGACAGGAATGAGTGAGGGAAGATTTTGTGAAAAGTGACGGCGGTTGGCTTTGAGGTCGGAGATGGGTTGTCAGGAGGAAGATTCCTGCCTCAGGGGAGAGGGGCGGGAGTGAGAAAAAGTCTACATTCAAGGCGGGTGCAGGGAACTTGCGGGGCCTCAAGCCGGCTGGCCCGCTCAGGCTCCGAGGAGGGCAGAGGCCTGGCTGCGTATCGGGAGGCGCTAGGGCCTCGCGGACGGACGAGCTGGCGAGGGGAGGGCGCCCGCTCGGGAGGGAGGGAGGGGGCTGGCGGCGGCGGGAGCGGCGCCGCGCCGAGCTGCCTCCATCCATGGCACGGAGCGGCGGCGGCGGCGGCGGCGGCGGCGGCGGCAGGAGCCCGGCGCGATCCGCTAGGTCCCAGCCCCGCGCAGAGCGAGCAAGCGCCGCGGAGGGGTCCGGCCTCAACCGGCCCGGGAGAACCGCGCAGAGACTCGGGCCGCGACGCCTGGGGCCGCCCGCGCCGCGCTGACAGCCGCGCCCGCGTCCTCCCCGCCGGGGCGCTCGCCGGACATGCCCCCGGGGCGCGGCGGCGGGGACCCCGGGGCTTGCCTCCGCCCAGGGCCCCCCGCCCCGCCCTCGGGCGCCCCGGGCCCCCGCTGAGCACGCCTCCCGCACTCTCGGATCCCTCTGGCCGGCGCGCAGACGGGCCCCAGCGCTGTCGGTCCCCGCGGGGCGATGGGCTGATGGGCACCGCGGGACGCAGGATGCGGGCGGCGCCCGCGCGCCTGCTGCTGCAGCTGCTACCCTGGCTGCTGCTCTTGGTGCCCGGGACCTGGGGCGCGCCCGGCTGCCCGGTCCCCATCCGCAGCTGCAAGTGCTCGGGGGAGCGGCCCAAGGGGCTAAGCGGCGGCTCATCCAACCCGGCACGCAGGAGGGTGGTGTGCGGCGGCGGGGACCTCCCGGAGCCTCCGGAGCCCGGCCTTCTGCCTAACAGCACCGTTACCCTGTGAGTACCAAACTCGGCCAGCCCAGCCCGATCCCCGACGAGGGGACGAAAGGAAACCAGACGGGAGGGGTGAGAAATGGGGGACCGAGAGGATGCCAACACTTCAGAGACTCTAGGACAGGCCTGGTCCAGAAGAAGAAAAGGGAGGCTTGGAGAAGCAGGGGGAAAATTAGAGCTCCAGGGGTGTCGAATGAGGAAGGAGCATGGCGTGGAGTGGGGGTGGGGGCGTCCCAAAGAGAGGCAAGGCGGACGCCCACTCACCTGCACAGGTGAAGGGGAATGCGCGCTGGCGGGACGCCCACGCCCCTTGAGTTTCCAGCCGGGGCTGGTGTTGCGGACTTCGGGGACCTGAAGTGGGCAGGCTCGGGGAAGGCTCAGGGAAGCTCGACGCCTGCGGCCCAGTAGGTGGTTGTGGTCTTTACCACCGCGGACGCGTCCCTGGCGGCACGCCGATTCACTCCGCGGGCCTGACTCCTCCAGTTGGGGGCGCCCCATTCGACCCTGAAGCCTGCCAGCCCCGCTTGCAGATCTTCTCTCTAGCGCAGGCGGGAGGGTGGGCTCGGAAAAAGTCTGTCCTCGGGGTGCAGGCGCTTCTGGGGTGAACAAGACCCCAGCGTCCCGATTCTTCTCGGGCCCCTCTCCCGCCCGCGCGCATCTGTGAAGTGAGCTCTGTTTTGGGTCCTGCATCCGTCCCTCTTCTTTCCCTCCCCGGATATAACACGAGCTTTGGCTGTTTCTCGATTGACTTCTTCGCGTAGGGATTGCGAAGACAGAAACCTGGCTGAGGTCGGAAGGAGGCTGCCTGCTAGGCTCCTTCGGTCTTCCCAAGTTTCCCTTCTCAGCTGGGGCCTTATTAAACTCTCACTTTGACGGCAACTAGCGCGGCCGGTCGCGCCGCAACCCAAACCCAAACCTCCGCGAGGGGGGTCCGAAATCCCGGCAACAGAGAGAGAATTAGCGACCCCTCCCCACCGCGACGATTTCCTGCGCAGACCACGTGCTTGCAGCTCCACGCACGCGGCGGAGTGGAGGGTCCGGCCCTAGCGGCGGCCCCTTCCTTTCCTGTCCCGGATCCAGCCTACGACGAGCCGCTTCCCCTTCCCTGTCCTCCTGACCCCAGTGGCAACCGTTTCCCCACCGCCCCTTGCCCGGAGTTGGAGCTGGCGCACAGTCTAGCCGATTGTGTCCAGAACAATACAGTAACGCCTCTGGTTGGGTGAGTTCAGAGGCTGCCCGCTTCCTGACAGGACACGACTGGTCAGCCTCTGACGTTGGCCGCCCGGCCTGTATTTTCCCCCAGCTGGGGTGGGTGGGTGTTTGTGTGCATGAGGGGGCTGGAAGCCAGGTCTCCGCTCTTTTCCAGGGCCTAGCAGCTGGGACCGGACAGGGTCCCGCAAAGTAGCCCTGGCAGCGGATTCAGATCCCTCTGAGTGTCCACTGGTGTTGAAGTGTCCAGACAGGCCTGGGCATTCCCCAGCCCACTCAGTTCTGGAGGAGAAAAATGCTTGCTGCGTGGAATAGCTGGGCCAGTGTCTGTGTGATTACCCACTGGGCTATGATTATTCAGTTCTGGGAGGTGTGTGTGTGTGTGTGTGTGTGTGTGTGTGTGTGTGTGTGTGTGTTCTGGATCTGGTGGCTGTGCTCACACATGTGTTAGGATTAAGGAACCCTCACATGCTGAAGGCATAAGGAAGTGGGGGAGCATTAAAAGGTGGTTTTGCTGTACACCTTAGAATGGCAACTAATGCTTTCCAGCCATGGCTAATTCCCATCGACGCCACTCCAAGGACAGAGCAGGGCCAACTCTTGATGAGAATATATTGGGACACAGTGACAGCCAACAGAACTACTAGCTCACCTTCCCATCCCAAACCATCCCCAAAGGAAGACCCCACCTTTTGTCCCAGGCCACTGTCACCTTCCAAAGGAACAGGCCCCCTGAGCCTAGCTGGACATCTCCATGGGGACAGCAGCCAGGGCAGACCAGAGCTGCCCATGAGAGCCCGCTGGTGCATGAGCCGGGGCGTGGGGGGGGGGGGGGAGGAAAGGGCGGTGAGTAAGACCAGTCATGGCCATATTCCTTGGATGCTCCCCTCAGGCTCCACCTGGTCCTGATCCCCTGACAGCCACCCCTCCTCCAAGCTGGCTTCTGAAGGAAAAAGAGCCCCTGTTCTTCTTAAGCAGAAGCTGTGCAAGGATTCTCTTTTGGGGCTCCAGTCCCTCCAGCAAACCCACCCTACCCAGCATGCATTTTGAGGGAAGAAGGAAGAGAAGGGCTGGGAAGGGGCTTCCTCTCTTCCAGCCTGGCAGCAAAGAGAGGCTAAGAGCACAAAAACCTTCACAGCCTCCCAAACTCCTCCTCTTTACTCTTTTATTACTTTTTTCCACACAATGTTCCCCTTTCACCTTTTTGCCCATCACCTGGTGCAAACAACAGGCCAGTGGTCTTCAAATTCTGGCTTTCCCCTCCCTCCCCTCCCCTGCTTTCCTCCAGCAAGGGCCCCCAGTCCCCTTCACACACCACCCCATCCCCTGGAAAGGGGAGGAACTCAGACCTCCACCTGGGGAAGCCTGGCCCAGTTCAGGCAGAGAAAGGGCTAGGTAAGGTGCCTGTCTGCAAGGGGCCTCCTGTCTCTGCTCAGAAAGCCTCTGGGCCATTCAACGGCAATCCTGGGAACAGTCCTGTTTCCCTCACGGAAAACCCGTCCACCTCCACCCTGTTATCTCAACCCCTGCCTTCTGTTTTTGTAGACCAAAGGCCCCCCTCTTCCCACCCCTGGCTTCCCCCCCCACCAGTGGATTTTCATTTGCAGTTTTCCAGGAAAGCAGAACTCTTGGCTTCCTTCCTGATCCATCTGTCCTACCCCACCCCCCAGTCTCGTGGCCCAATCCATGGGCAGTTGTGGGTACAAATGCTGGTCCAGAGCAGGAGCCTTAATGGGCCTGGGCGGAGGGCAAAGGCTTATCACAGGGAGAAGCTGCATGGGGGAGGGGATGCAGACCACTGCGAGCCCCCCCACCTCCCCTGGGCAGCAGCTGATGGGCCTGCCCTCTGGTTCTGGGCTCTGGGAGTTAAGAGTGGGGCAGAGGGATAAGGAATTCCAGGGGAGGACTGATAATGGATAACTCTAGAAGGAGATCTCCTACGAGGACCTCCCAGGACCTCTGAGCAGCCCCTCAGAGGATACCAGGCAGTGTCATAAAATCCCGGGCCCCTGGGCAGAATAGGGCCCTAGAGACAGGCAGGCCCAGCCCTTACATCTGACAGCTGAGCAGGAGGCGGCCAGATGAGGAGAGGGCCACGTCTGGCCAATGGCCATACACAGTTTAGCTGACTGATTCCAGAGTCAGGATTGGTTGAGTTCTCTTCGTTTTCCTCTCAGGTGAGAGACTCAGTGTTCACCTGGCTGGACTTGGGACCCAGTGGACACAAAAGCTGCTTTAAACAACCCAGTCCCTTCCCAGCAGGACCCAGGCCCTTTTGACCTGGGAACATTCCAAGGATGGGTGGGGAGGGGGCAGACATGGGACAGGGGCACTCACTCCAGACTCTCCCAGAGCCAACAAACCCTCACCTACTCAGCGGGCCCATTGCGGTGGGGGGCCTGGGGGGAGGTGCTGCCCACCACCTAGGCTGCCCCCCTAGGAGAGAAGGGGCCTTTGCCACACAGATGTGCCCAGCAGTGGCTGGGACTCTTTGCTCACCCTCTGGTGAGCTTCAGGAGCGTCATGGGCGGAGGGGAGCTCCAGTCGTCCAGCTCCGGATGGGGTCCTTTCCTCAGCGCCCCACACCCCAGCCCCCCGGGGTTCCAGTTAGGGGGAGCTGGGGACAAAGTGTGCCAAGCAGCCTCCACAGAGCCTGAGGGGTGGGGAGAGATGCTGGCTGGAGGGGCGGGGCCCACGCGGCCTCCCCACCCCCTTCCCTTCCACCCTCTTTCCTCCATATGGTTCTCATAAGGTCTGGGCTCAGAGACAGCAGCCAGAGGAAGTGGCTGTGTACAGAGAGCTTTTGTGCGGGAGAGGAGGGGGAGGGGGAGGGAGCGAAGAGAAAGAAGGAAAGGAGGGAAGAGGCTGAAGCTCCAACTCGCTCTCCCCTACCCTCCCAAAGGTGCGGGGTCTCGGCTGCAGCGCCCCCATGTGGCCTCCCGCTTGCCCGAAGTGAGGGGCCCAGAAAAATCCCAGCCCCTCCCTGACTCTCAATACCAGGGGCGGGGAGCTGGAGGCTACCAGCCTGGGTTCCTGGATTCCTGAGGCCTTTCCTGAAGGGCTGAGGAACCCTTAGGGCGCCCCCTTGTGCAGGACGTCAGGGCCCCGGGGTCCTACCTCGGGAAGATCACCAGGCAGAGAACAGAGAACAAAGCCCTCCTGCTTCACTGGTTGAGTCCCTGTCGCGCTAAAGGGACTGGGGAGGGTGGCTGGCTGGGCACCTATAGTTCAGCCCTCCAGTGGGGCCAGGACCCAGGACGGGTTATTGGGCCTGAACATCCAGAACCCACCCACGCAAGAACCCAGCCACTCCTACTTGCCGTTGCCGAGGGGGAGGGACTGGGAGTTGAGGGTTAATAGATACAAACCGTTACATTTATAATGGATAGACAATGAGGCCCCACTGCATAGCACAGGGAACTGTGTCCAATCACTTGTGATGGAGCATGATGGAGGACAGTAATGAGAGGGAGAGTGTGTATACATGTATGATTGGGTCACTTTGCTGTACAGCAGAAATTGACAGAATAATGTAAGTCAACTATAATAATAATGATAAAAAGAACCCAGCCACTCCTGACACCCCCCCCCCCAAGTCTTTTCCTGCTGCCTACCATAGCTCATCCTTGTGTTGGGGGGATGCAGTTCCTAGTCCTAGTGAGCCTGAGAACTTACCCCAAAGGCCCAGGCAAACCAATGTAATTTGAACCTCTTGGTAAATTGATCCTTAAATTTGGGGTCACGTTTGTAAAGGGAGCGAGTGCTTCGAAGTTTATGCCACAGGGGAGTTACTGGGATAAGATCTCTCTCCTGCAGGAGCAAAAAGTTCCAGCCTCTGAGTTGATCCCCAGCCTTCCTTTCAGTGAGCCGCCTTCACCAAAGCCCAGAGAGGGCAGGCGAGTCCCCCAGTGCCACACAGCCTGGACCAGGATCCCCTCACTCCTCCATCACCCTCATTTTGCCTCCCTGGGACCAAACAGAGAGCAGGGGAGGAGAGAGGAGGGAAATGGCCCTGGGCTGAGGAACCAGAAGGAAAATCCGGTAACTGCTAGGAAGGGACTGTTCAGAGGGGCTGTTTATTTTTATTCCCCCAGCCCAGCCGCTCTGTTCTATTTAGAGCTCAGACACTGACAGGACAAAGCTGCCTCCTCCCCTTCCTCCCTCCTCCGAGGGGCCCCCATCCTTCCCAAACTCCAGAACATTCCTTTGCTTTTAGGACTTGGTGATGGGGGTGGGGGGAGCAGAGACACTGCAGAGTGTAGCTCAGGCCGGCAGCCTCCCAGGACCCAGCGTTCCCAGCCTTGGGAGCGGGGAGAGGCAGCAAGGGGTGTGTAAGATGGATGGGGCCAGGTGAGGGCCAGGGGACCAATCTGTCACGGAGGAGCAGGGAACCGGCTGGAGAGAGAGGCTGAGGAGGGAGTTCCAGCCCGAACTTGAGGGTCCAGACATCTCCCAGCTGGAAAGTGAAGGGAAGGTCGGAGAGCCCCCTCCTCCCTCGCCTCTCCCCACCTCCCTCCCCCATGGTGCTTTGCCTGCTGGGAACTGTGTGTTGGGGCAGAAACGATAAACTTGAGGAGACTCAGCTTCCAGGATGGGAAAAACCATTAAGCGTAAGGAGTGGGAGTCTTCAATCCAGACCTTTCTTTTTTTTTTTTCCCCAGGGCCACACTCACAGTATATGGAAGTTCCCAGGCTAGGGGTTGGATTGGAGTTGCAACTGCCAGCCTACACCACTGCTACAGCAATGCCAGATCCTAGCCCCGATCTGCAGCCTACACCTCAGCTCATGGCAACACCGGATCCTTAACCCAGTGAGTGGGGCCAGGGGCCGGGGTGGAACCTGCATCCTCCGAGATAATAGGTTTGTTACCACTAAGCCACGTTGGGAACTCCCCAGACTCTTTTTTTTACTGAGAAGAAAACCCCCCAGAGAGGGGCCGACCTGTTCAAGGTCACACAGCTCCTAGCTAGACCATAGGGCTCCTGCTCTGGGTCAGGGTCAGCCCGTTCCCACACTGACCAGTCAGAGCTGTCCTCCCTGGGGACAGGGCAGGGAGATACACTAGTCTACTTCCTATGGATAGTGAGCCAGGGAGAGGGGCGGCCACCCTCATGATAGCCTAACCCATACAAATGTACTTAGGGACCACTGTACAAAATCACCGTACAGAGGATTGGGTGGGGAAGTGGGGACAGGAGGAAACTGCCTCCTGACTTCGGAAAACCAGAGGTCATGGACCATCCCCACCTTCCCGGGAGTTCTGCCTCTCCAGGTACCCACCCAGTCATTCCACCAATGCCTGCTATGTGTCCAGCCCTGTGCCAGGGGGTGAGAGACCTGGTCTCTGCCCTCAGCATCCTTGCAGTCTCATCATGGAGACTTGCATCCAGACTCACAAAGGGGGCAGTATCAGGGCCTAACTCTCCCAAGGAAAACCTCTGGGGTGGAAGGATTAAAGAACTCCTTTATACTTAGATAGAAAAGACTAATAACAGACTCGTCCTTTCAGGTTTATGTTTGTTTGTTTGTTTTGTTTTGTTTTGTCTGTTTGCCTTTTCTGGGGCTGCTCCCGCGGCACATGGAGGTTCCCAGGCTAGGGGTCTAATTGGAGCTGTAGCCGCCGACCTACGCCAGAGCCACAGCAATGTGGGATCCGAGCCGCGTCTGCGACCTACACCACAGCTCACGGCAACGCTGGATCCTTAACCCACTGAGCAAGGCCAGGGATCGAACCTGCAACCTCATGGTTCCTAGTCGGATTCGTTAACCACTGAGCCATGAAGGGAACTCCTCGGGTTTATTTGTATTTTAAATAAACACCTAAAAGCTTGATTCCCCAGTGGTGGGATTTTAACACCCAGCTTCCTCCCACTGGGCAGACATACACACACACATCTTCCTCCACCTTCCATGTGTGGGAGATGGTAGACATTAGGTCTCATTGTGTCTGTAGTACTGATGTGTTCCATGGAGCGGAGTACATAGTAGGTGTTCATGTTGGTTTGAAGGATGAATGAATGGATGTCCAGTGTGAGTGATTATGGCAGGCTCAATTCCGTGTGCTCAAGCCCTAGTGCTGGGGACCCCCGAATTCCCATCAGGGCACACTGACCACCCACCACCCACACCTGCAGGTATTCCTCCCCACCCCAGCCCCAGTTTCTTGGTTCTGCCTGCTGACCACCAAGATGCTGTGCCCTTAGAGAGAGAATAGGTTAGAGAAAAGGAGGCAGGGAGGCTTGTGTGTAGGCGCCACTGCAAGACAGTTTTCCCTCTTGACCTTGACCTCAGGCCCTGCCTGGACAGCCCAGCTTCAAGGCCGAGGTTAGAGGTCCTCTAAAGCCCGGGGAAGGGAGGCCCTACCAGGGTGTCCTTCTAACCAGTAGGTGCTCAGGGATGGCCAGACAAGCTTCCAGCCAGGATGAAGGAGGTACGGGAGTGCCATGCATCCTCTCCAGCCTTTATGTCCCCTGCAGTTAGGCCCCGTGGACGTAAAGGGCAGGCTTCAGTCTGAGATGTGGGTCAGAGCAGGGCCAGGTTTGGCGTACCCTTTGCTAAAATGCACACTTCATGAAACAGAATGTTGATTGCTCACTGGCATAATGTGACATTTGGTAGTCATATAGTTAAGCATTCGTTGATTGACGTTTGTAGCATTTATAGTTAAGTTGTTATTTTTTTTCTTGGTTTTTTTTTTTTTGTCTTTTTTAGGGCCTCACCCATGACATATGGAGGTTCCCAGGCTAGGGGTCCAATTGGAGCTGTAGCTGCCGGCCTACGCCACAGCAACGTGGGATCTGAGTTGCATCTGCGACCTACACCACAGCTCACGGCAACACCAGATCCTTAACCCACTGAGCAAGGCCAGGGATCGAACCCACAACCTCATGGTTCCTAGTCGGAGTCGTTAACTGCTAAGCCATGACGGGAATTCCCAGTCGTGACTTTTTTTTTTCTTCTGGTTTCAGATGCCCCTGTGGGGCCCTGGAAATGCTTCAAGGCCCTGGTACTGTGCCTGTGGGCGGGGCCAGGAAGTCCAGTTTCACCTCAGTGGTGTGGCTGGTTATGGGCCTGAGGCCTTTTTGGTGTCAGTGAGCAGACTGCCTTCTTCTCTCACTGATAGTCTCCCAAAGACCAGGTGCCAGCAGCGAGTGTTGGAGACGGGACCTTCCCAGCCTAGGGGGCCTTGGTGATGGCCTAAATTCCAGGCCCAGAATTCCTGGAGAGCACGGAGCCCCAGTGTCCTGGCCTGTGTTCCTTGTATCCATGTGTGCTGGGTGGGGCGGGAGGGGGATGCTGACATGTATGACTTCCTGCACATGTGAGAACCCTTTGGTTCAGGCATGTGCTGGCCTCACACCCCACAGAGCAGTGCCCACGTGACCCCTATGGGGTCATCTTTGATGTCCAGCTGGGATCTGGCAAGTTCCTGTGGCTGCCCAGAGGCCACAGGGCCTCTGCAGACGCCAGCCCTTGGCTCCTGTGGCCTCCAGCCTCATTAGCAAGCGGTAACTCTGCTTGCTTCTCTTCCCTAAAATAGGACCTGAGCCGGGAGGGAGTTCTGGAATGGACTCAGTGTGCCCCCTCTCCTTGGCCAGATTTCAGATTCTGGGGTAGAGAACAGGGGCCTCCAGGGACTGGCCCCCCTTCCTGTGAAAACGTGATGTTGGGGTGGTGGAGGGAGAGGAAGAAGCTGAGGATGCTGAGTTGGGCGAGCCTGGGTCTGAGGCGGGTGGCGTGGTTGGGAAGGACGTCCACCTGGAAGGCTCCCTGTGCTGGTGAGAGAGGAGGCTAGGGCTGTCTGTGGGGTGGGGTAGGGGGGCTAAGAGGGGGAGATGCTGGCATCACGTCTGCGACTCTGGACAGAAGCGTGGGCTGTCCTGCCTGTTTTCCTCCCATGAGAACCTAGTGTGGTGGGAACATTTTTTTTTGGTGGGAACATTTTCCTTCTATTGGATGAGGCTGTGTGTGTGTGTGTGTGTGTGTTTCATCTATCCCATTAGCAGCCGTGCCAGCTTCCTACGTGCCTCAAACACTCTCTGTCCCAAATCACTGGCCTCCCGTCTGTGACCAGACCCACAAGGGGCACCTCCAGAGAATTTAGCCTCCAAGAACAACTGAGGCCATTCTCCATATGATCTGGGTCTTGAGTAGATTCTCCCCAGCCCAGTCTAGGTTGTTAAGGCCAAAAGATCCATTTCTAAACCATGCCTGCATTTGCTGAAGTCTGTTCAAGAACTGGACATGGGGCCCACAGGATGAACAAGAAGAAACACTGCCTGATGCCCCAGTTTTGGGGAATGGCTTAGAAAGTGGGGGATTAGGGACTCAGCTATAGAGAAAAAATTCATTTCAAGACTCTCTAGAAAGAAAAAAGAGAGGAAAAAAAAAAAAAAAGAAAAAAAAGACTCTCTAGGAGTTCCTGTCGTGGTTCAGTGGAAGCGAATCTGACTAGTATCCATGAGGATGCAGGTTCGATCCCTAGCCTCGCTCAGTGGGTTAAAGATCTGGCATTGCCATGAGCTGTGGTGTGGGTCTCAGAGACGGCCTGGATCTGGCATTGCTATGTGGCTTGGTGTAGGCCACTGGCTACGGCTCTGTTTCCATCCCAAGCCTGGGAACTTCCAAATGCCTTGGGTGCAGCCCTAAAAAAGAAAGAAAAAAAAAAAAAAAAGACCCTCTAGGCTCGTCCCAGTTCAGTGATCCTTAAACAAAAATCTTTCACAGATAATTTTGAGATAATTTTTTTTTCTTTTTTTGGCTGCCCTGCAGCATATGGAGTTCCTAGGCCAGGGATCAGATCTGAGCTGCAGTTGGCCTATATAATGCCAGATCCTTTAACCCACTGTGCTAGGCCAAGGAGCAAAGCTGCTTCCTGGCGTTGCAGAAATACCACTAAGCCCATTGCACCACAGAAGGAACTCCGAGATAATTTTTTATTAAAAGTATTTTCATGGTGTAAGATTTTCATTTCTAAAGTCAGGGTTTCTCAAACTGGGATCCTCAGACATATTTGCAGGAAATAAAATACTTTTTTTTTTTTTTTTAGGGCTGCACCTGTGGCATATGGAAATTCCCTGGCTAGGGATCAAATCAGAGCTACAGTTGCTGGCCTACCCCACAGCCACAGCAACGCCAGATCCAAGCCGCATCTGTGACCTACACCACAGCTCACAGCAACACCGGATTTTTAACCCACTGAGCGAGGCCAGGGATCGAACCCCAACTTCACAGTTCCTAGTCGGATTTGTTTCCGCTGTGCCACGATGGGAACTCCTAAAATACCTTTTT
This sequence comes from Sus scrofa, assembly GCF_054392235.1. Lineage (NCBI taxonomy): Eukaryota > Metazoa > Chordata > Mammalia > Artiodactyla > Suidae > Sus > Sus scrofa. The sequence continues at coordinate 62,758,057 of NC_139397.1, read as the reverse complement.
TTTTTTTTTTTGCCCATACCCAAGGGATGCATAAGTTCCTGGGCCAGGGATTGAACCTGCGCCACAGCAGTAACTCAGGCCATAGCAGTGACAACACCAGATCCTTAAGTCACTGAGCCACCATGGAACTCTGGAAGTAAAATACTTTCCCCCTCCTTTTAACTGGTCCATACTCTGCTTAAGTTTGAGAATGTTCTCAGGCTTCTCTCTGCGTGCCTGGGTTTGTGATAATCTGGCTCCCCTGTTCCTCTATCCTCCAATACCCCCTACCTCTCCCCTGTGCCTCCACCTCCATCAGCATCTCCATCTTCTTCCTCCCCAAGATCCAGGGCAGGGGGCATTCCCTGGGAGAGACCCTTGGGGTTGTGGGGAACTGGAAGGGACGCCCTTTCTCCACCCTTCGTCCTGACATTTCTGGACCGCCCACCAACCCCCCTCTGATATTACTAAGGATCCTGAGGAATCCTCTTACCTTTTCCGGCACTTAATGAAACCTCTGAACCTCAAATTCTGAGAGTGTATGAGGGAATGAGCTGCAGGTGAGATGAGGCGGGCTTTGATTTGAAAGTTACACCATCACGAGTTCCCGTCGTGGCTCAGTGGGTTAAGAACCCGACTAGTATCCATGAGGATGTGATTCAATCTCTGGCCTCACTCAGTGGGTTAAGGATCCTGCATTCCCATGAACTGTGGTGTAGGTCCCAGATGCAGCTTGGATCCAGCATTGCTGTGGCTGTGGTATAGGCTGGCAGCTGTAACTCTGATTGGACCCCTAGCCTGGGAACTTCCATATGCCTCAGGTGCTGCCCTAAAAAGAAAAAAAAAGTCACACCATCAAGAGTCTGTCACAACCAAGGGGGCTACTCCAGCCCACCAGGACCTGAATGAGACCACTAGAGACCTTAAGAACTGATAAGATTACTTAGTGTTGGCCATGTTGGCCACCATATGTAATGCAAAATAAAACTCTCCCCACCCATAAAATGAGAACAGGTTTTGTGAATGTTCTAATTGTTTATGTGATGACTGTTGTTGTGATATATTTTGAAACATCAAAGTAATGCTGTGTGTGTACATGCGTGCGTGTGTTTGTGCGTGTGTGTAGCACTGTGGAAACCCAGCACTGTCCCCTAAGCCCCAGAGTCACCCTTGTGGCCTTGCAGGGAGATGTCCCTGTGGTAGGAACAGTAAGGAAGGAAGAGGGGGAGAAGGGGAGGAGGAGATGAGGTGACTGCCTCTTCCCATTGGTCCACAAAGCCCCTCCAGCCCTGCCTCCTTCCCAGCCATGATCTCTTTCCCACATGCCTCTTGAACAGGGAGTAGCTGAGACACCAGGTGTCTGGGGTCCCCTGGCTGCCCATCCTGGTGTGTGCACCCATTCACTTCCAGGAAGACTGGGATCGAAGCCCTGACTGCCCCTCTCATGTCCTGGCCCCGCACCCCACCCTCTCCCTTGCTGTCCCTGAGGCTACTCTCTGGAGAGGGGGCCAAGGCCTGCCCCTCCTCCCTTCCCAGGTTCCTTCTCCCCACGCAGAGCCCAGAAGGGAAACCCTTTGCCTCAACCCCGGGCAGGCAAGAGCTTGGGCTGAGAGGCTCATTAAAGCTTTTTAATAAGCAATTAACTCAAGGGATGAACCCTTTGGCTGGTCTGGAACTCTCTCCTCCCGGCAGGGAGCCAGGCAGAGAAAGGCTGAGTGGGTGGGCAGAGTGGGTTCAGTCAGGAGCTTGGGGCCCCTGTCCACCCCCCTCTAAATACAAACGAATAAACAAACAAGACTCCAGAGGGGCAAAGGCAGAGGCAGAGGCCTGGGCATACACCACCCCCAGCCCCCCATCTTTCGCTCTCCCCCACATCCCCACCCCTCGCTCAAGATCCCGTCAGTTTCCAGTCAAGGCTGCAAAGAGGCTTGGGGATACAGGGGCACTCAGTCCCTCTGAGTTGGGGGCCTTTGAGGGCAGGGAGGGGTCCCCTTCTGGTTAGGCCCTCACTCACAGGATGTGGGAGATCTTCAGGAAGGTAGCTCCTCCCACCTGCCCCCACACCTGCTGGGCTTGCTCTTCCGCCTGCCAGAGCCCTGACCCAATCCAGAACATTCTTCCCACTGCTGTCCTCTGGAGACTGGCCTGGCACCTTGAACAAGACAGAGCTATGGGGGTGGGGAGGCAGGAAGGGGGTCTGTATTTCCCAGGTAGAAACGGGACATCACAACTTCACACCTGCATCCAGAACCTGAAGTCAGATCCAGGCTCCGGGGCGGTGGCTGGGGACATGTCCGCACCAGAACAGGTGACACATCCAACCTAGGGTTCCATGGGCTGACCAGTCAGCCCCAACCATTCGCTGACCCCTCCCCGTGATGTCCTGGAGCCAAGGGTGGGGCTGCTCCTCGCACAACTCCAGGGGGCGCCACTTATACAGAGGCAAACTTCTCCCATCTGTGTCCTTCAGGCTCTTGAGCAACAACAAGATCACTGGGCTCCGGAATGGATCCTTCCTGGGACTGTCCCTGCTGGAGAAACTGTAAGTGCTTGGGCAAGGGGGGTGTGGAGGTCATGGGCAAGGGGTCAGTCCAGGGAAGATGAGGCATACTGGCTGCTGAGGGTCCAGAGTTGGACTGACCACCAAGCAGAGAGCAGAGGGGCTGGTCTGGGAGAGAGGCCAGCTCTGCCGACAGCAGAGAGGAGGGACACTTCGCTGGTCCAGGCGGGGATGGGACTATGGGAAGCTCATTAACGCTCTTTAATGAGCAATTAGCTCTGAAGGCTGAGCCCCTTCACTGGCCAGGAGCCGCCTCCCCCTCCCAGCTGGGGGCCCAGCATCAAGGGCAGAGGGAGATTTCGTGGGACTCAGGCCTTTTTTTTTTTCCCTTCCCTAAACACAATCAACAAACAAAGCTCCAAGGGGCCAGAGCCTCAGGGTGAGGGTGGGGAAAGTGATGGTATCCAGGTCTTTCCCCCGCCGACCCCCCCAAGCCCTAGTTTAGAGCTGCATCAGAACCAGCATCCCTGGGCTGGCCTGGGACTCAGGACCGCTAGGGCCCTACTAGCCCGGGAGAACCTCCTGCAAAGACATAGGGACCCGCCTCAGTCATGGGCAAGTCCATGCTCAAGCAGGGCGTTAGATCGACTCCTCTCTCCATCCCCGTTCCCTTGGCAGCTCCCAGAGCCACAGCCTTACAACAGCTCTGGGGGCCTGTCTCGCCTCTGGAACACCTGGGCCTCCTGTCCCTCCTGGAGCCAGACCCTCCTCTCCCACCTCCAAGCCCCTGTCTCCTATCTCTGTTCCCACTCTGCTGGGGGTTCCCAAGGCCCCCAACAGGGTCTTGCCCCTTCTAGTACCATTTTGCCTAAAAGCCTTGGATCAGAGTAATGGAGGATTCTAAAGAGTGAGACAGATGCCTGCTCTCAAAAAGTCAAAGTGATTACCGCCTAAGAAACCACACACCACGCCACGTATACGTGAATGAAGTAGGTTGGGGTTTCCATAAAGTCCAAAGGAGGTATCAGCGAAGGCTGGCAGGGTCAAGGGTGATAGAGATGTGATACCTACGTGACACACAGAATATAAATTGTTTCTTTTTTTATTTTTTCCTGGCAGCACTTGCGGCATATGGAAGTTCCCAGGCCAGGGGTCAAATTGGAGCTGCAGCTGCTGGCCTGTACCACAGCCACAGCAACGCCAGATCTGAGCCGCATCTGCAACCTATGCCTCAACTTGCAGCAATGCCAGATCCTCAGCCCACTGAGCAAAACCAAGAATTGAACCTTACAGACACCAGGCAGGTTCTTAACCCACTGAGCCACAACGGGAACTCCCAGGAGTGTAGATCTTTAACCAGGACAACATCCTAGGGGGCAGTCTCTGTTACACCAACTTGAGCAGGGGCAATGGAAAGTCTCTCCCCTTACCCCTTGGGGCTGTGGGGCTGTAAGGAAAGCTTGGTGGCCGGAGGGTAGAAAAGGGCGCACTCACGTTTGGCAGGGGAAGGCAGAACGTGTTCTGTGTGATGGGGCCACATTGTGGGTAGGAGGGGTCCTGGGATGTTGACCTTGGTGTACGTGCACAGCAGGGACCAGGTTGCTCTGATGGTCTGTCTGCACAGACAAGGAGAAAGGGCTGCTACCAAGCTGCTATTTTTAAGACTCTTTGGGAGGAGTTCCCATTGTGGCTCAGTGGTAATAAGCCCTACTAGGATCCATGAAGATGTGGGTTGGATCCCTGGCCTCACTCAGTGGGTTAAGGATCCGGCATTGCCATGAGCTGTGGTGTAGGTTGCAGACGCAGCTTGGATCTAGCGTTGCTGTGGCTGTGCTGTAGGCTGGCAGCTGTAGCTCCTATTAGAGCCCTCGCCTGGGAACCTCCATATGCTGTGGGTGCAGCCCTAAGAAGCAAAATATAAATAAATAAACAATAAAGACTCTTTGGGAGTCCCTTCTGTGGCACAACAGGATCAACAGTGTCTCCATAGCAGCAGGGACCCAGATTCGATCCCCTGCCTGGTGCAGTGGGTTAAGGATACAGCAGCTCTGGCTCAGATTAGATCTTTGGCCCAGGAACTCCATATGCTACAGAGTGGCCAAAAAAATGATTCTTTGGGAAGTTCCCACTGTGGCACAGTAGGTTAAGGATCTGGTGTCATCTCTGTAGCTGCTTGAGTCACTGTGGAGGCACAGGCTTGATCCTCAGCCCAGCACAGTAGGTTAAAGACCAGATATTGCTATAGCCATGGCACTGTAGCACTGGTTCAGTACCTGGCCCAGGAAATTCCATATGCACGGGTGCAGCCATAAATAAATGAATAAACAAACAAATAAATAAATAGTTACTTCAAAAAAACTCCTTGGGTGTCAACAAGCAGGGAAAGATTTTCTCTTCCACGAGCAGCTAAGCATTCATTTGGGAGCCATGATTCCTATACTCAGCCTAGGCTTGGTCTTAAGGGCAGAATCCCAGGAAATCAGACACTCCTTCCTGGTGTCTTTTAGAAAGACTAATCACAGGAGTTCCTACTGCAACTCATCAGTAATAAACCAGACATAGTCTCCATAAGTTCGATTCCTGGCCTCGAGCAGTGAGTTTAGGATCCAGTGTTGCCTCAAGTCGCAGCATAGGTTACAGACGTGACTCAGATCCCACGTTCCTGTGGCTGAGGTGTAGGCCTCAAGTGCAGCTACAATTCGACCCTTAGCCTGGGAACTTCCATATGCGGCAGGTGCAGCCCCAAAAAGAGGAAAAAAAAAAAAAAAAAAAAAGGACTAATTGCAGCTATCCCCACCCTTTTGCCCTGGCCAACCAGGACCAGTCACCACCCAGAGTCTGTCTCCTCCTTGGCACAAGCAAGAGCTGCTTGGAGCCTCTTGGGGCCTCATGGACATCTTCTCATCTTTACCCTCTCGCCTCATCAGCCGGGGACCACTGGGCCTGCCCCCCTCGGCCTCATCCTTCAGTCTCATGCGGGTGGATTTTCTGATGAAGATGAGAAGATGGCCCTCTCCTTCCCACCCAAGGAAACCTACCCAACCCGACTCCACTCTGCAGCACTGGTGCATCCAAACCATGGGAGGCACACAAAGAAAAGTGGGAGAGTAGTTGGGAAGAATGACTAAATGCATGAGAGAGGGCATTAGAGGGAAAATTATAGGCCCTGAGTTGGAGGCCCTGTCCTGTTAGGAATCCTTTAAAATTATTCACTCTAGACATGTTTCTTTTTTCTCTTTCTTTCTTTCTTTTTTTTTTTTTTTTTTTTGCCGATCCCATGGCATGCAGAAGTTCCCTGGACAGGAATCAAACCGGCACCACCCCAGTGACAATATAGGATCCTTAAACACTAGGCCACCAGGGTTAAGGATGTTTCTTGAGCCCCTGTAGGTGCCAAGCTGCGTGCTGGGCATTGGGAGTGGACACTGTAGACCAGGTGCCTGCGCCATGGAACTTACCCTCCATGGGCGTGACCCAGAAAATAGCAAAGCAGGGGTTTCTGTTGTGGCTCAGAGAGTTAAAAAGCTGACATAATGTCCGTGAGGATGTGGGTTCAATCCCTGGCCCCCTTCAGTGGCTTAAGGATCCAGCATTGCTGCAAATTACTGTATGGCTCACAGATGCAGCTCAGATCTATTGCTGCTGTGGCTGTGGTGTAGGCCGGCAGCTGCAGCAGCAAATCAACCCCTAATCCAGGAACTTCCGTATGCCGCAGGTACAACTGTAAAAAGAAAAACAAAAATTCTATGATCCTTGGGTGTGTGTGATACCCACAGTGCTGCAGGAGAAGTAAAAGAGCAAGAAGCCCAGTGACACAGCCAGGCTTTCATAGGAGAAAAGGGCTCTGGGCGGAGGCAGTGCTGGGCTCAGCAGGTGCTCACACTCCCTAGGAATGGAAAGGCAGTGCAGGGGCTGGAGGAGCCCAGGGTCTCCAACCTGGCTGATCACCACTATATCAGTCAGGCTTCTCCAGAGAGACAGAACCAATAGGAGGGGGGTGTGTGTGTGTGGTGTGTCCTTATATAAATATACAAATAAATTATTTTATTTCTTTATAAAGAAATTTTAAGGAAATGGCTCCTGTGACTGTGGGGCCTGGCAAATCCAAAATCTGTAGGGCCAGCCAGCAGGCTGAAAAGTCAGGCACGCATTGATGCTGCAGTTTTTTTTTTTGTTTTTTTTTTTTTCCCTCTTTTGTCTTTTTAGGACCGCACACACAGCATATGGAGGTTCCCAGGCTAGGGGTCTAATCGGAGCTACAGCTACAGGTCTAATCGGCCTACACCACAGCCACAGCAACTCGGGATCTGAGCCGTGTCTGCAACTTACACCACAGCTCACTGGCAATGCCGGATCCTTAAACCCATTGAGTGAGGCCAGGGACTGAACCCACAACCTCATGGTTCCTAGTCGGATTCGTTTCCACTGTGCCACGATGGGAACTCCGAGATGCTGCAGTTTTAAGGCAGAACTTCTCTGGGAAACCTCAGTTTTGGGTCTGAGGGCCTTCAACTGATTGGATGAGACCCACCCATGCTGGCTGGACAAGGCCCACCCATATTGCCAAGGGTTATTTCCTCTAGTTAAAGTCAGCTGACTGTTGGAGTTTCCACTGTGGGTTAGCGGATTAAGAATCCAACATAGTGTCCATGAGAATGCAGGTTCAATCCCTGGCCTTGCTCAGTGGGTTAATGGATCCAGCATTGCTGCAAGGTCACAGATGTGGCTTGGATCTGGGATTTCTGTGACTGTGGTGTAGGCCAGCAGCTGCAGCTTCGATTAGTCCCCTAGCCTGGGAACTTCCAAATGCTGTGAGTATGGCGCTAAAAAGACATTTATAAAAAAGGCAACTGACTGCAGACGTTAACCTCCACAGCAGCACCTAAATTAGCAACGGACTAAGTCACTGGGTCCTGTCCTCTGACACATAAATCGATCATCACAACCACTACCCTAGAGGTGGGGAGAGGTCCTGGGCCCTGGGCCTGGAGATGCTAATTCATCAGGTCAGCAGGGGCCTGGGAATTGTTTACAAGGCTTGCAGTTGATTCTTATGCTCGTTGGGATTGGGAACCAGTGGACCAGATGACCCCCACACTATGAGCCTATTCATCGCAAATGAGACGCCTTGGCCTGGCAGACAGTCGATGCCAGGAAACACTGATCTCTCTGTGCAAGCTGAGGCAGCCGATCTGGTGGCAGCTTCACACCCCACAGTCACACGAGCAGCAAGTCTTGTGGGAGGGGTGGGACCCGTCTGATAATTGGGGTGCTGCAGAAAGTGCTGGCATCGCCTGCCCTGCTAAGCACCGCCCTCCCTGGCCTCTGTGAACAGGTCGGGTGTCAGTACTGGGGGGGTGGTCAGCTCTGCATGGCCCCTGTTTGCAGGGCAGGACCCCGAGGCCAGAGAGGGGACACAGAAAGGGCTCTGAGAGGGAATGTGCCTGAATTGATCTATGGAGGACCCATGCTTCATCGAGGTGGGCGATGGGGGTGGGATGAGAGGGGATTACCTTAATCAGCCAGGTCGGCTGGACTAGGGAACCGGAAATAGTCCGGCGGCATTCAGGGCCAGCCCAGGAGGGCAAAGAAGGGCCGAGACGTGTTGAGGCCCCGTTTCTGAGCCCTCCTCTCTATGTTCCAAGGCCCCTCAGCAAGAATTAGCCTGCTGCCCAGAGAAAAGACTTCCAGGGTGAAGAGGCAGATGATGAAAGGGCATAGGACTTCACTCGAGTTGGAAAGAGGCCTGGGGTTGAATTCCACCTCAGTCCTTTACCTTCTGGGTGCCTGTCCAAGCCTCAGCTTTGGAGTTCCCGTCGGGGCTCAGTGGTCACGAACCCAATAGTATCCATGAGGACCTGGGTTTGATCCCTGGCCTCGCTCAGTGGGGTCAAGGATCCGGTGTTGCTGTGAGCTGTGGTGGAGGACGCAGACATGGCTCAGATCCCGCATCGCAGTGGCTGGGGTGTAGACGGGCAGCTGTAGCTCTGTTTCGACCCCTAGCCTGTGAACCTCCATGGGTTGCCAAGGGTGCAGCCCTAAAAAGCAAAACAAAAACAAAAAAACAAAAAAACCCCCTACCAAACCCCAGCTTTCTCACCAGGAGCAAGGGGCCAGGTCTGCCTGGCTCCCAGGCAGGTGGTCACAGGGGTGCCTGAGTTCATCCAGCAAGCGAGCAGGCGGCAGCCAGCTGACAGTCCCCTTCTCAGAAGAGCTCCAAGTGGGAAGATGTCCTACTGCTGCCCCTCATGGCTTGGATTCAGCCAGAGCCCCCAGCTCTAGGTAGGCAGCCGTGTAGATGAAGCGTATGTGAGATGAGGACTCGTGAATGGGCTGTTCTTCCGCCCAGTCCCTGGCATCTCTGCCCAGATGCACCCACGAGCGTTCAGCAGGGAGCCAGCCCTCAGGAGACTTTCCCAGGCTCGAGACCAGGAACCGAGCCGGCCACGGGACAGACAGCCCCCAGGCGAGGCCAAGTGAGCCGGGGACGTGGTGTGCACGCTTGCGTGTGGATCTGTGTGGACACACGCCCCCAGAGGCCTATGCACGCCTGGAGGAAAGGGCCTGGGGCGGGAGCCTGGGCAGCCCAGGATGATTTGTCATTGCCTAATGAGATTAATGAGCTCCGGGGGCTGGTATGCAGCGGTGCTGGGGCGCTCATTAGACGCAGATGCTCACGGGAACGATGAGGGGGGAGTCTGGAGGGGGGGGGGGCGTGAGGCTCACCCGCCAGGTGGTTTCCATTAATCTGTGGGCGGGGCCGAGGGGAAGGCCCCGGCTCGGGCCCTCCTCCCCTCCCCTCTGCTCCCCACCGGCGCTGGAGAAGAATGCGGGCGGAGAGGCTGCCCTGGGTTCTGGCGCTGGAGGGCCAGGGAAGGGAGGCTGGTGGGCTCGGGGACAGCCCTCCTGCTCGCTCGTGGAGGCCCAATGCCTGGCACAGGGGATGTGCTCAATAAATTCCTAGTGGATGAGCTCAGACACCAGGGGGACCAGGGCCTGGGGGTGAGAGGGAGGCTAGGAGCATCTGGGGTTTCCTCCTGGTCCCCAGAACCTCTCCCCCCACCCCACAGCCACTATACTTGCAGGGGTGTTCTGCCCACCCCTCAGCCAGCCCCCCACTTTCTAAAGAACCCTGAAAGTCCCAGAGAGCCCAGGGGAACTATTCTGCGGCCTCCAAACCTATAATTTGGTTTTCAAACCCACAAGCAGGGAGGTCTGTGGGGCCCAGAGGGAGCCAGCTTTGTGCCGTTGCACCCTGTCCAAGTGTGGGTTACACACTCACATGCACACACACTCTAACAGCATTAGGGAGACATTTACATACCATAAAGTATAAAGTGGATGACCTAATGGTTTTGAGTATATTTACAGTTGTGCCATCATCATCATCATCCAATTTTAGCACATTTTCATCATCCCCCAAAGAAACCTTGAATCATTAGCAATCAGTCCCTGTTCTTCCACCCTCCTCCTTCCCAGCCCTAAGTAACCACTGATCTACTTTCTGTCTCTATTGACTTGCCTGTTCTGGGCATTTCATATAAATGAGATCGTATGGGAGTTCACCTCGTGGCGCAGTGGTTAACGATTCCGACTAGGAACCATGAGGTTGCAGGTTCAATCCCTGGCCTTGCTCAGTGTGTTAAGGATCTGGCATTGCTGTGAGCTGTGGCGTAGGTCACAGACGCAGCTTGGATCTGGCATTGCTGTGTAGGCCAGTGGCTATAGCTCCAATTAAACCCTTAGCCTGGGAATCTCCACATGCACGAGAAGCGGCCCTAGAAAAGGCAAAAAGACAATAAATAAATAAATAAACAAAATAAATGGGATCGTATGATATGTAATCTTTTGTCATGGGATTCTTTCACATAGCATAGTGTTTTCAAGGTTCATCTATATTGTAGCATGTATCAGCCTGTCATTCCTTTTTATGGCCAAATAATATTCCATTATAAGAAGATACCATATGTTGTTTATTCATTCATGAGTGGGGGTGTTTCCACTTTTTTTTCTTTTTACTATGGAACTCCAACCCTGACCCTAACCCTAACCCTAACTCTAAAAGTCCCCAGGCGAGGGGTCGAATTGGGGTTGCAGCTGCTGGCCTCCAACACAGCCACGGCAACACCAGATCTAAGCTGCATCCTCAATGTATGCCGCAGCTTGTGGCAACGCAAGATCCTGAACCCACTGAATGAGGCCAGGGATCGAACCTGCATCCTCTAGGACACTATGTCGTGTTCTTTTTTTTTTTTTTTTTTTGCTTTTTAGAGCCAAACCCTCAGCATACGAAGGTTCCCAGGCTGGGGGTTGAGTGGGAGCTGCAGCTGCCACATCCACAGCAGTGTGGGATTAGAGCCGTGTCTGCGACCTACACCCCTGCTCATGGCAGTGCTGGATCCTTTAACCTACCAAGCGAGGCCCAGGGATCGAACTTGCATCCTCATGGATCCTAGTCGGGTTCGTTAACCACCGAGCCACGAAGAGAACTCCACTATGTTGTGTTCTTAACTCGCTGAGCCATAACAGGAACTCTTGTTTCCACTTTGGCTTATGAATAATGCTGCTATGAACATTCCTGTATGCTCCTTGTGTGCATGCGTGTTCACTTGTCTTGGATATATACACCGAGGAATGCAGGTGCTGGGTCTTATGGTGACTGTAACTGCCAAGCTATTTTCCAAAGTGGCTGCACCTTTTTACACTCCCACCAATAATATACAAGGATTCCAACCTCTGTTTTTGTAATTGTAGCCATCTTAGTGGACACGAAGTGGTTCCTCATTGTGTGTTTGATCTGCATTTCCCTAATGGTGTTGAGCGCCTCTTCATGCATTAATTGGTCAGTTGTGTATCCTTTTTCAAGAAATGTCAATCCAAATCCTATGCCCACTTTTTTTCAGCTGGTTATTTGTCTTTTTGCTATCAAGCTGTAAGAGTTATTTGAATATCTCGGATAGAAATCCTTTATCAGATATGATTCGCAGAGCTCCTGCTGTGGCACAGTGGATTAAGGATCCAACTGCAGCAGCTCAGATCCCTGTAAAGGTATGGGTTCCACCCCTAGCCCAGGGCAGTGTGTTAAGGATCTGTGTTCCCACATCTGTGGAGTAGGCTGAAGCTGTGGCTCAGGTTTGAACCCTGGCCATGGATGTGGCTGGGAAAAAAAAAAAGAAATGAAACTTCAGAGCAGGGGTCTGTAACCTGGATTCCAGGAGCCCCTGAAATCAGATGCATGATGCTGGGGGTAGTGCATTCTGGGGGGGGGGGTGGCGGAATTCATAGCCCTCATCAGATTTTCTAAAGGATGTGCTAAGCAAGAAAGGTGCAGATCCTCCAACCTATAGGGGCCTCCCAGGTGCAAAAAAATATCCAAGTCCTATGGTTGAGTTTTTTCCTACCACTAGGGAGGTTACAGTTCCAGAGCTGTGTCCCCTCCCTTAGGGACCAGGAGGCCTTGCAGCCCAAGAGTGGGGGACTCCATTGGACTATCGGCTTGAGAGAGGACCCAGGACTGGCTAGTTGGGGTCAGCAGGCCAACTCTGCAGCCTCAGTCACCCCGGAAGCCACTCTGTGAGTGAGGCAAGGGGTCAGGACCGCCAACACTTGCTGGAAGGTCCCCTCTCAGAAGGCCCCGCTGGCCAGGCTGCAGGAAACCCAGGGCAGGAAGGGGCTGGGCCCCAGGCGGGCGGCTGCCTTGGTCCCATCTGCAGAGCATCAGTGGGGCAGCGGGTGGGGGTTCTCGAGGGGGGCCGGGGAGGAAATGAGAATAAACACAGTGAGTGGAGAGGGAAGGGGCGGTGGGGGGAGGGGGCGGCTATGGCCTGGGCCCCTTGGCAGCCCATGAAGGGAAGTGACACAATGAGGAATGTGTTTCCCCAAGCCCTCCCCTGCTCGGGGTGGGAGGCAGAGCCCTGAGAATGGCCAGACCCCCACGGGGGCCAGGAGGGCACAAGCTGGGACAGCATCGGAGGATGGGGCTGTGCGGGCGGGGGGTCTGGGTAGCAGGGGGTAGGCGCGGGGCAGGAAGGGTGACCCCGGGTGGGCGGGCAGGCCCTCACCCAGTCTCCAGCCTCCACTCTGCAGGAGCCTTCTAGGGGCTGCGACCCCTGCTTGCACGCAGCCCTGGGTGCTTCCCAGCATGCTGGGGATGGAAGCCATCCCTCTAGAATGCAGGCCTTCTGGTGGCTTCCTCTCGTGGTTCAAGATGGCATAGGGTTATGAAAGGGTGCTGATGGGTGAGGTGGGTGGGGCTCTGCAGGGCGTTTGTTTAATTTCTCTGTCTCTGTCTCTCTTTCCTTGTCTGTCTCTGTCTCTCTCTCTCTCTGTCTCTCTCTGTCCCTTTGTCTCTGTCTCTCTGTCTCTATCTCTAACTTTCTGTCTCTGCTCTTTCCCTGTCTCTGTCTCTTTGTCTCTGTCTCTCTGTCTCAGGGTGTTTAAGTCCCCATCTGGAACCTTCTGTGTGAAAACAGGCCCCCTGGTGGGAGGGCACCTCCCCATCCTGAACACCCATTTCCTCTCCCCCAGCAGGGAGCCGGCTCAGTTAACCCCCTCCTGCCCATAATCCAGAGTTGCCCTGAGACTGGCCTGCAGAGTCAAGAGCCCCTGTCTTGGAAAGCAACCCCACCAGCCAGCCTCGAAGTTGGCTATTCCAGGAACCCCCCACCTGTGCCCTCTGCCTCATGACCTTCTGGGTGCTTGGGTGGGGCCCAAGGATATTGGTCAAAGAGCCAGCCAGGAGCCTGCAGCTGCCTCCCAGATGGGCAGTGAGGCCTCCTGGTAAGGGCTCTGTGGGCCATGAGTGGGGCCAGGTGATGGACAGCCAGAGACCCAGGTCAGCATCCACGCCGTCACCAGCCAGCCCCGTGACCTCTCCTCACCTGCCAGGTGGAGAGGTCCCCAGGATGACTCTAGAAGGATCTCCCCACGGCCAGGCTCAAGAGGACTTGGCCTTCGTGTGACAGTTTACAGAAGACTGTAACACCCATTTTCAGATGATCCTCCAGCAGCCTCTAGGGACTCAAAGTGCCACAAGCTGGGAGGTGGTGCACATGGGGACCCAGGCCTCTCCTGTCTGCACCACGCCTGCCCCCTCACCCATCTGGGGGTGTCTGCATCCTCCCTGACATTTGTCTGACCAGGGAGCCAGGAGGGGAGGGGCCCCCTCCTTCATGCAGCTTCCCAGTAGCACAGAGGAGAGCAGGGATTTCGAGGGAACCGAGAACCCAGCATGTCCGCCCCAGGGGACTGTGCGGCCCCTGAGCTCAAGGTGTGAGGGTCCCCACTTGCCTCCCACAGGGACCTGAGGAACAATGTCATCAGCACAGTACAGCCGGGCGCCTTCCTGGGTCTGGGGGAGCTGAAGCGCTTGTGAGTGGCGTGCCCTGCCTCCCAGCCCCCCTCCTGCCTGGAGAAGATCCATGGAACCCACTGGCCCCTTCCCCCACCCCCCACTGTCCCTCCTCCCCAACAGCGCAAGGGCTGGGGGAAGACATTTCAAGCCCCAACCCCATCTCCTTTCTCTCCTCTGCCCGCACAAACCCCAGCCACACGCGTGTGTCCCTCACAAGCGGATCCGTGTGTGCTACCACATGGCCGACTTGCTGAGTTTGTGTGTGTCTCTCCAGAGATCTCTCCAATAACCGGATTGGCTGTCTCTCCTCTGAGACCTTCCAGGGCATCCCCAAGCTCCTCCGGCTGTGAGTGAGGGAGGGGGAGGGCTGGGGGGGGGCAAGGGAAGGGTCCTCACGTACTCTTCACTCACCCCTCCTTCCCTTGGCCCAAGGAGAACCTAAGATCCTGTCTCTTGTCCCCCCCCATCTCCTGCAGAAACATATCTGGAAACATCTTCTCCAGACTGCAGCCTGGAGTCTTTGATGAGCTGCCAGCCCTTAAGGTGGTGTGAGTATCCTTTCCCAGCCCGAGGACTCAGGCCCGGGCTTCCTTCCTCTGCCCGGGAGGGAGGCAGACATCGGGAGCACGTGGCCGGCCTTCTGAGGAAGGACAATGACTGAGGCACCTTCCCACGCTTGCCCCGCCCCTGCCTGCAGTATGCACCTGTGCACATGTGCCCGCTCAGGTCCTCTCTGGCCTCAATCCTGCCTTGGGGCCCCATTGCCACCCCATGAGCCCACACTGGTTCTGCTCTACCTTGTGCCCCCCATCCCTCTGCAGGGACTTCGGCACAGAGTTCCTGACATGTGACTGCCGCCTGCACTGGCTGCTGCCCTGGGCCCGGAATCGCTCCCTGCAGCTGTCAGAGCGCACACTCTGCGCCTACCCCAGCGCCCTGCGAGCCCAGGCCCTGGGTGGCCTCCAGGAGGCCCAGCTGCGCTGCGGTGAGCAGATCCTCCCCCTCAGACCCCAGGCTCCCTCCTGCAGAGCCCCTGCTGGCCCCAAGCCCCCCACACCGCTGGCAGGGTTATGGGGACGTGGGCTTGGTCTCCAGGGAATCCTCTTCCACAGATCCCACTGGGGGCTGGTCCCCCACCGTGTTTCTAAACTTCCTTTGGAGCCCCTGCTTTGTTTCCATTTTCATTTGTCCAAAGCCTGCCTGGCCCTCCCCTGCACTCTTATCTCCAGAGACTCTGGCCCCTGTCTTCCCAGCTGGACCAAGTTCCAGACCCAGGGGCCTGGCCCTGCCACATAGGACCCTCACCCAAGCACCACACTCAGCCTCACGGCCTGTGTCCCTTCCCTCAGAGGGGGCCCTGGAACTGCACACACACCACCTCATCCCGTCTCTCCGCCAAGTGGTCTTCCAGGGTGATCGGCTGCCCTTCCAGTGCTCAGCCAGTTACCTGGGCAACGACACCCGCATCCGCTGGTACCATAACCGGGCCCCTGTGGAGGGAGACGAGCAGGCCGGCATCCTCCTGGCTGACAGCCTCATCCACGACTGCACCTTCATCACCAGGTACAGGCCTCGCTGCCCCTTCTCAGCCCCCAGCTTGGGTGGGGGTGGCCACAGTACTCCTCTCCTACCCCCCAAAGGAGCCAGCCTGTTCCTGGGAATACATGTGGGCATGTTTGTGGAGACCCGGAACTAAGTCGTAATGGTCAGGACGAGGAATACAAATTGAATGCCTGATAGAAAAATAAAATTATATCTGACACTTTTTTGGTGCCTTTTAGCACTTCTCACCTAGATTATTGCACTTAATCTCCCCAGTAGACTTGCAAGAGAGGTGTTATTTACCTCACTGATGTAGATGGGGAAATTGGAGTTCCTGTTGTGGGTCAGTGGATTAAGAACCCGATATAGGAGTTCCCGTCGTGGCGCAGTGGTTAACAAATCCGACTAGGAACCATGAGGTTTCGGGTTCGATCCCTGCCCTTGCTCAGTGGGTTAACGATCTGGCATTGCCGTGAGCTGAGCTGTGGTGTAGGTTGCAGACGCGGCTCGGATCCTGTGTTGCTGTGGCTCTGGCGTAGGCCGGCGGGTACAGCTCTGATTAGACCCCTAGCCTGGGAACCTCCATATGCCGCGGGAGCGGCCCAAGTAAAGGCAAAAAGACAAAAAAAAAAAAAAAAGAAAAGAACCCGATATAGTGTCTCTGAGGGTTTGATCCCTGGCCTCGATCAGTGGTTTAAAGGATCTGGCATTGCTGCAAGCTGTGGTGTAGGTTGCAGATGCCGCTCAGATCTGGCGTTGCCATGGCTATGGCATAGGCCATCAGCTGCAGCTCTGATTTGATCCCTAAGCTGGGAACTTTAAGTGTGGCCCTAAAAAGAAAAAAGAGAGAAAGAAAGAAAAGAAAAAAAGATGGGGAAATTGAGGCTCAGAAAGCACTATCATAAGGTCAGAGTTGAAGGAGTACAGACTTGTACCCCTGGCTCCATTAAGGAAAAGAGCCTGAAGCTGGTGCCCTGCGCAACCCAGGGCAGCACCTGGGCACTCAGGGAGGGTGGCGTGGCCTCTGGGAGTGCCTCCAGCCAGCCCTCCGCCCCCACCCGCCCGCAGTGAGCTGACCGTGTCTCACATCGGCGTGTGGGCCTCAGGCGAATGGGAGTGCTCCGTGTCCACGGTCCAGGGAAACGCCAGCAAGAAGGTGGAGATCGTGGTGCTTGAGACCTCGGCCTCCTATTGCCCCGCTGAGCGCGTCGCCAACAACCGCGGAGACTTCAGGTTGGAGACCTGACCCCCAAGGCTCCCACCCCATCCCTGCCCCTGAGGCCACCCGTGATCCACCCGCTCTAAGATGGAGAAAACACTTCCTTTTGTCATTCAGCCCTAGGTCCCGCTGTTATATTTAGAGAGACCGTATTCTTTTGTATAGTCACCCTCCCAGATGTGCTGTGCAGAACAAAAAAGTTTTGTTTTGCTTCCTTACATGGTTTACCAAGCCCTCCCACTTTGAATATCACATGTTAATATCTCAGTGGCCTCTCACTTAGGCAGGGCAGGTGTTATTCTCATGTATAGCTGAGAACACAGAGGCCCAGAAAGGATCAGGGACTTGAACTCAGGACTCCAAGTCCAGTCCCCCTGCACCAGTGACAGCACTGTCCCTACACACACAGTGTTAGAAAGAAGGAGGAGGAGTTCCTGTCATGGCTCAGCAATAACAAATTTGACTAGTATCCCTGAGGATCCGGGTTCGATCCCTGGCCTTGTTCAGTAGGTTAAGGATCTGGCATTGCCATGAGCTGTGGTGTAGATCACAGACGAGACTCATATCTGGCATTGCTGTGGCTGTGGTGTAGGCTGGCAGCAGCAGCGGCAGCTCCAATTCAACCCCTAGCCCTGGAACTTCTATATACCATAAGTTCAGCCCTAAAAAAGCAAAAAAGAAGGAGAGAGAGGAAGGAAGAAAGAAAGATCGAGCTTGGAAAGCCCTTGAAGCACCCTCCCTCAGGGGGCCTGGCCTTACAGTTCTTAAGGCAGGTGCAGAACCCCTGCCCTGAGGAGACTGGGTCACAGGTAACCGACTTCCCGCCTCTGCCCCCAGGTGGCCTCGAACCCTGGCAGGCATCACAGCCTACCAGTCCTGCCTGCAGTACCCCTTCACCTCAGTGCCTCTGAGTGGGGGCGCTCCGGGCACCCGAGCCTCCCGCCGCTGTGACCGAGCCGGCCGCTGGGAGCCAGGGGACTACTCCCACTGCCTGTACACCAACGACATCACCCGGGTGCTCTACACCTTCGTGCTGGTGAGGCCGGGGGAGCAGGGGGCGGGGGACATGGAGAAGGGATGGGGAGAAGCCTGCTGGCCCCACGGGGCCTGGGAGCCCACCATCCGTGGGATGCAGGGCGAGGGGCAATGGGGCTGGCACTGTCTCCTGCTCTTCTCTGCTAGCTTTTCCTCATTTGGGGGATTCAGACCCTGCCCCCAGGGCCGCACTAGGGATGTGTGGGCCACTCCAAGCATCTTTGTCCCCCAGCACAGCAAGGGCCGCCTTAAGGGGGAAAACAAGGACAGCATGAGGTCATCCTGTTGTCCTCATGCTGGTGGCACAGCCAGTGGGTGGCCCTGGGTCTCATGCCTTATCTGTGCCTCCCGCCTGGATTAGACCCCCTCTCCAGGCCCCATCATCCTGAGCATCAGCACAGAGGAGGGGGCCTTGGGGCCACTCTAGGGGAGAAAGAGTAAGACTGGACGATGCCCTTCCTTCCTCACACCCCCAGATGCCCATCAATGCCTCCAATGCGCTGACCCTGGCTCACCAGCTTCGAGTGTACACAGCTGAGGCCGCCAGCTTCTCTGATATGATGGATGTCGTCTACGTGGCTCAGATGATCCAGAAGTTTCTGGGTTACGTTGACCAGATCAAAGAGGTGAGAAGCAATCGGGCCTCAAGGGGACCCTGGAAACCACAGCCCCCTCTACCTGCTCGTCCTTTCATGCCCCAGCCCCTGGATCCCCAGCCCCACTCCTGCCCTCAGTGACTCCCCTGCCCCTAGCTGGTGGAGGTGATGGTGGACATGGCCAGTAACCTGATGCTGGTAGACGAGCACCTGCTATGGCTGGCCCAGCGCGAGGACAAGGCCTGCAGTGGCATCGTGGGTGCCCTGGAGCGCATCGGGGGGGCCGCCCTGAGCCCCCACGCCCAGCACATCTCCGTGGTACCGTGGGCCAGCTGGGAGGTGCCCCTCAGGGGCCTGGCATGGGGAGGGACCTTAGAGGTGACTCGAGCCAGCCCTCGTTATCAAGGAATTTCCGAGGATGTGTCCTGAGCCAGTTAACAAGTAGGGTACAGTGTCTCCTCTGGGCACTTGGGGAGATACACTGAGGTGGCACACGGACCTTTCTCTCCTGCTGAGTTGGGGCAGCAGAACTAGGGCATGTTAAGAGGCAAGCTAAGGAGTTCCCTCTGTGGATCAGTGGAAACAAACCCAGCCAGTATCTATGAGGATGCCAGTTCAATCCCTGGCCTCGCTCAGTGGGTTAAGGACCCAGCATTGCTGTGAGCTGTGGTGTAGGCTGCAGATGCGGCTCATATCCTGAGCTGCTGTGGCTGTGGTTTAGGCCGGCTGCTGTAGCTCTGCTTTGACCCCTAGCCTGGGAGCCTCCATATGCTGCAGGTGTGGCCCTAAAAATAAGTAGAGGCAAGCCAGGTACAAGGTGGGTGTGAGTGGGAGGAAGGGCTTGGGAGGCAGTGGTCGGGAGACTCCATGGCAGACAGAAGGCAGCCAGGCCTTGAGAGATTGTGAGGGCACAAGGGTAGGAGGTTGGCCTGAGCAGATCTGCGGTCTCGGGCAGGAGAAGGCCAAGAGCGGGGTGACAGGTCCCTGTCCCTAGAACTCGAGGAACGTGGCCTTGGAGGCCTATCTCATCAAGCCGCACAGCTACGTGGGCCTGACCTGCACAGCCTTCCAGAGGAGGGAGGCAGGGGCGCCCGGTGCCCGGCCCGAGGGCCCTGGCCAAAATCCCTCACCTGAGCTGGAGCCCCTGGCCGACCAGCAACTCCGCTTCCGCTGTACCACCGGGAGGCCCAATGTTTCTCTGTCATCTTTCCACATCAAGGTGGGCACCTGGGGGAGGGAGGATGCTGAGAGGGGAGGTGCAGGTGCCTGGTTGGAGTGGGTGGGGTGACAGGACGCAGGACTCAGAAAGGGGGGAGAGAGGACACAGGAGGTGGGGTGGGGGACATGAGTCCCAGGGGACCCAAGGTGTCTCTGAGGAACTCCTATGTCCCCCCAGAACAGCGTGGCCCTGGCCTCCATCCAGCTGCCGCCCAGTCTGTTCTCGTCCCTCCCGGCCGCCCTGACACCCCCAGTTCCCCCAGACTGCACCCTGCAACTGCTTGTCTTCCGAAACGGCCGCCTCTTCCGCAGCCACGGCAACACTTCCCGCCCCGGAGCCGCTGGACCTGGCAAGAGGCGTGGTGTGGCCACCCCTGTCATCTTTGCGGGGACCAGTAAGGGCCTGCACCCCACCCCCAACCACAGCACCACTGGGATCCCTCAAACTGTCTGCCCTGCACCCCCATCCCACCCATCCCTCACCCGCACCCCTGATGCCCTGGTGAAGGTGGCAGGGGATGGTGGCCCCACACCGTTTCTAAGGACAAGGGGGACAAAGATGTCCCATAAAGGAAGGGATTGTAGAGAAATGGCTCAGGAGACACTGGACTTCATATCCTGGGTGTGTCAGATGTCGAAAGGGCTATAAGCACAAATTCTCCACCCACCCGGGGCCCCCTCCATCCCCATTTGTCACCTGGTGCCAGCTTCTCCTTCAGGGTGCCCTCCTGAATCCCCCCTTCACCTGGATTTTCACTGCCTCTGTGGTATCTTCTACCTTCTTGTCCCCGACCCCAGCCCCAGAGTCCTCTCTCCCTGGGCCCGTTGCCACCTCTCATCGGGCACCTAGACAGGCCACCTCCCAGTGCTTTCATTTATTTATTTTCTTGGCCACACCCATGGCATGTGGACCTTTCCTGGCTAGGGATTCAACTTGCAACAACCCCAGATCCTTAACCAATAGGCCACCAGGGAACTCCCCTGTGCTTTTATTTTGATTCATCCTCGTGTGCCCCCAGTTGGACTGAGGACCTGGGAGGCAGACCCATGTGTGGCATATCACTCTGTCTCCCAAGACCAGTGCATCTCACCCAGCAGATGTTCAGTGCCCAAGCTGGCCTTCCAGGCTCAGTCATGCCTGAGCAGACTGTCACCTCCCCTGCAGGTGGCTGCGGCGTGGGAAACCTGACGGAACCGGTGGCCGTCTCGCTGCGGCACTGGGCTGAGGGGGCTGAGCCTGTGGCAGCTTGGTGGAGCCAGGAGGGGCCAGGGGGGCCCGGGGGCTGGAGCTCCGAGGGCTGCCAACTCCGCTCCAGCCAGCCCAACGTCAGCTCCTTGCACTGCCAGCACCTGGGCAATGTGGCTGTGCTCATGGTGAGTGGAGTGGGTGCTGGGGAGGGCAGGGAAACAGGGAAGGTGTGCCATGTGGGGCCTCAGAAATACTCAAAGGACAGCAGCCTCATAGGGCCTCATGATGCTCAGGACTCTGGGGAAATGTCCCTCAGTCTCCCCTACGCCTTTTGTTTGTTTTCCTTTTTTTTCCAGGGCTGCACTTTCGGCATATGGAGGTCCCCAAGCTAGGGGTCTAATCAGAGCTTCAGCTGCTGGCCTACACCACAGCCATAGCAACACAGGGTCTGAGCGGCATCTACGACCTATACCACAGCTCACAGCAACGCTGGATCCTTAACCCACTGAGTGAGGCCAGGGATTGAACCTGCATCCTCATAGATACTAGCTGGGTTCTTAACCCACAGAGCCACAACAGGAACTCCTCCCCCACACCTTTTCATCTTTCAGGAGACAGGGAAATCCTGCCTCCACCCTCACGTGGAGAGAAATGGACCAGGAACCACCCAGCCTGGTCTCCATACCCTGTATCTCTGACACCCAGATTGTTAAAGTGAAAAAAAAAAAAAAAATCTGGGAACGTTTCTCCATTCTGGTCACACTCCCCACTCGCCCCTGTCTAGTTGCCCCTCCCACACCATATTTCACACCCCACTTTCCCAGATGCTGAGCAGGCCTACAGCTGGGTCAGAGACACAACCTTCCCCCGTTTTCCTCATCTCTGATACTCAGGCTGGAAGCCTGAAAAGTCCCCTGAAAGGCGGACCATTAACACTGCCTAGGAGCTCCCTTGTGGCACAGTGGATTAAGGAGCCAGCATTGTCACTGCTGTGGTGCCGATGTGATCCCTGGCCTGGGAACTTCTACATGCCTCGGGTGCAGCCAAAAAAAAAAAAAAAAAAAAAAAAAAATTCCAACCCAGAAGTTCCCGTGTGGCTCAGTGGGTTAAGAACCCGACTAGTATCCATGAAGATGCGGGTTAAGGATCTGGCGTTGCCCCAGGCTGCAGCATAGGTGGAAGATGCAGCCTGGTTCTGGTGTTGCTGTGGCTACAGCTCCTATTCGACCCCTAGCCCAGGAACTTCCATATGCCCCAGGTGCGGCCCTGAACAAACAAAACAAAACAAAACAAAACCCCAACTGACCTTCTAAGAGTGAATGGCCTGGATCTTACATCTTTGTTACCCGGCTGACTGGGTTTGAGAAGAGTAAACCTGGCCTGGAGGACTGGCCAGGACTCCACAGGGCGGTCTCTCTACTCCTGGCTTCCTCTTCTCATTTCCTCTCCCCTACCCTTTCCAGGAACTGAGTACCTTCCCCAGGGAGGTGGGGGGCTCAGGGGCAGGGCTGCACCCCGTCGTGTACCCCTGCACCGCCCTGCTGCTGCTCTGCCTCTTCTCCACCATCATCACCTACATCCTCAACCACAGGTGGGAGGTCCTGGAGGACGGGGGCGGGTGGTGGGAAGGCCATGGGTGTCACTAAGTACTGTCAGGTGCTCCCTTCCCAGGCGGGTTCATGTGGCTTTCCCAGGCTCTTGCCTAGCATTTTATTTGAAAGTTCTGGGGTTGGAAAACACATCTGGGGGCTAAGGCATCGATCTCCTGCACACCCATGCATGCACACCAATAGCTCCTTTCCCACTTTGGCTTTCCCAGAGGCCCTGACACCCGTGGGCGCGGCCTTGTGTTGGGTGCCCCGTTAATTAAAGCCTGTTTCTGGGGCAGCTCCATCCATGTGTCCCGGAAGGGCTGGCACATGCTGCTGAACCTGTGCTTCCACATGGCCATGACCTCCGCTGTCTTTGCCGGAGGCATCACACTCACCAACTACCAGATTGTCTGCCAGGCGGTAAGCAGAGGGGCTGGGGCGGGGTAGGGGGCCCCCAATTTAGTGCCTGTGGCCTAGGCATAGAGTAGGGGGACACAAGGGAAGAAAGGGGGGCTCATGCTAATGGGCTTCAGCTCCACTGCTCTTCGTCCAACCTTTCGGGAGAGGTTGACATGAGATCTAGGGGTGGTAGGAAGCAGAGAAACTAGGAGACAGGACTTCAAAGTGGAGAATGGGGACCTGCAATGGAAAACAGGTGGGGGACAATCCACGTAGCAATGACAGGGTCACGGGGAGAACCCAGAGCTGGCAGTAGGGAGAGTACGGGCAGGGACAGATCCCTGGGGAGGATCTGGGTAGAGGAGGGGGCTGGGCACAGGGAGGTGTGGGGGGACACTGCGGGGGACCGAGGCTCTGGGATGGCCGGTCCCCCAGCCTCAGTGCCCTAACCCGACAGGTGGGTATCACCCTGCACTACTCTTCACTGTCCACACTGCTCTGGATGGGTGTGAAGGCCCGTGTCCTCCACAAGGAGCTCACCTGGAGGGCACCCCCTCCACAAGAAGGGGACGCTGCCGTGCCTGCCCCACGACCCATGCTCCGGTACGTGCTGCCACCCGTCAGCCTGGCAGTGGGGAAAGGCTCAGCTGGGGGGCAGGTAGGACACCAAAGCTGTTCTCCCAGGGTGGGTGTAAGGTCCTGGGAGACCAGGCTCGGAAGACAGAAGAGTCAAGGCTCCAGTTGGCGCCAGGTTGCCCAGTGCCATGGAGGGAGTGCACCTTTGGGGTTTTCAGGCAGGAAAAGGCCTGGAAGAAAGTGACTCCAAAGGTCATTGGACAGGGATCCTGGGAGGTGGCACCCTGACTTCTGCACTGTTTAGGGGGATAGAAAGCAATTCTGGCCTCTATCCCTTAGAACAGTCTTGGTCAAGTCCCTTAGGGAACTACTGACCTTGCCCTGTAGGGACCTTGCATTCCCAGCCAAAAACAAACAAACAAACAAACAAACAAATCCCAAAAAACCTGACATCATTTCTAGGGGAAAGAGGATGGGACAGAGACATGAGCCGAGGGGTCCTGAACACCAAACCCCATTCCTTTCCAGGTTCTATTTGATCGCGGGAGGGATCCCACTCATTATCTGTGGCATCACCGCTGCTGTCAACATCCACAACTACAGGGACCACAGCCCCTAGTGAGCCCGCTGCCCGCCCACACCTACCCATCCTGCCCCAGATGTCTGCTACTTCACTGGCCTTCTACCTGCCCGCCCACTCAGCAGTCACCCAGCCCTGGCCCCTGCATGTCACCTATGCGGGTCTCCGCCTCTCCACTCACCGCATCCTACCACCCCATCCACTCAGCCTGCGGGCCTCACCTCAGACATGCTGCCTGTGTCTCTCCTCAGCTGCTGGCTGGTGTGGCGTCCAAGCCTAGGAGCCTTCTACATCCCGGTGGCTTTGATTCTGCTCATCACTTGGATCTATTTCCTGTGCGCAGGGCTGCGCTTACGGGGTCCTCTGGCCCAGAGCCCCAAGGGGGGAACCAGCAGGGTCCCCCTGGAGCCAGGGGAGGAGCTGAGGGGCTCCACCAGGCTCAGGAGCAGCGGCCCCCTCCTGAGCGACTCAGGTTCCCTACTGGCCGCTGGGAGCGCAGGAGTGGCGACGCCCGGGCCCCCGGAGGATGGTGACGGCCTCTATTCTCCGGGAGTCCAGTTGGGGGCGCTGGTGACCACTCATTTCCTGTACCTGGCCATGTGGGCCTGTGGGGCCCTGACCGTATCCCAGCGCTGGCTACCCCGGGTGGTGTGCAGTTGTCTGTACGGGGTGGCGGCCTCTGCCCTGGGCCTCTTCGTCTTCACCCACCACTGTGCCAGGCGCAGGGACGTCAGGGCCTCCTGGCGCGCCTGCTGTCCCCCTGCCTCGGCCTCTCGCGCCTCCCCGCGGGCCGCTCCCGCCGCCGCCGAAGACGGGTCCCCGATGTTCGGAGAAGGGCCCGCGTCCCTCAAGTCGTCCCCGAGCAGCAGCAGCGGCCACGCGCCACCCCCGGGCCCCTGCAAGCTCACCAACCTGCAGCTGGCGCAGAGCCAGGCGTGCGAGGCGGGCTCGGCGGTCCGCGGGGAGGGGGAGCCCGAGCCTCCGGGCCCCCGGGGGGCCCTCGGCCCGCGGCATCCCAACAACTTGCACCACGGTCGCCGGGGCCACAAGAGCCGGGCCAAGGGGCACCGCGCGGGGGAGGCCGGCGGCAAGAACCGGCTCAGGGCGCTGCGGGGGGGCGCAGCGGGAGCGGCTGAGCTGCAGTCCAGCGAGAGTGGCAGCCTGCACAACAGCCCGAGCGACAGCTACCCGGGCAGCGGCCGCAACAGCCCGGGCGCCGGACCCCGGCCCGAGGGCGAGCCCATGCTCACGCCGTCGGAAGGCAGCGACACCAGCGCCGCGCCCCTCTCCGAGCCCGGCCGGCCGGGCCAGCGCCGCTGCTCTAGCCGCGACAACCTCAAGGGCGGCGGGGCCGGCGCGCTGGAGAAGGAGAGCAAGCGCCGCTCGTACCCGCTCAACACAGCCAGCCTGAATGGCGCCCCGAAGGGCGGCAAATACGACGACATCACCTTGACCGGCACGGAGGCGGCCGGGAGCGGCTGTATGAAGACTGGCCTCTGGAAGAGCGAGACCACGGTCTAGGGTGGGGGCGGGCGCCGCTTTAGGATGTGCTGGCCGCGTGGGCTTGTGACCCCGCTTCTCGGGAGCCCTCAAAGACGGCTATCGGTACGTCCCCAGGTTTGAGGGAGAGGTGCCTCAGTAGCTTTAGTCCTGGAGGCTGGGGAAGGGATAGGCAGAGGCCCGTCTCTACTAAGAGGTCCATCCCTCCGGGTGTAGCGACTGACAATCCCAGAACCGCTGGCAGGATATATTTCCGTCCCATATAGGGTTGGGGGGAAGGTCCTGTCCGTCTGTGAAGTGACTGAGAGTGGAAGGGACGGCACAACTCAGGCGGGCTCCTCCTAAGGTACCCCCTGCGCCTGCCCACATCACCTCACTCGTGGCCATCAGCCTCATCAGGAGAACACAGACAGCGGGAGCTTGGGGAGGGCATTCTCACTGCCCTTCACTAAAGCCCCCATCCTAGGCCTCTCTCCCACCCAGTTTTTTGGCTAATTAGGGAGCCAATCTAGCAGATGAGCCAGGTGACCAGGACCAATGGGAGGGAAACAGGTGCTGCTTTTCGAATTAACTATGCAAGAGAGGGCGGGAGGATGTGAAAGGCAGCTGTGGGGATCAGTCAGCTCTGAGGAGGGGTGGGCACAATTAGGGCCGAACACCACTCCCACAGGACTGGTACACAAACCCCACAGCAGGGCTCAGGGGTGGCACTTCAGGACAAAGCCCAGCCCTACACCTAAGAAGCTAACTGCCAGACACATGGGGATAACTCGAAGGTAGCAGAGATCGCTGGCGCTCAGATGGGGGGCTGAAGTTGGCCATGCCTTAAGCCAGGTCCTATCAATGCTCTGCAGATGGGCGCCACCGCCAGGCTGCAGGTGGTGCCGAAAGCACTTACTGTTCAGTTGTGGGACCCACACTCCCAGCCCCAGCCTCCCAGGCACTGAGGGGGCGCACTCCCTGCCTCCGGGAAGCCACGCTGGAGAATCATTCCTGAGACCTGACCTTTAGCTCCATATTAGGGAGAAATCTCCAAAACATCAAAGCAGCTTCCTCCCTCACAGGAGCCCAAGCCAGTTCCCTGAGGCAGTATGTGGGGCTCCTGCTGCTCACCTGGGGCCTGAGCCTCTGCTACTTTTAAACACCAGCACTCCTTAGTATTTTTCCCCAACCTAAAAGGCAACCTTTGATTATAGGACCCATGGAGAGCAGAGGGAACCTTGGGTGCTATGAAGAGCAACAGGGAAACCAGGCCTGGGGCAGGTCCCCTCCCAACTCCCAGGTCACCCCAGCCTGGTCACCAAGGTTAGAGAAGACTGAGAGGAAGGGAGAAAACCCACACACCTTGTGATGGATCCTGTTACTTATGCTTGCTGCACAGACAATATTAGACAGGAACCGAAAAAAGAAAAAAAAAAAAAAAAAAAGCTTCGTATTACTCTTCCACATACGCTGGCTGCTGTTTACATACCCTGCCAATGCCTTAGCACTGGAGAGCTTTTTGCAATACGCTGGGGAATGGGGAGGGAGGGGATGAAAAGTGCCAAAGAAAACATGTTTTTAAAAGCTCCGGTTTTATACAATAGAATGTTTTCTAGCAGATGCCTCTTGTTTTAATATATTAAAAATTTGCAAAGCCCTTTGAGCTATGACCTTACTCCAACCACGGTCAGTCTGTTATGAGGTAGAGGATCTCTGATACTATACACGTGAACCCACTCAGACCTGTGAACAGATGCATGGCCAAGGGTTGCCTGGGGTCTCGTCCTCCAAATGGGGGAATGCCTGCTGCTCCACACCAGAAGGGAGGCCCCACCAGCAGCACAGCAGCCACACCAGGAGCAGGAGTGACCCTGCCACTCTCCCAACAGTCCAAGAGGAAAGCCAGCCTGGGAACAGGAGTACGTGCAACCCACTCTCTGAGTCCAAGAGATGGGACTCCCTCCAACCCACATGTCCCTGCATTCCTTCTGACTTCTACTCCAGGGCCTTGGGTCAAGTAACTGCAGAGCCCCTCTCGGGTCCTTGAAACAAGAACGACAACACCTAGACTTGTATACACGAACTTCTCTGAGGTGTCAGGACTATCACCACCCTGCCCTCAGGTCGGGGTGAGGCAGCCCCAACTCTGGATGTGCATCAGGGAGGGTTAGGACCACTCGTGGTGGCCTGTCCAGCAGCCTGGGCTTTCTGGAAGTCCCTAACTTCCTGAGGGGTACGCAAGTATTGCTCAATCTCACTATCAGAAATGTTCTCATCGCCGGTGACCGTGGAGACAGGGGGGGTGGGACAGATCCGCTTTGGGGGCTTCAACATGCAGGGTGGGAGGAGGGGGGCAGGACTCGCTGGCCGCTTCCCCTCAGGCAAATCTACAGAGCTGCTCCCCGCCTCCTCCTTCCCCTGTCCCTGCCCCGGCAGCTCCTTCTCCCGCTCGTCTGTCTCTGAGGTTCCATCTCGAAAGGCCTTGCGGACTAGCGTGTGGCGGTGCTGGAGGAGGTCACCGATGTGCTTCACCACAGACCGCTTGTCAAGCTTCAGAACCTGCAACCAGGCCAGCTGCCCGGCCATCCGCAGCAGCACGGCCAACAGCTCCTGCAGGCGGGAGGCAGCAGGGTAGGGAAGGTCCACGTTTGCCAATTTACAAAATCGGGCCAGGGAACAAGTCAGCCGATCAGAAGGCTGCAGCGACTGCCAGGCCAGGAAAGTGGCAGCAGTAACGACAGGTAGGGGATGCCGCCCAGTCACCAGCCACGTCTCATCCGCCAGCTCCACCAGCTGCAGTGTTCGAGACAGCATCTTCTCCTTGTCTTCCACGTACTTGGCTGGCACAGACGGGGAGGCTTGAAAAAGTTTGAAGCTGAAATAACCAAAAAGACGGTCTGGTCTCAACACCGACGGGATGCGGTGGGGGGTAGCAGGGGACTGCTCTTCCAAACTGAGGAAGATAGCAAGCTGTTCTACCCTCCTGGAAACACTCACGCCTGCTGGGCAGCAAGGTCATCCGGGTACCAGAGAGGACAGGATGAGCCTTCTGCTGGAGAAGTGAAGGGCAGGAGAAGGCAGGGAGCTAACATTTGTTGACCACCCCCTGCCAGCCATCCTTCTGAGTGCTTTACAGGTGTTCTCCTTTAATCTACTCAATACCCTGTTATGTGCATTGAGAGTTGGAAAAACTTGCCCACAGTTACCCAGCTTGGAAATAACCAAGCTTCAAACCCAGGATTATCTGACACCGATAGCCTTTGCTTTCTACTATTATTTACCAGAAAAAAAGGAAAAGGACACAGCTACTTAGAACAACAATAAAATTTAGCTTCTAGCTCCACCCTGTCATTTACTAATAACTTCTTGGGTCTAATCACAGGTGATCCTCCCGAGGCAGGGTCACAGCATTCAGCCACGCAAAACATGAGAGGTGGACCTCAAGAGCCCTATGCCAAGGCTAATACCTACTTCCTACATCATTAGGGTGCTGTGGGCAAAGGGATTTGAAAATTATACCATTCTAGAAATGTAAAACGGGATCAATGTGACTACTACTAAGCCTGGGAGAGGGAGAAGAGACTTCTCTCCCACATCCTTGGAAATGCGCCTGGTCAAAAAGAGGCAGCTAGAGATAAAAGGGTTCAGGTCCCACCCCAACCCAGCGTCTCCCACACAGCAGGTACCTGCTACAGTAAGTCTTCACCAGGTCTGCCAAGCACAGAGACGGCACGTCTAGCCCCAGGAGCTTCACCATCTGCATGTAGGTGCCAGAAAACACATCCAAATCTGCATAGATTAGGGTGCAGATGGTTCCCATGGTCAGGGGCCAGTTACGCTGCCGGCAGGTAATTAAGACACAGCACCCGACCAACACCTCCTTCTTTTGCAGCCTGGCAGCACGGATGCCAGAGTGCTGGTATGCCTGTTGGTAGTAGGCAACTGCCGTGTCCTCAAATGTTGGTGGTAGCTGCAGAACTCGACAGAGGTCTCTCACTCGGCGGAGACCTAGGAAAACCCATAGCAGGAGTTAGTCCCAACAATAAAGAATGATCTTTAAAAGGATGATATACCACAACCAAGTGGGATTTATCCCAGGGATACAAGGATTTTTCAATATCCACAAGTCAACAAATGTGACACACCAAAATGAACCATAGAAACCATATGGTCATCTCAATAGATACAGAAAAAGTGTTTTATAAAATTCAACATCCATTTACAGTAAAAACTCTCCAGAGTGTGGGCATAGAGGGAACATATCTCAACATAAGGAAGACCACATATGACAAACACAGAGCTAACATCACATTCAACGATGTAAAGCTGAAAGCCTTTCCTCTAAGATCACGAACAAGACAAGGATGCCCACCCTCACCATTTTTATTCAACAGAGTTTTGGAAGATCTAACCAGAGCAATCGGAGGAGGAACAGAAACAATAGGAATCCAAACTAGAAAAAGAGTTCCCGTCATGGCTCAGTGGTTAACAAATCCCATATCCATGAGGACGCCGGTTCGATCCCTGGCCTCACTCAGTGGGTTAAGGATCCAGCGTTGCTGTGAGCTGTGGTATAGGTCGCAGACGTGGCTTGGATCTCACATTGCTGTTGTTCTGGTGTAGGCCAGAGGCTACAGCTCTGATTCAACCCCTAGCATGGGACCCTCCATTTGCCATGGATATGGCCCTAAAAAGACAAAAGAAAAAAAAATAAAATTATATTAAAAATTAAAAAAAAAAAGGCGGAAAAGAAGCAGTAAAACTGTCACTGTCTGCAGATGGCATGATATTCTACATAAAGGGGTCAAAGGAGCCATCATGCAGCTCCCAGCAATTTCTGGTAAACCTGCCTCAGATATGAGATGCACAAATAACAAACCTTTCTATAATGACAACAGCGACACTTAGTGAGGACATTTGGGAGGCACAAAGTCACTTATAGAAAGAAGTCACATTTCAGTGCCCCATCTTTTGGAGGCTGGTTTGATTTGTGGCCAAGCCAAAGTTTGCATCTGAGCTCCTTAGTCTACCTCAAACAAATCCCCAAGCAAACCTGAATCTTCCACCTAATTGCTACCTCTCTTAGAACCATCTCCTCGCTCCCTTCCTTTCTTTTTTTTTGCCATGCCCGTGACATGTGGAAGTTCCTGGGCCAGGGATCGAACCCATGCGACAGCAGCAACCCAAGTCATAGCAGGACAACACCAGATCCTTAACCAACTGAGCCACCAGGAAACCCTATCATCCTTTATTTTTAATTACCATTCTCTTCAACTCAGCCTTACACAGTAATGCTGAAAACAGGAAAGATAAGTAGATGGGCTGGACCATCAGGAGAGTTTTCTTTAAAGCACTATGTCATAAAAGGTTTATTCTCACCTCGTTGCTGGCTGCGACTAACTTGTTCATTTTCCCCTGTGCTTCGGGAATATGTTACTTCTGTAAGATAATGGGCAACAAATAGCTTGTTTAGCCTCCACGTGCCACACCCTTGCCCTCCCACCACACAAAACCCAGGAGCCAAACCAGGACGCATCCACTTCTTGTCCCATCTTTGCACATTAAAGGTCCATCTGATTTTCTATGACCACAAACAGTACCCAATACAAAGAAATTTAGGAAGATTAGGACTGCACTAAAGCAGCTCCAAGTGTTCCAGCCATCTCTCTTGTACATCCAATTCAGGCAATTTTCCTGACTGAGGGTTGCATTGGTCACAGACTTGAAGAGCAGAGAGGGAAGAAAAAAAAAAAAAAAAAAAAGATGCTTTTGCCAATTAGTGCTCAAAACTACTTTGCGGTAATAGTATTTTCTGTATTCGTAAAGAATTGATCCGCAATCCTTCCACCATGCCCAGACTAGGTAAATTGAGTGCAGCTTTCTCTCTTGATTTCATTTATTCAGCGTTTATTAATACCAAATACCTTGCTAGAAAAACACAGATAAACCGCAGTCCCTGAGCTTCTACAGCTCACTCGTTCACTTTAGGCCATTTTCTCCCGTGCATGTGACCAGGAAAAGGCAGGAGATAAGAATCTCGACGTCAATCACTCCACTACCCCCAGGCTGTTATCCATTGCCCTGGAAAAGCCCGCAAGGTACCTCGGAGGTTGCCCTCATCACTGAAGGTGGTCGTAAGGACTCCCTCGGTGACCACACAGCCGCAGTCGGAGCACACCAGCTGGCTCTGCGAATAGTGTGAGTCTTCCACCAGCTCAGTGGAGCCGCAATCGGGGCAGCGGCCTCTTCCCGGCATCTTACAACCCGTCCAGAGCCGAGGAAGCCTTCGGGTAACCGCCCCTAACGTCGACAACAGCAACAGTGTTGCAAACAGGAAGTAGGAGCGGAGCTTTCTAAGGCCTGCACCACCTCCTTCCGGCCAGCGTGACAGCCGTACTATGGGTAGTTCCTCCTCGGCCACGCCCCACTTCCGGTCCTTTCCTCTGAGGACTCGGGTAGAAATGTGAGCCAGGAGACGGGGGTTCCTGCTGGACTGCGTCTTCGGGTTCTCCGCAAACTGTAGTTAGTTTGAGGTGGGCTAGACTAGCAGTTGCATTTGGGTGAGCTTTTTACATGCATGGACACGCATAATATACAAGAAAATTGTTGCCATCCACAAAGAACTCTTTTTTCTAAAGCGCTAGGGGAATCGTAGATGCTCCATTTCCCTTTGGTAAGGAACGTTGATTTGGGCCATGGTACAAAGTTTGTGTCTAAAAGGGAGAGTGGTCTAGTGAGAGGGCAGGGAACTGTGTTCCTTCCAGAGCGCCTTCACCTCGAGCCAGTTGTCTCTTCTCTTTGCAGTCCATTTTTCTCAACTGTGGAATAAAGGAGTTGAATTAAAATCCAGAGTGGCACCCTCAAATGCCTTCAGAGGCTAGGCAAAGAATGTCTAAAGGAGTTGGAGAGAAAGAATATGGGGTGGTGAGGCCTTTGGCAATCTGGAGGGTTCAAGCAGATGCGGATGTTTTTAAAACCTTGAGCTTTAAGATGCTCCAAGATTCTAGCTCCAAAGTTCCTAGCATGGTATATAGCACAGATCAAAGAATCTTGAGGAAAACTGTGCCGCTAGCAGTGTTATAGAAACCAAGCTTACCAATTAGAGATTTTGTATGTCATGTTTGAGCATAAATTAAAAGTCATCAAAGAGGTATTTTCTTTTTCTTTCTTTCTTTCATTCTTTCTTTCTTTCTTTCTTTCTTTCTTTCTTTCTTTCTTTCTTTCTTTCTTTCTTTCTTTCTTTCTTTCTTTCTTCCTTCCTTCCTTCCTTTTGTCTTTTTATGGTCCTACTCACAGCATATGGAAGTTCCCAGGCTAGGGGTTGAATTGGAGCTGTAGCTGCTGGCTTACACCACAGCAACACCAAACCCGAGCTGCCTCTGCAACCTATACCATAGCTCAAGGCAACACCAGATCCTTAACCCATTGAACAAGGCCAGGGATTGAACCTGCGTCCCCATGGATACTAGTCAGGTTTGTTACCACTGAGCCACAGTGGGAACTCCCAAACTATTACATTTAGAATGGATAAGCAATGAGGTCCTGCTGTATAGCTCAGGGACTTATATCCAATCACTTGTGATAGAACATGATAGAAGATAATATGAGAAAAAGAATGTGTATGCATGTATAACTGGGTCACTTTGCTGTACAGCAGAAATTGACAGAACATTGCAAGTCAACTATAATTAAAATGTTTTTAAATAAATAAATATCCGACTGCAGCAGCTTGAGTCGCTGAAGAGGTGCAGGTTCAATTTCTGGCCTAGTGAGTGGGTTAAATGGCTCGGTATTACACAGCTATGGCATAAGTCCCAGTTGTGGTTCAGATTCAGTCCCTGGCCCAGGAACTTCCACATGCTGCAGGTGCAGCCATAAAATTTTAAAAAATACAAATAAAAATAAAAACCAACCAGGAGTTCCTGTTATGGCTCAGTGGTCATGCACCAGACTAGTATTTGTGAAGATGTAGGTTCAATCCCTAGCCTTGCTCAGTGGATTAAGGATCCGAGCTGTGGTATAGGTCAAAGATGCAGCTCAGATTGGGTATTGCTGTGGCCGTAGCGTAGGCTGGCAGGTGTAGCTCTGATTCGACCCCTAGCCTGAGAACTTCCGTATGCCATGGGTAGGGCTCTAAAAAGCAAAAACAAAAAACAAACAAACCAAACCAGGAGTTCCCTGGTGACCTAGCAGTTAAGGAATTTGGTGTTGTCACTGCTGTGGTTTGGGTCACTGCTGTGACGTGGGTTCAATCCCTCACCCAGAAACTTCTACATGCCATGGGCTTGGCCAAAAAAAATAAAAAGAGAGGAGTTCCCGTCGTGGCCCAGTGGTTAACGAATCCGACTAGGAACCATGAGGTTGCGGGTTCAATCCCTGGCCTTGCTCAGTGGGTTAAGGATCCGGCGTTGCCATGAGCTGTGGTGTAGGTTGCAGATGCGGCTCGGATCCGGCATTGCTGTGACTGTGGTGTAGGCTGGCGGCTACAGCTCCGATTAGACCCCTAGCCTGGGAACCTCCATATGCCGCGGGAGCGGCCCTAGAAATGGCCAAAAAGACCAAAAAAATAAAAATAAATAAAAATAAAAAAATAAAATAAAAAGAGAGAGAGAATTAGGAGTCTATCTGTTCAGTTCCAAAACCCATGTTCTTTATGCCATATTGGTTAGAACTGAGGTCTGAGATATAGAAGACTAATGGCATTTGCCCATTTCTGCAAAAGCTATTTATGGAGTGCCCACTATGTGCCAATGTACAGGCACTGTTTCAGGCCCTGGAGAAAGAGCCGTGAGCAAAGCAAAGCCCCGACTTTTGGAGCTGATCTTCTAGCGGATGCAACACGCTTTTAGGGATGGGTGTGGCCAAAATAAACAAACCAAACCAAACAAAAACACCGTCTGAAAGTGGGAGTACCTGTTGTGGCTCAGCAGGTTAAGAACTGACACTGTCCTTGAGGGTGTAGTTTTGATCCCTGGCCTTGCTCAGTGGGTTAAATATCCAGCATCATTCCCTTCTTTTCCATAGTCAGTCTCTCTCCCTGATTGCCACATCTAAGGACCCCATCTCTTCCCCAAGAGAATGCTTTCTTAGAGCATGAGCACCACTCTCCTTTTAGAGGCGTCCAACAGGACCTCAGGGCCTGATCACACTGGAGGATGGGCCCCTCCCCCAAGCAAGGGATACAATTGTTCCTGACAGTGCATTCCCTGACACTAAAATTACTTGCTCTAGCCCCACCCCATATGTGAGCTTCCGCACACTGGTCTGGGATGGTGTGTACCCCAAGTCCCCTCTTTTCTGGAGGTATGACACACTTCTGGCTGTCCAGCAGATCAATGTTGAGACACGCTTTCATGCTACCACACACAGCTCTGAGAGACAACCCTTAATTTTAGCCTGTAGGGTCCACATCCTTATTTTGGGGGGCAAGTGTAGTTTTTTGTTTGGTTGGTTTTGTTTGTTTTGTTGTGTTTGCTTTTTAGGGCTGCACTCAAGCATATGTAGTTCCCAGGCTAGGGATTGAATCAGAGCTACAGCTGCTGGTCTATGTTACAGCCACAGCAACATGGGATCTGAGTGGTGTGTGTGACCTACACCATAGCTCACAGTAACACTGGATCCTTAACCCACTGATGAGGCCAGGGATCAAACCCGTGTCCTCATGGATAACCTGGGTCAGGCTCATTACCACTGAGCCACAATGAGCATTTCCTGTTTTTGTTTGTTTTCTTTCTTCTTCTTCTTCTTTTTTTTTTTTTTTTTTTTTTTGTCTTTCTGCCTTTTCTAGGGCCACACCTGCGGCATATGGAGGTTCCCAGGCTAAGGGTTGAATTGGAGCTGTAGCCACTGGCCTATGCCAGAGCCATAGCAACACAGGATCTGAGCCGCGTCTGTGACCTACACCACAGCTCACGGCAACACCAGATTCTTAACCCACTGAGGTTGCCTTGCAACCTCATGGTTCCTAGTCAGATTTGTTAACCACTGAGCCACGAGGGGAACTCTGCACTTCCTGTTTTTGTTTTGCCACCCCTTGTCATATGGAGTTCCCAGGCCAGGGATCGGATTGAATCTGAAATGGAACTGCGACCTACACCAGAGCTGTGGCAATACCAGGTCCTTAACGCATTGTGCCAGGCCAGGGAATGAACCTGTGTTCCTGCTGCTGCAGAGACATCATCCATCCTGTTGTACTACAGTGGGAACCCCAGGGAGTAGCTTTTTTTTTTTTGTCTTTTTGCCTTTTCTAGGGCTGCTCCTGAGTCATATGGAGGTTCCCAGGTCAGGGGTCTAATCGGAGCTGTAGCCACCGGCCTACACCACAGCCACAGCAATGCGGGATCCGAGCCGCGTCTGCAACCTACACCACAGCTCATGGCAACGCCGGATCCTTAACCCACTGAGCAAGGGCAGGGACCGAACCTGCAACCTCATGGTCCCTAGTCGGATCATTAACTACTGAGCCATGACAGGAACTCCCAGGGAGCAGTTCTTTACATTACCTATGTACAGAACAGCATCAGACTACTTCCATCCCTAATTTTGTGCAGATCTCGAACTTCACTGCATTTTTTTGGGTGGGGGATTTTATTACAGTCATCTACCCACAACAGAAGCCTTGAAATTCTGCTTTCCCCAACATTACCCATAGTAGAGTGGAAGAGCGGTTTTCTGATCCTCCAACCAGCAACTCTAAGGGTGGAGGGTGTGGGTCGGTCTCTTCCAGCCACTGGTGTGTGATAGCCTGAGAGCCTTGCCCTCTGGGAGGTGGGCAGGACCCAGGCCAGGAGGTGGCGCACTTGACCAAGATAGCCCAGTCTTGGGTTCATGGTCTCAGGAAAAGACCCGTTCATTTAGGAAATGTATTTGCCTTCATCTTGAAAATCAGGTCCACGTACGTCATCCTTTGAGCCTTTTCTGCTACTACAAACTCTACTAAGAGTTAGCGTTGTTCAGTGATGGTGACCACGGAACATATAGATGTTCAAACCTCTCGCCCCCACTGCACCCCTAGCCTGTGAAGCTGGAACCCTGCTTCTTGTCTGTAAGTCTGGAGCTC
This sequence comes from Sus scrofa, assembly GCF_054392235.1. Taxonomy (NCBI): domain Eukaryota; kingdom Metazoa; phylum Chordata; class Mammalia; order Artiodactyla; family Suidae; genus Sus; species Sus scrofa. The sequence goes on along the minus strand of NC_139397.1, from coordinate 62,721,738 downwards.
CCATGGTACCTGGCATCCAAACCTGTGGAATTCTGAGTTCCCAGAATGGGCTGGATTAGAGCAGAAAGCCCCAAGGGAGGGAGCCTCAGCCATGGTCTAGATGTGTAACACTGACCTTGAGGCCAGAGTTCTTTCTAGAGAGAAGACCCTCGGAGAGAGAGTAAGGCACTGCTGGCTTGTGGGCAGTTGACTTTGGGCTCCCCCGTGCATATTCCTTTGGTGTGCTTGTCTGACTTCCCCTTTGTTACACGTCTCCCTGGGAATGACCTGTCTTTCTCACTCCTGCGTCCTGGGAGTGCCTCCAGTAGCCCAATAAAATTATGTGGACAATGAAATTTCTTTTTTCTTTTTTTCTTTTCTAGGGCTGCACCCACAGCATATGGAGGTTCACAGGCTAGGGTCTAATCGGAGCTGTAGCCACCGGCCTATCCCACAGCCACAGCAAGGCAGGATCCCAGCCACCTCTGCAATCTACACCACAGCTCATGGCAACACCGGATCCTCAACCCACTGAGTGAGGCCAGCGATCGAACCCACAACCTCACGGTTCCTAGTTGGATTCGTTAACCATTGAGCCACGACGGAACTCCAGACATCGAAATTTGACTTTCGTGTAATTTCCATGTGTCATGAACTTGTTACTTTTTCATTGTTACAAAAATGTAAAAATCTCCAGTATTGAGTGCAGTGTTGTAGACTGTGGCCATCACTCCGGCCATTCAATGTTTAGACTTATTCATCCCACATTAAAAAATAATAATATAAAAAAAGGAAAAATCATCCTTGGCTTGAGGGCCCCATAAACGAGATGTCAGAGTGTCCTGACGCTGGTTCTAGAGCCCCTAGTCAGACAGGCCAGGAGTTTGAATTCTTTCTGATGCCTGTTTTGTGTTTTTTTTTTTCTTTTTCGGCCACCCCCACGGCGTATGGAAGTTCCCAGGCTGAGGACAGGATCTGAGCCATAGAGGCAGCAATGCTGGATCCTTCACTTATTGCACCAGGTGGGGAATGGAACCAGTGTCTCCAGAGAGACAGGCCAGATCATTAATCCAATGCGCCAAAGCCAGAGCAGGAACTCCCCTTCAGATGCCTCTGAAAGTCTCCATTTCCTCATCTACATATGGAGATATTGTCTAAACTGATGAGAATTAAGCAGTTTCTACGAAAAGGCAGGAACTCAATAAAGGGCCCTTCCTTTTGGAGACAAGGTTCAGCCACAATCTACAAGGACAGAAGCAGGTTCCCTGCTCAGAAGGCCTATCAGTGTCACCAGGGTGACTATTCCCAGGGCTCAGAATACACGTGTCCATGGAAAACCATCGAACATCTGAAGGCTAAGTTAAGACACCCTCCCTCAGGGGATTTTGTGGCTTTGGGATCCACTGGCCCCAGAGTGCTCAGCTAAGCCAGTTTTGAACTTGAATGTGAAGGCATCTCTTCTGCCTTCCCAGATCAAGACTGCAGAACCCAGAAAGCTCGGGGGATGGGGCCCAAGGGCTAGAGGAGTGCCTGCTGCTGACACCATGGTCATCGTTCACCCTGTAAGTGACATTTTCCACAGGGAGGTGGGCAGGGTGCCCCCTCCAAAACCAAGGGAAATGAATCTTGGGGAAAAGTGCAGGGTCATTTGTGGAAACATCCTTTCCTTGCAGAGGGCTTTTTATTTTACACAAACTTGGAAGGCTGTGAGTTTTAATTAAGAGAAGCTCTTTTTGTTTTTGTTTTTTTGTTCATTTGTTTTTCCTTTTTAGGGCTGCACCTGCGCCATATGGAAGTTCCTGGGCTAGAGGTCAGTTCTTAATCCGCTGAGCCACAAGAACTCCCAAGAAGCTCCTTTTTTACGTGATGGCCCTGCCATCCACATCCAGTTGGGTAACCAGGCCTCTACCCACACCAGAGAGGCCTTCGGTAGCTCCCCCACCGCATGCAGAAGCGTCACGGGTGCTGCCTGCCCCTACCCCTTTACAATGGGACTTTCATCTCCACGTCCCCTTCCTTTTAAGAGGTTAGGACCAGCAGGAATCCAGGAGAGAGGCCCTCATGGGGTAAGAAACACAAGTCACCCCCTAAGAGAGGTTTTCTGGGAAGACAGAAGAAATTCTTATCGCATCTACATGAAACTACAGACACAATCTGTGAAAGGTAGTATCAATTTATTTAGTGTTGTAGGAAATTTAGGCTACTGCTTAAAAACAAAACCAAAGAAATCCAAAATTCCCAAAGTAACAAAGCAGGAAATAACAATTCTATAATCCAAAAATGCTGGGAGAGAGGAATAGGTCAAGTTAGTAGCTCACAAAATAGATGCCAAGAAACCACAGAGTGGAGGATGGTATGGTGACCGGGAGGTTGAGCTCTCCACCTAAGGCAAGAGATTGTTTGGCCTTCGTGGATCATTGGCGAGTAGTTGTAAAAAAAAAAAAAAGAAAAAAATTCAGTCAGGAGAAGGGCTGCAGGAAGGGAAGACTGTGCATAATTTACATCAAATTGCCTCTGGCCTGCCATCCAGCAGGTGGCTGAATGCCATGGTCCCTAACTCTTCTGTGACCTTCTGAGCTCCCACTGTCAGTAGAGCTGGAACCACACATACCTTCCACTCAGGGTCAACAGCTGTTCACATGGCAAAGGGGAGATGTTCTTGCTCCTCCGGGGAGGCTGACATGCAGGAAATAAAAGGGGTGAACAGGACATCTGTCAAAGTCCAAGCAATGAGATGAGATGAAACTACCAGGCAAAGGACTGCCATGTTTTCAGGAAGCTGACCTCCAGTCAAAGTTCATTGCAAGGCATTAGTATTTCATTGGCCGCTTCCCTGAAGTATTGACTGCTCTCCCAGGGGAAGCAGCCAGTCAAAGCCAAGAAGGAGCCGCTCCTGCTTTTGCAGAGCACGGTCTCCTCCCAGGGCCTGTCAGTTTGGTGAGTGTTTTCAGCAGCTAGAGGAAACTCTGGGCTCTCCTGCTGCAGAAGAATGGGCGTAAGCCCTCAGAGCAGCTCCAGCTGCAGGAGCTCCAGCCCTCTCATCTGTCAGCCTTGGCCAACAGCTCAGAGCAGGCTCCAGCTTTCCTAGGTGAGTTCTCCTTCACAGTAGAGTCCTTAAGGACAGCCTACCAGTGACCTCCAAGTTACCTACTTTGTTTGAGAGGAACAGGAATGCTACATGTAATAGAATGTTTTTCCAAGCAGTGGAAGAAACCAGACACTCTTGAAGCAAATTGTCCTTCATTCTCCGGAGTTCTCAAGGGCATCTCAGGGCAGAGGAATTTGCTCCTCTGCCGGGACTCCCTCTCCAGCATGGTTCTAGCAGCAGATCCCTCCACAGCCACCACCACCTCTTGGGAAGAAGGGGGGGTGGTCTCCATGGCAGTTCTTCCCGAAGCCACTCAGCACCCACCTGCCACCCCCGTCCACGAGGGCTCTCACAGTCAAAGCACATTTACTTCAAGTCAAAAACATATTGCAGAACAAATACACACACGTACATTTCCAGAGATCTAGCGAATAGACAGTTCTCTTTGGAGGGATGTAGATACATTGCGTAGCACTACAAAAACACAAGTCGTCTGAGAAGTTTACAGTGGTCCCCAGTACTGTAGGTAAGTATTAAATAAAACAGCTGTAGATCATTAAAAGCTAATTAGCTAAATCAAGTTACAATATCATCCTTCGGATTAAAGTGCTCTGATATTAACTGATGTGGCAGCAACTGTGACCCTGAAAAGGGATTCTGCTGCCAATACTCTTGCCTCTTAACTTCCAAATACCAGAAATGAACACAGAAGAGAGTCCCAATTTCATTACTGCTATTGTCTCGACCACTGCCCACCCCATGGGCCAGTGACACTCTTCCCCTGGTATTGGTGAGATGCTGTCACAACTAGGAGAAAAAAATGAGTAATACAGAAACATTCTAATTTCAGTACCCAGTTACTAAAGAATCTGAACTGTTGTTATTAGTTAAGAAGGGAGCAAGTGTCCTCATTTAAAAAAAAAAGTACGTGCGTTAATCTAGTTTTAAAAAAGACTGCAACCCAGAGTTCCCTGGTGGCTCAGAGGATTAAGGAGCTGGCCTGGGTTGCTGCTGTGGCACAGGTTTGATCCTTGGTCCAAGAACCTCTGAACACCATGGGAGTGGCCAAAAAAAGAAAAAAGAAAAAGACAGGAGTTCCCTCTGTGGCACAATGGGATCAGCCGCTTCTCTGGAACTCTGGGACTCAGGTTCAATCCCTGGCCCAGCACAGTGGGTTAAGGATCCAGCACTGAAGCAGCTGCAGCTTAGGTCGCAACTATGAGTCAGATCTAATCCCTGGCCCAGGAACTCCATATTCCATGGGGTGGCCAAAAATGAAAAACACACACACACACACACACACACAAACCCAGCAATCTACAAATAAGTGTCATATTCTCGCTCTTGATAATTTTATAACAAGGGAGGAAACGCCAGGAAGGGCTGTCAGGTAAATGAGGGAGCCAAGCAAAGGTACAGGGGGCAAAGGTCAAAGGGATCCTGCTGCAATCAGTGGTACTATACCTGGTGGATCCATTTTAGTAAATGCTTGGGTCACCTGGTCCCTTATCAAGGCACTGCCTCGGCCACTCTAGCCAGCAGGAACCTGGAGACCACGAGGGGACACTTTGACCAACTCCCTCAAGCGTAAAGTGACTCTAACCCCCCAGTCTACTTTGTGGACCCCCATGGAGAAGTCCTCTGGATAGACAAGGAGCACATTTAAGGCTACAGAGTAGTGGCAGCTGATGTCTGGAGAAGGCAGCTGGTTCCAAATCTGAAAGGCACACCCCGAGGCGCTCCCTAAATTCCTCTGCTCTGGTCAAAACAAAAGACCAAGTCCAGAAGCCAGGTAGATTTACATGGTATCAAAATTTAGCATCTGCAGCCAAAAGCCACACCTGAGCCACTCAAAAGCCAAGAAAGGATGCATAGTACAGCCCCCACGGCATGGTCCTGGTCCTTTTACCCCCACCTTTAATGACTGGGGGAGACGTACTTTAAAATCTCAACATCAAAGGAAGAAAGCTCAATGTTAAAATACCTTAATACCCCCAGTGCCACCCGAACCTCTGGGCCAGGGTCAGCTCTTCTAACCCCATCTCTGGTCGGGGCATAAACTCCTTACAACACGGTTAAAGGCACAGTGGCATTTAAAAACCCTGGGAATGTACAGTAAAAGATTCATTGTAATAATTAACCTGGCTTCCATGGGTAGGGTTGACTCTCGCCAGATAACAAGCAAGGGAGATGGTGATTTGGAGCCTGAGCGCCGGCTCGCAGGCACACTGAGTCCTTGGCCTCAGGAGCAGGTGGAAACAAACTCGCAAAGAAAAGGCTCAAGGTCGGAGGCTGATGAGTCACATCTTTCCTGCTTTTCTGCCGACCTGAGAGGGGACCCGGAGGATGTTGGGGGTCTCTTCCATGACCCTGACCAGCAGGTTGTCGATGTAGTCCTCCAACTGGCGCACCTGAAGCTCCTTCGTGCTTATTGTTTCCTTCTGTTTGAGGACCAGCTGGATCAGCTCATCGTGTGTTAGCTGAGCATAAGCAAACGCAGGGTCCGAGGGCTTGTATTTCTTTGGAGAGGGGAGAAAAAGCGATAAAGTCAGCAAAGAAGTCAAACATCTAAAAGAAATACAAAAGAGACAGGCTTTAGAGATTGAGCCTATGATCTGAGTCTCCTGGGAATTCGTTTTTGATTTAGGTGGGAAATTGACGACTGGTGAAGTTTTCCATTAAGGGCCAGAGAGTAGGTGTTCCAGGCTGTGCAGGCCACTGATGGTGGCCTGTTCTTTGGTTTTTGTTTGTTTGTTTGATGACCTATTAAAAATCAGAGTTCTCTTACGGCAGAGTGGGATGTGGCATTGTCCCTGCTGTGGCTTGGGTTCAATACCTGGCCTGGGAACTTCCACATGCTGTGGATACAACCAAAAAAGAGGGGTGGATGTAAAAAACCATACTCGGCTCACAGGCTGCAGAGCTCTGGACTGGATTCTGGCTTGGGGTTTTAAGGATGTAACAGACGGAGGTCTATGAAAACCCAGAGCTGGCACAACCAAATATGAGAGTGGAGCTGAGCCCCAAGCTAAGGTGACCCATGAAGAAACCCTGGTGACAGACAGTGCAGGAGGCAACACTCTCCTCCCAGCACAACAGGTGGCTGTCCAGCCCAGACAGCCACCTACTGCCTCAAAGGGATCCTGGTGATTAGGATGAGACACTGGCCACTCAGAGAGCCCACTTTAAGTCATCTCGAAAATATGCAGAGTCAAGAAGATGTGGTGGGGAGTTCCTGTCATGGCGCAGCATAAATGATTCCGACTAGGAACCATGAGGTTGCAGGTTCGATCCCTGGCCTTGCTCAGTGGGCTAAGGATCTAGCATTGCTATGAGCTGTGATGTAGGTCGCAGATGCGGCTCAGATCTGGTGTTGCTGTGGCTGTGGCATGGGTTGGAAGCTACAGCTACAGCTACAGCTCCAATTAGACCCTTAACCTGGCAACCTCTATACGCTGCAGGTGTGGCCCTAAAAAGACAAAAAAAAAAAAAAAAGACGACGACGATGTAGTACATCTATATCATGGAATACTATTCAGCCTTAAAAAAGAAGGAACTAGGCCATTTGCAGCAACATGGATGGACTTCAAAATGATCATACTGAATGAAAGTCAGACAGAGAAAGACAAATATCACATAATATCACTTATGTGTGGGATCTAAAATATGACATGAATTAATTTATTTACAAAAGAGAAACAGACTCACAGACATAGAGAACAGACTTGGGGTTGCCAAGGTGGCGGAGGGATGGACTGGGAGTTTGGGGCTGGCAGATGAAGACTATTACATATGAAAAGGATAAACAACAAGGCCCTACTGTAGAGCACAGGGAACTATATTCAATATCCTGAGATAAGTCATAATGGAAAAGAATAGTTTAAAGAAGAATATTTTATATATATATATATATGTGTGTGTGTATATATATATATATATATATATATAACTGAATCATTCTGCTGTACAGCAGAAATTAACACAACATTGTAAGTCAACTCTACCTCAGTAAAAAAATATATGCAGAGTTATGGCCAAGTGCCACCATCAGAGCCATTGATGGCTCCCCCTCCGGGTACTGGGGCCAGTGCCAAGGCTGAGCGGCCCCCTCCTAACCAGAGCAAGGGCCCCGAGGAGTTACATCTGTAATCTGGGATGACTGGAGTCTGACTGTAAACCGACCGGGCCCCAACCACGAGGAAACCGGAGATAAGCATCATATGAAGTAACATGATGTACCAAGTCTCCACGAAGGCAGGGAGGAGGGGGAGGGTGTGAAACCCAGAAAACTAACTTTTCCTGAAATCTGTGGCACAGGGGATTCATGAGTTTAAAGAGACGAGGTCATAGGGCAACCTCAAGACCATTCTGCCTGCAGAACTCTGAGGTAATCACAGTTTCAAGGCCCGGAGGAGGGTCTGATGGTTTCAGGGAGGAAGGCTCAGAACCACCCGCTACAAGAGGCAGCTAGGTCAGGAGCAGGGTCAAGCTGGACACAACACAAGAGCAGGCCCCGTTCAGTGCAGTGATGCAAACTGCCTATGCTCCAGCCAGAGTGCAGAGAGAAATCCCATCCCACTTGTCCTGGCTACAAAGGACACCGCAACCATGGCAACACTGCCTTAGAAACACACCTGACCCTTCCAAACACAGAGCAGGAGTTTTTTTGTTTTGTTCTGTATTGTTTGTTTTTCAGGGCAGTACCTGTGGTATATGGAAGTTCCCAAGCTAGGGGTTAAATTGGAGCTGCTGCCGCCAGCCTACACCACAGCCATAGCAACACCAGATCCGAGCCGCATTTGTGACCTATACCACAGCTGGTGGCAATGCTGGATCCTTAACCCATTGACGAGGCCAGGGATGGAACCTGCACCCTCATTCTAGTTGGGTTCTAAACCTGCTGAGCCACAACGGGAACTCCAAAACTTAATATTTTAACTATCTCTCTCTTGTTGGATATTTACGTTGGTTTCAATTTTCACAATTATAACATTTATTTAAATGCATGAACATAAATCTTTGGTCATATCCCTAAACATTTTATTAAGAAAATGCATAGAATTAAAAAGGCATGCACACTTAAGGTGCTTCCTACAAACTATCAAACCACTATTCAATTTGGATTCTATAATCTGAAGAGGAAAGTATGTAGGATTTGAAATCATGGAAGTTCCTATTTATGTGGCAACTAAAAAAATTTTTAAAAATCCTGCAACTACAGAAAGTGAGCAATGGCCATGGAGAGGAAGAAGTGCAAAGAAAATATCCATTAATTCCAGAAACAACAGTGCACATTGTCACATATTTCCTGCCAGGATTTTTACATTGGATTTTTCCATAGCTGTAATAATGACGTATATTCAAATTTATGTCCAACTTTTCCCATATAATATGACAGAAGATTTTTGGATCTAGTTAGCTGTATTATTTTAAAATGGAAGTGCTGAAGCCACCTGAATAAATACATTCCTAGTTATTAATCATCTATAAATGATGGCGGCCCAAAAACAATGGCCAAAAAAAAAAAAGCCATTAGAGTAATGATTTCATAACTTTAGCTATGCAACTACTTTCCCTAACTGTGACATTCCCAAAAGTAATTATTTTTATAAATACTGTTTATGCCTTGGTACAAAGCATCCATTCTATCGCCGGCCAAGAACAGTCTCCAGGAACCTTTCCGTATTTACTCAGAATATTTACAAGGTATGGTCGAGGAACAACAGCTTTGTTGCAGCTTGGCAGCGGGGGAGCCATGGGGCTTACAAAACAAGCAGCATTTGCCTTTGTTTTAAGGCAAGTCACTCTGAGTCAGGGCCTGGAGAGAAGCCCCTGCCTGATTCAATGAGCTTTGCAGAGTAAACAGAATGGGAATCGGGGGTCTCGCTCACTTCCTGAGAGCTGGGTGTGTGTTTCTCTTTGGAGCCAGGCTGCATTCCACAGTAAAAGGCAAAGGGGACAAGAGGCCGCTCCATGACTCCAGTTTTGTTATCATCGCTTTCATGCTATTCTTTTGCCCAATTTCCTGGTAAATCTCATTAACTCCAGGAAGATAGGTGCTGCCTGTCTGTATAAGCCCAAAGCCAGCCAAGCTGAGCCAGTGAGGTTACGGTCCATCTTTAACTTGGACTAAAACATAGGCGGTACATGGTTTTGGCAACAGCTTGTAATTTTGAGAATGATGCTCTGTCAGCATGTACAAGGGAAGAGCAGGCAAGGCAGCAGGAGATGCTAACTTGTTATCAGCAACAATTCATTATTACTACTCAGTCTCTCTACCCAAAACACAGATCCCCAGGCTTTCAATAAACCTTCAGCCCAGTTCCTGGCGCCGGAGGCATTAACCACCCAGTGCTTGCGGCGTGAAGGAGATGTGAGCAAAAATTTTATTTTAAAAACACAAAAACTTTGCTGTGGCTCTGGCATAGGCTGGCGGCTACAGCTCCGATTCGACCCCTAGCCTGGAAACCTCCATATGCCGCAAGTGCGGCCCTAGAAAAGGCAGAAAGACAAAAACAAACAAACAAACAAACAAAAAAAACACCACAAAAATTATTTGACATGCTGGAGTCCATGGGACCAGAAAATCTATGACTGAATGAAACTTTTTTTGGTGGGGGGGTGGGGCTACACCCACATGAAGAAGTTTCCAGGCCAGGGATCGAACCCGAGTCACAGCAGTGACAGTGCCAGGTCCTTAACCCGCTAGGTTTCCAGGGATGAACTTCAGAATGAAACTTTTAGATGCCTGTACTGAAAAAGAAATAAAGTTTATGTCTGCCCACTGCAGTCAGTTAGGAAATTCCTAGCCACATGTTTGAAATGCAACACATCTCTGCTCACTCAGGTCACTGGTCACTCAGTAAATCATTCTCCTCCATCCATGGAATAATGAGTCAAAGGCCAGAGGTCTGCAACAAGGCAGAACTCTACAGCCCTCAGATCTTAGAACCAGAAAGGGCAGGATGAAGATCCTGTACAGCAGAGATCATCTAGGGGGTTGGTTTTGGTTTTGTAGGCAGCAGTTGTGTTTTTTAGTGTGAACCACTCAAGCTTTTAATTTATTTTTTAATAGTTTTTCCCCCCTTGGCTGCAATGTGCAGTGGCTTGATGACTAGGGATTGAACCCGAGCCCCAGCAGTGAAACACCAAGTCCTAACCACTGGACAACCAGGGAACTCCCAACTCCAGCTTTTTAGAGAGAAGAGATCCTTTCATTGAGCAATACTCTTCCTGGAAATTCAGCTTAAGGAAATAGTCTACAAGAAGGGAAAAAGTCCCCATAAGCAACTGTTGACTATAGTGTTCCTCATCCTTAAAAACAGAAAACAAGCTAAATATCCAAAATCCGGAGAATGGGTAAGTAAAGACTGGCATAACCATTTCAAACAATAGTTAAGTAGGAGTTTCTGCTATGGAACAATGGGATCAGTGGTGTCTTAGGAGCACAGGGATGCATGTTCGATCCTCAGCTCCACACAGTGGGTCAAGGATCTGGCGTTGCCACTGTGGCTCAGATTTGATCCCTGGCCCAGGAAATTCATATGCCACATGGTGGCCAAAAAATTAAAAAAAAAAAAAAACTTTTAAAAAAAGAATTTCAGAGTGTTTCCATGCAGGTGATGGGACTGGAAAAATCATAATTTTGCAACCACCTTCATCAGTGGACACCAAGGCCTATGAACAGAAGGTCAATGAGGAACAGGATGTTTATATGGTCTGAAATTAATTCCCCACACATTCCTTATTTATTTATTTATTTGCTTTTTAGGGCCGCACTTGTGGCATATGGAGGTTCCCAGGCTAGGGGTCCAATCAGAGCTACAGCTGCCGCCCTACACCACAGCCACAGCAACGATGGATCTGAGCCATGTCTGTGATCTACACTACAGCTCACGGCAATGCTGGATCCTTAACCCCCTGAGCGAGGCCAGGGATTGAACCCGCAACCTCAGGGTTCCTAGTCAGATTCATTTCTGCTGAGCCACAACAGGAACTCTCCCACACATTTCTTATTAATTGTTAAGAGAGAAAACAGCAACTTGGCACCAGAAAGCCCGATGGACGCCTCCCAAACTAAGTCCCCTAAGTCACCAGAGTTAATACCCATCAAGGAGACAGGCTGGTGTCATTCACCTTTCCACAATGCACAGGGAAGGGTACATTACTCTGTAGTTAATTCCTACTGAGAACACACAGCTTCAACCAAACCACAAGGAGACAGCAAACAAATCCAAATCAAGGAAAATTCTACCAAACCACTGAATGATGTCTTGAAAGACAAAAAAAGGCCCAGGAACTATTCTAGAATAAGGGAGACTCAGAGACAGGTCAACACACTGAGTGACCCTGGACTGGGAAATAAACAAATAAGAACACTATTGGGACAATGGATGAAGCTGAAATATGGACTACAGATGAGAAAGCAGCATTACATCAGTGTTAAAATTCTTGATTTTGATAAATGTCCTTATTCTTCAGAATTATATACTTCAGTATTTAGGGGTAAAAGAAGCATGATGTATGCAATGTTCAGATAATTCAGAGAAAAAACATCTATAAATACAAAGAGAACGGAGAGGACAAGGGTGAGAATGATAAAGCAAACCTGGTGAAATGTCAACAACTGGTGAACTGGGATGAAAGGTATACAGAAGTTCTTTGTGCTAGTCTTGCAGCTTTTTTTTAACTTTGAGATCATTTCAGAACAAAGTTACAAAAAAAGCGCATCTATGCAGTGATTACAACTACATAAGAACTTTACATTCTTGCCAAAAGATAGGAAAGGACACACAGGAAAATGAAAACATCTGATTTGCGTGGGCTGGAGGGTGAGTGACATTTTCTTCTCTTTGGAAAGAAGTCTTGGTGTCAGTCATGTTGCTTGCAACACAAAAAAATTCAACAACAGCCAAATAAACAACTTCAAAGGGAAAAGCAAGTATCCAAAGAAAGTGTAAGAGCTTCTGAAGATCATCCAAAGACAGAGGCACGTGGATAGGTCACGCCAGGTGCTACCTGCTACCTAGGGGATGTATGTGAAGGGGTCCCCACCTAACACGCCTACCTTCATCATGGCCTCATTGATGGAGTTCTCACTGATGATGGTGGCAGTTCCCAGACTGGAGTTGACAACCTTGGTGGCTGTCGTATTCATCGGCTTCACAGGCTGAAGTCTAAAGAGAAGGGGGAAAGGATCCTTAGATGTCTCTGTGACAGGCAGCCTAACTCAGAAATGGCAGCCAGCGAGAGAGGCGATGGGAGAGCGAGGTGACAGGCCGTGCTCACCTCTCCAGTCCCACACGTGCCCACGTGCCTTCGGAAATGAAAGCGGTCAGTGTCAGGCGGCCACATGCAAGCCAACAAGGCACTGTTTATGGCCAGGTGTTCTGATGTTGTCACAAGACCCTTGGTCTCATTAGCAATGCGAGGAGAACATTAAAGACCGTCTCTTATTCTTAGAGGCAACTACAGCCTAGGACTCCACTGTGGGAGCACCCACAGGACCTTCTGCTCCCCAACTGTAAAGAAAGAGCTCGGAACAAACATGTCACCTTACCAGCGGGCGGTGCTCAGAGTAGGTGCTCACCACCGCTAGCTTCTAGGGCCCAATCTTACTTGGTCTCTTAGACTATTTTTTTTTTTTTTCCTGTCTTTTTGCCATTTCTTGGGCTGCTCCCACAGCATATGGAGGTCCCCAGGCTAGGGGTCTAATTGGAGCTGTAGCCACTGGCCTACGCCAGAGCCACAGCAACGTGGGGTCCAAGCCGCGTCTGCGACCACAGCTCACGGCAACGCCGGATCCTTAACCCACTGAGCAAGGCCAGGGACCGAACCCGCAACCTCATGGTTCCTAGTCAGATTCGTTAACCATTGTGCCAGGACAGGAACTCCCGGTCTCTTAGACTATTAAATCGAATACTGGTCATGGTGCTCGTCTGCAACGGGTGCACCAAATCAGACTCTGCAGCCGCTTCCTAATCTACGTTTGAGGACGGCTGCTACTAGGTTCTTGCTACAAAGTTCTTGCTACAAACGCTGGAGTGTCCTACAATGGCCCCATCCAGGGTCAGCCCCTTCCAAAACAGGCCCTGCCAGAACAGGGGGCTGTACCAGCGGAAGAGCTGTGCAGTGAGAAAGCCACAAGCCTGTGCACAAGAAGCCAGAAGGGCCTGGCTGACATTCAGGAAGACAGCCCTGCCCCGACTCTCACCTGTTCTTGGCTGGCCCAGTTCCAACGCTGGGCTGAGCCGAGACTGGCTGTGTTTCTGAGGGTGAGACCCAGGCCTGAAGGAGCGGCTTCCTCTTGCCAGAATTTTCCACCTTACCCACGGAGCCCTCTGTGGTTGCTTTTTTTTGAGATTCTGCTGTACTGGTGTGAGGGGTGTCGGAGTGTGGAGAGCTAGGAGCAGAGTGTGTGGCAGGAAAGGGCTCAGAAAAAGACGGGCTGGACATGGGGGAAGACAGGGCAGCAACAGAAGGCTGAGCTGGCCTCCCACTTTCCACTGGCTTTGCCTCCATGCCTTGACCAGGGCCCAGCGGCTGCTCATCCACACCTGGGCTCTCACCCGGATGCAGTTTCTGATCTGCCAAGGCTGCCATCTGCTCTGAAGAAGCCAGGGCAGATGCTCCAGATGCTTCTGGCCCAGGGTCTTGCAGGCTCTCTGCTGACCAGCCAGGATGGGCAGGTGACGTGCTTGGGGAAGAGGTGCCCCCTCCCCTGGCCACCCCCCTGTCGTCTTCAGGCTGGTCTACTCTCTCGTCATCTGATGCGACTTCGGGGATAGAAGGCAGTGTCAAGTCCAGCTGGGCCACAGCAGGGGACTTCACCCCACAGGCAGACTGGAAGCCTCGCAGGGGATCAGACAACAGACCCTCGTGGTCAGTGGCTTTGCTCTGATTTCCAGGCATCCGGCTATCATCTCCCTCCATCCTGGAGAGTGGAATGTCTCTCCCTGAGCTGGTGGCCTGCTGGGAACCCTCTGAGGAACCCCCATGGTGGGACGGAAGGGGAGATCGAGCCACAAAGGAGGTCAGCAGAGCTTCAGCCACAGCCTCCCCCTCCTGGGAATCACCCATGTGCCAGGCATCTCCAGGGGCAGCCCCTTCTTGCGTCTGCTCATAGGGGTCACCTCTGTCCCTGGGGACCAGAGCTGGGGCCTCCTCCACTGCCTCTTCTGTAAAGAGCTGCTTGGAAAATGACACCCGCTTCTTCATTTTCTTTCCAGCCTCAGGGACATCCAGCCCCATCTCCTTCTGTCTCTGCATTGCGGAGTCAGGTAGGGGAACGAACACCCCCATGTGAAGGGGGGACACCGCTTCTCTGACCACAGGAATCATCCCTACATCTCCAGCCGTGTCCCCCCCAGGAGACCTTGGCTGAACCACAGAGTCTGCATCTTCCCTGACCAGGGGCTTCCCGGCTGGGCTTTCAATCCCGCCTCTTCTGCGCGGAAGGGCAGCTGGTACTTCTCGGTCCTCTTCCAATGGGGAAGGACTGCCTTCTTGTTCTCTGGGGGGGGACCTCAGACGCTCTTCTTCTAGTCCTCCTTCAGGCTTCATCAGGGGCAACTGGGCTGGGTCGTTGGTGCCAGTCCTCCTCCCTGGAGAATCTTGTGTCCCTTCACCTACTGGGATGGGCGGCTGCTTGGAAAGTGAGCCCATGGCCCAAGAAACAGTATTTGGAACTTGTGTTAAGCTCTCTTTTTGCAGCGCTGGTTTAAGGAGTGAAGGCGACTCTTCAGAACTGGCCTGGCTCGTGGCAGCAGAGGGCCAGCTGTCAATCGGAGTGGATGTGGAAATGGGGGCCACTAAGGGAGAGGAGAAAGTGGAGGAGACAGAAAGAGATTCAGAGGACTGTGTCTCTGAATCGTGTTCCAGTTTAGAAGGGTCGAGTGTCTGACCAGAACTGGAAGAGACAGCCGAGGAAGAGAGAGGAGGGTCAGGGAAAGAAGAGGGCCGGGGTGTGGGCTGAGCCTCTGGAGACACTTCCGGTCTGCAAAAAGGACAAAATAAAACCTGCAGGTCAGTTGCAGATGCAACATGAGAGGCAAAAGGCATGTAAAAATAGTCTTTCAAAGGGCGAGAATTTTTATTCATTGGGGGGGCAGTACCTTGAGAAGTGAAAGAAGGAACACTGATACTTTAACCCACTAAAGGCACATTTTTATCACCAAGCACATCTGCCACAGAAAGGTCTGTTGCAACAGAAACAAAGATCCAGGTAAAGCAACAGTCTGCAGCCTCTTTTGGTGACCAATAAAAAGCATTTAAAAAGTGCAAAGTCATAAAAGGCGCACTACAAGGCAACAGGCATATTTGGAAGAGGAACAGGGTGTGTGTGTTTGTGTGTGTGTGTGTGTGTGTGTGTGTGTGTGTGTAATCAAAGGAGGCAGAATCTCAAAAAAAAATCTCTCCCACCCAGACCACAAGAATAGGGTGACTGAATGTGAGTCATGTTGAGAAGCAGAACCCCCGCAGCTCTTGCGACAAGGCGCAGAGTAAATACACAGAGAACCCTCACAGGCACACTCAAGAGTGGACCCAGGGTCTCACATGCCAGCAAACCCACGCCGAAGTGCAAGGAGGGGAGATGACATCTGCCTCAAAGGGAACATGCGATAAGAACTGAATAACTAACCCAGGTTCTGCACATACCACCCCCGAGGCCTGGTCTTCCCAGACTGCGACAAAACCAGGGCATTCATTCCACTTTGGTCTGATTATCTTACTGAGATGGACAGACCACTTCTAGACACTTTCATCAGAAGCAAAAATGTTTGCGGAGAAAATGCTGCGGCAAAGACACTTACAGGGGAAATGCCAAATGAGGGACAGGCCACGCCTGCTGGCAGTGACTCTGGACTGGGACCCTTCCCTGCAGCTTGTGAGTGTGGGACAGACTGGCAGTAGGGATGGGCTAGGAACAACTTAGATGAGTAAACCAGTAGACCAGGCTTCTACACAGACCACCATGGACCACCAAGCAAGGTCCTTTGCTCTAACGTGGGCCTGGCTGCTAGGCCCCCAGGAGAGGCTGAGACTCACCGGGGTTTCACAGCTCTGGTCTGGGGAGCCCTCGGAGAGGCCACAGGTGGTGCAGGTGCAGCCTTGGGCTCGGGGTCAGCTTCCGGTTCTAGGATATGCACATCCTCAAAGGGGTTCCAGGATCTCCCTCGCCCAGAAATGACAGCTGGCTCCTTCTCTGACTCCTTCACAAGGTTGTCCACAGGCCCTGGCTGGTCCTCCCTGGCTTTGACTCCTGAGGCCAAACCTTCCCTCTCCTTCCCAGGGGCGGCAGGAGGGCTCTCGCCTTCACTGCCCTTGGCCGTGTCCTTCTTCCCCGTCACCAGGGACAGCAGAGAGGACTTCTTGTTCTCCTGTTTCTTGTTCTCTTTGGTTTCTTTTGCAGCCTCCAGGGTCGCCAGAGATGTGTTCTCCCGAAGGTCCCCACTGACCACCGGCCGGTAGGATGGCAGAGACATGGACTTGAGAGAGGCCTTTGTGGAAGACTCAGAAAGTGTGGCAACCCCCTCCCCAGGCTCCTTCCAAGGCTGAGTGGCCAGGTTTTCTGTAGATGAGAACAGGTGCTTCTTCCTTAAGCCCTGGGGGGATGGAGAGGAGGACGGGGAGCTGTCCTTGGTCTCGCTCTTGGCTTCAGGCTGCTCCACGTAGACGTGGTTCCCGTTGATGCAGACGTTGGAGCGGGAAAGGACATCATTCTTAGACCGGAGACCTCCCAGGAAAGAGAGTCCATCCTTCTTGGGGAGGGTGAAGTTGATCGGGTTCAGCTGCTTAGGATCCCCACTGGCAGTTCTTTTGTGAGATGAGACTGTGGGGAGAAGACCAAGAACAAGGGGAATGAGTTTGGAGTTCCCATTGTGGCTCAGTGGGTTACAACCCCGAGTAGTGTCCATGAGCACGTGGGTTTGATCCTGGGTCTCGATCAGTGGGTTAAGGATCCAGTGTTGCCACAAGCTGTGGTGTTGGGCACAGATGCGGCTTGGATCCCATGTGGCTGTGGCAGTGGTATAGGCTGGCAGTTGCAGCTCTGATTTGATCCCTAGCCTGGGAACTTCCACATGCAGAGGTGGAGCCCTAAAATGCAAAAAAAAAAAAAAAAAAAAAGAATAAAGGGAGTGAAAAGTTAAGGGAAAGGTTTGCAACCAACAGGGGCGGGGCTTCTGTCCACATCTCAGTATATTTTCATTTGTCACAGCTGGGGTTGGGGATTGCTACTGGTGGTGGCCAGGATGCTTGCTGCTAAAGATCCCACAGCAGAGAGGTAGGTCCCCAAGACAAAGAATTATCCACCCAAACCGTCAATGGTGCTAAGGTTGAGAAATCTTGCTTAGGACGGAGGAAGAGGGCAGCATGCTTGGTGGAGGTGCAGAATCTGGCCCATAGCAGGGATTTGATCATTGAAACTGAAGTTCAAAATACATAGCTAATTCAGAGTTAAGGGAACTGGATTCCTCAGCTTCCTTAGGAATGTATGTAATGTATTTCATTAGGAGCTCAATACAAATACCTGATGAATTAATGAAATATCAGAATTACTATAAGGTTCCATTGTTTTGCCCTTAATAGACTTCTTAACCAAGATAACCCATCATTGTCATCACCACCACAACCAGTAGCAGCAGCACCTCCAGGAAAACCACTACCACCACCAGCATCACCATCAGCAGCAGCAACGTCACCATCACTATCAGCAGCACCACCAATAAAAGTACCACCACCACTTACCACCATCCTCATTGCCACTATCAGCACCATCATCACTGCACCATCCCTAGCACCACCACCAGCATCACCAGCATTTTAATAACTGAGGAGCTGAATTAAAATCTTTCCCTTAAGATTTGTTTGTGTGTCTGTCCCAAAGCTAAGGAGACTAAGCTGAGAGAGAGAGGCCAAGTTAAGACGGAGGAGGAAACTCACCATCCGAAGCAGAGGAGGACTCGTCCTCATCCTCGTCCTCCCACCGTGACTGAAAGTCTCCGGGACGAAGCAGCACCTTGTCTGCCTTTGAGGTCGGCAGGACAGACATGGACTGGGAAAGCGGCGTTCTCTGCAGGTTGGACTTGGAGAACAAGGTCTTGATCTTTGACTTCTTCTTCTTGTCTTTCGAAGGCGACTCATCGTCGCTGTCGGCTGAGGGTGTCACGCTGGGGACGATGGCTGAGGCAGTATCTGACACGCTGTCCTTGTTCTTCCCCTTGATCTTGTCCTTCAGTTTCCCAAATGGATTCCGAGTCTTGTCTTTCATGGAAAGGTCAAACATGCTAGCGGTCATGTTGTTTCTCATAAACTGGATGTCAACCTCAATTTCTCCTCGCTCTTTATCCTTCTTTCCCGGTTTGGATTTCAGGGTATACCACCTACGAGGAGAAAGGCTGTGAGGTTGCTTTTGAATTGAAGAGCCTAAAACGATGTTCTCAGTTCCCATTAACTGGCCTCTCCTCTCTGCTCCTACCAGTCCTGCGCACAAATGCATCCTATGCTCTCTTCTTGGGGGAGTGGAGGGTGGGATGGGAGAGGAGGGCTGAACTCTGAGAAGACGCCCACCAGGCAAAGACAGGATCTGATTCTGGACTTAGCATATAGCCACCTAAAATCTTGATTTGTAAAGAAATATGTCTAAAACGAAAATGAACCTTCCATCAAATCACCTCCTGTGACTGCTTTTTTTTCTTCAATGGGGTTAAAAATGCAAAGAACATACATATAAGGTAGAGTGCAAATTTACAAGAGAATCTCAGAGAAAAGCAAGAGTCTGTAAAACAGTCTCTGCTGGAGAGTAATGATAAAGATAAGACTGAGTCCAAAATATATATTAAAGAGAAAAGGAAAAGCAAAATGAGCCAGTCCCCAAGTGACAAATATTGTATGATTCCCCTGATGTAAGGTGCCTGGAGAAGTCAAGTTCAGAGTCAGAAAAGAAGGGTGATTACCTGGAGCTTCGAGGTGGGGTGAACCGGGAGTTAGTATTTATTTATTTTATTATTTTTTTTTCTTTCTTTTTTTTATGGTTACACTGTGGCATGTGGAAGTTCCCAGGCTAGGGGTTGAATTGGAGCTACAGCTGCCGGCCTACACCACAGCCATAGCAACGCCAGATCTGAGCCGTGTCTGCGACCTACACCCCAGCTCATAGCAATACTGGATCCTAACCCACTGAGCAAGGGCAGGGATCAAACTGGCATCTTCGTGGATACTAGTCAGGTTCTTCCACTGAGCCACAGAGGAAACTCTGGGAGTTAGTGTTTAATGCATGTACAGTGTCAGTTGGGAAAATAAAATTGTGGAGATGGGGAGTTCCCGTCGTGGCGCAGTGGTTAACGAATCCGACTAGGAACCATGAGGTTGCGGGTTCGGTCCCTGCCCTTGCTCAGTGGGTTAATGATCCGGCGTTGCCGTGAGCTGTGGTTGTAGGTTGCAGACGCGGCTCGGATCCCGCGTTGCTGTGGCTTTGGCGTAGGCCGGTGGCTACAGCTCCGATTCAACCCCTAGCCTGGGAACCTCCATATGCCGCGGAAGCGGCCCAAGAAATAGCAACAACAACAACAAAAGACAAAAAGACAAAAAGACAAAAAAAATAAAATAAAATAAAATAAAATTGTGGAGATGGATGATGCACAACAGTGTGAAAGTACATAGTGCCACAGAACTGCACATTAAAAATGCTTAAAGTGGTCAATTTTGTTATAGGTAGTTTTGTTATAGGTAGTTTAAGAAAAAATGAGGAACTGAAAGGAGGAGGCATTCACCCCCAGCTTAATCAAAAAAAGGAATACTTCAAGCATCATTCAAACGTTTCACTTGGTCATTTGCAGATCTGCAGCTACTTCATGATACAGTCATTGAAAAACAAAAGTCAAAGACAGGAACCCTCCCCTGGGCACCTTCCAGTGGCTGAACTGCAAGGATATGACCCCTGTGAGCAGCTCGACCCCCACAGAACAAACAAGTCCAAGCACACGGTCTCTCCATAGCCACCTCCAGGGTCACCCTCACCCCGAAAACCCACATTTCAATGTACTTTTCGGTGACCTATTTAAGAGCTGAGGGCTGTGGACTTTAAGGAAATGATGGTTTTGCCCAAATGAGCACAGTTTCCTCTTTCACCTTCAGCCCGTCTTGCTCACAGGGCAGACGGCGTCCCCCTATCTTAGCTCATCCTACACACTTACAGAGGCAGAGGGAAGCAGAAACACACTCAGAAACATCCTTCTTCATTCAAGTCTCACAGCATGTCATGAAACGGCTCTTATAACCACTTTACAGCTAAGGAAACTGAGGCTCACAGGTTAGGTGAGAGGTACAAGGTCTTGCACCTGTTAAGGGGGCACCACCAGGATTCCTGAACCAGCTCCGCCATTTCTCCAAAGCTCCCTTTTCTTTTTTCTTTTTTTTTTTTTTTTTTTTTTTGTCTTTTTGCTATTTCTTGGGCTGCTCCCGCGGCATATGGAGGTTCCCAGGCTAGGGGTCAAATCGGAGCTGTAGCCACCGGCCTATGCCAGAGCCACAGCAATGCTGGATCCGAGCCGCATCTGCAACCTACACCACAGCTCACGGCAACGCCGGATCATTAACCCACTGAGCGAGGCCAGGGATCAAACCTGCAACCTCATGGTTCCTAGTCGGATTCGTTAACCACTGCATCACGGCGGGAACTCCAAAGCTCCCTTTTCTTACACCAAGGTTCTGGCTTCATGGGCCGTCTTTCACAACACACAGAAAAGAAGGCTGAAATTTTAATTCTTTTTGAGGAAAGCTTGAGGTTCAAATTTAAATGAAAGAGAAGGGGGAGCACCCTCAGAGCTGGCTAGCATTAGTTATAGGTCAGAAGGCTACACAGACAGTCCCAAACACAAAACCACCCAGAAGGACTTAAATTGGATTAACAAAATACAGCCCAGATCTGAGAAAATGAGGTGAGCTACGATTTTGGACTTTTAGGAGAAATCTTTCATGGCTTTTAAAACTACAGTCCTCAGCTGGGGGACGGGGGAGACCCCAAGCCTCAGCCATCCAAGCCTGGTGGCTTTCGGATACATTTTCCAGGGCCTGGCATGGAAATTTGCATACTTGTCACTTAGACGTTGAGAGGATTATTTGTATCTTTCTTTTCTAACAGTCATGTGCTAACTGGTAGCCTTGGTGATGAAGGCTGGTTAGTGCTTGTAAATGCCAGTGGTAAGCACCTGAAAAGGGGAAGTTGCTGAAAGCTGAATGTGGGGGCTCAAATGACCACAACAGCCACAAGCAGAGAGCCTCACCTTCCCACCCAGGGGTGGGGAGTCAGTCAGGGCTTCTCCCAGCTCTTCCTCTCTGTTCACCCTCCCAGGGTACCTGTAAAGATGTCTGAATACCACTTGCCAGTTCCTGGGATGGGGTGTCGCCTTCCCCACAGTATCAACACCAAAGTCTGTTTACTTTGCTGCAACCAGCTCTAGGATTCTCCCGGGGAGGCCCATTATCACCTGATGCATAGGCACAGTCCCTGGGCACCAGAGTGGGATTTGTTTTGGAAACTCCTGAGGTCACTAGGAGGTGGGAATAGCCCTTCAACTGTTCCAGTCACTTATTTTCACAAGCAAACTAATGCCAAAGATCAGGTAGCCAACAAAATGGGACTGTTTTTTGTTGTTGTTTGTTGTCTTTTTAGGGCCGCACCCGCAGCATACGGAAGTTCCCAAGCTAGGGGTAGAATCAAAGCTGCAGCTGCCAGCCTTCACCACCGCCACAGCAGTGCAAGATCCAAGCTGTGTTTGCAACCCACAACGCAGCTCGAGGCAACACCAGATCCTTAACCCACTGAGTGAGGCCAGGGATCAAACCAGAGTCCTCATGGATACTAGTTGGGTTCCTTACTGTTGAGCCACAACAGCAACTCCCACGAGGCTGTTTAAGGATGTAAAAAGCAGACTGAAATCACAGGCAGGTAAGCCGTGCTGGATGGAGTAAAGCTGGAAAGGAAGACAGGAGTTCTAGCAACATTATCCTGATCATTAAATTCAAACAGCTTTAGCAAGAGATCTTTGACACAAGCATAATTTGATAACTCATGAAAGCCATGATCCATACAAGTCTCACCCTAAGAAATTCCAAACCAGACATATTTGTGGGTTTCAACATTTGAGCATTGGCTCAATTTTTAAGTGTTTCTGTCTGTTTGATTTTCAGTGCACTGAAATTCAGCACCTCCCGGAAGTAGTTCATAATCAGGTCTCAGCAGGGCCACACAGCAAATGATGGCAGAGTGGGTGTGCCCCATCACTGCCCTTCATGTAGGCCCAGAAAGCTCAGAAATTATCTTAGAAATCAGGGTTGGGTTTTCCTAGAACAAAGGGCAGAGTACAAAGAGAAAGCCATAATCCCAATGTAGCAAGTCTATTTTTAAGCCAATATTCTAAAAAAAAAAAAAAAAAAAAAAAAAAAAAACCCTGCAACCTGTCAAAATAAATAAATAAATGATCCCTTCTACAAACAAGTAATCATTTTTACCCATAACTAAACCTGTCCTTCCAAAATTAAAAGGACTCCTGAATACACTGAAAGTGACAGGAAACTGTATACAAACTGTATTTTAAAGTAATAACTGGGAGTTCCCGTCGTGGCTCAGTGGTTAATGAATTCAACTAGGAACCATAAGGTTGCGGGTTCAATCCCTGGTCTCGCTCAGCGGGTTAAGGATCCGGCATTGCCATGAGCTGTGGTGTAAGTCACAGACGTGGCTCAGATCCAGCGTGGCTGTGGCTGTGGTGTAGGCCGGGGCAGCTACAGCTCTGATTTGACCTCTAGCCTGGGAACCTCCATATACCATGGGAGCAGCCCTAGAAAAGGAAAAAGACTAAAATAAGTAACTAAATAAATAAAGTAATAACAGAGTTCTTCTGTGGCACAGTAGGTTAAGGATCTGGCATTGTCACTGCGGCAGTTCAGGGCACTGCTATGACTCAGATTCATCCCTAGCTTGGGAACTTCCACATGCTGCAGGCGCAGACAAAAAAATAAATAAATAAAGTAATATTAGGCATAGGATAAAAATTCAAATCATACAAAATAGTACAGAATGAACACATCCATCTTCACGCCCCTCCATGCCCCTCAGTCAAGGGCAGGTCTTGGGAATATACATATAAGCAAGAATACAGATTATCCACACAAGCCATCCTACTATTTGGGAGGTTTTGGGGTTTTTGTTTTCTTGGTCAAACACAAGATAAGGCAACAGCTAAAAATACAGAAAAATTCATTTAAGTCTTCAACAAGTTCAAAAAGACGTCTTATTGAGAGCAGCAAGGGGGCAGTTCCCACTGTGGCTCAGTGGGTTAAGGGTCCGAACATTGTCTCTGTGAGGATGAGGGTTCAATCCCTGGCCTTACTCAGTGGGTTAAGGATCTGGCATTGTCACAAGCTGTGGCACAGGTCTCAGATATGGCAAGGATCTGGTGTTGCTGTGGTGTAGGACTCAGCTGAAGCTCTTATTTGACCCCTAACCTGGGAACTTCCATATGCTGCAGATGCAACCTTAAAAAGAAAAAAAAAAGTTCTTAATGAAAAAAATAAAAATGAAAAGAAGAGAACAAGGGGCAGTTCCCTGGTGCCCTAGTAGGTTAAAGATCCAGTGTTGTTACTGCTGTGCCTCAGCTTCAATCCCTGGCCTGGGAACTTCCTCATGCTGCAGGTGTGTCCAAAAAAAAAAAAGAGAGTGGCCCCTTCACCTCAGGGTCATGTGTTTTTTGTTTTTTTTTTAAGTAGCAATGAAATGTAAAAAAGAAAGAAGTGGGTAAAGGAGGGAAAATGTGCAGGCTGCAGGACACAGGAGCTGCCTTCCAAGTGGCCCGGCTGGGGAACTAGTGCCTGGATCCACTCTGTCAAACCTCTTGGGCTTTTAAACACTAGTTTTGAAAACAGCTAAAACCACCCAGCCATGCCCAGTTCTCAGGGTTGGTTTGCCTCAGAACGGTGTTTCTTAATGCAAGGTAAGCCGATCCTGGGTGCCTTCCATCGGAATGTGGGGGGCGGGGGGGGGGGGTAGCAGCGTGATTCCTGCTCCTGGGAAATGAAAGGTTTCAGAGCATCCCTACAAACAGGCGGGATTACACTGGCCAAGGACAGACTGGTAGGTCCGCAGCTGAAGCAAACATGTTTTTCCTTTAAAACATTCCAGACGGTAGACGCAGACAGAGAAATGATGGCTTCAGAGATTCAATACACAGACAGAAATGATGGCTTCAGAGATTCAAGACACACAGAAATGATGGCTTCAAAGACTGGGTTCAAATGTCTGTGCATGGCACACACAGGAAACACAAAATGAAGAGGCCAGACTCTGCCCTGAAAAGCGTGCCCACCAGTGGGATGGGACAGACCTGGTTCACAAAGTGTTTGTTACCTTGAAACAACTACAGCCTTTTCTTTCTGACTACAAAGAATTGGACATGAAAAGAAACTCCTGCTAAACTATACAATTTCATCACAAATAAGGACTCTCACACATAAAGAAGGTTCTCAGCTAATTTAAATCCCAAGGGTCTCTAAAAACCACCTACTTAGGGACTCGGTAAAATGAATTAAGACCGAACCCTCCCATTTAGACACAGGAGGATCCAGGAATGCCAAGAAAAAGGAAGACCACCAGCCCTACAAGTCACTTGTTTTTACGAGTTAGGTTAATTTCCAGGGATCCTTGTCTATGGGTCCGATGTGGACTCCAAGGTCAATGCTGGACTGCCTATTTCCCTTCCCATGCAAAATCTCAACCATGATTTGTAGTGTGAGTCATCCCCATGGTAACAAGCTTAGTGACACAGGGGATTATGGCCTCAAGTGAGGGAAGAAGCAGGAAGAACAGAACAGCACCTGAGTTTAATGTTTGAGATAGAGGATGCACTGGATCGTTCTTAGATGGAGAAATTTTTAAAAACAGTTCATTTGTTGTCTTTCCCAGAGAATAAAAAGAAGGCTAAAACTCCTGTGTGGTTAATAGATGAGGACATCAAAAATGGGTTCTGCTTCCATGTGGGCAGAATGTCCAGACTCTTTTCCTGTAGCCTAGAAGTGATGTACATACAGCAAACAGGAACAGAGATTTTATGAGCTATGAAATAAGCTTTGCAGCATGTACCATATGGAAGCTAAGTAGTTTAACAAGTTTTATTATTGACAGAGGTGGCTGGTCTTCATTATCCAACTGTGAATACAGAATCACCCATCGGCCAGCCTTGCCTTCCAAGGTGGACCCTCCCCCTCTGCTCATCATCTTAGTAAAGCATGAGGGTTGCAAATGGCTCCTTTTTACCCTAATCCTTAAAACAGCCATGCTGGCGGCACTGAAAGGCTACCCGGAGCCAACAAGTTCAATCCTAAAAAGCTATCAAATAACATGGGAAAGGTGAAATCACAGAAAAACTGGTTGAAAATGCTTTTGATCTTCCTACACTATTTGCCCTACAGAAATTCCCATAGAAAGTAATTAAAACGATTATAATTTTTTTTTCTTTTTATGGTCACACCTGCAGCATATGGAAGTTTCCAGGCTAGGGGTCAAATTAGAGCTGCAGCTGCAGGCCTACACCACAGCCATGGCCACAGCAACACCAAATCCGAGCTGCATCTGCAACCTACATAGCAGCTTCTGGCAACACTGGATCCTTAACCCACTGAGCAAGGCCAGGGATTGAACTCACACCCTCATGGATACTAGCTGGGTTCTTAACCCACTAAGCCACAACAGGAACTCCAAGTTACTTGATCATACCTCAAAAAGCCATGAATGTTACTCTTCTACCCTCAGATCAGGCCTCTTGTCCAACAATAAATGCCACTGATGCACTCCACCTGATCTGCCAAAAAACAGGCCCCAACAGAGTTCCCTTCATGGCTCAGAAGGACTAGGATCCATGAGAATGAGGGTTCGATCCCTGGCCTTGCTCAGTGGGTTAAGAATCCAGTGTTGTTGTGAGCTGTGGTGTAGGTTGCAGACGTGGCTCAGTTTCTACATTGCTATGGCTGTGGTGTAGGCCGGCAGCTGTAGCTCTGATTAGACCCCTAGTCTGGGAACGTCCATATGACGGGGGTGCAGCCCTAAAAAGCAAAAAAAAAAAAAAAAAGAACAGGCTCCATGGAGTACTTTGTCACTCGTGCAAAGAGATGTTAAGAACAGAGAAAAGAAAACATGATGGTTTGGTTCATCACCTCTTGGCCAGGACAAGATAAAACAACTTCAGAATGACATCAAAGAACATTCAGCCCCCTCTCCATTCCACAGACAGACTCACACTTCTTTCTGTGAGAACTTCTGACAAGGAAGCAGAGCATCCATGATTCATCCTGAAATCAAGGTAAGTTGGAGTTCCCGTCATGGCACAGTGGTTAACGAATCCGACTAGGAACCATGAGGTTACAGGTTCGGTCCCTGGCCTTGCTCAGTGGGTTGAGGATCTGGCGTTGCCATGAGCTGTGGTGTAGATTGCAGATGTGGCTTGGATCCCACGTTGCGGTGGCTCTGGCATAGGCCAGTGGCCAAAGCTCTGATTTGACCCCTAGCCCGGGAACCTCTATATGCCACAGGAACAGCCCAAGAAATAGCAAAAAAGACAAAAAAAAAAAAAAAAAAAAAAAAAAAAAGGCAAGTTGGAGGAAGGAAAAACCTCTATACCAAGAGTATTTAAAAATCTTGGAGTTCCCGCTGTGGCACAGCGAGTTCTGGGTATTGCCACAGCTGTGGCATAGGTTGCATTTGAGGCTCAGATTTGATCCCTGGCCTGGGAACTTCCATGTGCTGCAGGTGCAACCATTAAAAAGAGAGAGTATTCTAAAATCCTGTTCTAGGAGTTCCCTGGTGGCTCAGTAGGTTAAGGATCCAGCGTCATCACTACTGTAGCAAGGGTTTGATCCCTGGCCAGGGAACTTCTATATGCCTCAGGTGTGGCCAAAACAAATAAAATAAAGAAAATCCTGTTCTTGCAACAAATGATTAGCACAATGAAAAGTCCCATTTGTGCAAAAGGAAAGCCCCACAAGACTGAGGCTGTAGGAGGTGACATCCTTGAAGAAATAGCT